>NW_024543080.1:27225000-27954375 GCF_018167655.1 Microtus oregoni | reverse complement strand
GCCTGATAAAGTCCCTCCCAGGACAGCAGCACAGACAGGGTAGTGCTCTCCCCAGAGGCTACTTTCCTGTCTCGGCTCACTGCCACTCCCTTGGCAGATTAAAAAAAAAACACAAGTTTACCAAAGCCCCGAGACAACACTGAACAGACAACACTGAGCACCACAGCATTTTCCATTCTCTTAAAAGCCATCGCTAGGGGATTCAGAGCTCCCAGGGGATTCTGAGCTCCCAGGGGATTCAGAGCACAAAGCAGAGTCTTGAACTTGGCCTTGCGCTGTGCTGTGCTGGGGGAGACACGGCAGCTATATGACCATGCAAACATAGGCTTAGAAAGAGCAAAAGGGTCATCCCAGGTCGGGCATGGTAAGCACACTGTTAGAGCACAGACTAGAAGCTAACGACCACAGCCTGTTGATTGGTATGTGAGAGTGGTTCCTATCTAGAACCACAACCGTAAGGCTCATGTTCCCCTAAAATCCCAATGAACCAGGCGCAGAGACCTAAACCTATAGCCTGATTCGCAGGAACAAAGCTCAATCCCACTAGAAGAAACATTTTATATATACTCATAAATAGATGTGTTTATTCATTTGTTGCACTAAGTTTATCAATTCAATGTTTAAATTACCTCCCTAGGTTGCTGATTTAACTTAATAAGCAGAAGCATCAAACACAAAACGCTTCAGAGACTATCAACGGAGATAAGAGTTTAAAGAGCAGAGGTGTTCTATTTCTGGCTGGGTGCTAAAGGTATGAGTCAAGGAACAGCACTTGCTTTGTAGCCGAATGTCTCACTGAAGAGCATCCTGTGTGCTCCTTGTCGGGTGGTACATGCTAAACACATGTTAATAGTGTATTAACAAGTATTTGCTTACAAATTAATTAAAATTTGAGAAGCCACACAGGGTCAACCTTCACCTCTCTATTTAGCGCTGATTCCAAGTTGCTCTGTAGGAAAGTGAGAGCCCGACATCCCCCAATGCTCCCTTGGTGCCATCCCTTTATCTCAGATACCCGGTGTGTTTGCAGAGAGAAATACAAGGTAGGATTCCAGCAGGCTCAGAAAGAGTGCTTGGGGTAACCAAGCAAAAGTACATGACCCAGCCTCTTATGATGAAGGGACCACAGAAGATGTAAAAGAAACAGACACAGGATAGGCCAGACAGTGACACAAGTCTGATGGTACACTTATTCCCACAAGACTCCTGGTGAGACTATGTCTGGTTATTGTAAACACCACAGAGATTTTAGACTACAAATCCTGCTCTCCGGAGGCTCCCATCTCCAATCGCTTCTTTCTGAAGGCCAGGGCTGCTTTCAGGTACAGATAGGCCGAGATCCAACCATCTCGCTTTCCCTGAAAATGATGCCACAGTTAATGTTCATTAAGATGGACACTGTTTGGAGCTTCGTGGAAAACATGGCTTCTCAGACAGTGTGGAGCACACACTGTGCTACTACTGCTAACACAAAAATAGAAATATATGTTTGAAATAGAATGACAGAACAACTCTGTTTTCTTTGTTTTCTCTCTTTTTAAAGAGCCCGCGGCTAATTTTTGAACATGTCTCCATCTGTCACTAAGACAAGCTCTTTCTGTCAAATAATTAAATCAAATACTCAAAGCAAGATGACCTTCTGATTTGGGTTTGTTGTTCTTTTGTTTCCTGGACTCAGGGTTGGTCCACATAGCCCAGGCTTGGCCTCACTCCTAGATCTCTTGACTCAGCCACCAATGAAGTGCCATGATTACAGGCATGCTCAACTAACAAGGAAGACTTTGAAAACAGATCTGTGGGCGAGCAAGATGGCTTAGTGGGTAAAGACGTCTGCCACCAAGTCTACCGACCTCCGTTCCATCCCTGAGACACACGCAGTGGAAGGGGAAAACCAATTCTCAGAAGCTGTCCTCTGGGCTCCATGTGCTTCCCACGACACAAGTATTTCCCACCCCACCCCATATACAAAAAAATAAATAAATAAAAGTATCTTTAAAAATCCTTCACAAAGCCAGGTGGTGGTGGTGCCTGTCTTTAATCCCAGCACATGGGAGGCAGAGACAGGCGGGTCTCTGAGAGTTTGAGGCCAGCCTGGTCTACAAGAAAAACCCTGTCTCAAAAAATCAAAAAAAAAAAAAAACCCTTCACAAATAAAACACATGTGATTAAGAAATGCTGAATATAAAAAAAGAGGGTTTTGGTGTTATTATTGTTTTGTTTTGGTTGTTTTTTTGAGACAGGGTTGCTCTGTGTATCCTTGGCTGCCCTAGAACTCACTCTGTAGACCAGGTTGGCCTCGAACTCACTCTGTAGACCAGGTTGGCCTCAAACTCAGAAATATGCCTGCCTCCTAAATGCTAGGATTAAAGTCATGTGGCATCTACAACCCCACACCCCAGCTAAAAGGGTTTGTTCTGTTTGCTTTGTGTGTGTTTGAGAGAGAGAGAGAGAGAGAGAGAGAGAGAGAGAGAGAGAGACAGAGACAGAGAGAGAGACAGAGAGAGAGACAGAGAGAGATTGATTTATTTGGGCTGCTCAATTTCCTCCAAAAGAAGCCAACCATACCCTTAATCATCTTTTTTAGTTTTCAAAGCAGTGTCAAGAGATGCTCATGACATTAATGAAATTCAAAGTGAGTGGCTCCCCTCCCGCACCCCACCCTGCGCACTTCATGTCCACCCCTTTGTCAGCAGTTCCAGGCCTTGCTTCATGAGGAGGACCTTTCTGGATTGCAGCCTTCTTTGTCGTTGTGGCTTAGGTTTGCTGACATTGTTTTTAATCTGGGAGTAACTGTGAACAGGCTGCCACACACGCGCACACTCCTTCATGTAACTGTGAACAGGCTGCCACACACGCACACACTCCTTCATGTAACTGTGAACAGGCTGCCACACACGCACACACTCCTTCATGTAACTGTGAACAGGCTGCCACACACGCACACACTCCTTCATGTAACTGTGAACAGGTTGTCACACACGCACACACTCCTTCATGTCACCAAGCTTAGCACTAAGGGATCTTTTGATACAGCCTCTGCAGTACCACAATGGATGTCTTCAGCTTGCCCCTGTACACCAAAGTCCACAGACGCCTTGCTCTACCAAATGGAAACAGAACTCTCACAACAACACCATGATGCATCCCAAAGGGGGATATTTTGGAATAAGGGAAGGAAAATTATTTCACAAGAGACTGTATTAGATTTTAAAGAAATGCTGAGTTGTTTGAGAGACGGTGTAGTAGATTGTTTCCGAGGACACTGCCTTCTGACAAAACGCCACTGCCAAGGCCTGGTTCCCAAAGCCAGAAGACTCATCTTTTGTCCTGTCGTTCAGTTTCTGCAAGTGGACTGGGGCCTTTCAACACAACCCTCTTTCAAATATTCTTCCATGATAGAATAAAAATACAACAATAAGGGCTTCCTTTAGAGCTAATATGTAATTGTAAGACAATATTCAACAAAATAAATTCTTATATATTTGTATTTCCACCAACAAAATTTCACTACTGCAGATATTTCAATATAACAAAAACTAAGTTTGGTGAAAATTTTTCAAAGTTCTTGTTTCCTGATGGGTTTGTATTTAGAAATTTGAAAAGAATTTGAATTAGAAATTACATCCATGTAGACATACAGTATATGTGTGCATATATGTGGATATATTTTCAAACAAATATTTAAATAAACCTCATAACTAAGAGTCTTACATTATTATTACTTAAAACAATACACAATTTAGTAATAATTAAATCTGTACTAAACATAATAAAATATATGGCTTGATTTCCTTTAAGAGTTTTTTTTTCTTTACTTATGCATATGTCCTGTGTGCCAGTGCCTGCAGAAACCAGAGGAGAAGTTGGATCTTCTGAAATTACAGGCAGTTGTGAACAAAAGCATTCATATAGGTATCTGGCAAGATGGCTCAGCTAGCAAAAAGTATTGCAGGGGAAACCTGAGAATCTGAGCTCAATCCCTGGATCACATAGTCAAAGAGATGAAGACAACTAATGTCCCCAAGCTGTCCTCTGATCTGTACACACCTGCAGTAGCACACATATATCACATATCCATGTATTAGTAGCACGTGTGCATGCATGTCTATAAAACACAAAAGAAATTAAATTCAGAAAGTCTAGATCCTAATCACTCTGCATAGATGTCTCCAGAGTTCCCTCCAAACTAAAACTCCGTAAAAGTCAACGAAATTTACTATGTCGTGAATTAAGACAGAAAAGCCACAGGCCCACTGGATTCCTTCTGAGAGAAGTAGTATAGAACTTAAAATGCATGTTAAAAAAGACTTTGCTTTTTCCAGCTCTTTGGTACAAAACTCGGAAGGCGAGCTCTGACTCCCCACAAAGTCGGTTAATTAACAGCGATCACCCAAAAAGGTCAGGCAGTCCAAATATATCTAGAAATCGTGTAGGGGCAAAAAAAATTATAAATTCAAAATCAGATTAGAAATTAAGTATCAAAATGCCCTGTTGCTTTTCAGAGTGTTTCCACATTATTGAAACGAACATTTCATTGGGATTCCTAAACTGTGAGATGTGCAGGCTGATTCTGGTCGCATTATACTAACGAGGCTTTCCAAGTCTAGGTGGCATTCTGATCTGTCATCTTACTAAGATTCCTTAAGCAGTAGCTCTCAAGGCTTCTTGGCAACGGATCACGCTAACAAATGTCTTTCTCGGGGATCTGCTCGTCTAGCCATAGTGTGTTTAGGGTACGAGAGAAGATCATCTGAGATCACACTGCCAGCAACCCCCTTCCAACATGAGTGTCTCACGAACACAGACGGCTGCAGACAGCAGTGAATGGTAACAACCTGCAGAAAATGATGAACACCTTCTAAATATGCTTTCGATGTGTGCATTTAAACACACACCCTTTCTACAGGTGTGAAACCGGCAGTCCTGAGAGGTTTCTATGAAAACAGAAAACACAAAAATTCTGTATGATTAATAACCTCACTCAGGGCCAGTGAGATAGCTCAGTGGGTCAGGATGCTTGACACCACGCCTGATGGCCTGAGGTCATTCCCCACGATGCATGTGGAGAAGAGAAACAGCCTCCACAACTTGCCCTCTGACCTCCACAGGTATGCCACAATACATATGCAAGTGCATGCACACGCACACACACACATACACATACACGCACAAATTTACATACACACACATACATTAAACAAATAGAAAACATTTACACTCACTTAGCACGTAAGTTAGCTCCCCACCAACTGTACTAGGGGATACACTGGTAATAATTCATTGGTACAATATAATGAGTAGATAAGGCAGAAGCCATGACCTAAAGTCTGTGCCCTTCTTAGGCGCCCCATTCTCACCTTGCATTAGATGAACTGAGACATGTAAAAGCCGCACACACTGAGAAATCAGTGGATAACAGGGACAAGTAGTGCCATTACAGTAAGCAGCAATAACCCAACAGCAGCCGACTCCATAAACAGCAACATCAGCATCATTTTTACTACTGTCAGCATTAGAGTCAACATTTATATATTGTTGATTCTTATGCCAGATTGTTTTCTATGTGTCTTTATAGCACAGCAATTCTACCAAGATGGGTACAGGGGGACGTCATGCTTCACAACATGGTTCTTGCTGCAGGGTCTACAGATGTGGCAAGAGGACTGAGCACGGCCTGTCTGTGTATGCCTTCACGGTTAGAAACACTAGGGCATCACGAAAGACTGCACCCAGGCTGAAGCCAGCACCTAAAGCTAGAACACGTATGACCCAGACCTCAGACACCTACCAGCCACCTACATTTGCCATATGTGCTGGGTCACGCCCATCCATACCTGGTGTCCCAACTCTCAGTGTAATTTCAGGAGAGCTCACCTTACCTTCCTTTGCAATAATCCACAAATTGCAATATTTCAAAGCACAAGGCGATACAACATGCTAAGCAAACATGTTTATTGTATTGTTTATTTCTTACTTGCCTGCTTAAGGTAGTCAGACAATTTTCTAAGCACTGTATCCAAACCCCACAAGTGCTGTGAGGTTTGCATGGTATGTGTTTTTTAGAACCACATAGAATGTATGTGAGCAAAACCAACTACATATATGAAACCATGTGACCTATGCAGAGAGTTATAATTCACATCTTTTGTCATTATATTTAAGAGAATACCAAGGTACTGTAATAAATGTTTTAAGGATTACAATTTCCAATGTTCATAGCAACTAAGAACATGTTAGGGTCAGTTATGTGGCACATTTACTTATGAGAAATTCCCTTACAGTGTTAGGATAGACAGAGGTGTCAAAGCACCATTGTGAACAGACCAACACAACAACGGCATTACAGGCTCTGGCTGACAGGAGCGCTCAACTGTAATTGCTAGAAAGGAAAAGTTTTCATTCCTTAAAAGTCAATACATACTCTTAAAGAATAAACTTTCCTTAAAAGTTTTCAACACACACACAAAGGATATATACAAAGAAGTTTTAAAGTAATACTTTAAACAAAGTTAAAGTTAAAAAATTTAAGCACACACATAAAATAGTCGAAGTCTATTTTAATGTGTAAGACATTTACTAAAGTGGGAAAATACCTTAAGGAAAAGCAAGCAACAGAAAACACGCTCAAAAACTGTCCCGTGTTGCTTAAAAGTGTTTATGCCTAGAAAAAAAAATTAGAAGGAAAAAAATCATATTTGAAAACCTGCTGGCTTCAGAGAGCAAGGCCGGAACAAGACGACTTTTCTTCAGTCTGCATGGGGTGGGGGAAATTCTCCTTTACACCCTTTCTAACATCATTCCTGAGTGCAGCCAAGGTCTTACAAGGCACACGGAGAGCTTCCTTGTCCTGGAGAGCCACGTAATGGCCCAGCTGGGAGCCCCGACCTTTGCAAGCATTTTCTTCTTCACAGTCAAGGACAAATAGGGATGTTTAAAGTACATAAGGCAATGGCAGAGGCCAAACCATAATCTGCTTTTACTGGTTCCAACAGTCAGGGACTCAGTAAAGTCGAGATGAAAGATTCTTTTTCAGCTTGTATATTACTGTATCCAAGCTGTGTGAGGGCCCGGAATTTCATCCTAAATAAAGACATTGTGTTCTGGGTGGAGCACCTTCAAATAAGATCAAGATTAGACAAAGGCAAGGATGGACGGATGGCGGCAAGCCTAACTCAGGGAGCTATGAGAAAGAGAGGTCAGTCGTTATGACCTTCCAGAAACTTGGCTATACTGAACTTCTCTCAACAAGAATTTTGAAATATCACATCTTGAACTCAAGACCCCCTAGCTTCAGTTCCTCCGATGCTGGAATTAAAGGTGTGTACCACCACCGAAAGACCAGGACCATGTAAACTTAATTTCACACAATGACCTCACCAGAGAACTAGGCATTGAAGATGCAATGAAGCTAAGGGTCAATTTGGAGTATTCGCCACACCTCTGGTGAGCTCACTCACCTGTGCTTAGAGCATCTCTTCCCTGACCCTGCAAGAACAACCTGGTACCAGACATTCACTTCACAGTGACTCTTCATCCTCAAGAAAGTGCTGAGGACTAAAAAGTTGTAACTATACAACGCCCCAAGCTTCAGGGAATGCCTTCACGTAAGAAGGAGCAAAATGAAAGACCTGTAAGGGCATGGAAGTGGGGGGAGTGCAATGGACAGGGCTGGCCATGCACTCAGGAAAGCAGTGCTTATGGTTACCTGCACAAAGCCAGTCAAAATTTCAGCATAGACAAGGAGTAGGCTCACGAGGCCCCACCACTAGCTGAGAAGCTACTGGAGGAAGTGGGGGGGGGATCATTTTTCTTCAGTGAGGTAGCTACTAGTAAATTGCTCATGCTCTAGTAAACAAGCTTACACCCACAATCATTGCAAGCAACTCTGCATACACTTGAATGGGTCTTTAACAAAGAAAGACGTCAAAGTAGAAGAGGCACATGGGAAGACAGGGTCCAGAGTAGGCAGAGGGAGGTAAAGGAAGGCCACTGGGAGAGAATGTCTCAAAGTGCATGTTCGAAATTGTCAAAGAATAAATTTTTAAAATATCTTTAAAGCTACTCATAATGTTTGGGGGTTTTACAAACTTACAGAGCATTTTAATAGATGCATAAGTAATTAATCGTCATGCCCTTGCTACACAAAGTATATAGCAAGTGTTCTTTGTCTTATAACTTCCCAAGATGTTAGCACAGATAAAAACAAAAACCTCATATTTCAGAATTACTTTTGTTTTTAAATGTATAATCAATGGTTCCCCTGTCAAATTACTGGCTTCATGTTTAGTCTGTGTTAAAATTTTTTAAAAAAATTAAAAAAATTTAAAAACTTCATGTTTAGTTTATGTTTAAAAACAGAAGAGATAAAACACATTTTGGTTATGCTATTACTTTTTTAAAAGAATTTTAGAGGAAAATTTGAGTTCCACAAAAATCAGACTGTTCAAGATCAAGGTTTTCTTCAGAGACGTTTTCATAACAAAGGCATGCCAATTGCCTTGGGAAATAATTCTGAAGTTCCTGGCTTCACTATTTCAATAGTTTCTGTCTAAAATACGGCACATATGCATCTTTGGTGACAAACGATCAAATCCTAATGTCAACAAGCAAATCCACAGACTCGATCTTACCATGAGTGTTCAAAGCAAATGCTAAAACCTTTTATTTTTGAAGAAGAGGCATGAAAGCATGCATCTATCTCTGCAGACCTGAAACTTGCTGAAAGTACAGAACTCTTGGTATGGAAACTAAATGCCTCATGGCTTTAAGAGTCGTCATGTGGGGGGCTGGAGAGATGGCTCAGTGGTTAAGGGTACTGGCTGCTCTTCTGGAGGACCCAGGTTCAATACCCAGCACCCACATGGCAGCTCATAACTGTCTGTGACTCCACTTTCGGTGGATCCAACACCCTCACACAGACATGCATGCAGACAAAACACCCATGCACATAAAATAAAAATAAATTAATTTAAAAAAATAGAATCATCATGTGAGACACGCAGAAGAAACATCTTCTTGCTGCTATTGGATTTAAAAAGGGGGTTCAATTTTCAATAAGTCTGAAAACAAGTAGAAAGCATTTTCTCAGGCTCTCTAGTGACATCCTGGGCAGAATTCCAATGCGCTCGCTCTCAATTGATCTTTGGCACTGCCCATGTGTCTTAAAGCATCCTTCTGCACCTCTGCTCTGCATGGCCTTCTCCTTCATCTTTTCCTACCAGAATCTAAATTCCCAAAGCCAGAGGGTGATGGAGGATCCAAACAAATTTTTAATGAACTTGTCCTAGCTTTCATGAATTTTTAAAACAAACAAACGCACAACAAAACACCCAGATCTTGATTGAAACATTTTAGTTCACTGGCAGAAAAAAAACAGCTGGGTCCAGATCTGCATAAAGTAAGTCTAGAACACTTCACTATGCCAGAAATCAGAAGGTGTATCAACGGTGTACAGGTGTGACTAAAGGACATCACAACTGGCAGGATGAGGTACCAACTCACCAAATGTGGGCCAGCGCTGCAGGAGACAGATGCCGGATGCTGGATGGAACCTTACCAGGAGGCCACAACGACCATGTGACAATACACACACACACACACACACACACACACACACACACATATATATATATATAGAGAGAGAGAGAGAGAGAGAGAGAGAGAGAGAGAGAGAAGGCAGAATCAGAGAGAAGCCATGTAGCCACCACAGGAGACAGACTCTGGACACCAGACAGAACCTTACCAGTAGGCCACAACCATATAGCGATACACAGGTTACTAAAAATGGGTTGATTTAAGAAATAAGAGCTAGTCAATAAGACGTATGAGCTAACAGGCCAAGCAGTGTTGTAATAATACAGTTTCTGTATGATTATTTTGTATCTGGGTGACCGGGAAACAAATGAACAGCCTCCACCAACAGGAGAGTATGAACAATAGAAAAGATTAATATTGGACCAGCAATATTAACAGGTAAGGTACTAACAATCTGAGTTTGATTCCCAAAAACCACATAACAGCAGAAGGAAAGAATTGACTCCAAAAAAACTGTCTATCCTACACATCACACACACACACAAACACACACACGTGCATGCATGCATGACACTGATTGATTATAACAAATAAACACCCACAAAATCCCACCTTGCCACCAACAAGGAATCCACTGATTCAGCCAAAGACCATAAGCAAACATTGAGACTATTAGAAAAAGACTACTGCAGAACAGAGTGCTCCCACAGTCCAGAGACTCCTCCCACATTCTGCCCATCACTTTCCCAGGTGAAATGTGTCATTGTCGTCGTCATCATCATCATCATCATATGTTCCAAACCTCTGGGAGATCATCTCATCCAAGCGATGCTTGGCATAATCATTCAGAAGATAAACACTGTACCAAATGAGCTCATCATTCTGAAATCATAAGGTAAATGAGACAATCAGACTGTGATTCATTCCACCAGAGGAGCGTTCTGGTACCTTCTAAGGTATCAAGGCCACGAACAATAAAATCTAAACAAAGTTAGGGTGACTGTTCTAGAAGAAAGGAAGCTAAAGAGACAAATGCAATGAATGATCATGACCATGTCTTGGATTTGGATAAGGGTTAAAAATAATTAATAAAATAATTGCAGAGATTCTAATATGCATTCAAATAGTATCTGTTAGTAGTGATGACGGCATTATGAGTCACTTGGGAGAATATCCTCCTGCTTGGGAAAGATATGTTGAAGTCTTGAAAGCCAGAGAGTCATGACCTCTACAACTAACTCAATTTTGAAGAATCTGTTTCTGATATTTTGAATATGTATGAGGAGAAAGGAAAGGCAAAGAAATATCTACAGACAAATAGAGATACTAAAAAAAATGGGAAGAAAATAGAGAAAGTAAATTTGGCAAAAATGCAAACATGTTATGTGGCAGGTTATTTGTGACCTATAAAGTCAGTAACCATGGTAACTTGTACTCTACACCCACCCTGCATAAAGTAAGATTATAATGGGGGTCATGGTGAAAGGAAACTGGCACAAATAGTAATGTAATTTCTCTAGAATTAGAGCAATTGCTTCTTCTTTAGATCTCAACTCTGCTCAGAAGCAATCGTTGAAGAACCCCATGAAAGAGGAGAAATCCAAGGAAGGAAAAAAGAGCAGGTGAAAACAAGTTACGGAAGACCTCAGCTTGACGGTGCACATGTTGAAGAGGAGGCAAACCTCAAGATCCTAAAAGTTCTGCCTCTCTTCTTTTTCTGGTAATCAACCCTGTACATAAATAGACACATCCAATGGGTCCTCCAAAGAGCCCTGTCCTACACTGATCCAACACACCCAGCCTCAGGAGGCAGACAGCTTCACTCTGTGCCGACCCTTGGATGATGAGCATGGAATAATGGCAAACATCCATGAAACACCTCATGTAAGCAAACGTGAATCCCAAATCCACAGTTTACAGTTATTTATGAGATTGAATAGTTCATTTAACTATTTATTAGTTATTGTGAACTTGGCATACCAGAAACATAATTTATCCCACCAGGCCTGGGGCCTGTTTGCCTCCTTCCTTAGCCTATCTGATCTCAGAACTTCAACATCTTCCTTCATTCTCTTCCCAGAGGCCCATGTCCTCAACTTCCTCTGTGCACAGGCTACACAGCCTCAAATACCCCAGATCAAACTAGTTCCTTTCCTTGGTATCTTCCTGGCATTTGTGGAGTGCCTTTGACACACAGCAGTGACTGCACAGTCCCTAAAATCTAAGCGTTTTGCTATGCAGTCTTGCTTTAAGAAGAAAAGCACTCATCCTCAGGAATATTAACCTTTATCAGGCGATGAAAGGAGACAGAGACAGAGACCCACACGGGAGCACCGGACAGAAATCTCAAGGTCCAAATCAGGAGCAGAAGGAGACGGAGCACGAGCAAGGAACTCAGGACCACGAGGGGTGCACCCACACACTAAGACAATGGGGATGTTCTATTGGGATCTCACCAAGGCCAGCTGGCCTAGGTCTGAAAAAGCATGGGATAAATCCGGACTAGCTGAACATAGCGGACAATGAGGAATACTGAGAATTCAAGAACAATTGCAGTGGGTTTTTGATCCTACTGCACGTACTGGCTTTGTGGGAGCCTAGGCAGTTTGAATGCTCACCTTACGAGACCTGGATAGAGGTGGGTGGTCCTTGGGCTTCCCACAGGTCAGGGAACCCTGATTGCTCTTCGAGCAGATGAGGGGGGGGGACTTGATCGGGGGAGGGGGAGGGAAATGGGAAGCGGTTGTGGGGATGAGGCAGAAATCCTTAATAAATAAATAAATTTAAAAAAAAAAAGAAATCTTGCAGTGCTTGTGTTGAAGTCACCCTCAGTAAAAAAAAAAAAAAAAAAAAAAAAAAAAAGAAGAAAAGCACTGTAATCCTGTAAAATAATTGTTATCATTTTCTACCTATTCCAGAAGAAAGAGATGATCAGTCAGTAACTCGGAAATAAGCTTGTCCAGGGACACAGAATTATGGGGCTGATGTTCAGCCCAGGGTCTTCGGGCTCTATCCTAACACCAACATGTATTGTCTTATTTATACTTTATTATAGTCTTCTGTCCTTTAACTCAGCACAAGGTCTTTAAAAAAAAAAAAGGATGTGCCTTATCCATCTTTGTGCTATCTCTTAGAACCTAGCAGCACTCATAACCCATGCTCATTGATTTCTGCGTTGAGATGTCACCTCTCTCTCTCTCTCTCTCTCTCTCTCTCTCTCTCTCTGCCCTTCATCCCGCACAACCAATCCTCTCTTCCTTGTCCTTCACAAACTTCTACTGCACTGTGTGCTGATTGGCTGCTCCTGGACTTGAGGCACACAGTAGGCACTTAAAATGTTTACCGACTGAAATGATTACACACGAGGTAGTCAAGTCGTCTCAAAAGCCACTACCTCTTGTTTGTCTGTTTCAATGACTTCATTTTAGCTTCATCACATACTAAGAATTATCTCAAGAAAAAGTGATAGAGAATATAAAGAATTAAGCCCAGAATTTGGTCCTTGGGGTCTCTAATCACCTGCTTCTCTAGGTGATACACTCTAGAGCAGCACCCCCAAATGATGGAGCATATGTAAGCAGGCTCCGGTGAAGCTGGGATTCGGTGTATTATTCCTAATAACCTCCCAAGGGAAACAAACGGTGTTGAGCAAGACCTATCGTCTAAGACGGCATCACACAGATTCAAAAAAATTTAATGCTAATGTTATTGTTTCTGGATTCCTTTTCCTGTTCTTCTAGAATTGTCAAGTATTCTGTGATGACTTGTGCTACTGAAAATAAAATCTTTAAATGCTAAATAAACACATGCCCAAAAAAAGTTGTATGTTTGGACGTTTCCATTCAGCAAGGCAACATCTTTATTTAAGGATGTTAAAATGACTAAAGAGACAACATTGGCAAATTTAGTTAGTTAATTCCCCTCTCTTCTCAGCTGAATATGGAAAGTAACAAAAAAAAAAAAACAGCAATTACCCTTAACATACAGATACAATGTCCAAGTACTGTTTTTCTCAGGTTCCCTGGGAAGAGAAAGAGAATATGAGAATCTACTTAGTAGGAATACAATAATAAAAGACAATGCAAATTAAGGACAGAGAGGAAGCAACCAGGTGTCTGTTATGCTGAACCTCTTCCAAGTGGGCCAACAGAACCACACAGAGGTAGAAGAGAGCTCACCTCAGAGCAGAGGTGCCCGGAGCTGAGTTCTGCAACAAGACTCCACGGGATCAATTAAGGAAGTATTTACTGCGGCACTGCAGGTGAGGGAGGCAGAAAAGCTCCTCAGAGTGCCCCCCAAATGCAACCAAAGCATTAGGTGCACATCCACAGGGAAACAACCCCTAGGTGTGCAGCTCCTCTTCTGGGGTTCCAGAGGGGGCTACTTTACACACAGTGAGCTATAGAAGGTGCAGCCCCAGCTGGTAGGCATTTCTTACTCCTGCAGCAATAGCACACACTTGCTTGACCTCAGGGGTCTGTGGTTCAGGAAGAGCTAAAGTGGGAGGAAGCCCAAGTGGTCCACGATATACCCAGGACTCTCCAGGTTAAAAGAAAAGCCCTGCAGTCAGCTCCTCACATTCTTCCTGCTTGCAGGTAAGGGTCTCATCCAGGTTTTGTGTATTCAAATTATGATTCTACCCACAGTGCTCTTTTTTATTTTTTGGCCTTAAAGAAAAATTGTGAAATGCATTGTGAAATTCCACCTAAGGCCTGAAACCAAGACCATAAAGGCTTGCAAATGCCATGAAGCCACAGTGCTGTCCGCTCTGTGCTATTCAGGATGTGGTTTCATATCTGGGAAGCTGAGACCCAGGAGACGTGGTCTCAACAGAAAACAATTTGTCATTATATACTTCTGAGTCTAGCTTAGAGTTATCTAAAATAAGGAAGCATTTTCCGAGTTGGGAAAACATGATCACTTGAGATTTCAAAACCAGTTTCAGTCATCACCCTCAGAGAGGGAAAGTCGAGATTCATTTGGACTTCACCTACTTACTTTATTGAAATCCGTATCATTTCTATTTTAAATTACATTGGCAACAGATATGGGTAATGCAGGGGAACCACTGCAACCTTCCCATGCTCCAGAGTCTCAGGTCTCACTACTTTAGTTGAAGCTATAGAAACTCAAGAGTGCTAACGAGCAAGAGCAAAGAAACACCGCCCTCTGCCTGGATTCTAATTTAAAATTATTTCAAGATATTAAAGGAGGCCAATTTTGTTAACTTTCACTATGAGCAAGTATTAAATAATATTTAGGGATTAGCATTAGTTTTGTTAGGAATGATAATGGTATTGTGTCCAAATAATGCTGCTTCCTTATTTTGAACACATGGTTATGCTATGGATCTATAATTTGCTTTATAACAGTTCATCAAAACCATAAAAATGTATGTATATTTCTATAGCTAAAACAAACAGGGAAGAGCGGCAATAATGATGGAAATGAGATGGGGGTGTCTGGGCAATACCCTTCCTTCCTTTATCTATGTCACCGTGTGTCAAGCAACAGTCATTCCATGTGATGGGAGAAAGTTCAGGCGAGCCTTGAACGCCAAAGGTAGTTGAGGCTATTTTGAGCTCCTGATTCTTTTGCCCCAGAATCAGACCGTCAAGTCTAGGGTTAAAGACATGTACCACCACACCCAGTAAAGTCAGTATTTTTGATATTGTCATAAATCACCTCTTAAAACTAGTTGCATAATGGCCAGTCATTTTTAGCAAATGGTTGGTACAAAAATGCAGGAATGGTGTTTATCTGGAGAACACAGTTAACCTAGGATCTCAATGGAGAGTATGACATGTAGTTTTCAAACTTACTCTCTCACACTTTCCCCTCATAGACCCTGAAGACATTTCACACCTGGAGCTCTCTAGCTCAGTTCACTGCACTCCTCATCTCCTCCCTGACATCACACATCAGAAAGACTTCAGGAAACCCAACGGCAAAACCAGAGAGACAATCCCATATCCCCAGTTCTATGATCTAACGCCTAGAACTTCAAGAATCTGGATGCTAACACATCGCAGTAACTCTACCTGATTCTCCCTAAAGAAAGCAACTCTAGGGCTGAGAGATGGCTCCACCATTGAGAGATCCTACTGTTCTTCTACAAGGCCCAAGTTCAGTTCCTAGCAGATCACAACTGCCTATAACTCCAGCTCCAAAATATCTGACACCTTCTTCTGGCATTCCTAGGCATGCACACACACGTGACATGCACACAACACACGCATGCACGTGCACCTGAGCGCGCGCACACACACACACACACACACACACACAATCTTTTCTTTAAAAGGAGGCAGTTTAGCTATTCCTGAGTGTAGGCAGCATAGAGAGGACTGCCATTAACAGTCTTACTCAGCAATGGACCATGCATGCAACATTACCAACTTATCAAACAAGATAAGCCCATCAGTTCAATAGTAGCAAGTCTGTTATGGGAGTAACCAGTCACTTTCTGGTTGGGCTTGAGGCCTGGACCACAAAAGCAAATATATATGTGGTACTATAAACCCAGTCAAATAATGACAACTGTGGAGGCCACAGCCTAGTGTGTGTGTGTGGGGGGGGGGGGGCTACTGCTGTTGTTTTGCTAGATAGACATGATGTGTTGATCACATGACCGGCTAAATAACTGTGTTCCTAGGTTGGTGCTGCTGTCAGCTTTTGGCAGAGAAGCTGCTTCCTGCAGTGGTCAGTGGTGACTGCAGAGACTCATAACAGAGAATCAATGACTATTGAGTGCCCAGCCATAAACATCTATATTGCCCCTGTCAAAGACTAGGGAACACTGAAGAAAACAGGTAAGGAAAGGGCCAGAAGAAGGTGTAGGCTATTACAGAACACTGTTTTCTGAGCACGTCCCAGCTGGTGCACACTGGAATTCATAGCAGTTGTGGTGACCTACACAAGAGGGGACCCAACAATATCCTGTCAGAGAGCAGGGAGAGCTCACGAGGCCCCACCTATCCATAAAGACATAGAGGTTAACAGCTGATAGCAGAGAGAGACAGTTCCTTAGTATAGCCACTGCCAAAGCTCCTGCAAACAACTCTAGTAAAGTAATTGTGTCGGGAAGGAAGGAAGGAAGGAAGGAAGGAAGGAAGGAAGGAAGGAAAAGAGAAACAGAAGTAGGAGTGAGATGGGAAGGGGGAGAGATCAACAAGATTGGCAGAGAACAAGAGAGAGTAATGGGGAATAAATAAAATCAAAATATATTACAGACATGGGTGAAAATGCCCTAAGAAACTTACTGATACATATAGTTAATTTATGTTATTGGAAAACGCTTTAAAAAAAACAAAAAAGAAAGCAATTTGATCCTTCAGATACCTTATCCAACATCCTTCACCCTGTCTCTGTAGGAAACCACTCTCCAGGTTTGAGTGAGATCCCTGAGGTGGCCACGCAGAACGACCCTCCCAGGTGAAGCCGACTTAATAGAAACCACTGTTATTGACAGGGATTCTTCCTCAGACCAAACTGCTGGGAATTGCGAGCTGAGCCACAGAAACACATACATGCTCAACAGATGCCATCTGAAAATTCAAATGACAAAAAGAACACGCTAGAGCATCTCCTGCTTGGGGTGGGGCATAAAATCATGTGCGGCATGAGTGTGATACAAAGCGATCACTTCCAGCCTAAAGGAAACCGATCTGTGTGAACTGAGGTCAGCACAGCACCCACTCGGGCCCTCGGCTGCTGTCCTCTTCTCTTCTCCGATCCTCTGAGACCTGGATCCATGTCAGCTGCGGCTTTGCTCTCTCCCACCACAAAGGCGGGATCTCTCTCTGCAGTGTCCACAATCCACATCTTCTTTGAGTCCTGATGGGGCTGTAGCTAAAGTTACACATCATGAGCTAAAGATTTCATTTAACTGCCCTACAGTAGAGGACCTCGGGGCTCAGCAACACACATGCCGGGGAATGTGGGGTACATCTCCTCATGACCTTGTGGCGAGCTGGGAGCTGCAACCCACTGATGCTAACCAGTGCCATGTGGGAGCATCCTACCACACAGGCCAAGATCCAGACTCAAAATCCAAAGTACAGTTTGTGCTGGATGTGTATTGCTTTTCTGCACTATGGGAAAGTTAAAAAACAAAACTATTAAATTGAATCACTGTAGTCGGGGACTCCATGTGTACCCTGCACCCCTGGTCCTCCCTTCCTATAGGTCACACAGGGGTCATGCAACCCATCTAGAATTGTGTGAACCCACCCCCATAAGCTAACCCAGTGCCGCCCATACAGAGGGAGGGAGTTCCCCAGTCCCCAGTCCCACCACCACAAGGATACCCGCCCTGTGAGGCTGACCCACATGCCAACAAACAAACAAAACAAAAGCAATTCCAACAGCAGAAACATGCACTACTGTCTGGCTCTACAAAACTTACGGGAAATTCAAAGGGAGTATTTTTCTTTTCCTTAGCTCCAAAGGAACATGGATCGTGTTAAGTTTCACACTGTGACTAGTAATCACAAAAAAGAGAAAGAGGATTTGACCTGAAGCCTTCTGCCAAGCCTCCAAATTGGGGCCCAAACCATTCTGAAAATGTGCCACAGTTACTGGGCAGATTCCAGGAAAGGAGGGAAATGAGTTTTGCCATCCATCCAATTGGGTTCTTTCAAAGGTATCATCGTCCACAGAGTAAGGCATGAAGTTAGCTCTGGTATGTTCCTTTCTGTTGACATACTGACTAAATTGATTGTTTTCTTACTCAGATCTGCCAGTCTCAGAATCTAAGGAAAAGTCAAGTATGTACAAAATCCTTTCTTTCTTTCTTTCTTTCTTTCTTTCTATCTTTCTTTCTTTCTTTTTAATTTGGCTCAGTCTCTGGTACAAAATGCAAAACCACTGTCTTCTCTCAGAAGTGGCTAAGTCAGGGTGCTGACTGACTGGGCACCACAGGACATCATAGACATTGTTGAAAGAAGCAGTTTCATGAATGGGATCTCTGTGTCTTCCCAGTTTTAATATGTCCGGTGGCAAAACACATCGAAGCCATTTGGATTGAAGTCGCTAAAAGCCAATGCTTGCACTGCTGGTTTGTAACCAAAAAAGCCAAAGCCAACAGAGGTTTTAGATTTCTTCCACACCAGCAGTGTTTTTCCTTCTGTGGCCGCCATAAAAGGCACTGTACTTCAAAGAGAAAAGTGTAACTCTACCGTCAGTAGTGCATGTGCTCTGAATTAGGAAAGAAAAAATATCTCCCTCCCCCCCCCCCCGTGTATATGCAATCAACAGTGCATTCTAGATTCCAACAAATAATGAAAAAAATCTTCGAATTTTAGTGAATAAGTGGGTCCTCTGCCACAGTTAGCAAAGTCATCATAGAACGTCCAAAGGAATCCAGATGTGTTATTATGTATTCTGCCTGTACCCCTTCATGTGTACACAGTGGAATGTGTCTTGTGAGTGGAAGAGGAAGGGTGTGTTGGTGAATTTTCCAGTTGTGAGGATTAAAATCCCTGATAAAGTCAACTTTAGGATACAAGGATTTATTTGGCACAGGCTATGATGGCAGGAAAGTTGTGGCAGCTGGAGCCTGAGGTGGCTGGTCACACCGTGTCCAAAGTGAAAAAGCAGAAACTGAAGACTGGTCATGCTCAAGTAGCTTTTTTATCTTTTCAAATCTTTTCTATTCTTCGGTAATTATTTCTTCTTCTTCTTCTCCTCCTCCTTTAATGTTTATGGGTGTTTCATGTGTGTATGTCTATGCAGTATGTCCATGACTAGTTCTTGAAGAAACCAGAAGGGACCATCACATCCCTTGGAACTGGAGTCACAGATGGATGTAGGCTACCATGACAGTGCTGAGAACTGAACCCTGGATGACCAATCAGTACTCTTAACTGCTGAGCCATCAATCCGCCTCCTTTGGTAATTTTATACGCATATACAATTGATTTACATAATATCAATCTCATTCCCTACCTCCAACTCCTCCTGAACACCTCAAATCTCCTCCCAACTCCATGACTTCTTTTTTAAAATATCCCACTGAGTTCAAGTAGAGCTGCAAGTAGATACATGGGTATAGTTTCAACTACTGGAGTACAGGCAAGCTACCAGGGACCATACTCCTGAAGAAAACATGGGCTCTCCCTCTCCCAGCACTCATCAACCACCAATTCATTCTTTCCCCCTTCTCCCCGCCCCCGACCTTCCTATGCATTCCAGGGTCCCAGTCCGGGGAATGGTATCACTCACTATTTTAAAGTAGGTCATCCCATCTCAATTCACCTGGTGTGGAAAACCCTTCACAGGCATGCCAAGAGACTAATCTAATCTGAATTACTCCTCACAAGCGTGCTTGGAGCCTTGTCTCCTAGGTAATTCCAGATACTGTCCAGCTGACAGCACTATCACAGTGGAAGGAGGCAGACAATAGAGAAGGAACCCAGATGATAGCCTCAAGGTACTCTACCCTCTAAGATAGAGGGTTGCATTCACCCCTCTGCTCTTCAACCTTGTTCTAAGTTCTGAGAGGCTAAGCCATTAAACAGGGCTCTCTTATCTACTGGCTCCCTTTTGGGTTTGGCTTCCTGGAGCAACCCAAAGGAAGAATGAATCCTCTCCTGTAGGTTCCCTAGGTCCTCTCAGGTGCTCTATCTCCGCAGAGAGTTCTGTCTCCCAGCAATGTCCCTACCTCACCCATCAGGCTCAGGAATAGAAAGAATTTGACTGCTACCAGTACAAGACAGGCATTTATTTTGGAGTCCCCCCGCCTTGTCCCCAGTATAGATATGACGTTTCCTGAAGAAACTAGGATGGGTCGCGAGAACTAAGACCTTTGAATACTCAACTGACAATATACTACCCTCTAGTTACTACTGTGTGGCCCCATTGGCACATCAATGTGTCAACGAATAGCTCAAAATATTTCAGGACATTAAAAGGTAACTCTCTGATCTGAAGCACTGACATAGGACGGGCAAGTTAATCCACAAAATGTCATCTGTGAAAAAACACACACTAGGGAAACGTTTCTTACTTGATCCTTAAGAACTATCAAGTTAACTCTCTGTTGAAAGCTTTCCTCTCCATATAGCAGTCACACACACACACACACACACACACACACACACACACATTTACTGGGCTGTTACAGCAGTATCAAAGCACTGAGCAACCAGGGTTACATGGCAAGGCCTTGTCTCAAAGAAAAACATGTGTCCCTCACTGTCCTGCAGCCCTTCAGCTGCCCTGCAACTCCTCTCCAACCCACCCACCTTGCACTCGAGGCTACAGTTTGCTTGTGTACCTTGTGCCTGGTGTAGGGGGCAGCTTCCAGGCTTCTCAAAACAAGCCACGCTGGCTCCACCCAAAAGGCCCTGGCACCAGAAGTTCCCTCAGCCTATAACACCCATTCCCTGGTCTTCCACCACAGATTCCAGCTCACCTCCAAGCAGCTCCAGTAACCTATGCGTAACACACCACAGGCAGCTCCTCGTGGCCCCAAGCTTGTTTTTTGTTTTTTTTTCTCTATGGTTATGACCCCACTCTATTATATGTTTGTTTATGATCTCTCTCCCTTCATGAAAATGTGTGGTCCAAGACAGAGTGGCCATGTCTACTAGGATCCATTCCTTCTGCCTAGAACAGTGAATGACAGTCAGGCAGCACTCAATTCATAGATGCTGAAGAAGTAAATGATTTGCCTAGGAAAAAAAATAAAAAGCACTTCTGATCTCTTTTCTTAATGACTGATCTGTGTTTCTTGTGGGGAAGGCACTCTGTAGTCATCTTTCAGAGATGCTATAGAAAGAATTGTTTAAATTTAAAAATCAGCTTATGGATTCTAAATCAATCTCTCCACAGTGCACATCAGAACCAGCAGGACACAATAAAGTAGAAAGCCACATAAAGTATAAACAACTATTTACACCAAGACAGAAATGATGTGGGAAGGTCATTTGTCAATTTGTTGTCTCATTGGTTAATCAATAAAGAAGACTTCTTGGCCTGATAGGTCAGAAAATTAGGTAGGTGGAGTAGACAGAACAGAATGCTAGGAAGAAAGGAAGTGAACCAGATGCCATGCCATCTCCAGGTCAGACGCGATGGAGCCAGCCGCCAGGTCAGACACACTGAATCTTTCCCGATAAGACACTACTTCGTGGTGCTACACAGATTATTAGAAATGGGTTAAGCAAGATATGAGAGTTAGCCAAAAAGAAGCTAGATATAACGGGCCAGGCAGTGTTAAAAGAATACAGTTTCCGTGTAATTATTTTGGGTAAAGCTAGCCGGTGGCCGGGAGCTGGGTGGCGGGAAGCGGCCCACAGCTCCTTCTACACAGCAAAGATGTCCTGTAATCTGCTAAAGAGAAAACAACTTAGCTTTTGAGGGCAATCCTTCCTAACTACTGTCTGCAGCTCTACCCAGAATGCACCATCAACACAGCTGGGCTCCAGCAAACTATACACACACAGCCACCCTAATGTGCACTCCCTGTCATTTCAGACGTCAGGAGACCACCCACCCCCTCCAGAAAACCACTCTGCTTTTGTGGCAACACCTCTGTGTCAGAGACAAGCTAGTCTGCTAAACTCTGGCGCAAACCATTCTAAAGATGGTTTGGTGGGAGGCAAAGGGCTCGTCCAGCATATGCAAAGCTCTGGGTTTGGGCTTTCACACTGTGGGAAAACATTGGCTTTTTTCCACCTTAAAGTAAAATACATCTGGTCCTTGAATCTATTAGCTATCCTACAACTAACTACACATGGAATCACAGTGTTTGTTGGGGAACAATAGGCTGAGGGAACTGTTTATTTGAGAATGTGAGCATCTGTAGCTCATTTGGCTAACACTGTCTCTCCATCCCAGAGTTTGATTATCTTTTCTCACAAGTTTGCTTAGCTATTTTTCCTTGGCCAAGTATCTTCATCTTTTACCCTAGTGAAGAAATTCAACTCTAGTCATCTTTCCTCTATCAGAAATGAGAAGGAAGTGTCCTTATTGCACAAGCCTGATGACCTATGTTTGACGGCTGTGACCCACAGAAAGATAGGAGAAATCAGCTCCACAAAGGCCATGTGCATATCACACACACACACATGCACAAAATAATGACAATAAAATGTTTTTAAGAAAGAAACAAGAACTATAACAAGATCTGGGAGGCAGAGAGAGAGGAAGTGAGACAGACAGACAGACACACACACACACACACTGGGGGGGGGGCAGCTTCCCAGGCTTTATTCCAAGAGAGAGTATAGGATAATGTTTTAATATCAAGATGACCATGTGCTGCTTTCATGACCTTTCCAGCTCTTCCAAGCACACCCTCTTCTGTGGGCCTCACAATAAGAACTATTTGACTACAGGTGCTGCAGGAATTCAAGGTCATCCATCCCCATGGGCCATAAAACTAGCCGAACAGACCAGGCTGGGCAAAGGCGAGGCCAAAAGATGCTCTTTCATAACTTGAAGCAGATGATTCAAATTTTCACTGTGCAATAATGACAGTCTCATTCCTCTTACATAACAGCAATATGTGAAAATACAGAGTTGGAAGCCGCACTCCTTATGATTATAATAACCACACATGGAACAGAGGGGGCACTAACATCAAATACGCGTACTTGACCTTGGAGACACAGTAGAGAAAAAGAATGCTTCACCCTGGGTGTCCCAGCAACCAGACAAGAAAGAATTCATTACTACCACTCATCATCTTGCAGACTTACCTACCCAGGACGAAAACAAACCTACTGAAATGCTAAGTGAATTTTTTTTTAAGTTCTTTGAAAGTCCTCTCAAGTGTTCTGCTTCTTGAAAAATTTCCATGTAAATCAAACTCAAATAAACAGGCCAGAGGGAGCCCTCCAACCCCTACCATCCACTCTGCTGAGTCTCGGACCGTGCACTTGAACAAAGCTGAGGCTTCCCATCACAGAAGCTGGGGGTAAACACCTTGGCTTCAGCTCACTCTAATGGAGTTTCAGGGGGAGACTGAAATGCTGGCATGCAGCTTCAAACGAAGAAAGGGAGGGAGGGGGGAAGGGAGGGAGGGAGGATGGATGGATGGATAGATGGACCAGGAATGGAGAATAAAGCAGCAGAACGAGGGCTGCCTGTCAATCCTACACATGCCCACATGGACTTGGCCTTCTGGACGGGGGGCCTAGAGACCCATGGGGAACTGCTGTGTGGCTCCCAAGGGCTGTGGTGCTAGCAGAGCTGTAGCTTCCGGCTGTCATAAGGTGCTACTGACGGGTGGAGGGACTGCCTTAAACAACAGAAATCTACTCTTACCACGCTGGAGTCCAGAGGTCTCAGGTCAAGAGTCTGCAGAGTTGGTGTCTCCTACAGCCTCTCTCTACAGTGTGTGGAGGGTGGCTCCCCCCCTTATGTTTTCACCTCTTGTTCCATTGTTACGCCTGTACCCAATCTCCTCTTCTTGTCAGACACCTCTCATGCTGAAACAGACCCCACCTCTATGGCCCTTATCTTCATGAGTTAACTGTCTCTTCAAAGACACTGTCTCCAAACAGACTTCCATTGTAAGGTAGGATTTCAACACATGAATTCTGATGGGGCACAACAGAGCCCATGACATTGTTAAGAGCCACTGCATGGTAAAGCTGTGCTTCTATCTGTGCTCATCAGGGCCACGAGGGCCACACGGACTCGATAAACCCATCACCGCTGTCACTGCTTAGAGAAAGCACCGCTATTCTTTATAACAAAGGGATATGATACACTGTAACGTCCCAGAATGGCTCCAAGGAGACTAGCAAGGACAAATGTGGTTTTTATTATCCTTACGAAATACTTCATTTCATATCCATCCCATCCATCATGAAGTCTCTGGGGGGAAAGGGAACAATACCCGAAGGAAGGCTGAGCACTAGTTCACAGACTATCTCAGACAATCCACACGGGCATTCACCTGACATTAATGGATGCATGCCTTTATTGCAGCCACTTCCCCTTTTACTTTCTTTACTGTGTTAGTCTAGATTGCATGCCCCCAACATAACACCAGGTTCAACAAAGAATACTACCAGAGATGAAACCAAGAGTATTGTCTGTGCTGTAGTTTGAATAAGAAATGTCTACCAAAGGCTCATATGATCAAACACTTGGTCCTCAGCTGGTGGCGGCCGTTTGGGAAGGTATGAAACCTTTAGTGGGTGGAGCCTTGCTGAAGGAAGTACATCATGAGGTTGTGCCTTGAGGGTTTATACCCAAGTCCCTCTTTGTTCTTCTCTCTGCATCCTGGTGATTGATACAATGTGACAGGCCAGCCTAGTACTCCTACCAACATACCTTCCCCACTGTGATTATCTGAATGAGAATGGCCCCTATAGGCTCATACACTTTAATACTTTGGTCCCCAGTTGACAAAACTGTTTGGGAAGGATTAAGAGGTGTGGCCTTGTTGGAGGAGCTATAGGCTTTGGAGTTTCAATAGACTTGTGCCATTCCCATGGTGCTCTCTGCCTCCTGCTAGTGGTTTGAGATGAACACTCTCAGTTGTTCCCGTGGCCATGCCTTCATGCCACCGTCATGGACTCTAACCCTAAGTACAATAAGCCCAATTCAATATTTTCTTTTATTAGCTGCCTACACCATGGTATTTTATCCCAACAATATAAAAGGAAATACTGTACCCACCATGATGGCCTGTATGCACTCTGGAATGACAAGCCAAAATAAACCCTTCCTGCTTTAAGTTGCTTTGTCGGGGTGTTTTATCATGGTAGCTAAACAGTAACTAATACAGTCTATAAGATGGATTCTTCTCTAGGCTGAACAACTAGAAAATCAAAATGACAACCTGACTCATTTTCCAAATCCTCTACTTTCCATGGAAGATTTCTAAAAGCTTATAACTTCAGCTCTGACCCCCAGCCTTCGCTGCTCAGGAATCCCAGAGACATCTGCTGAGATGGGTTCCGGGCACTGCAGGAGAGTCTGGACATATAGCACCTAAGAGACAAGACTGTCCTTCCTCCCACAGATGTCCTAGCCCTAGAGTAAAAACAAGCATGTACATTAAAATAGACGGTAAAATATGAGGTTTAAAACAGAGAGGCTGAAAACACCGAGGAGTGCAAACAGAGGGGCCTGGGGCTGGGTTTGAACAGCCAGGCTGACCAGACAAGAGCAAGGACGGAGCCGATTAATGTACGACTGTAACTTGGGCTGATCAGATCCCAGACACTAAATGGCTAGGCTCCTCCAACTGAAGACCACAGAGATGGGAGGGGTTCCCGACAGCATTCTCAGCTTAGGGCCATAAAAGCCTGGACACTCTAACACCCATCTAATAAATATTCATAAAAACTCCCTTAAAGTCCACAGTGCAGAAACTGGTAAGCCATTCCCAGCCTTGGAAAGCCTACCCATGTTCCTGTTTAGAGGGTCCCTGTGGTGTTATTTCATTTGTATTTTAATAAATAAAGCTTGCCTCAAGTCCAGAGAGTAAAACAGGCACAATGATCAGTTTCACAGACCAGGCAGTGGTGACACACACCTTTAATATTAGTAGCCAAGCTAGTTTGCCATTGACACTAGGCGGTAGTGGTGCATGCCTTTAATCCCAGCACTAGAGAGGAATATAAGACAGGAGACAGCTCTCAGACACAATCTCATTCTGATATTCCTGGAGGCAGGATTGCCATTTAGGACTGAGGTAGAGGTAAGAGCAAGTGGCTGGGTGTTTTGTTTTTCTGATCTTCAGGTTGAACCCCAATTTCTGTCTTTGGGTTTTTATTAGTTGTGCTACAGTTCCAGCTTAGCTTTACTAAATAAACTGCTGCCTTGCTAAGGAATTTTCTACTTAAGCATTTATCTCTTGACTGAATGCATTCCTTCAAGAAGATATCAAATACACGCATGCACGCACACGCATGCACACATGCACACACACACACAATTCACCACATCCATAGACCGCCCACAGGTAGTCTATAAATGCATACCCCTGCCCCCAGCTGTGCGCTTGTATCTTCAGGCTACAGTCTGAAGACAAAACATAGGAGCAGGTATTTCATATTCTTTACTCTCCTTCACATCCCTCTGGAGACCTCAGGTGGGTATCCCCAGCCTCTTCCCCATGTCTTTCCTGACAACATAATCACTACCCATCAATCGCAAGTCCTCACTGTGAACCAGGGAACTCTATCCATGCCACTTGGCATTCACCAAATCCTCCCAGCCCTGTTCCTCCAGGGCACCCCTGGTCTCCTCTGAGCATTACCCCAATGTCTCCTCCATTAACAATCTGTAGAGGACGAACATAGAGACTGAGGACAGGACAGCTCACCCCTGGAACCCTAGCACCCACCACAGCACTCGATGTGCACACAGAAAGAGAGCAATAAACACAAGAACTTGAGCCCCTGTGCACAGCATTCAAGACCCCTCAGTCTGGTCCCACTCTGCACTCCAGCCTTAGCTAAAGCATCCCCTACTACCTACGCCCTTCCAACAGCACTGATGGCTCACCTGTACTTAACTTGGGGGCACATTCCTGTCCCTAGACTATCCTTCCCCTGGCTCCTCCCATCTAAATGCATTATCACGAGGCGAGTGCCTCGGAAGGGTTACATCAGCTGTCTCGACCTGGCTCAGAAAGGAAAACCTCTTAGTCTTTGGCTGTTATTCGCAGACCCTGGATGCACTGTATGAAGTACATATACTTGGCCTCGATGGCTGAGGGTAGAGCTCTATTTTTCCCCCACTTCAAATTTTCAGTGTTCAACACTCAGTAGATTTCAAGGGCCACTTGAAAGCTCCTTATTCAGTCCTTGCATAAATATTTGTTGAGCACCCCAATAAGTAGGATTCTAATGGCAGGGATAGATCAGCAAGGAAAAACAAAGAAAAATTCCTGACTTTAGAAAACTTACAAACACATTCTGAGGGAGGGAGGGAATATAGTGTGTTAGAAGGTGGTAAATTCCACAAGGAGAAAATAGTAACAGGGGGCTGGAGAGATGGCTCAGTGGTTAAGAGCATTGCCTGCTCTTCCAAAGGTTCTGAGTTCAATTCCCAGCAACCACGTAGTGGCTCACAACCATCTGTAATGAGGTCTGGTGCCATCTTTGGGCCTGCAGACATACACACAAACAGAATATTGTATACATAATAAATAAATAAACAAACAAACAAACATTAGAAAAAAAATAGTAACAGGAACTGGGGCTGGGTGTCGGGGGAAAGTTTGCAGTTTTCAAATCAGACAGAGCAGGGTTCAACATGAACAAAGACTTAAGTGAAAGAGGAAGTGACCATGGAGACGGGGAGATAAGAAAACATAGGCAGAAGAAACAACCAGTGCAAAGGCCCCGAGGAGAAACCTGACCAGGGAGCCCAAAGGCCAGGGCTAGAGAAGTTAGCCAGGAGGTAGAGCATAGTGGACAAGGCTAGAGGTCAAAGCATTTGGCATCTGGAGCCTTCCAAGCAATTATCAGAACTTCATCTTTTACTATGAGGATGGAGAAAATTTATCCTAGCTCTTAAAGGAAATAGCATGGACATTCTGAGTGTTGACAGGGTCATTCTACTGAGAACGGATAAAGACAGAAGGGTATCAAATCAGAGCCATCAGCTAGGAGGCCACTGTGTCAGCCAGGCCAGGGAGAATGAAGACTAGGCCGTGGGGCAGTAGGAAGGAGACACTGTGAAAGTCAGGTCTGTCAGTTTTCTGCCAGACTACAGCTTGGAAGCATGTCTGTATTCTTTCTTAATCTCCCCCAATGCAGCACACTTTAGTACAGTACAATACAATTCCTGCACTGTGTTTCCAGAGTGGTTTGAACAGGGGATCAAAATTCCCAACACAACCAAAGTGGAAAAAAATTAGGTATTATTACAGAAGTCTAAAGAAAGATGAACCAAAATATTGGATAGTCACACAAGGTATTTATCAAACCAGTTTATGATTTTAAAAGTCTCCTAAGTTTTGTTGACATTAGAAAACTCACATATCCATTTTTAAATCAAGTATTACTGAAATATGGATATGGACAGGGTAGCCCCTGGTTTGTCCTCTGAAGTACCACTGCCTAGAGTCTGAAAACTTCATCTTCATATCTATTACTAAATTTCAATGGTCAAATCAGGATAGAAATCATACCAAAGCAAAGGGAAACTATACGGTGGTGGCGCACGCCTTTGGTCCCAGCACTGGGAAGGTAAGGCAGAGGCAGGCGGATCTCTGAGTTCAAGGCCAGCTTGGTCTACGGAATGAGTTCAGAACGTGAAACAGCCAGGGTTTCACAGAGAAATCCTGTCTCAAGCCCCCCCCCCCCTTAAAAAAAGGGAGTTTAAGGGAGTTGACCTGTGATCTTTGCCTAGGGATTTTAATTAAGGAAAATACAAAATCCTGTGCAGAATTCACTTAGAAGCGAAGTGGTTTTACCTGAGCATCAACCAATCAATACTTCCAGTCCCAACACACAGGCCTTTCTGAGCAAACAGCTCTCTCCTCTGCAATCAGATCGACCTCCCAGAGCCATCCCGGCCTTGCAGTCAGAAGAGCAAACATGACTCAAGCAAACAGAGGGCAGAATGGTGCCTTCTGCGCATTTCAGCACCAGGGGCTTCTCTGTCCTTCAGTCATATTAACTACATACCTAGCTGTTCCTTTGTGTTTCTCCGCTCCAACGGGTAAGTAAGTGAGCGGCTGCTGGGCTTGGTGCTAAGGATCAGTCCCAGGCCTCATGCATGGCAGGGAGGCAGGCAAGCATGCTGCTCCCAGCTACATCCCTGGCCCGCAATGTTCTACCTAACGAAGTTTTAAGGCAATGTTTGCTGAATCTGCCCCTCTTCTTGTGCGCTCTCTCTCTCTCTCTCTCTCTCTCTCTCTCTTTTACACACACACACACACAAATCACCTACTTCTGCATTTAGAGAAAAGAAGAACTAAAAATAAACTCTGGGGAAAACGTCTCAATGTTTTTAAAATTACTCAGGATTTTATAACAAACATAAGAAGGAGGGAAGAAGGGAGAGAAGAAAGGAGGAAGAGGAAGGGAGGAAGAGAGGGAGAGAGAAGCATTCTAGAGTACCAATAGGTGAAAACACACATTGCCAGCATATGTGCCTTAAAGAAGGTGGGCACAACACATGAATTTGCAAAACCTTTTCTCACGGTATGTGTGTGTTCGTATCACAGATCTCTGCAAGACACCACCAAACAGACTTCACTCACTACAACCATGCTACAGTATAGCTTACACAAATACCTTGGCATCAGTCTAGCAAGGCTGTTCGTGAAACCACTGGTGATCTTGGGGTCCTACAGCATCTGTTTTAGAGGTTAACTTGATCTCACACCAGTCCCTTTTCTGCTCCTAAGCATCACACTGCCCTGCTTTGTCTCCAGCTGCATCACAGACCTGACAGACAAGCAAGCCGCAGCTACCAAAGTCAAGCTGGTAACAGACAGACTCCATGAATCTGGCTAGGCACTGCTTTCTGCAGAGCCGGTGACTGGTTATCTCAGCTCTCTCAAGGGTCCCAAGCAGCTCAGTTTTCACATCCGTGCTTTCTACAGTCTAAAAGGGACACACCGAGCAGGGGAAAAGGAGGGGATAGATTGCCATCGACCACATACTTTACTAACAACACCATCAGAAACTACTAGAAACGCAGTAGACAGACCACAGTCTCGTGCTATCGGATGTAAAAGATCTTGATCCTTGCCATTGTCAAATTCTAGACAGCTTTCAGAGCAGTCAACACAAAGAAAGTGGAGGCGCCCACAGAGATGTGGAGCCCAGTCAGAGTGTTGGGCAGCCAGGAACGGGCCCCCCTTGTCTAAGCAACTACTTGGGAGTATCCGATTCCCCGCACAACCACACCACCTCAGGTAACTCCCAGCAGGTTGATGGAGAGCAGGGCTGGACCACACACATCTGCCAAGAAACACAGGGAGACTTCTGAGCATATTCTGCATTCTTATTTCCACCTCTGGGATTCAGACAAGGCGCTTTTCACAGGTAAAAACCACTTGAGACCCCCCCCACACACACCCTCTACCTTCCACTAATTCCTCAAAAATAACAAGAGGCCGTTTTCCCAGGCTTAGCCTACATTCATGTTTAGCACTGTCTCTGGAAATTCCTAAGTATCTTATTCATCTATTACTTTGGTGGAGTCTTTATAACTCATTAATTATCATTTTTAAAAAATAAGAGAAATACAGAGACACATAGAGTTTGCTATATGCTTCCCACTTTGTAAGGGTGTTTTATTTATATGGGTATGCCACAGAGCTTGAGAGGAAAAAATCTGGTTTCAATTAACTATTTTGTATTAGAGAGTAAGAATGAGAGAGAGAGAGAGAGAGAGAGAGAGAGACAGAGACAGAGAGAGACAGACAGAGAGAGAGACAGAGAGAGAGAGACAGAGAGAGAGAAAGGGAGGGAGGGAGATCAACTAACATAAATCAATTCTTTCCTTACACCACGTGGAATCATTGAAGACTGAACTCAAACCATCAGGTTTGGCAGCAAGTGCCTCCACCTACTGAGCCACTTACTTCACCGGCCCTGGGTTCAAATTTAAGTGAGTAGATATAAGAAATAAATAGATATAAGATAGCCATTGAAAAATTGAGGTAATGCTGCCTCCCCGTATGATGTAAAGATAAAAACTGAGAAGCACTTCAGTACCCAGTCTACTGGGCATGCTCAAGTGAACATGACACACACTCGCAACACGCTCTCCAACCCCAGAAGGGCTCGCCCCAGGCTGTCTCTGCTAAGGGCTGCTTCCTCCTGCTTCCTCCTGGAACTCCAACACAGCTTTCTGCAGGGCACATCTTATCACATTCCTCTGAATTCAGCAGAGCTGCATTCAATAAACGGATCTACCTCAGCATCCTTTCTCTCTCCTAAGTGAACGCCTGCTCAGGATCAGTGGTCATGCTCCATCCTCTCTGAGAATCCAGAACTGAGCTGTGGCTGGCATTTCAGCCATTTTATTTCTGAGACAGATCTTGGGGACGTCCCTAATTACTGTCCAGCTCTCCTGTCACTCAGACACTTCAGCCAGACACCAGAAACGAGGCACAGCGGGAGCAAACTAGCCCTACAACCTAAGTATCCTCAAGAAAACATAGCTTATGAAATCAGTATGGAATAATTTACTGAGACACTACATTTTGTCCTCAGATGGGCCTTAGTTACCAACAGTTATAATGAAAAAAAAAAGCCATTTTCTTTCATTCTCAAAGAGGGTTGAGAGGGCAAAGTACACAGAACAATTTTCTAGTGATGCTCACCTTCTAAATCAATTACCTGCTTAGATACTGTCCGTACGGAAACATTCAACAGGCCACTTTTGTTTATGAATGAAACTGGGAATCGATAACTTCTTAGCGCACATAGTTTGTAAACTTCCATTTTGAATAGTTGTCATGTAAAAATATAGAACTTACTGGAACGGTATAATCGGACTAAATGTTTTATTCATCTCAGATCAGTATGGGACTCAGAAAGCACTGTCTGTTCTCCTACCAGTAATTACATTAAAATACATAAGCATGGACTGCGCGTCACTCACATATGGTATCTATCACAGCTCGAAAGGGAATCTGAAAGCTACACAGAGAAGTAAAATATAAAATATATAATATTCCAAGCAAGTCCTCTATCAACGTATTCACCAAATGTGGCCGTTGGTAATAGAAGCAGCCTCACTCTTAATCCTTTCGTGGGCTCAGTGATGACCACATTTTGTGTTTATGGTCAAATTATTATAGCCTGGAGACTTCACAAATGCAAATGTGCTATAACTTCAGTGAATCAATCTTTCTGGTCCTCTAAGTTTAGTTCCTGCCTCCCCCCCCCCCCCACACACACACAAAAAAAGCCATTCAAAGTAAAGGTAAGAGGTTTTGCTCACCGCCTATATTTTTCTCAGTTTCAAAAGATGATTAAGGCAGACTCATGGAAAATTTGACGTTTGAGTCAAAGAGAAAATGGGCATCAAACTGTTTGTCATCTTCATGAAAAGCAAAGTATTGCTCAGATTTTGAGCAACACAGGACTGGGGCCATAGCTCAGCGGTAGAGCCTGAGCTCAGTCGTGGAAAGAGCGGGCGCATTACCCAGTGCCCAAAATAAAGACGGTAAGACAAGGCAGCAAACACAGCAACCTCTACACCATGCACCGAGACTGGCTCTGAACTGTCGTCTACCATCTCAGATTCTCATACGTATGTCAAAGAAAAGCTCATAGACACTAGTATAGACAATGGAAGAGATGCAGATATAATGTCGCCAAGGTAACAAGTTTTTTGTTTGTTTGCTTGATGGAAATGGATGGGCTGCAATGAAAGTCTAGTTCTCAAATCTATTTCATAGAAAACCTGCACTACGAAAAGCACTGGCCTAAGGATAAGCACACAACTCAAACAGACTGAGCTGCACATCTAGGAGTGACCGATTTGCTAAACTGTCTCATGACAAGCAGAGGATTAAGAGTTCCTTCAGCAAATGGTGCTAGAATATATATGCCAAACAATAAAACAAAGGTAGTCTGGACCGTCCAGCATCAGTAAAAATTAATCTCAAATGGATCAAAGACTAAGATGTAAGGCCTAAAAGAATAAAAATGCTTTAAGAAATAGCAACACGAATATCTCTGAACTTTAGTGAAGGCCAAGAGTTTTATACCATCAGAGTCATGAGCTTTATATGCCGGCACGTGCCTGCAATCCTGGCTCTCTGGAGGCAGAGCAGGAATATCCCAAGTCTGAGGACAGCTTGGACTACATAACAAATTTCATGCTAGTCTGTGCTACATACAAAGGGAGAGTCAGAGACAGGAAGGGAGGAGGGAACGGAAGGGAACCTTTAAAAGAAAAAAGAACATGAACTGGACTTCATTATAATCAAAAGTTTCTGACCATTAAGAATATCATTAGTAAAAACATTACACATATATAGTTTTCTATATTGATGTAATTTAGAATTAATTAAAATTTACATCGTATCACTGAGGGATATTGCATTGGCAAGTTTTACGACAACTTGACACAAGCTAGAATCACCAGAGAAGAAGGAGACTCAACTGAGAAAATTGCCTACAAAAGAAATTACATCTTACATTGCTGTAGGTAAATTTGAGGGCATTCTCTTAATTAGTGATCTATGGGGGAAGGCCCAGCTCATTGTAGGTGGGGCTACCCCTGAGCTGGTGGTCCTAGGTTCTGGAAGGAAGCAGGCTGAGCAAGTCGTGGGAAGCAAGCCAGGAGCAACACCCCTCCATGGCCCCTGCATCAGCTCCTGCCTCCAGGTTCCTGACCTGACCTCCTTCTGTGGTGAACAGCGTTGTGGAAGCATAAGCTAAGTAAACCCTTTCCTCCCCACATGGCGTTTGGCCACAGTGTTCCATCAGAGCAACCATGACCCTAACCAGGACACACGCAGAAGAGAGACTTCATTGAGAAAGTTAACGAACACAGTCAGAGATTAGGTAGTGGAGGGAATGTGTGCAAATCTTACACACACACACACACATAGAAAGAAAGCATAACAACCCAATATAAAAGCAGACAAAAGATTTGAACAGTCATTTCTCTAAAGAAAGTCTAGGAGTGGCTGCAGACATGCAACTAGATGTGATCTGCTCTGAAAACAACACTAAGAAAATCACACATCTAATTAAACACCATCAGTGCTTAGAAACAAGCATAATGTGGTTGTCATTACACAAAACCAACAGTACTTCCATATATTGTTAGCAAATAATCTGGAAAGGAAATTTTAAAAAATTCTATTTGTAAAGGCACAAAAAGAACAACAACAAAAATCTCTTGGGAATAAACTTAACTCTATAGTACAAGAGTGAGACCCTGCAAACAACACATTGCTACTCAAAGAACCCAGACCTTTGAAAAACATGGAGATACATTCCATGTCACGAGTTCATGAACCAACACTCTTAATACTGAGACAGCGTCACTGTGATCGCTATCAAAGGGCTGGTTCAACATTCAAAATGCAATTAAACCACAGCTCGGCTACTTTTCTTATACCGCCCAGAAACGGCACTACCGACAGTGGGCTGGGCTCTCATTCACCAATTAGCAGTCAAGAAAATGGCCCCGCAGACACGCCCTCAGCCAATCTGATGGAGGCAATTTCTCAGTGGAGGTGCCCTTTCCCTGTGTCTCTAGTTTGTGTCAAGGTAACAAAAACCTAAACAGTGTAATTCTATCTGTGTTAGGGTACATTATCACAGGCCACAGAACAGACCAACCACACAAAAAGAAAAAAATCAGAATATACCACATTAAGACTGAACCTAATATAAAGTTCAGACTTCAGTGAATTACATCAGTACTAACAGACGTGCCAAACTGATGTAAGACATAAGGAATAACAGGGAAAGAGGCAGCGGCAGTTACACAGAAACCGCTCCATTCTTTCATAGCCAAACTTACTCCCTGCAGAAGTCTACTAGTTTTAAAATAAGTAATGATAATTAACAAAATCAAATAATGACTATAAAGTCTGATAGTCACAGGACTGGGGCGAGGGCAGTCTCAGCACTCACCGCTGCGCTCGGATTGGCTGGGATGGAAGCTGGATGAGGTTTTGGTGAGAGCAGCAGCCCTACCCAGGCTATTAAACTCTGGGCAGCTTCCTGACAACCCCTCATTTGGCTGCTCCCCAGCCATTGTAGTTACAGTAAATAAGACACCACTACTAGCATAAGGAATTATCTTCCTTATCAGCAATTTGCTCTAAGTATAGGCTCTGGGAAGCCTTCCTTTTAGATTCAAAAAGCAAGTAATTGAGTTAAACAGATTTTCAAATGTTCCTGAAACCTAAATCCTATTTCTCCCTTGTTAACAGCCCTCTCTCCCAGTCTCTCCACCACCGGAAGAACTGAGTTCCATCCCTGCTTCCAAGCAGCCCAGTCTATGACTCCACACTGGCCTGCCCTCTCTACCCTGACCCCCGTGAAAACACACTACCCCACAGCCATTTCACATTGAGACCTCACAGCCTGGAAGCCACTGTCATCAGGGTGTTTCAGATGTGACAGTCACCTGACCCACCAGCTAATCTGTCTGAAAAGTGAAACAGGAAATGCTGCCTTAGGACTAATTTGGGGGCAGAAGTTCAAGCACACAAGTACATGTATGTCTGCTTATTTGATTGTGTTAGAATGCATGCATGCCTATGTGTATCTGTGCATGTATGTGTATATATGTATATATGTGTGTACAGGTATATGTGGATATATGCATATGCTATTCTAGGAATACTTGTATGTGTATATGGATTTCTGTGTACATATATGTTCATACCTATGCATGTATGTTCATATGTGTGGATATTCATGATATCCATCCTCCCCAACTTCTGCTCCTCCCTGTATCTTTCTGATTTCTCTAATCAACTTATTGCTCCTAAAGTTGCCTCCAGCAGCTCCAGCTGAGCAAACTCATAAGCAGAAAAGAGTTCTTTTCAATACTTTTCAGTGACTGTACTGAGGCCTCCAAACCCTGATCATTGTGACCATGACTGGACAGGCCTAAGTCACATGCCCAGCGTGAGTCAGTGAGTCCTCTCCTCCAGAGGCTAACAGTGTGGCCTGGGGGGGGGGGGTAATACCCTGAGGGAAAAGATTCATTAAGGATGCAGGGCGAGCAAGGCCAAGCCAGGCGCTCAGACTGCTGGATCCTCCTTCCTAGTGACAAGTTTTCATCGTTCACACAGAGTACCCCACCACTGAGTACTGTCCCTGGACATGCATGCCTCAGAAAGAATCCTACTTTGTTTCATTCTGATACACAGAACTATGATCACACATTCATCTAAATGCTACTGTTTTGGGGGCATTTCCTTTCTATACGATCATCTTAATGTCAAATGTACAAATTACTAAAACTGAATGGGTCAGTAGTTTTTGTTGGGGCAGAAAAGCAAGTATTACAATTTTGTCAGACAGTGTGAACAGTCAAGGACCCCAGGAGAAACGAGCCACCCTTCCAAGTATGAACCTGGATAAGTTATATAGCCTCGAATGAGGACGCAGTTTTCTTCCTATTACAAACCCAAGAGTAGTGGGGCCGATTTGGGTGGCCTCTGCTCATGTCTGTACTGAAGATCTTCCTCTATGTGAGGGAGAAAAGGAAGAAGAAAGAGGATGAATGAGACAAAAGGACAGAAAAGGAAAGAAAACAACACACTATGTGGAGAAAGCAATCAGGATGCCTCGCTGACATGGATCTGGGAATCTCTCAATTAACGGGTGATGACCATTTAGGATTGGCTCCAAATACTAGAAAAAGAACAGAACCACATTCCCAGCCAGACCCACCTCTCTAACACCAACCTGGGAGCACTTGAGTCGGCGTCCTAGTCAGCTTTTCACAGGGGCTTTCGTTTATGGATTTTCCATCCAGCAAAGGTCTCTAGTCCAGGGCTGGGCAGATCCGACCACAGCATGCTGGGATAGAGAGCACAGCAGCTCCCCCACAGACGCTCCAACCTGGAGGGGCAAAGGCAGGGAGCCATTACTAGGTCTGATATTCTCATTCATATACATTCTCCCTCTCTCTTCCTCTCTCTCTCTCCGCCATAACCCAAGCAAGACCTTCCAAAGGGTTAAAATCCTCAATGAACAGAAGCCACTCTTGTAGGTACGCTAAACACAAGCTGGGCCTACTGTGGTGAAGGCTGCAGCATTGACTCATTCCTGAGAAGGGTCTCTGACCGGTGATGCCCTCTGTCTGTGGAAAGTTTTCAAGCCAGATGTTTTAATTAACCACGGAAAGTACAAGCTACAACTAAAATTTCATGAACACACTGATCTGCCCCATGGAAAACCACAAGAATGTTCTGGCAGGACCAAGTCTGAATTCTTGGGACACAGCGGCCTGGAGTCATTCCCCTTAGGAACTCAAACAGAAAATTAACTTGCTCAATATGTTTCAAAAAAAGCAAAATGAAACCCAGATTTAATCTCAATCAAACACGAAAAACATTTCAGAACTTCAAAGAACACCACAAAGACACCAAAGTAGAAACCACAAAGCAAGCTTTGTGTCCTTTAGTAATCAGAATGTATTTTCATTGCCGTGTGAATAGTGCCACAATTTTATGAGCTGAACAACAAAAGAGAAACTAAACATCTTTTGTTTCCTAATAGGGGAAATTATATACAAAACCAATCCTCAATAAATAAGCTATAAGTATTATCAAATGTATATTGTACCCATAAGTATTACCAAATGTATACTGTATTCATAAATATTACCAAATGTATACTATATCCAAATGTACATAGTATCCTTAAGTATTATCAAATATATACTGTATCCATAAATAATATCAAATGTATACTTTATTCATAAATATTATCAAATATATACTGTGTCCATAAATATTGTCAAATGTATACTTTATTCATAAAAATCATTAAATAGACACTGTATCCATAATTATTATCAAATATATATTATATCCATAAATATTACCAAATGTATACTGAATCTCCATAAAAGCAATCTATAACTACTCAACCACTACAGAGCCACACCTTAGTGCCAGTGATCAAAGACACTCAGACAGTTGGTATTAAAATAACTGATGCAGAATAATATCGGGGCCAACAATTTCCGCTCCCAAAAAGCAAATGAGGCAATCTTCTGACAGCAATTCTTGAGCAGTAAGAGCTAAGAGACTAAGAAGTCTTCACATGTTAGCGTTAATTATACTAGTAGCTATGACAACATCTATACATTCTAAATACTGAAAGCCTATGCAAGGAGGAGTGGGACCAATGCTATTCTCAGAGATCAGTCTACGATTCTTTTTCTGTAGTCAAAACAGTATCCATCAACCCCTCACAAATATGCCAGAAATAGTATCATATTAATCTCTACCTTCACCTGAAACTTCAGTCCCCAAAACCAAAGAAATCAAGATAATAAATCATATAAGCATGGACTAGCCCATGGATAGTCTAAAGACATCAAACATGAATAATGGCATTTCTAGAATGTATTTCTATTTCCCTTTTGATGCTTTGCAGTTTATATACAATTAACATATACGTTTTCCACAATTATAATTTTTTAGGGTTTCTTTAAGAGTATGAGAATGCAAAACAAGACTGGGATATCTATCTATATTCACCTTCTCTGTAGACTGCCTTTTATCAGAATAAAGGCTAATAAATGAAGGATTATTCACCTGAACTCAGAACAAACTGGTCGTCTCTGATACAAAAATTAAAAATATTCTAAAACCTAAAATGCTTTCAACGCCAACATGGCGCCATAAGTGGAAAATTCCATGATATGAAACTTTGTTTCATGTAGAAAATTCTCCAAAACAATGCATCAATTTGCCTTCAGGGTACATGTATATGGTGCCATGAGACAGAGATTAAATTTTTGTTTATACTTGGATCTTACCCTCAAGATATCTCATTATATAAATATCTCAAAATCAGCACAAAAAAAGATATCTGAAAGACTCCTGGTCCCATGCAGCCCACGGAAGGGTATCACTGTGCAGCTCTTCACTCAGAAATTAAAAACCCCAGTGTGCAGTAACACTTCAGGCTGACAAACAATACTGTCCTAGAAACGTTTCTTGCTCTGTTCCACAAAGTTACCACAGATAGAAAATTCTACCCAAATTTTGTTCTCCGTAGCCTGCCACATGCCCATCCCTTAATTAAAAGCCCCTCCTAGGAAGAGTTAACAGTTTCACAGTACCAAGGTCTTTAGCCACCCTGGAGGCTCTAAGCATCCCAAGAAACAAAGGGCGCAGTGGCAGAATCTTAATCCTAGGGGCCTTGGTCATTGCACCCAGAGAGCCCATGTCCAGAGAGAAGAGAGCCCATGTCCAGAGAGGTCAAATGCTTTTCCTCAGCTATACTCCAAGGAAGCCGGCATCTGAGTCTAGCTCACTCTGGGTGCCTCAACTCTGACCCTGTACAAAGCTCCTTCTACCATTGAGATACCTCAGCATTCACCCTCAGAAGTAACACATGTATGAGTCACACACACCTGCTAAATCTGTATCAGCAAAATCAGAACAGACAGGAATTTGTTCCACTGAAACCGAAATTCAGGCAGGAAGAAACGAGAAGACTCGACTCCAGGCTTTAAAAACCACAGCTCTGCTCACAGTGCTCTCAGAGAGGGAACAATGGCTGTACTGTGCACTGGCCGCAGGTGTCCTCAACAGAAACTGCTTGTCAAGCTGAGAGCTCTCTGGCCTCGTGGATAACAGCGTAATTCCGCCCAGTTCAAAGCAAGACGAGAGGTTTTCAACAAGATAAAACTATGCTGCATGACACTACCTGCAAGAGACAGGAAAGACGCATGCTCGCCCGTTTTAGACATCCGTGATTCGTGGTACCACGTCCTGAGGTGTATCTCTAAAATCATATCGGTCTTCAGGGAAAGACATTAGCAGGTTGGGAAAGGGGGAGGGAACACGTCTGTATAAACGAAAATAACAGAATGATCTCTGCGGTCTCACAGAAGGAGTAGCTTTTCCTTTCCTCCAGAATTATTTCTCTGAAACAGGACCGCCTGTGCTCCTGCTAGCTGCCCACCTACAAGGTCCACTACACATGCAGCGGCTGCATGAGAGTCTCACCAATGTGACTGGCCTGAAGAGCAAGGGGGCAGGCAGATGGCAATGACCAACTAAGAACCGCTCACCGAAAGGCCTATAATGAGGCCTTCCCAGCATCCTCTCCCCACTGTGTCACAGGATAACAAAGGCCTCAACTGTGAGTGAGCCGCACCAGGGATGATGTGGCCCAGCTTTGTCACAGCCCAGCAAAGCACAATGAGTCTCCCTTCACTGGGAAGCCAGCGGGGTGGGGAGCTTTCTACCCCAAACTGCTCTTAACATCTCCACCATCCATGTCCATGGCTGCACCTAAAGAGGATACAGTGGGGACCATTAGCTGTTTCCTCACTGCCTCAGTTCTAATGCTAACGTCCAATGTCCACACAAGCAAAAGGACTGAAACGCTTGCTGATGTTTTCCAGCGACACCAGAGCTCTGTGACAAGTCACATTCCAGTGATGTCCTACAGTCATTTGTCAGAGATGACACCGTTTAAAGTTAGCAGTCTGGTCAGAACTGACCTAGCAACCACAAACTGCACAGAATCGTGGTTGACGCTGGCGTTAGCAAATGATCTTTCTCAGCAGATGACTAAGGAAAATGAGAAGGGTGTGAGATAAGGCGCCGCGAATGCTTGCGGTCTTGGTTGTGTGTTGTTTGGTTTAGGGGCTGCAGCTAGCAGGCTTTGATGAAATGTGCACCCAGGAAGTGCTACCCTCTGAGGGCCTGGATGTTTGACCAGTATTTGTCTCTTCCTTGCCTCGTGTTCCATGGAAGATTTCTGCTTCGTGGGCCAGATTCCAGAAATGTCAGCAGAGCCAATTTATCACTGAGAAATTTCTATCTCAAAATGACCAGGCACAGAAGACCAGGAAGAATAGCTGGAGAACAGTCCTCTCGGAGCTGCGAGAGTTTGATTTCATGAACTCAGACTGTGACCTTGGGTGATTGGCTCACTTGACGAGCAAGTCTGATTCAAATCCCCAGCATCAGGCCAGGCGGTGGTGGCGCACGCCTTTAATCCCAGCACTCGGGAGGCAGAGGCAGGCGGATCTCTGTGAGTTCGAGGCCAGCCTGGTCTACAAGAGCTAGTTCCAGGACTGGAACCAAAAAGCTATGGAGAAACCCTGTCTCGGAAATAAAAAAAAAAATCAAATCTGCGGAAAGGCTACTTGTGGCCATGTTCATCACAGTCACAGTGCTGTGCGGGACAAAGACAGGATGGACGCCACCAATCTAGCTCCAGGTTCAGCTAGAGAATGATACAGCAGGGTACCCAGTCTCTTTCTCTGGCCTCTGCATGAATAAAGGGAAACGTGTACATACACCACACACGCACAGACACTCTAAACAAATAGAACAATTTAGGTTATCGGTATTGATAATTTACATTTTCAATATAGGGAAAGAATAAAAGCTGTTTGAAAGCAGGACTAGTTTAAATCCCTGCCATTATCATATTATCACAGGTTCTTACCACAGGTAACCCAGGGGACTACTGTGCACGCTCCACACTGGCACCCAGCAGGGCGTGTGGTCAGTGATGAAGACATGCTATTTGGAAGACGCTTCATGTAGAACTCTCTCTGCCATAGTTTAAAATAAAGAGGGTCTGGACTAGAGAACGCAGAGGGAAACTTCTGTTAACTACTGCTCTGAGGCTGTTTGGGAAGGGGTGCAGAAATCAACAGAGTTAGAGCTTGTAATTCAAGCTCTGCTACATAGAACCCAAGACTTCTGAGAGAACTAACTTGGCCTCCCTCATCCTTGGTTGCATTGTTCCTCAGACCAGGAAGATGCTATCAGCCAGCCAGGCTCTTGAAGGCACCAATTACTGGGACCAATTAGGAAGGCATTGTGGAATCTGTAAAGCACCATGACAACCAGCAACCAGCAGCAGCTACAAGGCTGACAGAGATGGGGCTGTGGAGACAACCGCAAGCTCAGAACATATATGCAGCTCCTTCTGAGGAGAATACAACCTTCCAAGAAAGATGAGCCTATCTGTACAACAGAGGCACAACTGATATGCAGTAACTAACTGTTCTCTGATTAAACTTGAGGCCCACACCAGAGAAGAGGAGCCATGCCTGGTACTATAAAACTAGCCAAAAGCTCCTGGCTAGGAAAGTATTGGCCCTGGTGGCTAACGCGCTACTCTGAAGCTAACTTGACAGAGCACCTAAATATTTCTCTTTACACTATAGACTCATGCTTTTCTCACAGCTCTCTGCAAGGCACTACCGACTCTGGCTGCCCAAGGTGCTGAGAATACGCGGCAGCTGAACGCTCAGCTATACACAGGACAGTGCACCTCCACCTTTAAGGAAGGCTCGGGAAACACAGCAGGGTTGGAAAGAATGTAAAAGCCAGAAGAAAGGGAGGAAGATGTAAAATGCTACCTTCTGGGCATGGCACAGCCATTGCAATTGCAAACCCTGAGAAACTGTAGTAACCTGCACTGGGCCAGTACAAGCCTGGCCTGGTCAACAATCAGTCACAGGTGGGGGAGGGGGCTCTTGGGGGCTCTGCCCCTTACTGCTGAACTACTGGCTACTGGAAAATTCTGGGAGAGAGAAGTCACTGTTTCCAGTGTGCACCTGCTCACGAGCCTACCATATTCCGATGTATACTCTCAAGTCCATGGTCACACCGGTGGCCCTGGTGAAACCCAGAAAGTCACAAATGAAAGCAAAAAAAAAAAAAGATATGAATGTGGGAAAGGGGTTAGAGGGAGAAGGAACTGACATGGGTGAGTGGGACATGGGGGACAGTAGGGAGAAAGCAGGCAAAATGTGCTCTGTGCATGAATGAAATAAAAAAACAAATGCATTACAAGGGAAGGAGGCAGTGATCTATGAGGAGACCCAGGAGCTGCAGTGGCTGCAGGCAGTCTCGAATCAGCGACCAGACAAACATCAGATCTTGTCAGATTTACAAGTCCCTGACAACGTTCACCAGCGAAAAGGTGACAGATGTGGTCATTAAGTTTGGGTTGTTTAATTATTGGAAATTTAGTAATTTAGTAATCACTATACCCCAAGTACCGATTTGACAGTGCACATAGCTTCCATCTAATACAGCCAATTTTGCAGTCATTCCTCATCCATATCCCCTGTAAAATACATATCCTAAACATATAGGTGTACCAGGCTTTCTTTTGGCCACCAACCAGCTCCCAAGTCATGTCACAGAGATTTATTAAATATGAATGCTCAGCCTTATCTTATGTTTGTCCCACTAGCTCTTATAACTTAAATTAACCTGTTTCTCTTCATCTACCTTGTGTCTCAAGCCTCTCTACCTTTCTTTCATTCTGTATGTCCTACTCCATGTCTGACTGGCTGGCAACTGCCAGGGTGGCTGACCCTAGGCATCCCTCTTTCTTCCTCCCTCATTTTCTTCTTTCCTCGCATTCTCATGCCTATATTCCTTCTCCTACTTCTTCTCTCTGTCCATTAGCCCTGCCAATCCCTCTACTGCCTAGCTATTGGTCGTTCGGCTTTTTATTAGACCAATCAGGTGTCTTAGGCAGGCAAAGCACTACATCTTTACATTGTTAAACAAATACAATATTAACGAAGGCAACACATCTTTACATAGCTTTTAAACATGCAGCACAAACAAATGTGACACACCTTTGCCCATTTAAAGTAATATTCCACAACACATAGACCCATTTTTATGCTGCTTCAGTTATAATACTGTTTTGTTTGTTTGTTTGTTTTATTGTTGTTGGGTTTCTTTTATTAAGCAAACTCTACAAACAAAAGTGTTAACAGGAAATGTTCTACTTGGTCTGACTGACTGAAGTACACACTTTAGTTCTTGTTTCAATTTCAGGGTACATTTTACAACATACCAGATAGCTGCCAATATGAAAGAGAGAATACAGTGTGTGTGTGTGTGTGTGTGTGTGTGTGTGTGTGTGTGTGTGTGTGTTGGCATGGAGTACAACACTCCTCCACATTCCCTCCTCACCCCCACGGAAAAAGAAAGCATGCTGGAAACTGTCCAACAACAGCCCTAGTTTTAACAAGGGGCATATCAGTTATTTTAGAAGCATTTCCTGCCTCTATTATTTTAAGAGTAAAAAAAATAAATTGAATTATTTATTTTAGAAACTAAACTCAAGTTCAATTTTTAACATGCCAAATGGCTGTCTTAGCAAAGTTTCTATTTTTAAAAATCTGTTTTACTTAATTTAAAAAGGGGGGTCCTGAAACTAGGCTGCCCAAGGCGTAGCCATCCGTGTTGCCCAAAACCTCGATATGCGTTGCACGGAAGAGCTAGTGAAGGAGAAAGAGGAAGATATGGAATGCCCACCCATGTGCTAATATTTAAGGCGAATGTGCCACAAACCCACACACTGAGAGCCAGTGTCGACAGGCACAGTAAGGAAGACAACAAACATCCAACGAAAAGCGACCAAAATGCAGGACAGGGAGACAGCCAGCGTAAGATCACTGGCCTAGCATTTCAATACTCTGGATCTGACTGATCCCCAACACTGAAAAAAGTATGGGGAGAAAAAAGTGACCTGATGGGGGGAGAGTCTTCTGTTTTGTGTTAACGCAGCCCGCCGCTCCATACTACAGTGACCAAGACGCTATTCAAGTCCAGATCCAGGATTCCCAAGACCATAACGCCAGTCTGGCACAGCGGGCAGAGGGCAGAGTCTAGGAATCGGTATTCCTCGCTTACCACACATAACCAAATAATGCATACAACTGTGGGAGCCACCGGTTCAGGGCCTCTAACTGCTGAGGGAGGAAAGGTATTGAAAGGCTCTTACAGTAATAACAGGCAATGTTTGGCTAGGGCTTCTCATTCATTATCCACACACACCCTGTAGTAGGAACCATTACAACACCTATTTTCGAACAAGCAAACTTGAGGCTGGGGTGTGAGATGACTTGACTGATACAAGGCTTTTAAATCAAGGGCCCGGGGTTTCCAAGCAGTCTCGCCATCACCATGTTTTCTTGCTGCTCTGACTGAAAACTCCGAGCGGGCTAAAGGCAGCTTTTCTACTCCACGCTAAAGAAGCCCCATGACTACTCATCGCTGACTTCCAACAATTCTAGTGTAAGATGGTAAAAAGAAATGAAGATTCTACATTAAATCAGATCCTACCTCTATAAAAAATGGAGTCTACCTAGAGCACGCGAATGTATTTAGTCGGGTCTGTAGTTCCTTTCGTTATCTTCCAATTAAAGCGCAGAGATGTGGCTCCGTGGTGGAGTGCCCACCTACTACCCTGAGAGGCTGGGTCGCGGAGGTGGAGGCAGAGAGGAAGACTAGGATGCCAGCGAATCATTCATCATTCCTCAAAGCCTAGCCAGAACATACCATGAAGCCCTCCCAGGTACCTCAGCATAAATGCTTATTGGGGGTTTGCGATTTCAGCGCTTCCCCCACAACGAACACAAGCTGGTGTTTATTTCCAAGATTCAACTATCTTACCTTATCCATCTCTGCAGCACCTGACCACCCCAGCCTGCGCTCAAGCTGCCTGTCCTCCTTCTGGCTCTCCGCTACCGCTACGTGTTCTGCCATGGGTTCCTTCCCACCTGGCCACTAGAATAGGAAAAGGTTCAAGAGTTCATTCTACTCTGTGTCATTTAGTACTGGCTGTCACCCTGAGAGGATGGAAAATAACCCAGAAGGCCAGCCTCTGGGCATGCCTAGGAGGATTTGTTGAGCTTGGGTTAGACCCTCGCCACTCCTGTGGGGGATAACCTAGGTTAGGTTGACTGAAGTGGGGAGACCCACGTTAACTGTGGGCAGCATCGTTTCACAGGCTGTTGTGATGGCGAGGGTTAACCGTCAACGTGACAGACGGCATCAGAATGGTTTGGGAGACAGGGAATTATACTGAATGTGATCCCTGAGGGGTGAAGATGCACTCAGTGTAAGCAGCTATTCCTTGTTGGGATGTGGACTGAATAAATGGAGAAGACAGCCGAGTAGCAACATTCGCTCGTCACTCTGCTTCCCAAAGGATGTGTTAATGGACAGTTCTATCAGGTCCCTCGGCTTTGAACCTTCCCGCCAAGATGGACTGTACTCTCGAACTGTGAGCTCGTAGGCACAATGTGGTAAGCCACCCGTCCGGCCACCATAACTTCTCCACCAAGATAGACCGTATCAGCCAACTGAGAGGCAAAATGAAGCCTTTCTCCCTTGAGTTATTTTCACTGGGTATTTTTTTCATATCAACAAGGAGAGTCACTGAGATCCACACCTCCTCACACTTCATGCCAACCTTCCCAGTGACTTCAGCGGCCAATTGTGCTCTGATGAGTTCTGCCCTCCCATCAGCACACACGCATTCATTCATCCTTCACTAAGATGTCCTGTGCTCCAAACACAACATTCCTAGCTGGACCTCCTTGACATCTGTACATCCTGACAACAACACCTAACTTCTGAGGTTGCTGGGACCCTCAAACCTCTGACCTGTATTACAGCTGTTCCCACAGACGTATTTCTCACATTTTTAACACAGCACTGAGATGTATCTTATGAAAAACTGACTTTTTAAAAATAGTGCTGCTTTTCTTTAATCTATCACGGTGGCCTCAGAAACACTGTCATCCTATAGTCAGTGCATATTAAAGACCACCTCAGTGCATGCATCTCTCCACTGCCCCACAACAGCGCTGTCTGACAGAACACTTTGATGATGAAAATGTACCAAATCAACGCTGATCCTTACAGCAGCCACTGGCCACCTAGACCTTGAAATTGTCACGAATGTGACTAATAAAGTAAATTTTTAAACTTGAATTGTTCTGAAAGAGGTTTAGCGGTTTCTTGCTCAGCATTCCTTTCGGCAGTTCAGCCCTTCTCTGAGCAGTCCCTGCCTTCTCCCTGAAACATAGCCTGAGGTGGTTTGAACAGGGATGGCTCCCCGTGGTCCATAGGGAGTGTCATTATAGGAGGTGTGGCCTTGATGGATGAGGTGTGGCCTTGTTGGAGGAAGTGTGCCACTGTAGAGATGGGCTTTGAGGTCTCACTACGCTCAAGCTACGCCCAGTGTGGCATACAGTTTCCTTCTGCTGCCTGTGGATCAAGATGCAGAACGCTCAGCTCCTTCCCCAGCACCATGTCTGCCTGCACACTGCCATGTCCCACCATGATGATAATGAACTAAACCTCTGAAACTATAAGCCAGCTCCAATTAAATGTTTTCCTTTATAAGAATTGCCCTGGTCATAGTGCCTCTTCACAGAAATAGAACCCTAACTAGACACAGCCCTTTAAGAATTTTCTTAGTAAAGACAAGTGATAATCAAAATTGGGTTGACTGTTTTTCAAAAAGTTTATACCCCACACCCTCCTTTGTTTTTGAATAACAATTCTGACAGCACACAAAAAAAAGCAATAGTAATTTCTTTAAGGTGTTGTCGTTTGCGGTACCGAGGATCAACCTCAAACTTACTTGGTCAAAAATAGGTTTGCATATATGTTCTGATCTTATTAAAATTACCTATGATGATTTTTATTATCAAGGTCAAATAAAAATAGAGGCAGAACTAAAGTCTAAACCACAAATCCTGCTCAGTGAAGGTGCCTGACACAAAGGCAGCTTGGAATACAGAGGATGGAAGGGCGGCTGAGCTTCCCAGGAGCTCAGGTCTGGCACCTCAGCTGTCAGAAACGCAATCATGTTTTCGAGGAGAGCTTTAATTTTAGTCAAACAAAATTATCTGTCATGATAAATTAATGCTAATTTGAATTTTATTGGTTTGCACTCTTGTCTGAATTTACTTTATAAATTTTTCATTTATAGAGTCATAGGCGAGCAAGAAGCATGAAGTTTATATACTTAGTTTTATGTTCAGGAATATTTAAGGTATATCATAACAAAATTATTTATTACCGAGGATTTATGAGATTTTATTACCCCTTTAAAAAGATGCATGAATTACTGAGGTTTAAGGAACATTGGTCTTTATAGACTTGGCCACCTTCGATACATTGGCCAAACTCTCCAAAAGCCAACAGAGAAGCAAACAGAAAGACACAGGCAAGCAATCGTTTGCCGAGCTCCAACCCCTTGCACCCCAATTCTCCAGCTCCATGAGCATATCAGCATGTGGAGGCAGCCTGTCCTCTCTTTCCTCCACCAGAAGCTGTTTCTAATATAAAAGATGACTGGAAAGACGGCCTAGCCCTGTTCCTGCCCCCCCACACACACACACACTTTGACTAATTAATTAAGACAAACGTACCTGGCAACAGCACAACAGATACGTGTCAAACAAACAGTAGTCCTAGGCCCAAGGAAGCTCATTTCCTGATGGGGTTCAATAACCGGGAAAGGAGAGGAACCCAACATTGTTTTATTTTGTTTTTTTCTCAATGAGTACAAGGAGCTTGTAACCATTTTTTAACTCTTCTTATTCTTTACAGACTGCAGTCCCTTCCGCCTCGGAAGGGTTCATTTTAAAGGCCTGCTGCCAAGATGCAACTTTTTGCAACATACTTGCCCTTAGGTCCATACCTTATGCGTCTCTTCTAGCTGGTCCGCCTAACCACAGAGGAAAAGGTCACTGCACTCGCATGCCTCCCTTGCTGCAGAGAGAGGGGCACTTGGCTGTCGGTTGCCTGGAAGACAATCACAGGAACCCACCCAAGCTAATGCTGAATAAGGTTTACAATGAATGGTTTTTGTCTTGGCTAAGATTTATTTTTTTAAAATTAATCAAGGGACAGAGAGGGAGCTCAGTGGGTCAGATGTACTTTGCAAGCATGAAGACCAGAGTTTGATGCCCAGAATCCATGTAAAACTGGTGGTCACGGTGGTTTCCATGTGTAATCCCAGTGTAGGGAAGGCAGACACTGACAGATCTCTAGGCTTCTCTGGCCAGCCAGCCTAACCTAATTGGTGAGCCCCACACCAATGAAAGACCCTGTTTCAAAGAAGGTAAACAGGATACCTCAGGATAACACCCAACGTTCCCTCTGGTCACCACATGTGCACACACGCACATAAACTGGGGGTTAGGGGACAACTGCAAATGAGATGGCTCCAGGGTAAAGATATTTCCCTCGGTGACTGAACCCAAACCCTATAATCCACATATAAGGAGAGAACCAACTCCACAAACCCTGTATGTAATCCGCATATAAGCAGGAGAGAACCAACTCCACAAAGGCGTCCTCTGATGTCCACATGTGTGCCATAGTATGTGTGTGCCCGCTCACACATACTCACACTCATACGCTAACAAAAAAACACTAATCAAGTATAATTTGACATTTTGGCAATAATAAATTGAAAATAACCCTCATGTATAAAACCAACTTACATTTAAATAAATCTTTAATGAAAGTTTCTCAAATTCTAAAACCTAAGGTTAAGATCTGATTTGGAAATTTATTTGGTTTTAATCATAGCTACCTCAAGAGCAGGAGAACGCAATTACTTTCCAGCCCAAAGAGAAAAACAGAATACTCTATTAGTTATAGGAAGGCTGGTGCCCTGAGGTAACTTAGTTCAGTAATTCCCAAACCCTGGTTCAGGGTGGGTGAGCAAACAAGGGAGGCGCTGCCAGTCTGGGGTGGTTTGAAAGAAAATGGCTCCCAACGGGAGGAAGTACGCCACTGTGGAGGCGGGCTTTGAGCAATGATATAAGCTCAAACCATGCCCTGTGAGACAGTTCACTCCTGCTGCCTGTACAAGACCAAGAACTTTCAGCTAACCCTCCAGCACCACGTCTGCCTGCACACGGCCATGTCCCACCATGATGATAATGGACTATGCCTCTGAACTGCAAGCGAGCCCCAATGAAATAAATGTTTTCCTTTATAAGAGTTGCCATGATCATGGCGTCTCTTCACAGCAATAAAAACCATAACTAGGGCACAGTCTAAAGACTGCTTGATGGGTAAATCTGATCAAAATGTTATTTTTTTAAAGTGGGACAGTTTTGTTCAATTTCTACCTAGTCTTCTTTTAAGCTGAAACAGAAAAAAAGAGCAAGACAGTCCACCAGACAATATGCCTGAACAAAACCTTCTAGAGACAGTTACAGTGTTGGTATTCAAGCACATAGAAAGGGGGCATTCCCAAAATAACATTCATAAATTCCGGCCTAATAAACTATTCTGAGAGTTGTGACTAAGAATGCTCCAAAACAACTCAACACAGAAATGGAGACATCACCCCATAAACAGATGAAATCTCAGAGGCTTGCCCCTGTGACACACCTCCTCCAATGGGGCCACACCTCCTCATCCTCCTAAAGCAGTCCCAACGGGGACCAAGCATTGAAACACATGAGCCTACGGAAGCCATTCTCATTCAGCCCACCACCACAGAGACCCACGCTGAAGTTCCGTCCACAGTATCGCGCTGCAGACACACTAAGTAGTCTCTGTGGCTTGTTGAAGAGAGCAGCTGAGCTACAGGGGCATCGGCACGTCTGGGAAGCTTCTCCTAATGTTACATGTACAGATGGGCTGTCTGGTCTGGAGTCCAGAATATGTATATTCAAAAAGCAATGTACTCTAACGACCAAATGGAGATTTAAAGGGGAAAAAAAACTACACAGAAGCAAGTCGGAACTCTTCAAGACAAGCTTTCACAAGAGAGAGGAGAGGCATCTTTATCGTCCATAAAGATGCCTTTCACAACCTGTATGCTGCTGTCTGAAATTCCTTTCGCATCAGCTTCCCACAACACAACCCAGAACCGTACGCTGTGCAAGAAAGGACCGAGACTGGGCATCTACGGTGTGCAGGGTCCTTTATGCATCTTCCCTGCTCCCCACGGTTGTCCCCTCCCACAGCCACTTCCTCCCATAGCTACTATATACACAGAGGAAGAGAGACTCCCCCACAGAGCGGATTCCATCCCAGGTGGGTCTGCCCTGGTCCGTGACACAGGGTCAAGAGCCCTGGGCATGGCTCCTCACCGAGGGCAATGGAGGTGAGTGGAGGAATTAGTGCACGCCTCCCAGGCCGCCCCCTCTCAGTGCTGAAGCAGTGACAGAGTTTTAAGAAACAGGAGGGGGCCTGCCGCTCCCCTTCCTTGCCTTCCCAAGGCAGAATCTTAGGGCCAGTCTCCAGGCTACCATAACAGTGACTATGTACAAGACAGATGTGGGCCTTAGATCATCGCCACCACCCCAGCCTCCTCCACACTCCCATAAATGAAAAGAAGAAAGGGTGAAGAATTGAGAATTCACAAAAAATTTCAGGTCAGAATAATCAACGTTGAAAATGCTTCCTTACGATGAAGTTCGACGATCACAATATACACAGTGTAAGTAATAGTAACTAAGCTTGCTTAAATTGGTGTCAAAAACACATCATTTCACAGTCCCCAAGAAATCGATGCTAAAATTCCCATTTTTTTTTTAATTCAAAAAACTGAAGTGGGAGAAGATAAAAATAACTCTCCCAGTGCTTAGGAATGAAAGTAAAAACCTAGGATTCAGTGTACCCGTTCACACATCCCACCTGGGTCTAATAATCACCACTTAACCTATCAAGTCCGGGAGAGAGAGGACTTCCCCTTATTAGGAATTCTCCTGAGCTGTAAAATGCCTCTGAGTCACAAAAGAAGCAAGGGGGATATAGAAATTCTTCACTGGAGCTCCAAGTCTGGAATAAATAAGAGAAGCCTGTAAACTGATTTCCAGCTTAATGAATAGAAAATAAACAGAAGCCAGCAAAGAAAATGGAATCAAGACAGCACATTAAAGGGGAGAGCAATTGGCTTAAGTGTGGACCTTGGTGAAAGCAACCACAGGATGCTGCTCAGCGTGGGGAAATGCTACCAGGAAACTCCCAGGGTGAAAGCCAAGGCCGGCAGGTGATGCAGTGTAGGCATACAATAGAAGGGTGACAGGCTGCTATGAGGAATGGCAGGGAGGGCCTCACAGGTGCTGCCAGCCTGGCCAAGAAGCTCACCAGGCCTTGGAGAGGAAATGACAGCAGCTGCTGGTTAAGGGATTAGTCAGAGTGCTGAGGAACACCAAGCATGCTCCCATTTCCTCCGCCTGCAAGGGCATCACAGGCTTTCCTTAACGGAGGGTTGACTCTGCCCATGGCGGATAAACCAGAGCATGTCTCTCCACGGAGCACACTCAAGCCAGCAAGCAGGATGCCAAAGTAAGACTCCAGAAGCTGAATATGGCAGCAGAAAGTGCCTGTAGTCAGGAGAGCAGGGTTCCAGGCAGAGCTCCACCCACAGTGCCCTGGCCAGACAAGCCCTCCTGTGACTCAGAAGAGTGAGCACTCAAGAGAAGGGTGGGGCAGATGGCTACTTCTGCTGCCAGTCGCTTCTCTGCTGCCCTGGTCCTCTTCTCTTAACAAAGGACAGCAATTTCCATTACGGCCCTATCCTGGAGGAAGGGGAGGAAAAAGGGAAGAAGGGACAGAGGAGATTGAGGGGAGAAACTAAACGTGATGGGTGTACTGAACCTTCAGTAAGTACTGCAAGACCTGGAAACCCAAGCTACTAACAAGAGTCATAGAGCCAAGGCAGCTGTTACTACACGGAGGGGGTTGTCCAGTGGCGCATCTGTGCTTAGGGGCTTGAACTTGCCCTCCTAGACCCGAATTCTGTCACTTAATGCATGAGAAGCATCAACTAAGGGTTAAGATGGCCCAGCCAAACTGCGATGGAATGTTTCTTTGCTCTGCTTGAAATTCTATCAGCTCACACCGATAGTCTGGATCACTGAAGGCTCTGCTCTCCTGTACACAGGGAGGGCAACAGGCTCAGAATTAGAACCTGAGTGACATCAAGACCTTCACGGATATCCCCACTTGATTGTGATTAGGAGATGGCTCTGTGGCTAAGAGCACTGGTTGCTTTTCCAGAGTACCCCAGTTCAATACCCAGCACCCACATGGCAGCTCACAACTGTGTATAACTCCAGTTCCAGGGGAGCTGACACTTTCATAGACACACATGCAAGCAAAACACCAATGCACATAAAATAAGAATAAAACGTTTTTAAACATCCATTCATTTAAAAAAGAAGCCCTCTAAAGGGGCACAAATAGTAGACACACACATATTCCAACTTCGGCAATTATCAACTGGAGGCAAAATCTACTTAAACTGCCTGCATACACTCACCCGCACTCAGGGGGCAAGAACAGGCGTAGGAGATCAACGGGAGCCTCTGCTGAATTGAAACTCTTAGGGAGGCCAGAACTACATAAGAAAGCTATGCCATCAATAAATAAATGAAATTGAATGAATGAATGAAAAGGAGGAAGAGAAGGAGAGAGAAAAATGAAATGTTTATTTTGACTGACAATTTTAGAGATGCCAGCTGAGGAGGCACCAGGCACCGTGACCTCATTACCGGGCCTGTTTCTGGGCAGCACTTTGCATCCGAAGCACAAGGTGGGTAAAACTGCTCACTTTGTGGCCAAGAACTAAAATAGAGCAGCAAGGAGAACACTGGGTCCTAACCACCCATGACCTAACGACATGCCCACACTAGGCTCATTTCTTAAATCAGGCACCGCTGCCCAGTACCCCGACGGGGAGACCAGGCCTTGAGCACACAGGCAGGCTCCCAACTGTTTCGATGGGATCCTGTGCAGCACCACAGCCCTGACACTGTCACACCTGCAAAAATGGGCGATAACTTCTGATCGGTGCTGACGCTTCTTCGTCTCTTACTGTGCTTTGATTTCCCCCGAGGTTTGTGAACTCCTTGTGTTCATTTCCCTAACTCTCCTTTTCCGTTTAGCCACATATTCACTAGAATCGGGGTCAATGGCCCTGCAGGCATTTCCCAGTCTGGATATCCTGCCGAGCCCTCGGTGTTCTCACCCTGTGTGGCACCAAGGAAGCACCTTGAGCTCTGTCTCTCGCTCCACACAGACACCGACGCGCCCCAAAAAAATAAACCCTAAGTTCCACTTACGTGCTGATTTAATTCAGCGACTGCCCACTGAACACCTCTAAGGGCCAGGTTCCCGTCCCAAGGTGAATGAGGCAGGATCCAAGGAGAACAACAATTCTGGTACAAGAGATGAGAACTATCTGAGAAGGTCCTCAAAGAATTTTCTGGATGAGGAGGGACCTAAGCTAGACTTTGAAAATGATGATTTGGGCCCACAAGTGTAACAGCATACAGGATGGCTCACAACGATGCTAAGGACGGAATGCCTCCAGCATACTTAAAATTGACGGCAACGCTGATAGGCAAAAGATTGCACCTGAAAAGCGCATGGCCAGGAAAGACTGAATATCCGCTGAGGGATCTGGGAACCACCCCACACCTGAGCCACACTCAGTCTGCACGACAATCTCAGCAGCAAGTGAAAAGGATGCAGTTTGGATCACAATTACCTGTCTGATTGCCACCCCCACCCCAGCTAAGCCAATGGGAGGGGCCAAAGAGAGAAGGACCTGACAGCGTCAGCTGAGTACCTGAAGCCAGAGGGCAAGAGGGGTAAAGCCACTGAGCTGGTTTTCAGCTTTGTGTACAAAGAAATGATTTTCTTAAGAAAAGATCGGTAATTGCCAGAGCGCAGACTACGGTTTGACCACATCTCCAGAGTTCCCTTGTGTGAAGTTCACCCCGATGCAACAGTGTTGGGAGGCAAGGATTTCCCTGAGCCCTTGCATATTTCGGATGTGGGAGTTTAAGAAAAAGCATGCTTCCACTTTAACGGAAAGTTTTCTAGCCTGGAAATCTGAGCGGAGCAGTACTCCCCCAAACTTCAGAGACCACACTTCCATCACTCAGCACTAAGTCGACAGCAGGCATAAACACTCGCTAGTGTTTCCAAGTGGGAATGTGGGAGGAAGGAGATCCGTGGTGACGGGTTAGCCCCTCTCTTGTCGGGTAGGCTGTGAGCAGTGTGCACGGCCATCTCTGCTTTTGTATTCAGGAGCTATGTGGGGTTGCCTGCAGATCACCATCAGGACCACAAACTCCTAAGAAACTGACGTAGGACATAAGCCTCCTTTCACAGGGAGGAGATCGCCACTCTCTCGACTTGCCTTTCATCTAATTAAGAGAGCATCGCTGTTTCTCTTCCTACCAGACAGCACGAACCCAAGTGCCTACAGATACTTTCTGAAATACGCTATCGTGAAAAACTCAAAACAAAAGAAAGCCCTACAGAGTTCAGATTGCCCAAGAAAGTGAAACGGTTTCATTCCCCCTTATAAGAAGGAACGAAAAAGGCTGTTTATTCTCAGAATTTTAAAGATGACAAGACAGTAGCTTTAACACATCTATAAACAAAATTCCCATGTTTGAAGAACCAGCCGAAGGCTGTACTTTCAGAAGCTGATTCCTCTAAACCCAAGAACATCACCAAATGGTCTCTTATCGCACAGATGTCACCAAAAGCAGGTACTTGCCTACGTATCAAAGCAAACAATGTCCACCTTCTGGGAATGACTCTGGGTTTTTACTTTCCTCTTTAACTTTTATTTTATACAGGATATTAAGAGCTCAATTTCTCTTCAGCCCCATTAACAGAACCGTGGCTGTCACAAACCACTTCCCTATTCTGCCTTTACTTTTCCTAGATTATTTAAGTGTCTACAGGACACTCACATAGAGGAGACAGTCTGCGACCCAGAGTGTTTGCAGCTGTATAATGTGGGGCAAACAACTCGCGCGGTTCCCCACTAAACATCAGGGTGCAAAGATGCCCTAAGAGCTATGCTGGCCTAAGGGCTATTCTACAACTTCGCTAGACATGCCCCACCCGATCCCGCTCTGAAACCAACTACCTGGAAACCAGATGCCACGGGGCTTAAGGGTTGAGGCCACACATCGGTACCTCAAGGTCCCAGCCCCTCCCTAGTTACTGACACTTCTGACTGGAAGACAAAACCAAGCTCCATAATTCACTACAACAGGACAAAGGACTCAGCGAAACATGCTTGTCCTTGTATCATAAAGGCTGCAACTCAGGGCCGGGCAAATGGGGAAGGCAGAGGGCACCCTCAGAGTTCTGGGGCCTTCACAGAAGCTGTCTTTTATGGACGTTCCAACATGGAGGCATGACTGACTAAACCATTCTACCTCACTACTCTCCCTGGAGGCCCAGAACAGCTATGAAAGTTAGAACTTCCTAATCTTGGTTCGGTCTTTTCAACCTAATGCTATGTAGCTGCCACCTCCTTGCCCAGAAGTCGGGAGCCAAAGCAAAAACAAAAGGCAGGAACACAAGCATCCTATAGAAGTTACCAGGCTTACTCCAGGCAGCCTCCCCAGACATCCCCTCTACTTACCCCTACTTACCCCCTAGTAGAAGTTCAAGGACACAACTAACTCTAACCAGACAATGACATTCCTTTTGATTTCTACAAGCAGCTTTGAGATGGTCAAGCTGGTAGGTGACGCACACTTTGGAATAACTGGGAAAACTCTTTCCCAAGATGGGAATGAAGTTATACAACATTCTGGATATTACTAGAAGCAATTTATCACAGTGAGGAGAATCACGCAGAATAAAAACTGCCAGGAGATGCAGTGTTTCCCAACAGCCCGGAACAAGGCAAAGTTCAGAAGCATTTACAGGAGTGCGACAGGTTAATTTCACATCTGTTAAACTCAGTAGTTGTAAATACTGGGCAACATACATATACAACAATGTCTCCTTACTCACGGGGGACATGGTCCAAGATCTTTAGTAGATGTTTGAAACAATGGGTATAGTAATGATTCCTATTAATAACTCTTTATACTAAATTGCTTCTTATAATATAGAATAATTAGAATACAGTTTCCCCTTTTTAACCTAAAGCAAGCACTTCGTGTGTGTTTTGTTGGCACGTCATTCCTCCTACATTGCTGGGATGATTATTAAGTAAAGTAAGGACTACCTGAACACAAGCTCTGCCATAGCAACCGTCAATGTGGTAACCAAGAAGGCTGCTTAGTGACTAAGGAGTGGGTAGCATATGTAATGTGGACTAGCAGAGGGATGACTCACAGCCAGTGGGTAGCACATACAGTATGGGCATGCTAGATGGAGCTGACTTTCGGCGAGCACGTAATATATACAGAGGAGAAATGCTGAGCAGGGTGACCCACGACAAGAGGGCAGTGTATACAGGGTAGACACATGCTGGGCAGGGTGACCCATGGCAAGGGGGCAGTGTATACACGGTAGACACATGCTAGACAGGGGTGACCCATGGCAAGAGGGCAGTGTACACAGGGTAGACACATGCTGGGCAGGGTGACCCACGGCAAGAGGGCAGTGTCCACAGGATAGACACCCGCTGGGCAGGGTGACCCACAGCAAGAGGGCAGTGTACACAGGGTAGACACATGCTAGACAGGGGTGATCCACGGCAAGAGGGCAGTGTATACAGGGTAGACTCATGCTAGACGGGGTGACCCATGGCAAGAGGGCAGTGTCCACAGGATAGACACCCGCTGGGCAGGGTGACCCATGGCAAGAGGGCAGTGTACACAGGGTAGACACATGCTGGGCAGGGGTGGCTTATGGCAAGGGGGCAATGTACACAGGGAAGATATGCTAGACAGGGGTGACTCCAAGTCCAGGAGGTCCAAACGGGGCTGTACAAAGTTTCGTTTCCCCACTCACGCCAGCACATAATTTAAAGCTTATAAAATTTTTGTTTCTAGGATTTTCCATTTAATAGCTCAGGGCCATGGTTGACCATAGGTAGCTGGAACAACGAAAAAAATCACAGACAGGGGTGACAGTGTTCTGTGTCAGCCCTTCTTGGTTTTACTTTTTTTATTTTTGTGCTAGTAATTTTTTTTCACTGTACAAGTGATGACCTGCACCAGCTTTGCCTTTTTATTACTGAGACAGAGTCTCTATACACACTCCAGGCCGACCTCGGATTCCATTCTCCTGCCTCCGCCTCCTCAACTGTGAGGACTGCAGCTCGGAGCCACCACGCTATTCGATGACTTAGTGCCTTGGGAAAACATCTCCTCCTGGGCTGAGAAGCCAAGAAGTCAAAGGAGGGCCCTGATCAAGCCTAAACCCAAAACCTCGACTGTTCTTTTGATTCTTTTTTTGAAAACGAGAGTGGGAACTGGGGATATGTCTCAGTGATTAAGGTGCCCACTGGACAAGCATGAGGACTCCCAGAACTCACACAAATACAAGGTAGGCGTGGTGTGTGTCGGAATACAGTACAAGAATGGAATCGTCCAAGGGGAATTCTGTCTGAGTGTTCATAAGAAAACTCCAAGAAAACAAGAGTCTTATGACCTCAGATTCCTCAAAAACATAAAAAAAAAATTGTAATATGTTTCCGTGCTCCTCCCAGGCGTAGCGGAGGAGTGCGTTTACTCTGACTGTTGTTATTCATGTGCCTCTATGGAAAAATATGTTTTTGCCATGTGTGCCTTGTTCTTGTGACTGAACACCTTACTTGTATGATTCTTCTTAACCTCAAAGTATAAATTTCCTGGTGGTTTAAACAAAGCTGGCTGCTGTACAAAACTTCAGTCAACCTCGGTTTTAGGCCCCGCTCTCCCAGGTTCACACTGCTGACGAGAGCGGTCAACAATGCACAATGTAATTCCTGCCACAGAAGAGCGGATCCTGGCCTCGCCACATCCGCAAGCTCCGTGTTTGATTGAGAGACCCTGCCTCAAGTAATAAGGTAATAAGAACTATCAAAGATGAGTCATGACATAACCTTGGGCCCGTACATGCATGCACACTCAAGGGCATACCCCCAACACGTGTCCACATGCATGCAAACATGCATACACATACAAATGCAAAAATAAAAATAATTAACATTTTTTTATTTATTTGAAGGGGGATACTTGTTCAAAAAGGTACGCATGTGCTAGTGAATACGTTGAGGTCAGAGGTCAACTTTTGGAAGCCTATGTGGTTTCCGAGGGTGGAACTCAGATCATAGGCTGAGCACTGAGCACACTTAGGCACTGAACCATCTCACCAGCAGCCACGTCTCCCCTCTTTAGGCTAGCCAACAGTACCCCTTGTTGTTTTAAATCTAGTATGGCTGATTTTTCTATCATATAAAATCAAAACTATTCTATCTGATATAGGACATGATCTCAGGACCTGGCCAAAGTCTGGTAAAGGAGAGAACTAACACCAACCAATGAGGAGGAGAGAATTCCACGCACAGTCGCCACAGGAAGCTGGAAGGGAGAACTGGTCAAAGCCAGGCAATCAGATAAAGGCTTTTCACAGCCCTCAATTCAATGGCCACCTTGAAGGGTTTCCTTCCCCTCGTGGTGAGCCCAGGCGCACAGGGAGTTGTCCCGCCAACTCAGTGACTGCCAATTCATAGCCAAATGAGTTTATCTTAGATCAACTATCACACGGTGGGCAGTAATTGCATTTTTTCTAAATTGTTCTCAAAGCTTTACCTACCAGAGCTTCCAAAAAAGGAGAACCAGAAAAATGACAGCTTAGAGGTGGGAAACAGCAGCTGGGACCAGAAGAAAGCTTTCTCCAAGATGCCGCCACCCAAGGGCTCAAAAAGCTGAATTCTGGCAACCTCTGGCTGCCCCTCTACTTGTACTAAAGTTTTGCAGATTGCTTTTCGTAGTACATTAACGAGGTGAATTCCAAAAAAGAATAGGAAGAAAGAAAACAAGACCGCAGGTTTAAGAAAGCAGTAAACATGAGAACTAGAAATGGGGTGGGGGAGGGGCACAGAAAGAACTTCCAGTGAACTTTAAAAAGAAAAGAATGGTATCTAGTTTTGTTTTCTTAATCTAAGACACAGAGAGGTTATGCTAGGTTAAATTTTTATTTATAACGCATGGGTGAGCAGATAACAGGGGAAATGCCTACTCTAAACAATCAGTTCAAAGCCAAGAAGCTCCTAGACCTCTCAACAGGACAGTATCAGTCTCAATAGTGAAGTAATAGGATGGGTAAAGCCATTCAGTTTGCTAATAGGGATCCAGGGTTTCTCTGGGGTTTGCCAGCAATGAAGAAGTTTTCTACTGTTCTTCTCATTTTTAAGAGTATTTAGAAAATCAACATCTCAGATAACAGCCTTATTACTGCTGTGTAATCTCGACCCTCTGCACACATTTATAAGTACGAAATCACCAGAACCACTTAAAATGGCAGCAATGCCCACTTCCCTACTCCTAAGCTCTGGGCTCCCAGGCACAGTCTAAGAGGCCAGCAATATCTCTTTAATCAATTGTACCCTACCCATGGGAAGGCAGAGGGAGTCGATTACAGTCAATCAGAGGATGGTCTGTCTTTAAAAAGAGACATCACTTTGGAGCCATCCTAGAGCCAGGTATTGTCACACACACACACACACACACACACACACACACACACACACACACACCTGTAATCCCCCAGCATGAAGAGCTAAAGTTCTAGACCAACCTGGACTATACAAGTGAGACCCCATCACTCCTTCTATAAAAACATCCCCTTCATTCTGTCTATGAAGTCACTACTGTAAGACCCCATCACTCCTCCTATGAAAACATCTATGAAGTCACTACCAAAACCTCACGCTGATGTCCCACAAAGTAATTAGCTAGTACTCCAGAAGGGTCACGGTGAAAGGAACAACAGAGGTCTTATTCCATATGACAGGAGCCTAAGAGGACAACTAACAATTATTACTAGCATAATAATAAAGAGTATTAACTAATTATTAATTCAACAGTTAATCCTGGACTCAACCTTAGACTAGCAAAAAAACCAACAACATTAATAGTGCAATGACTACCAAAATTTCAATAACGGTTACAGATGATAGCATTACATTGAGGCTAATTTTCTGATTTTAGTTAACTGTATGTGTTAAATAAGAAGTTAACATTTAGGAAATCTGGGTGGGAAATACAGGAGAATTCTCCTACTATTGCTACTATTTCTGTGGAGACCTGAAATGCTTTCAAAATGAAAGGTTTAAAGTTTTTAAAACAGAAACAAGATAAAACGGGACAGTAAAAAGGAGACCTAAATAGCTGTGCCCTATGAGTCTGTGCTAAGGCTAAGGCTGCTAACAGTGGCTCACCAGCATTCCCGAGCCTTCAGTGGGTCTGCAGAGATGCATACATACATATCATCAGGATGTGCACCGTGGCACAGCCTCACTGGACTTCCTCTGCGGCTCCGCCTCTAACGTCCCATCCAGGCCCCTTTTCAGCTATAGTCTTTTTAGTTTACATGAGTCTCTTGGGACTGGCGTTAACAAGAACCTGTCCCCCAAGGGTCTGGTTATTATACCGGCTAACTGAGAAAAACACTGAATTTTCCAAGCTACCTAAGCTCAGAGGCCAGATCCCGACCCGTGGTGAAGAATCTCGTGCCCAATACACCCTACACAGTGCATTCTGCAAGCCTGGAACACTAGGAACACTGTTGCTCTGTGGCTGCTTCCAAAGGTAGCAGACTCCTCTGAGCAAAGGAAGAAAAGGCCCTGTTGTGAGGCAATCTCCCTGGAAAGCAGGGAAGGCACGGTGGTAAATTCTCATCTTGCCAAACAAATGCAATGATAAAAGACAAGATAAAAGCTAAGAGGCAAAACTAGATGCAACCCAATAAGGGGTTTGGCAGAAAGCTCTACAGGTGCTAATGCTTACTGGGATGGGGGCAGCAGGATGCCCTCCAGTGCTGTAGCCATGCTCCTGCGAACCACCCCTTACCCACATTCCTGTAAGAAGTCCGAATAAAACTCACCAGATTAAAAAAGACAACAACAACAAACACATGTCCTAGTTTCATTTTTGTGACAAAATACCTTGACAAAAATCAACTTAGGGACAGATATAGTGGCACACAGCATTAATCCCAGTAATTGAGAGGCAGAGGCAGATGGGTCTCTGAGTTGGAGACCAGCCTGGTCTAAATAGTTCCTGTCCATCTAGGGTTACAGAGTAAGATCCTGTCTCTAAAACAAAAGCAACCAAAAAAAAAAAAAAGGCAACTTATGGGAGAAAGAGTATTCTTTAGCTGACAATTCCAGTTTACTGTCCAGCACTGCAGGGAATTCGAGGCAGTGGGAACCTTGAAGCGGCTGGCCACACTCACTATCAAGAGCAAGGAGAACTCAATGCATGTATTCCAGCTGCTCAGCTAGTGCCCTTTCTCTCTCAGTATCCAAACCCAGAAGATGGTCTCACCCATTCTCACCCTAGGTCCTTCCAGATCAGCTAATATAAACAAGACAATTACCCACAGACATGTCTAAGAGTCAACATGATCTAGACAGTCCTTCACTGTGACTTTCTTCCCAGGTGATCCTCAAGTTGACAGTTAAAACTCATAGACATGACATTGTTATACCCAGATCACAGAGTTTCCCACCCCCCAAAACCAACTAGGAAATCAGCCTACATTGACCCTGCACTACAGGCCAAGACTGCCTCCTTTCAGGGAAATGTAGAGGTGAGTAGAGGTTGTTTGTCTCACCCCTTTTAGGAAAATACACATCTATGCTTATGGCCCTATCTCTAAAATCCTGTAATTAATCCAATATCAATGTTAAAGAAGTTGTACTTCGAGTCTATCCCATTACATCAGTCTCATGAGTCAGAAAGAAGATGCACAAAAGACCAAAACAAAATGGCACACAGAACAACAGAATCCTGGTGTCTGGAGGCAGAACTGAAACTGAGATGTCCCCAGGAGCATCCCGCATGTCTATCTACAGAAACTAGAAAGATCCACTCTCATACAGAAGAGTCCTGGGACTCAAACGCAGAAGGGCCCTGGGAACTTCTCCCTAGGTACCCCACCTGTGATTTTTTTTTTTTTTTTGGCACATCTATGTAGACTGTCTACAGGCTCTCACAGATTCTGGACCCATTTACAGAAGGATATCCAAAACAGAAAGACACAAATGAAGCTTAAACACACAAAACACAGAAAACTCACTGGCTGGCTGAAGGCTCTACAGGGCAGTGGTCCTGGTGGGCTTGGGGGATCCCGGACGAGCCCCCAAATGTTATGCCCAGATCACAGCCCCTCCCCAAAACCAACAAGGAAACTGAGTCCTGTATGTAAAAGCAAAGAACCTTTATTCTTACACAAGTCTGCAAACTTGGTCTCTCATGTGTCCAAGGTATTGGAGTGATTGGAGAGCCCTGAGCTCAGTTAGGGTTAGGTTTACCCCCTAATCTGTTCCAACAATCCAACTGGAAACTAAGTCTTCAAACATATAAGCCTATGGGAGATCATTCTCAATAAGAGCACCACACTAATTTTGACAAGAGAATTTCTGTGGCAGGATAACATTCGATCTATGGCATGAGATTACTCACCATTCCTATGCAGGACTAGCATGAAAAAGAGCAATGAGTGGGGCAGATAGATAGACAGACGACAGACAGACAGATAGTATAGATGTTCAGTTTATCCATAAAAAGAGCTCAAACAATAATAACTTTATAGTCAAGTAGGAGGAGAAGCAGGAGGAGGAAGGTGAAGAGGAGGAAGGGAGGAGCAGGAGTGGAGGAGGTGACAGCAATTAAAAAAATAAATAACCTGCCCTGCCCTGAGTCCATAGAAAGGTGCCTGAGGGCAAGAGCCCGCCCATCAAAGAACCAACAGTGGAAATGCAAATTCATTTGAAAAGAGAAAGCCTAAATTCAAAAGGCAAAAGAATCCCCCTGGCTGCTGTGACCAGGAGCCCAAGGGAGTGGATGCCAGGTCTGCATCCTTGGCTGAATCAAAGACTTCCAGATAGGATTAAGTGCTGAAGAAGGGAAAGCTGAGGAAAGGAGGGTGTTGAAGAAGGGAGGGCACTGAGGGAGGGAGAGCATTGAGGAAGGGAGAGCTGAGGGAGGGAGATCACTGAGGGAGGGAGAACTGAAGGAGGGAGATCACTGAGGGAGGGAGAGCTGAGGGAGGGAGATCACTGAGGGAGGGAGAGCTGAGGGAGGGAGAGCTGAGGGAGGGAGAGTTGAGGGGGGAAGATCACTGAGGGAGGGAGAGCTGAGGGAGGGAGGGCACTGAGGGAGGGAGAGCTGAGGAAGGCAGAGCTGCAGACACAGGGAAACCACTTCCCCCAGCTGTGCTGCTGGAGATTATCCACACTTTTTCTTTCACCTGATGGAGGAAAAAGGCAGCCTGGCAAAGATGCCACGTTGTCATTTTCTCAATGATACTTTTTGACTATCAAGTGAGCTCATTTTAGGATACATATTGAAAATCTTCAAATTGCAAGGTGTAACCTTAAGAAAGGAAATGCTTCTAAAATTAACGCATTGCTCCTTTTCAGAGAGATAAATCTACACTTGTCAGCAGCGCATCTTCCCTTAGCTGCTGCCTCAATTTATGGTCTCTCTTTCAAAATCTTCGTTATTACCACTCCAAGGACATTCCGTCCTTTCCTCAAATCATTAGACACTCCACTAACTGTCATGAGCCACAATTTCAACTGCAGCTAAACTTGCATTTGCCAGCTCAAAGAACTTAAGTGCTTAGGTCTAAACTATAAACTAATAAAGCAAGACATACTAACCCAAATAGTCCTTGAGCATAGGGCTATTTTTAAACTCCCAGTTAAAAGACTGGGTCTAATTTATTTTTAAAGAGTGAATGTTAGTTTAAAAGGAGAGATTAAGAAACCCCAATCGTTCCCTTTTATTTTCCAGCATGTTTAGCTGGCAGCAGCGGAATCCATCTGGGCCAGGAGGGAAAGGAAGAAGCAGTCAAATGCTGAAATGTCCCAAGAGATAACCAGATTCCTACTGACCAGGAAATACACTGGAGAGTTCAAAGCTGTGTCAGTTCCTTAGCAGGGATGGGGCGGGGGAGGGGGAGACTTTAAGAAAAAAACGTGAGCAATGTGGCTCTAGAGAAAGTCTCCAATGAATTGGCCACACCCCCAGAAGGCAGCTATCTATAAACCCAGCGGACACCAGAAACGGAGGGAAGCACATTTCCTATTCCCACCATCTTAGAATGGAAAGCACACATGATACAAACATGCCCAGGAGTGAGGGCCCTAATCTTTGTGAAGTCAGAGAATCTCATGAAAGGTCTGAATCTTCTGGGGAGGCAGTGGCTTTTCTCAGGAGTGGGTCTCTGAGCCAAACTCTGTCTGCCCATGCTGCCAGGTTAGCCAGTACACTCTACTGGCTAGAGAGACACGGGGATGACTGAATGCAGGGCTATCCTAAGGATGGGCCACAGACGGGAGTCGGTCTGCAAACTGTTACCAGATGAAGCCAGCGCATAAACGGAGGGTGGGCATTCACAAGTGTGCACAGCCTGGGGCTGGAGAGATGACTCGGTGCTTAGGAGCACGGGTTGCTCTTCCAGAGGACGCAGGTTCAATTTCCACCACCCACATGGTAGCTCAAAACTGTCTACAATTCCAGTCCCAGATGATCCAACACCCTCACACAGATGCACATGCAGGCAAAATACCAATACATATAAAATAAAAATAATATTTGCGAAAGTGTGCATAGCCATAGGACAGGAATATCACTCTAGTCCCTGAACAGCAAACCCTCGCCTTGCAATGAGTGCCTATCAGGCCGATCATCACCTGTTCATGCTCCAAGAAGCCAAGCTGAGCATGGTGAGAACCTAAGGCTGGTTTGTCAACTGCAACTATAAGAGATTAATCTTATAATAGCTTGTCAAGTGTAATCTAAAAATATTAAAACTGGAAACCCTTTTTTTTAGAGGAAAGATCCTCTAAACTTAACCATCGTTGTGTAAAATAATCTCTGAAACTGGCAGAGGTTTGGAGATGGATTAGAATCTAGTTTTCTAGGACTTTATTTTGGGAAAGTGCCATAGCATGGCCATTTCACACTGACTAAAACCAGACACCCTTTCCATTGTCCTCAGCCTCCCTTCGGAAGTTCTCTGGTATGGATGTCACCAAGTCAGAATCTCGAACAGCCTAAGTGAGGTAGGTGAGCTACCAGCTATCCCAGCCGCCGGCAGACAGGCCAAATGAGCAGGAAGGAAACCAATCTGCAAGGACAACTGCACAGAGAGAACGGCATGTGTTCGCAGCACGCACAGAGGCATTCAACTTGGGTAATCAGTTTTCAGTCTAACATTCTGTCTAGTTATAATGGGAATTGGAAAATTAACAAGCACAACAGTGATTTTATGATTGCATGCTTTTAATGAACATGAACAAATTTTATCTTTTTGCATTATATTATACTACTTCTAACAATATTTACTGAAACGTAATCTTATTTGTTGTCTCTAAAATTAACTTTTAAGATTGGGATTGTACTTTATGTGTCTTCTATTTGTTTATTTTTTCTTATAAAAGTATTGAGTTCGTGACAGATTGGAAATAAGAAAGATCTGTACATGGGCTGGGAAACAGAAATGCGCGCAGCAATCAAGCTGGCTCCTTCCCTGGGGTGAGATGGGCCTAGCTCGAAGGTATGCATGTCTCTTGTTCTTAGAATTTAATTGTATATCGACACAGCGCATTTTATATGAAGACGTAAAATGTTAGTTCAGGAAAATTAATGTTTCTATGGGAACGAAGCTGAACACTTGAATGATTTAGAATAATTCAATACAACGGAACTATGGAAATAACTGCTATTATATTCAGTGTGCGGCAGAGATGGCAGGAACTAAAAGGCAAAACGAAAACCTGGGATTTTGCCATCAAGGTATTTCACAAGTGTCTTAGGGTTCTTTTCCTATGGTTCAGGAGTTGAACAGGATTTTTCTATTCTTTTTATCTATTTGTCTGTCTGTCTATCTATCTATCTAGAGGCAGGTTCCTTAAACCAGTTACATAGCCCAGCCTGGCCTGGAACTTACATGCCTACACCTTAGCGTATTAGTGTTCTCATAGAACTTTGAAACAACGCAAACTGAAAGTGGGCAGACTTCACTTTGTCAATGTTGTGATTTATGTAAAAAATCAACACAGAAAACTCTTACTTGTGCAAAACAGATATGAATGTAACATTTTTTAAAGTATGTATTTGTGTGTGTGTGTGTGTGTGTGTGTGTCTGTGTCTGTGTCTGTGTGTGTTTGTCTGAATGGATACATGAGCACCACATGCTTGAAGTGTCTGTAGAGGCCAGAAGGGGGCATCAGACCCCTGGAGCTGGAGTTACAGATGGTCAAGAGAGTGTCTCAGCAAGAGCAGGTGCTCGGAACAGCTGAGCCACCACTCCAGCCCTAAATGCGACATTCTTTACATTTCTCCTCTTTGAATAAGAGATCAGCTGCTTGTCCTAACAACCCAGACAAAAGAGTTCATACTGTAAATGCAAAATTCCATATAGAATATTCAAGAGATTCTGGCCCCCTGGCTCACACTGAGATATAAATGGTTAGGCGATAAAAGACAAAATACCACGTATGGGGAGAGTCGTACCAATCAAGGAAGCATAAGGAATCCAAAAAGAGATCCTAACCAAAGAAAGACAATTGTTTTCTTTGTGAAACTGCAAGCTGATGTCTCTTTCTTAGTAACCTTCTGTCCACAGCCCTGCGCTGCGGAGGATGCACGTGTTAGCAGGCAGCGGCATTAAACAAATCAAAGCAGAGTCCTCGGCGGATGAACTCGGCTAACACCACAGAAAAAAAAAAGCATCGTTTTCCAGGCAGGGCCCAAAGGTCAAAAAACAAAAGCAGAATCGAAAAGTAATATATAAAATGTCCCCGATGAAATACCATGAAAGATCTCTCTTACTGTTGCCACAAAAAAATAAAATAAAAGCCAATGGCATCCTGAGTCATAAACCAAATTGATCCAAAGTTGGGGTTTAGCTTCGATTTGACTTTTTGTAGACTTCTACACTGGCCCAGGGTTTAGGATTTAATTTTTAATTTAGTCCTAAGAAAAATAAGTCAAACAAATGGGAAATACAACCGGACCAGACCAGTCCCGACCAGTCTCAACCAGAAAAGACAGGAACAGACTGGACCAGACAAAAATATACTGGTCCAGACCGGTCTTGACCAGTCCAAACTGGACCAGATGGGTTGCAACCAGTCCAGAACAGACCAGACCAGTCTCAACCAGACCTGACTGGTCCAGACCAGACTAGACCAGTCCAAACTGGACCAGACCAGTCCAGACACACACGACACACACATGACGCACACATGGCAGCACATGACAAACACATGACGCACACGCCACAGGACACACAGCACACACATAACACACGCACGACACGCGTGCCGCACATGATGCACACATGGCAGCACATGGTAAACACATGCCACAGGACACACAGCACACACATAACACACGCACGACACGCGTGCCGCACATGACGCACACATGGCGGCACATGACAAACACATGACGCACACGTGACACGCATGTAGTGTGGGCATGACGCGTGCGACAAACGCATGACATACACATGATGAGCACATGACAAGCATGACACACACGGCTCACATATGACAGACACATGACGCACACATGACAAGTGTACGACAAACACGTGGGGCACATGACTTTGGCTGGTACAGACCAGACTAGACTAGACAAGACCAGTCTCAACCAGAGCAGACTGGTCCAGACCGGTCTCAACCAGTCCAGACTGGACCAGACTAGTCTCAACCAGACCAGACTGGTCCAGACTGGTCTCAACCGGACCAGACCAGTCTCAACCAGACCAGACCAGTCTCGACCAGACCAGACTGGTCCAGACCGGTCTCGACCAGTCCAGACAGGACCAGACCGGTCTCAACCAGACCAGACTGGTCCAGACCCATGCTCTACATGACTCTTGCTTTCTTCTGAGGGCTTTTCTCCTAATCCTTGTGCAATATCTTTAATAATATCTCCAATCTACTTCATGAACCAGTTAGTTCTGAAATTCTTTTCAGTGTCACAGCCACAAATCCTGCGTTGGCCTGAGTCGGTTCCCTAAAACTCTAAGAGGCTCTTGGGGCTGCTTAAGGTATCTTGAGGGATCTAGCTGTGCCTCCTTTCCCTGTAACCGCCCCCCACAAATGCTCACATGCCAACCATTAGAAGCGGGCCTCATGGAAGGGGCTCTCCTCCCGCTGAGGAGCCGACGCAGGCACACACCATCACAGGATGCCATCACCCACTAAAAGCCTCCCCTGCCCTAGGATACACTCCCAGTGGATGCTCAAGGGACACCTTCCAGGCAGTAGGAGAAGGCTGAGACACAAGCAGGAGAGCTGCCCTGTGAGCACAGTCAAACTCTGACTGGCACTCCTGGCCACTACTCTAGTTACAGAAGCCAGAAGACACAGCCACGCAGCTCACCAGTAATACCAGGAGCCTTCGCCACAAAAACTTGACTGGTTTTCCTGCCGGGCGTGGCAGAGCTCGCCTTTAATCACAGCACTTGTGAGGTAGAGGGCAGGTGGATCTCTGTACGTTCAAGTCAGCCTGCTCTACACAGTGGGTGAGACACCCTCTATCTCATCAATTCATTAATTAATTAGCTAATTAATTAAAATGTGTAATTTTTTTAAACTTGGCTTTTGAAATAAAAGTTGAAAAAGAAGAGGAAAGCATAATCAGACAAAAGGATTTCCATTGGCCATTTAAAGATGACAGCATCTTTGTATTGGCTTAGAGAATGTTAAGTCCTTTGTGTTGGGAGGGAAAGTTGAAGGCTCCATAAAAAAAATAAATAAATAAAAAGCAAACAAACAAAAAATAGTCACAAAGGCTATGTGGCCTTGGTCCAAGTCCCAGTGACACACCCTGGAAAATTTCTGTTTCCTCACCTACAAAATAAAGATAACAGGGTTTGTGATGGAGGAAGGTCATTGGTTAAAAAATAAAGAAACTGCCTTGGCCCATTTTATTGGTTAGAACATAGGTGGGTGGAGTAAACAGAACAGAATGCTGGGAGGAACACCATGCTCCCCTCTCCGGGGCAGACGCGATAGCTCTGCTCTCTGAGGCAGATGGCGATGCAGCCAGCCACCAGGTCAGACATGCTGAATCTTTTCTGGTAAGCGCACCTCGTGGTGCTACATAGATTATTAGAAATGGGTTAAGAGGCTGAAACTAATGGGCCAAGCAGTGTTTAAAAGAATACAGTTTCCGTATAATTATTTCGGGGCATAAGCTAGCCATGTGGGCGGCCGGATGCCGGGGACGCAGCCCCGTCGCTCCTACTACAACAGGTTTGGATCCCACATGGGCTTCTGAGTCAAAAGCAGGCACAACACAGAGAGTATAAGGTCTCCAGAACACAAAAGAATCTGCACAGAGAAGTACTGCCTAATATTTTACATTAAGCAACTTCATGCACAACCAAAAATGGATGTTCACTAAAATTTTAAATAAAAACCATGTAAGTATCAAAATACCCAGAAAAGACATAAAAAGATCAACAAAGAACAACTGAACAATTACAGGTTGAACACCCCTCCCCGAAAAAAAACCTAAAATGTACAAATATGGATTCTGGTGTATCTTTGAATTTTGAAGTTTAGATTAGGAGTGTTCAAACAGTAAAGCCTATATAAATATTCTAAAATCTAAAAAAAAATTAAAATCTGAAACACTTCTATGCCCTAGCATTTCAGATAAGGGATACTCAATCTAAAATACATTAAAAAGTCTAAGATTTTTATCTAACTATAAGAATAATATCATTTCTCTCTTTTCCCAGACTTAATCCTCCATCCATCTATAAATAATCTCACTAAAGTGACTTGGGATCAAGTCACTCCCTAGGACATCCGAGTTTCCCCGGAAGAACTTCAAAGCCTACAGCCGAGTTCTGTCCCCTGCCCAGACTAGAATGAGCCCCCTGGCCTTGTTAGTCACAAGGTACTTAGGAAGGCTTACAATTCTACACAGGGTGATTACTATCTTTCTTATCCATTAGGATGACAGCCGGTGTATTTCACCTGCCAGTATCACCAACTATCAGAGGGCGAGCAGCCAGCCACTTCAACCTCTATCACAGCGCACACAAAGCTCATGTGAGAGCTTTCCCAGTTTGCTGCCCTCCTTCTACACATCTTCCAGAGCTTCACAATATGCCTGGGGAAAAGGCAGGGCAGACACGAAAACAAGGCCCTGAAGTTCACTGAGTCACCACCCAAAGTCACATTCTGCATTCTCGGGAAGTGGCAAGGAACCAAGTGTGTTCATTTCTAGCCTGGGGTTCCTTCCAGAACTTTCTGACACCCAATAAAATAGTAAGGCCTCCTCCGCCTTGCTTTGTTGGTGTCTAGACCCTTTAGCTTTTACTGTTCCCTTCTACCCACCTGCAACTGCTCCCTCCCCTACCTCCTTCCCACTTTTCATTCATAAGACAAGTATTAAGGGCTGTGATTGATAGAAAACCCTCTTTCTTCCTCTGGGGGGTGCAGCCTTCTGGGGGTGTCATGTATGGTCATCTATTCACATACTAACTTAAAAGGAAACACAGCCTCAATGTGCATACCCTCATTAGGAAACCAGTTCACACAGCAACATCCATAGACACAGTAACTCCAAGACCTACCCTACCAAAACACCCTCCTGTCCACCGTGGCCACTAAAGAGTTAACGGTCCTTCTTGCCCTCTCGGCTCAGAGTACACACGATCAAAAATGGAAACAGACTGAGGATCTTGTGTCTCTGGTTTACAGCATGAAATCACAGCTCCAAACACAACAGCAATAAACCTGCAATAATCTTCATGAAATATAGTATCAATTAAACATTGTGAGAAACGTAAAGCAGAATAACTGCCACGTTAACATTCTCTGAAGACAAATCTCCAAAGACTCTACACAAGTAAAAACTGAGGCCATGAATATTTAATACAGCTGGCCTTATTTAAAATTTCCAAGTCAGGCATGGTGGCTCACATCTGTAATCCCAACACTTGGGAGGCTGAGTCAGGAGGATTGCCAAGATTTCAAGGCCAGTCTGGGTCATGCATAGTAAATTCAGGCCAGCCTGAGCTACAGAATAAAGCCCTGTCTCAAAGAAGAAAAGAAAAAAAAAACATTAAGATGAAGTTTCCTATAAGGTGGCACACGCCTTTAGCCCCAGCACTAAGAATATAGGGAAAGGAAGATCTCCGTGAGTTTGAGGTCAGTCAGAACTACAGAGTGAAACTTTTTTTAAAATACCATACAAGTCATAGAATGGTAAAGAAAAGAACTACAGAGAATTAAGAGGACTAGGTTCTGTAAGAGCGCAAGAGCAGGAGGGAGTCATCTCCACAGCATCAGGGTGATGCTTTAAAGCCCCAGGGAGGGCACACAAAACAGTGTTCCACAAGGTCAACTCATGGCACCCTTAGCCTCTTTCTCACTCACCCCAACAATTCCCATGCTGAATTTGAGAGACCAACCTCAGCTACGGCAAAGAGGGGGTGAATAAAGTATCTCTTGGAAGGAAGGACACTGGGGGATCCCTTGTCTTTGGAGGGAGGAATCCCCATGGGTGCATAGCTGCAAATGCATCCCAGCTCACTGCCACAGGATCAAGGCTTTTCCACACAGTAGCTAGAGGGTCTAGGTGGTGGTGTGTGTCCCTACTCTAACCTCCAGGGGACAGACAGCTCTGCCCAGGCCTCTTACTCCCCTGAGCATTCCTGCAGGAAGCCTCATTGAAATGCTCCCCCAATGACCAAAAGTGCTTAGCGCACTCTGTCCCCTTGTTCTCCCCACTCTGAACTGGGAAGAGGACAGTCAACCACTGAGAGCCAAAGGCCCTCTCATCTCATGTGTAACCAGGTCAGACGAGTTCTCGGTGAATAGGTGTGCCCTCGCCAAGAGCACAAGACCATCACCAGCCAATTCCACTGGCCATGCTTCTTTTTCTTCCATGCCTAGCAACAGCTGTGTGGAAACACCATCTCTATATACCTTCCTCTGAAACTACACAGGTCTCCCTGAACATCACTGTTCTAGAGTCATCTCCGTGGCTGTGATAAAACACTCTGACCAACAGCAACTTGCGGGGAGAAAGGAGGTTTCCGCTTACACAGTCAAGTCCACCACTGAGAGATGTCAGTACAGGCACCGAAGTAGGAACCCAAGCAGAAACCATGGAGAAACACTGCTTGCTGGCTCGCTTAGCTAGCTTTTCTTATACAATCCAGGAGGGCCCACAGGCCTAGGGATGGTGCCACCCACGGTGGGCTGGGCCTCCCTCCATAGACTAACAACCAAAGCAACACCCACAGACATGCCCACAGGCCAACTTATCAAGAACCCCTCAACTGAGACTTCTTTCTCCGGTGACTCTAGGCTATGCCAGGTTGACAATAAAAGCTAACTTAATAGTCACTCAGACTCAACTTTAGCAGTGGAGAGAGCTTCCCAAAAATCTGCTCACAGAGTCATTAAAAGGAGGAAATCTAAACACATGGAGCATTCAGCATCCTCTTGCGACCTTTGCCCTTACCTTAGGAAACTGCAACATTGAGAGGTCAGGCTGAGTTGGTCAGTTTACTCTAACTCTTGGTTCTAAAATACATGAAGGAGGACAATGAAAAGTTGGGGGAATAAGGTACCCGGGAGCTGAGTGTGGACAGTTTCTCCGTGCTCTCTTTTCATACGCAAGTGACTACCAGACACATTTCCCTTCAGGCCACACATTTCTTCCCGTCTGACTCCATGCCGAATCCTATGACGCCTAAGTGCTCCTTCACTCCCCCCCTCAGGAGGCCAGGACGATGTCCTCTTCTGAGGAAAGCCATGAAACCCTGCCTGAGAAGACAGACCGGCATAACAGCCTTTGGCCAGAAGTTAGCAGTACTGGGGAGAGTAAAAATTCCAACACCCAGTATCAGAGACAGGGGACCTGGCAGGCGTATGCACTCAACCTCAAGCCCTAGAAATAATAAACAAGCAAACATTACAAGCCAATTCTCAGCTAGTGGCTTGCCAATTTTCAGCTCTTGCCATTACATTTTCTCAATAAATATTAAAAGTTCAAACAACCCACAGGTGTGTTGATGCCACTGGATTGTAACTTCACCGGGAGCAGGGAGTGTCGCATTATAGCTAAATAAGATAGGGAAGGGTAAAGCAAGGAGGGTGGGGGTGCTGGAAGGAACAGGCGAGGGGGCAAGGCGTTATCCACCTCAGGAAAGAAGCAGACCTGGACACAACGAACGTAACCAGAGTCCCAGTGCCTGAAGGTGTGAGTCCGCTAACATGCTTTTAGCTATTGACTTGAGAAAGTAAAAAATAACGTGTGTCAAGTTCCTAAAAATCACTTATTTATTTTCAGCTGGGTGGTAGTGGCGGCACATGTCAGTAATCCTAGCACTCTGGAGGCAGAGGCAGGCGGAACTCTGGGTACAAGGCCAGACTGGTCTACAGAATAAGTGCCAGGACAGTCAGGGATTCACAGAGAAACCCTGCCTCGAAAAACCAAAACCAACAACAACAAATCACTTGTTTTCTTTTTTCTTTTCTTTCTTTTTTTTTTTTTTGATCCTCCTCTGTTTTGTTGTGCTATTTGTCATTTTTGTTGTTGTTGTTGTTGGGTCAGAGTTTTCTTGAAACAGGCTGTCCCTATGCAGCCCAGGCCGGCCTGAAATTTGCTATTAGGTCTGGGCTGGACTCTCCTCCTGCCTCAGCTACCCAAGTGCTGCAGCACCACACCCTGCTCAACTACTCCCTTGATAATCTGCTCTACTGCTTCCCCATAATGTTTTGGACTAGAACTTTGGATTCTACCAAGAAGGGGGTATTATTAAAAAATGTAACATTTAAGGCAGGAGAGATAATAATAATGATGATAATAATTACAATTCGGTGCTTTGTGGCCTCTTAGGTTAATTTTTGACTCCCCTAGAAGAGAAAATTTCTCTGCATTTGATCATCACAAATAACACTTTTGTCTCTTCATTGACTGTGTGTATATCAGGACACCTAAAACATTGGTTTTTCCCTATTTTGTCGGGGAGGTGATAAGCTGTTTGAAACTGTGTCTTCCTGTGTCGCCCCTAACCAGCATGGCATTTGTGGTGATCTTCCTGCCTCGGCCTCCCGAGTGCTGGCAGTACAAGCATGCCAGGAGTCTCTTTTCGTCGAGAAAACCGTCTCTCTCACTTTCCTCCAACACTTTAACTGCATCCAGCGCTCACGAGTGGTTTAGAGTGTGCTTCTAGGCCCTGTGGTTCTCACGCAGACCACAGAGCAGATGGCTAAGTGGTTACGTCTCCCACAGCAACTCAATCGTGAATCTGAAATAATAGAGCTGGGGGAGGGGTGTAAAAACTTGTGTGCGGACTGGTTACCTCTTTTTACGTGTCTTCGCATGACGGGACTATGAGACAGCAGCAACAAAAATCGCCACCACCGCCCCCCCCCCAGACTGTAATTAATAATGGCTTAGTGCCCTGGGACCACCTGCAACATTCTAAGACAAACGCATTTAGCGTACGGGCTGTGTATTTACAGCACAGCAATGTCCTATTATAGATGGAACCAAAATATTTTACAACCATAAACACAAGCAGCAGTCCTCCCAGGCAGGCCTATCTAATTTCATCAGCATTCTGAAATTACATCTTTCACTAAATCAGCCTCGGGCCACAAATGCAGTAAGATAACATTAATTAAAATGCATAAAACCATCCAGGAGCAGCAAGGCGCGTAGACTGCATTCTTTTAAAAAGGGCAGAAATCCAACTAAAAATAGTAACTGCTTTTTGGCCAGCTTAAAAGGCTTGGTCTTACCCAGTGCCCGAAGCTACAATTCTGCCAGACTTCCTCCCAGGTAGGATAACAGTTAGTATGTTATTCACGTGTCTGGTATGCAGTAGTTTTGCAGGTTGAGTGTGCATGCTTACTTTGCAACCATGGGCCCCTCCTTAGGTCCATCAAGCAGGATCTAAGAAGTACCGAGGCATCATGCCACCATACGTCACAGCTTCTCCATTCTCCAAACATTCCATGTGATCCTGGAGAACCCGGCAACAGCGCTGCTAAAGTTCAGATCTCTGTTTCATTTTCAAATAAATCCCTATGGACCATACACAAACAGCGGCTGTGCAATATTAGATGAGCTACGTTTGTTTACGCCAGGGAACACGTATTTAATGGTGTAAAGATGGGTTGTGTTCTTTTACGTTGTATTTGTTTAAACCTGTGAAATGTGTTACTTTGCCCACCGAAAACACCTGATTGGTCTAATAAAGAGCTGATCAGCCAATAGCTAGGCAGGAGAAAGAAACAGATGGAGCTGCCAGGCAGAGAGAATAAATAAAAGAGAGAAGGGGGGAGGAGCAAAAAAAGGAGGAGAGAGGGTACTAGGGATCAGCCACGAAGCCACACATCCAGTCATGGAATAAGATGGGAAAAAAGTCATATAAAGAAAGACAAAAGCCCAGAGGCAAAAGGCAGACGGGATAATTTACGTTAAGAAAAGCTGGCTAGAAACAAGCCAAGCTAAGACCATAAATAAGAATCCATAAATAAAAACAAGTCTCCATGTATTTATTTGAGAGGTGGGAGAGGGGCTCCCAAAGAGCAAAGAATAGAAAACAACAGCAACAGACAATCATAGTTATGATTATCACTAATAACTGTTACTGTCTTCACACTGACACGATCTTAGTAAGTCTTCATAGACTCCTTAGAAACCTGTTCAAGGTAATATAAGAAAGGCTGGGGTCGGGACTAGAACCATTGCTGCTGGACCCCAGATGCCCCGCACTGGGTGGAACTGTGTGTCTTAGAGAATCATTTCAAATATAAACAGACACTGACATACACAGAAGCGAAAGACTCGGTGTTGTCGCTAGACAAAGGGTCTCTGTATACACATAGGCATCACAATGTCACCATGGTATTTTGAATTTTACCTGTCCAGTCTTTTTGTTTCAAGTATTTGCATTCAAATAACCACAGGAAAGAAATGAAACCAGGTCAAAGATGAGTTTCAACTAGATATCTGGCTGGTGAAGTAGATAGAGATGTCATAAAACCAAGGAATATCACAGGTAACAGACGGCAGTTCTTCGCCTGCAATATAGTAGAATGTGACACCTGTCAAACCGCTGAGGTTTCGGGTGACGGCTTCACAGTACCACTTTCTGCTCTCTAGTATATGGTCGTACTCTGTACTAAAACCAGCGCCATTCTTTTTTTTTGGTTTTTTTTTTTTTGGTTTTTTTCGAGGCAGGGTTTCTCTCTGTGGTTTTGGAACCTTTCCTGGAACTAGCTCTTGTAGACCAGGCTGGTCTCGAACTCACAGAGATCCGCCTGCCTCTGCCTCCCGAGTGCTGGGATTAAAGGCGTGTACCACCACCGCCAGGCAACCAGCGCCATTCTTACAAAATGAAAAACGAGAGCCCTTGAGGAAACAACACACAGTTACACCAGCAGGCTCCTACTATCTAAAATAGTTCTGCTGCAAGTGCAGTGCCCAACCAGTGGAAGCCAAATGCACATGAGCTGTCACTATCCGATGACCATGTGCTATAAAGTTAGCCTGTGTGGTCTAGGTTCCCCTGAACAAGCCATTCAGCTCCCTGGAGACCCCAATATGGTGAGAATTAACAGGGCCACTGCATCGGTCACTTTTCTATTGCTGTGATAAATCACCATGGCCAAGGACACTGGTAGAAAAGAAGCTTTCATTTGGGGCTTATGGTTCATCACTATCATAGCGGGAACATGGCGCTGGAGCTGCAGCTGAGAGTCTGCATCCTGAATCAATCAATCAATCAATCTCTTTCGCCCTCCCCGCCCCCACCCGAATGTCATCACCAAGCGGATGCAGAACCATTACTCTTTAACTCTTTCCAACATATATTTATGCAAAGACGTTTGGACTATGGCGTTAAAGACAGCTACAAGTTGGAGTCCTGTTTAACTCACATTGAAGTGCATGTAAATTGTTGTCTGATGCTTTTAAATGTGCACTTCTGTCTTCCTGAAGGACAAGTGGAGGTTAGCTTAGAGAAAGGAAAACCAGGGGGGAAGCCATCTGCAGGTAGCCCTTGCCATCACAAAGTGAAGGGAAAACAGAAACCTGTATGGGGGCGAGGGGGGGGGACGGGCTCCAGAGCCCTGGTTCTCAACCTGTGGGTCATAACCCTCTAGGGAGCAAACAACCCTTTCACAGGGGTCACCTACGACCATCAGAAAACACAGATCTTTACATTATGATTCATAGCATAGGAGAACTACCATTATGAAGTAGCAATGAGATAATTTTATGGCTGGAGGTCACAGTATTAGGAAGGTTGAGACCCACTGCTCTAGGGCCATTTCAAAGACTGGCCATCGCTGGCTGCTCCGACCTATGTGAAGCAGGTGGGGTAAAGGGCTCGGAAAGAGCAGCACTGGCTCCTCCTTATAGACGTGACTGTCTGCGTCACCCCCATCAAACGTTTGAGATCCTAACCACCCCTAGCACAATAATGGGAGATATGGCTTCTAGGAGGAGACAGGATTCTAAGAGTGGGACCCCCATGAAGGGAACTGGTGTTCTTGTAGAAACACTTCCAGAGAGTTCTTGTCCTTTTCTTCCTGAAAGGATGTAATGAGAAGACAGTCACCTATGAGTCAAAGACTCATGTCTGAGCCATAAAGCAGGTCTCTAATCTGCCAGAGCCCTGATCCTAGCTGTCTTGGCTTGCAGAGCCATGAGCAAGACCAGTCACCTGTCTAGGACATTCTGGTGATAGCAGCATGACGAGGCTAGGAGAGACTGTGGAAGGATGGTTGTGCTCACGTTAACTGCAGAGGAGATGGGCGGTCCTGCCACGCACACAGCTGGCGGGACCGTAAACTGAGACAAACTGCACTGGACGACTTAACGAAAGCCAAACAAGACACGCATGTCTTCCAGCTCAGCAGCCCTACTCCTAAGAACATGTCTAACATGCATGTTAGTATTCACTAAAGGCATGCGCCAGACTCTCACGGCCAATAACTCCCAACAGCCAAAACTGAGTGTCAACCATAATGTGGGTAGTTTGAAGTACACTCATGTAATGGAAAAGTAAGGCAACAGAAAGGAAGAAACTATTAACCCCACAAACTCATGGCTGCCTATGCAGAAGACACAAAGAACACATGTGGTGTTTCCCAAAAGAGAGAAAGCTGAACTTTAATGATAAAGATGATGGGAGTGCCGGCTCCGGATGGAAAGATGAATTTTACTGGCCTGGGTAATGGTCACACGGGTGGACACGCGTGGCGAGAGGCATCAAGCAATACACTTAAGGTCTGTGAGCTGCATGTCAGCCGGACAAGTCCGAGAGTCGGGTACAGTGAGACACACTGGTCATCCCAGCACTCAGGAAGCTGAGGTGGGGAGATCACGGTGAGTCAAAGGCCAAGCCAGGCTATGCAGCAAGGCCCTGTCTCAAAACAACAAAACCACACAGTGCTTGTCTCCGGCAGGATTTCTATTGCAGTTATAAAACACGGTGACCAAAAGCAACTTGGGGAGATAGGGTTGATTTCAGCCTACAACTCCCAGGTCACACTCCATCACAGAGGGAGGGCAGGGTACTCAAAGCAGGAACTGAAGCAGAACTCATGAAGAAATTCTGTTTCCTGGCTTGTTCCTCTTGGCTTGCTCAGCCTGTTTTCTTAATGCCGCCCCCCCCACCCCAGGGATCACATGCAGGTAGCACCTAAGGCCCCATCCATAGTCAGCTGGACCCTCCCAAATCAATCACTAATCAAGAATATGCCCCACAGGTTTGCCTACAGGCCAATCTTATGGAGGTATTTTTTTAATTGTAGTTCCTTCTTAGCTGTGTCTACATTTTGTCTCAGGTTGTCAAAAACCATCCTTCACAGTGTGGCCTTTGGGAGTGTTGCCATGAGTTTGAAGCCAGCCTAAGTCACACAGAATGAGACCCAGTCTTTAAAAAACTACATTAAAGGCTGAGTTATCTTACAGATAGAGAGCTTGCAAGGCCCAGGGTTGGATCCCCAGCAGAGCCTTCCCCACCAAAACAAGGTTAAAGACCACACCCCTTTCCCTATAGGAAATTGCTAACACAAATGCCCCACCCAAAACAAATTTTGAGCCACTGCTCCCTGATATAAACACAATCTCTGGATGTGAGTGTGACTGTGGAGGGGGGGGTGAGGTGTTGAAAGACCCTACAGACCCCCTCCTCAAAACCCGTAGCTAGCATGCTCCCGGGGGAACGTCCTGTTTGCTTTAAAAAAATTCTCCGGATCAGCAGCCAGCCTGCTCCCGTAAGAACATCCCATGTGCCTGAGAGAGCAGGAGATAGAGACAGGAAGACTGCAAGGCAAGATGTCAATAAGATAGGATGTCAACAAAGCAGGTTAGCTATAAGATAGGAACAGGATGATTGTTGCCAGGCATCCATGCTGAGAGAGGAAACCATTCATGCCCCCCGCCGCATTCCGATAACCACGCTTTTGCTTCTGTAAATTTGCTTCTTGCTGACACCCATGCTGAGAGAGGAAACCATTCATGCCCCCGCCTTATTCCGGTCAACCGATAACCACGCTTTTGCTTCTATAAACTTGCTTTTTGCTCTTCCCTATAAAAAGCCCGCCCTCCAGTTGGCAGGTGCGCAAATCTTCCGAGAGATCTTGCTGCCCACAGGTACCTGTGTCTACTCAATAAACCTCTTGCGATTTGCATCCGTGCGGTCTCGGCCTGTTCCTTGGCGTTGGGGAGGTCTCCTCCCGAAAAGAGGTCCTCGTCGAGGGTCTTTCAGTGTGTGTGGGCACAGGGGGATGTGGGCGTGGCGGTGCAAAACACACAGGAAGGGACTGGTCTAGACAAGCCCAGTGGTGCAGTCTTGCACTTCTAACCACTCAGAAAGTTGAGGCATGAGGATCACAAGTTCAGGGACCACTGAGATAGCAAGTGGCTATGAAATCAGGCTGGGGAACTTAGCAAAACCATCTCAAAATAAAAAAATAAAATGGCTGAAGATGTAGATACAGAACACGTGTCTATTCCATGTGAGGCCCCGAGATAAATCTCTGCTCCAGCCAGGAAGAAAAAGGGAGAAAGAAAAGAGAGGGATCTGGCTGGAAAAATTCATCAGTTCAGTTCAAAGAGTAGACTGGCTTCCCTTGACTCTGACTTTCACATCCCCTCACGGGTCTTCCTTTTTATATGTGGGCGGCGACGGAGCCTAAGGAACAGCAGCATCTTCTCGGGATCCATTATCTCTCCCTAGAGAGCGCTCATCGGGGACCCAGTGGAGTCAGGTCACACCGGAGAAGTTACAGGCATCAAGCTAAGCAGCAGCCTTGCCTAGCTCAGGATGCTGGATGCTAAGACTGGTGAGCGATGCCACTCACCAGATGTGATGACCAGGGTGAAGTGAAACCAACTTACCACGGTGCTTTCCTCCCTTGTCCAATTTCACCAATAAACAGCTTATTGCCCCCTTATCGAGAAAGATAAAGGGAAAGGGAGAAGAAGGGGAAGGAGAAGGAGACAGAGATGGAAACAGAGATGAGGCAGCAGCATCTACATGATCAATTAATTTTGACAAGGAGGCCAAGAGGACACAAGAAGAAAATGAGTCATTAGCGATAGTGGGATTCCCTCAGGCCAGAGAATGACACTGGACCCTTATCTGACGCTAGACACAGAAATTAACTTGAAATAGATAAGAGGTTTAAATATTAGGCCTGAAACCAGAGAAATCCTAGAAGAAAGCACAGAGAAGCTTCTAGATATCAGCACTGGCAACGTTTCTGTGCCTTTTGCATCGAAAGTTCAGGCTCCAAAAGCCAAAATAAATACACGGCAAATCACACTAAACAGCTTCTGTATTGCAGAAGAAACACAAAACAAAACAGTAACTTGCTGAATGGGAAAAAAAATATTCACAATTCAATTATCTGATAAGGTGTTAATGCCCCAAATTCATAAAGAACCCAATCAGAGAAAAACAAATAATTCCACTAACAAATAGGCATGCGATCTGAACAGACAGTTCTCCAAAGACAGAAGATGCCCAGCAGGTGCACGGAAAGGTACTTCATCCAGATTCTTGCAGAAATGCATATGCATCCTGCTCCCCTCGGCAGCTGTTCTCATCAAATCAGAGGATAACAAATGTCAGTGAGGGTGTTGGGGAGGGGAACTCCTACACTGCTGGGAATGTGGATTGGTGCAACCATTATGAAAAACAGTCTGGAACTTATTAAAGAAATTTTACAAAGCAGTTAAACATCTGTGTACTGGCATGATAGCATGAGTGGAAAATTCTATGTCGAACTTCATGTGATCATTGACAAACAAAACACACATGCACTAACAATGCATGCATATAAGAAAAGAAATGTGTTCGGATATAGGTCTATCTTCAAGGTGTCTTACTGTTGTGAGAATTAATTCGGCCAATAGATTTGGGGTACCAGCCTTAGGGCACGGCTTCTTGTGTTGGAGGAGGCTGCTTGTTGGCTCCCAACTTCTCAGCCCCAAAATAATCACACAGAAACTGTTTTAATTAAATCACTGCTTGGCCCATTAGCTCTAGCTTCTTATTGGATAACTCTCACATATTAATTGAACCCATTTCTATTAATCTGTGTATCACCACGTGGCAGTGGCTTATCAGCAAAGTTTCTATGTCTGTCACTGGTGGGGCTACATGGCTTCTCTCTGACTCCACCTCCTTTCTCCCAGCATTCCGTTTAGTTTTCCCCACCTAGCTCTGTTCCCCTATAGCAGTTACTTTATTAACCAATGATATTCACAGCATACAGAGGGGAAATCCCACATCTTTCTTGTCTGTGGACGTGACCTCTCATAAAGAAATAGGGAAGCGGTCACTCGCTCTCTTGCTCTGGGGCTGGCTTGGATGGTAGAAGCAGAACAGGCGGCCTGCCGTTGGTGCTCTTTTCCACAGAACAACTGCAGCTTCATCTAACCTGTCCTGTATCAGTGAGTGTTCACCCCTATTATACATCTAAATAAATTCTTCTGAACCTCTCCCACACTCTCATGGGTTCTTGTTACACATGGCTTATCTGTACATATTCCAAAATCACAACTGGTTCTGACCCCAAAATTTCAGTACGGAGCACTCAATCCACTGAATCTCCAAATCAAAGTCGGGCTTGGTGACACACACCTGTAAACCCATCACGTGTGAAGCAGAGGCAGAAGGAACACTGCAAGTTTGAGGCTAGTTTGGTCTATGAAGTGAGTTCCAAGCCAGACAGGGCTATGTGGTAACATCCTGACTTTAAAAAGAAAAGGAAATGGGAGGAGGATTTAAAAAAAAAAAATCACCTTCCAAATGGTCCACAAGGAAATAAGATCCCCTTCACAAGGACATCTGAATTTCAGTGCTCACTGCACCATCATTCTCAATAACCAAAAAGTGGAGATAATCTAAGCCAAATAATAAAGAAGCTGCCTATATCTTCAGAACAGAAGTCAGCCCTTAAAAACGAGATGCTGCCACTTGCCACAACGCAAATAAAACCTGAAAGAAATCGTACTAAATGAAGTGAGGCAGACACAAAGACAATCGTCACACCATTTGTACCTGGATCCCTTTAAATTCAATAGGCAGAGATACAAAATAAGGAGCCAGAAGAAATGGGACACGTGGTCAGGGGTTACAGGAGCAGATACACAGACTGAGCAAGCCTCGAGAAGCTGCACATGGAAGACACTGTAGTGCTATCCTTGGGACTCCTGCCAAAAGATTTTTTTTAAAGCTGTTCTTGGCACAAAAATAAAACTTTAAAGTGGGTAACTATGTGATGTGATGGAATTAACCTGCTTCACTATAGTAACCACTTGACTATTTATGTCTCCCATAACATCATCCTGGATACCTTAAATATATGCCACATAAGCTTTTCAATTCTATAATGTGGATAGTTCTTGCCAAATCTGGTCATTGGCCAAGTGGGGTGGTCAGCCAAGGAGCCTTAGGTAGATAAATGTCCTGACTCGATCATCCCACCCCACCCTGTCTATCTTCTGATCCCAAGAACCACAGAAGAGCGTGCAAGAGGCTGCAGACACTAAGCTAACCTGCAGCCTTGCCCAGTTCGGATGGCAGATGCTCAGAGGGATGGGTATGCCATCACCTGACCAGAGGACCAGGGAGGAGAAGGCTGGAAAGTCTGCCTTTCCCTCTACAAAGTCCTAAGACAGTATTCTGCACTAGGCATCTGCAGAGCCGGGCATCAGAAACAACAAACCAGATGAAGTCACTTCCCCTACTTATTTTAACCCCTTCATTCTACCATTGCAATTAAGGACCTGTTTGCACAACCCAAGATGAGCAAGTCTAGGAAAAAACCACTCTGTGGAATGAACAGGTAGATCATATCTTTAATCCCAGTACTTGGGAAGCAGAAGCAGGAGGATCTCTGTTAGTTTGAGTCCAATCTGGTCTGCATAGTGAGCTCAATGGATGGATGGATGGATGGATGGATGGATGGAGACAGCCAAGACCACACTGCCCGGTGCTCATGTAGGAGGTCCTTCTGTATTTGTATTGCTTTCATTGGTTGAATAAAGAAACTGCCTTGGCCTTTTGATAGGGCAGACTCAGGTAGGTGGGGAAGACAGAACAGAATTCTGGGAGGAAGAAAGCAGAGACAGGCAGATGCCATGATTCTCCTGCCTGAGACGGATTCTGGTTAGACTCTTAGCCAATAAGAGGCTAGAGCTAGTGGGCCAGGCAGTAATTTAATTAATACAATTTCCGTGTGATTATTTCGGGTGTAAGCTAGCCGGGCGGCTGGGAGCCGGGCAGAACGAAAAGCAGGCCTGCTCCTCATACAACACTGTGCAAGGGTGGGCCTGTGGGGTGTTACTTCTCCTAAGGCTGCAAAAATTGTTGAAGATGGGAGAGGATTAACCCCCACTTTTCCAAAAGACCACCAAATCTCCAGAGGTGACCTTGGCAGTAAACCTGTTCTCAGTGAACCCTATCTGGTCAAAGACTGGAGTAGAAATTTTAAAAGGCAGAAATTAGTTATTACGAGCTTGAAATGAGAAACGCCTGCCATCACGTCTCACCTGTTTGAACTCTTGGTCTCCAGCTGGTAGTATTGCTCTCAAAATGTTTTCCAATGCGGGCCACACAACGTGGTGAACACAGACCACTGGGGGCAAGCCTTTGAGGGGACCCAGCCCTAACTCTGGTTCCACCTCTGCTAACTGATCCACCACAACTGAACTAGTAGCACTTCAATCTCCCACCACTATGGACCCCAGCACAACAGCTACCACGCTGAACCCTAATATGATGGACTGGAACTATGAACCAAAGCAAACTGCTCCCGGAAGCCACTTCTGTCAGGTCCTTAGTCACAGCAACCAGAAGAGTAACACTGGTAAATGCTAAGCTTTCCATTCAATTGTTTTATAAAGTCAAATGGTTTGACCTCTATTTTCCTATCTAGACACCACACTGTGTGTTAGTTTGAAAGGAAACAGCCTCCAAAGGGAGTGGCACTATTAGATGTGGCTTTGTTGGAGCGGTGGGGTCTTGCTGGAGGAAGTGTGTCACTATGTAGGCGGGCTTTGAGGTCTCATACATGCTCAAACACACCCAGTGTCGCAGTTCACTTCCTGTTGCCTACAAGTCAAGATGTAGGACACTTGGATACTTCTCCAGCACCATGTCTGCTTGCATGCCACCATGCTTCTCACCATGACAATAATGGACTAAACCTCTGAAACTGTAAGCCTGCCCCAGTTAAATATTTTCCTTTATAAGAGTTGCCATGATCAGAGCCCAGGCATGGTGGCACATGCCTTTAATCCCAGTACTCACTTGGGAGGCAGAGGCAGGTGGATCTCTGTAAGTTTGAGGCCAGCCTGTTCTACAAAGCAAGTTCTAAGGCAGCCAGAACTGTTACCAAAAAAATAAATAAAAAGTTGCCATGGTCATGGTGTCTCTTCACAGCAATAAAATCCTAACTAAGGCAGCCATCTTGCTGGCCCCTTCTCTAGAAACCTCTCAACAATCAACTAAGAGGGCTCCAGTCTGTAGGTGAAGCACACTGGGGTGTGAGGTGTCAGGTGGCAAGTCTGCCGTCACCGTAAGTGACAGAGCTAGGGCTTGAAGCAAGGTTTGCAGGACAACATGGTCTTAGTTCTTCCCATAAACCCCCGTCCTGGTATTCCTCAACCTGCCGCATGGAAGCCTGCAATCCCCAGGGCTGCTTTCATCTGCGAGCTTAACCCACTCCTTGTGGAGACTGAAGTTTTCTGCATCGTTGGTTCAGCAGTCTCTTAAGGCCCAGCCGGATACAGAATCGCTGTGGCTATACCACTACGGCAACTGTCCGAAAAGAACAGGCCATGGGCAGGGTGGAGGAGTCTGAGCAGGGAGAAGGAAACAGAGAGCATATTTGTGCACTCAGTCAGGGTAGCGAAGCTGTGTTTGTGACTCCGTAGAACGGGGAAGTGAAGGGAATCAAGCCATCCACAGCAGCGCTTCAGGTCTGTTCAGTCTACAATCTAGAGACTCCTAAGCTGGTCTCTGATATCATTGCTTCCTTGAATGGTGTTCATACTCCCGACCCTGGAGCCTCAACTGTAAGCCTCAGGTCACAGGTCCATCCACGTCACCCAAATCTCCACCAAGACCCACAACAGCTGCTCCACTCTATCTGCATCTGGAGCAGCCGCCCACTTCCAGCCACGGGGCTAAAACCCCAGCTCCTCCTGCAGTCTTCCCACCACACTCCACATCCGACCCATGGACAAACACCATAGGCTCCACTTGGACCAAATACTCAGCATCCAACCATCTCTCACCATGTCCACTGCAACCACCCTCAACCAAGTCTTCAGCATCTCTGAAGCCAGAGTTCCCAAAAGGTCTCTGTGGTCCTCTGCTGCCCCTCGTCTGTCAAGCCTCTTCTTTACTCCCCACAAGGTGTCAGATGACTGTCATAAAGTGCAGGAATGCCACCTGTGCTGGAACCCTCGATGGTCTCGCATCCTCCCTGCTCTTAACAGTCTTGGCTACCCATGCACCAGTTTAACCCCCAACAGCTCTTCAACCCTTTGCCTGGACTACTGGCCTCGCGGTGTCCTTCTTGCCTCCTCAAGGACTACCTTTAGGTACCAAATATAGTGGTATGCACTTGGAAAGCTGAGGCAGGGGGATCATGAATTCAAGGCCAGCCTGGGTTACAAAATGAGACCCTCTCTTAAAAATAAAATAATAAAACAAAATGGTTCCCCTCTTCCTAGCTCACCCCTCATCCTCTTGGTCCAGTTTTTCAGCACAGTAAGTAGAGCCTATGATAGCACTGTGGCTGGCTGTATCTTCAGGTTTGATGATGGAGGTCACTTCGCACAAAGCTCAGAGTGTCTGCTCTATCCACTCCCAGATTCCTAGCACCTACCTAGCTAGCTGAGCAAATGGACCATCTCTGCCTAGCTGCTTTCTATCACCAACATCATATGCTAATTTAAAAAAAATCAATTGCAGTCAGGCACGGTGGCACATACCTGCAATCCTAGCACTTAGGAGGCAGATCGAGGGCACCAGGACCTCCTGATGGCCATAACAATCCTACAGGTTTTGGAGAGTTCAAGGCTAACCATGACTACATAGTGAACTAAAAGTCAGCCTATCTATTTAACACCTAACACTTAAGGCAAGTCTGTGATTACATTGTTTCTGCTCAAGCTCAATGCCCAGTGCTGCCTTAGCTGCCCTTAAAGTTGAGACATCCTCAACTATATTTATGTTCTGGGATCCCAAGTTTGAGGAGACCCAGGGGTTGTCCCAAAGGCTAACTATTATTGGCTCCAAATGCTGTAGCTTCTGGTGGTGTTTACTTTTGATGACCTTCTTTCTGAGTTTTATCATAAGGAGCATGTTTGTCCTTTTACGATGAAAACACACACAACTGAAGCGACCAAAAAGAAAAACTACATGAGACAGGGGCATGGCTGAGGTCACTTGTATGCCACTCCCTCTCCTTTCTCCTAGGGACACAGGCTGGCGAGCCCCCGCCCCACCCCTGTGGCTGAGCTGCTGGGATGTTTCTCGTTTGTGATTACCTCAGCTCTGAACACGGGATGATGTCACAAGATAACGTGGAGACAATTAACAACAAATCAAAACCATCTTTAAATTGATTGCTTAAAAATACAGGTGGTTCACCAGATTTAAAAACAAAATCATGTTGGCTCAACATATTGGTTTATTTTTTTTTTATTTTGCCTAATCAGCAATCTGTACACGGCCTTGTGCCAATGTTGGGCCCATTTTAATACTCTTTCCTGTACTTAAACATCATACGGGGCAAACTTTTTTTACTTCCTAATACCTAATTCAAACAGTGAAAGACAGTATCTGAACGCCGACCTTGGCTGAGAGTGTGAACTGTGGCATCCTAACACTGATCTGAGAACAGCTACAGCCCTAAAGCTGGTAGGGTTTTTTTTTTTCTTTTTTTTCTTTGTGTTGGTGTTTTGCCTACATGTATGTCTGTGTTGAGGGTGTCTGATCTTGGAATTACAGACAGTTGTGAGCTGCCATGTGGGTGCTGGGAATTCAACCTGGGTCCTATGAAAGAACCTGAGCCATTTCTCCAGCCCCTTCTAAAGCCGGTATTTTTTTGAGTAGGTACTTTACTGTGGCCAAGCACTGATCTGAGTATTTAAAATTAGTCTGTCTATTGAATCACACTCTCATCCTGACCTCTACTTCCAGGGCAAAGTCTTTCATTCCTATTTAAAATATGAAAATATATAGGCCTGGGGGGGGGGGGACAGAAAGCAGCAGATTTTGAATCCCTCAGTCCCTGTGTTAAATAGCCATTGCTATTTCCCCTCTCCCCGGCCTCCTAATACTGTAGATAGTCCTCAACCTCCTAACCCACTGAAGACCCTTTCCTGACTCGCAGCAGAACGCTCCTCTTTCTGCCTCTGTCTTTTTGGTTCACATTGCTATTTTCCTAAGAGGCACACTGACAAATCCCTGTTGACTTGACCTCGAACTCTGGGTGAGAGAGAGCTATGACCGATTCACACCTGAATTCCCCACTCTTAATCAAGATCAAAACAAGAAAGTCACAGATCTGAGGCCATTTGCATCCCTTTGGTAATAGAAGGACATCCAGTAAGAGTTCAGCAACCTAGGCATTGTATATATCTTAACTCAGTTAATCCTTATGCTAACCCCACAGAGGAAGGACCCAGCACTGTCGCCATCTTGAAAACATGTGGGCAGTGGAAAAGTTTAAAAATCCCACCATCAATCAAGGTCAGTCCTAATAAGAACTATATGCAGAGCCCCCCAGACATGCTCATCTCTGAGGGCCAACAGAAGGGATGGAGTGGATTCTAAGCCCAGGTGCCACAGGGCATGCGTCCCCTCTCAAAAAGTAAGCACTTACCGATGCTAGAGGTGCTGGCAGAGATGCCTCCTCCAGGGGAAACCCCACCACCTCTGACCAGTGGCCTGCCTCAGGCAGTCTTTGTTTTAGTGGCATTACTCCACATAGCCATCCCCCCTACAGGGTCTCTTCCTGGCATTCTCCATGTGTCTATGTCTCAATCTCCTCCTCTAATGTGGACACCAGTCATGACAACTTCAGAGCTCAGGCTAGTCCATTATGGCCCCCATCTTATGGGGTTTTACATCTGCCAAATACCTTTTCCAAATGAGGTCAAGTTCAGAGATAGCGAAGACCGGAACAGTCTTCCAGGAATTTTCTCGGGAGATGCAATCCATCCCAAACACCTATCAGAATGAGCTCAGCATTCAGAGAAGAGACTCGGTTTCTCTCATCAGTTAACCTGGTGATGGGAAGACCTTCAGGTCCTCACATCACTCCTGTGGTGAATGGTTGGAGATTCTGGAGTCTCGCTACAGACAAAGTGATAAGAAAACAAACAAAGCACGACATGCTTTAAGTAAATGAGACACTTCCTTTACCATGAGGATTTCCATATACCGGAAGCCAACCGACACACTAAGAATATTCCAAGTTCGGCACTTTCAGCCCGCTTCTCCTCTCACGCTGCTCACTTAGCGTGTGCCAACACTTACCACGTTCCAGCAGAGAAACACTGTCCAATTCTGACCAATCGCTAGTAGTCAGTAACATTCTATAACGGCAGCACATAATCACTGAGACTTGAGATAGACTGTGTGTGTGTGTGTGTGTGTGTGTGTGTGTGTGTGTGTGTGTGTGTATGGGGTGTGTTAGGGTGGCTTAGAGGCTAACATCTGGCTAGTCCAATAATGTTTGTCTCCTGAAGGAAAGGCCAAGAGTCCTCCAGTTTTTCCGTCCAGGAGGCTGGGTGTCTCAAGTGGTCTTCAGTCATTGTAAAAGAGGAGGATATAATACCATTAAAGAAACACCTTAGCAGCCTGATAAAGAACTAGCCAGTGATAGTGAGAGCAGGAGGGCCTCCTCCTCCCATGGTCTGCCTCCATGTGGGGCCCTCAGAAGTTAGTCTTCCGGCCTCACATGATCCAATCAAGAAAGCTCCTCCGAGGTATAGCCAGCTACTTGGTTTTTGTAGGAGCCAGCCAAGACTAGCTAAAGAGAAACCAACAGACCACCCAAAGGAAGTTCTTTACTTCCAATATTAGCAGCTGCCAGTGTAGGACTCAGCCATCGATAAGTTTAATAGAGGCCTGAGTCTCAGTAGTTCACCCTGAAGCAATACCTGGTTGCAGGAAGAACCACAAACTGAGATTACCCAAACAGACCATCCAAAGGAAATGCCTAATGTTCCAACAGTTGTAGACAGGATCACCTGTAGTGAGCCGGACAGGATCGCCATTACAAGATGGCGCCAACATCCTGTCTTGTTGGTAATAAACAACTCCATATTTGGCTATGGCTTTGAGAGCTGCGCGTCCCCCGCTTCCCGCATGCGCAAGCGGTGGATGAGGATCCTTGAGCCTATCCCGATGCGGTCTGGTGTCAGCTGTTGGTGGCAGCCAATCACAGGGCGACCCGTGTGCCAATTCCCTATTTAAGCAGCTGCCTAAGTGCCCCTGGCCCCTTCGCTTCCTGCTGCCTCTCCCCCTCGCTCCCTGCCCCTCCGCTCCCTGTTCCTCGTTTTCCCGCCCTCTCGTTCCCTGCTCCCCATCAATCAAGGGCACTCCGGTAAAAGCGTGATCTGAGTGGAATCCTGGTGTGGTGGTCGTTCTTTGTCGCCGGTCAAGAAGTCCTGCCAGCACACACCAGGACACCCCTAGACAAATGTCAGTCAATCAGGGGTCCTGAACCTTAGAAATCCCTCAGCCCCACCTTTACTATTACAGAAACCCAATTCTAACTGAGCTCAGGGCTCTCTGATTATTCCAATACATTGGACACATAGAGAGACCAAGTGTATAAACTTGTATGAAATAAAGGCTCTTTGCTTTTACATATAGGACTCGGTCTCCTTGTTGGTTTTTGGAGGACTTCAAGGATCTGGGCCTAACAGTTTTTAGTTGATTCCAGATGTAATCAAGTTGACAATCAAGACTAGTAGCCATCACAAGTACACATGTCTCTTTATTTCATACTTGCCCCATTCCCCCCCACCCCCACCCCCACCCCCACCCCGTTGTTGAAACTGTTAGGGAAGATGTGGTGGTTTGAATGGAAATGGCCCCAGTCTCATAGGGAGTAGCACTGTTTGAAAAGATTAGGAGGCATGGCCTTGTGGGAAGTGAGTCGCAGGGGGCGGACTTTGAGGTTTCAAAATGCCCATTCTGAGCTCAGAGTCTCTCTCTCTCTTCCTGCTGCCTACAGATCTGGATGCAGCGCTCTCAGCTACTTCTCCAGGAGCATGTCTGCCCGCATGCAGCCCTGTTCCCCGCCATGATGACAATGGACCAACCCTCCAAAACTGAGCAAGCCCCAATTAAAGGCTTTCCTTTCTAAGAGTTGCCGTGGTCATGGCGTCTCTTCACAGCAACGGAACAGTGATTAAGACAGAAGGATTAGGAGGTGTGGCCTTGTTGGAGAAGGTATGTCAATGTGGGAGGTTTGGAAAGATTCACCCCATTCCAGTGTGCTCTCAGCCTCTGACAGCTGTCTGCTGACAGGCCTTCGCTCCTCCATCATGAACTCTAACCCTCTACAACTGCAAGCCCAGTAAAATACTTTCTTTTATAACCCGCCTTGTTCACTGTGTACCATCACAGCAGAAAAATGAAACTAACATAGCGCCATGATTAGCACCATGTCCCCCTCGCCTGACTTCAGCCTTTAAATTCTCCATTAGGTTCTGTCCAGGGAAACATCTTTGTATGTGCCATATCCCAAGAAGATCTCAGGATTTCCTCTTCTGTGTTCCCCAGTACAGAAGTCAAACTGGAAGGGAAGCAGAACAGTCTGCCCTCTCTCTAAGTCTCTGAGCTGCTCATTGAATGAAAGGCTGGCCAGGCATAGAACATTCGAGAGAATCCCAGTTTGAGGCTAGCTTGGTGTTGAATTAAGAGCAGCGGGCTGCGTCCCCAGCACCCGGCCGCCCACATGGCTAGCTCTATGCCCCGAAATAATTACACGGAAACTGTATTCCTTTAAACACTGCTTGGCCCATTTCTATCTAGCCTCTTCTAGGCTAGCTCTCGCACCTGGACTAGCCCATTTCTAATAACCTGCTGTAGCCCACGAGCTGGCTTACCAGGAATGATCTTAACCTGCATCTGTCTGGAGTGGGAGAATCATGTCGACTCCCTGACTCATCTTCTTTCTCCCAGAATTCTGTTCTGTTTACTCCGCCTACCTAAGGGTTGGCCTATCAAATGGGTCTAGACAGTTTCTTTATTAATAAGAAATCACTCCCACATCAGCTTGGTCTACATGGAAAAGCTTAGTCAGAACTGCAGAGCGAGACCCTGCCTGAAAAATCACAAATGGGAGGTTGGTTACTCTTTATTCAGTTCATCTGCCTGGGATGATTCCAGCTCTGTGAACAAGGATGATAAACTGCACCAATGTGCCCTTGCCTCTGCATGACAGGTGACAACATTCGGCCCTGTTGATACCCTACAGCGCAACAGGTGTGACAGTCACCAACCCACAGCACAGAAAATAACAACTTTCTTTTTTGTGGGGGTGGGGCTCGAGACAGGGTTTCTCTGTAGCTTTGGTGCCTGTCATGGAACTAGCTCTTGTAGACCAGGCTGGCCTCGAACTCACGGAGATCCACCTGCCTCTGCCTCCCGAGTGCTGGGATTAAAGGCGTGTGCCACCACCACCGGTGAAAATAACAACTTTCTAATTGCTGTCATGGTGAGAAACATCAGCCTTCAACGAAAGAGGGAAACAAAGTACTCAGTTATTTAAATAAATAGGCGTGACTCAAATTTTTCTTAATGGGGGAGCTTTCCTATCCTTTGAGATGTCAGTGTCATGCCTGTACACTGGCTGGACGTCCTCTGCACCTGCGCACTGGCCGGACGTCCGCTGCAACTGCGCACTGGCCGGACGTCCTCTGCACCTGCGCACTGGCCGGACGTCCTCTGCACCTGCACACTGGCCGGACGTCCGCTGCAACTGCACACTGGCCGGGCGTCCGCTGCACCTGTGCACTGGCCGGACATCTGCTGCACCTGTGCACTGGCCGGACGTCCGCTGCACCTGTACACTGGCCGGACGTCCGCTGCAACTGCACACTGGCCGGACGTCCGCTGCAACTGCACACTGGCCGGACGCCCGCTGCAACTGCACACTGGCCGGACGTCCGCTGCAACTGCACACTGGCCGGACGTCCGCTGCACCTGTGCACTGGCTGGACATCTGCTGCACCTGTGCACTGGCCGGACGTCCGCTGCACCTGTACACTGGCTGGACGTCGGCTGCACCGGTACACTGGCCGGACGTCCGCTGCACCTGCACACTGGCCGGACGTCGGCTGCACCTGCACACTGGCCGGACGTCCTCTGCACCTGTGCACTGGCTGGACATCTCTAGCTGAACATCCACTGCACCGGTACACTGGCTGGACATCCTCTGTACTTTGTCACTCTGTGAACTGTGAGAAACACAGTCACCATGAACTTGGCAGACTGGTGCTCTCAGGACACCAGGAAAACAGTAAAATATTTATACAACAGGCTAACTCAGACTTTGGCCACTTAAATAGATTTGTGGGAAATTCCTTAGCATGCATACTTATTAACCAGGAAATGTCTTTGAAATGACTTTGTGAGCTGGCCTCACACATAACTGACAGAAAGAACCCACAAGTCTGTAGAATATCACTGGAATGCCACGAACTGCCAAATTAACAGAAGGAGTGGGGACACTAAAGTCTGCGTGAGTCACCAGGCAAAACAGACATCATAGGGTCTGAACATGTCCTCAAATCAGTGCTCAACCCAAAACCCAACTTGCATACCTGTAGTCCACTAATTATCTTAACTCAAACACAAATAAAAGTGCTAGTAGATTATTCTAAAGGGCAACCAAAATTGGTTTGGGAAGAAACAATATGACCTCCAATTAAAAATAACAAAAAGTGAAGTAACAGCCTTCCTCTGGAGAAAACACAAAATAGTTTAGCAAGTAAATTCTTACTGCCACTCCACAGGAAATGCAATTTTCAGACCATATTAAATTTATACAACATTCTGAGGCTGCCAACCACTCTCCCCTGGTACCCAGGCCTCATCCTTTGTAGTTATGCTGAGCACGTCCTCAGGATACAATGTTCTGTGATTACAGAAATCTTTGATTTGTTTCTAGAGAAAACATCACAACACCAACTACATCTTTTTAAACATATATTACCTTACATAGACTGGTGAAATTTTCTTTGTTTCAAAAACCAAGTAGAGGCTATGGAGATGGCTCAGGGGATAAAGCATTTGCTGCCTGGAAACATAAAGACCAGAGTTCGGGTCCCTAGCATTCACACAAATGGGGCAGAGGGGCCTGGCCTGCCAAACTAGCTGACTCAGCAAGCTCTGGGGGCAACTGAGAGGCCAGGCCTAAATAGTGATTCAGGTAGCGGTAAATCTGGGCTCCACACACATGTACCTACAAACACAGAAATGTGCATACACCCACACGGGCAAAACAAACTAACAAGTAAATCACTTTAAATTTGAAAAATTAAGGCTAGAGGGATGACTCAGGGATGACTCAGAGGGTGAGGGAATTTCCCACCAAGCCTGAGAGCCTGAGTTCAATGCCAGGACGCACATGGTTGAAAAAAACTGACAGTCACAGGCTGTCTTCCCTCCTTCCCTCCTATACACACACACATACACGCACACACACGCACGCACAAAACAAATAAATGTAAACTTAAATTAAAGAGCAAGAAGAAAAGGGAATAGCGGCTCATGCTGCTAAAGAGGCTGAGGTACTTTAAGACTGCCACACATGGAGGGCCAGCCTGTGTTACACAGTGAGTTCCCAGCCAGCCTGGGCAACGATGTGCAAAGGACTGATGTAAGGACATCACGCTGATCAAGTGTGATCCTCAAACCTAGGAACTCCGGATCCCTGCTGGTACCACACTGACCGTCTATTATCAAACCCAGATCCCTGGTACCACACTGACAGTCTCTCAAAGGAGAATAACAATAACAACTCAAACCAGGCAGCTGAACACAAAGGTTGATTACTGATCTCTTTCCGGCCCTTTTAAAGATCTATCCCGCAGCTGGAGGGATGGCTTAGTTCAGAACACTGGCTGCTCATCCACAGGACCCAGGTTTGATTGCCAACACCCACACGGCTGCTCTCAAACATCTGGAACTCAAGTTCCAGGGGACCTGATGCCCTCTTCTGGTACCCATGGATAGGCACAACACAAATGTGGTATACCAGGCAGAGAGATGGCTCAGTGGTTAAGAGCACTAATTGCTCTTCCAGAGAAGCTGGGTTCAATTCCCAGCACCCACACGGCAGCTCACAACTGTCTATAATTCCAGTTCCAGGAGACCTGACACCCATGGCAAAACACCAATGCACATAAAATAAAAATAAATAATTTTTTTAAAAAATATGTATGATCACAAAAGTTGTGCACAGACTGAACACAGTCAAAAACTCTTATACACATAAAACAATAATAAATTATAAATAAATCTTTAGAGAGAGAGAAAAAGCTATCCTTTTATTGATCCTAAATAAGGATAAATTGGATAAAGAGCCATCATTAGTAGCCCAGTTACAAAAAAAGTACAATCAATTCAGAAGGACTGATGTGGGAGTCCCCTCTGTGTGCTGTGATTACCATTAATGAATAAAGAAACTGCTTTGGACCTATAGCAGGGCAGAACTTAGGTAGGCGGGAAAGTTGGAATTGAATCCTGGGAGAAAGAAGGGCGGAGTCAGGGAGAAGCCATGAAGCAACAGGAGACAGACATGCTGAAACTTTGCTGGCAGGTCACGACCTCGTGGTGATGCACAGATTAATGGAGATGGGTTAAATTAAGATGTAAGAGTTAGCCAATAAGAAGCTAGAGCTAATGGGCCAAGCAGTAATTTAAATAATACAGTTTCTGTGTGATTATTTCAGGGCTGAGCAGCCAGGAACCAACAAGAGGCCTCCTTCAACAGAAGAACTGCCCCAACTGATGACTATCTGAACAATTTAAAAAAAAAAAAAAGCTAGGCAGTGGTGGCGCACGCCTTTAATCCCAGCACTTAGGAGGCAGAGGCAGGCGGACCTCTGTGAGTTTGAGGCCAGCCTGGTCTACAGAGCAAGTTCCAGGAAAAGTCAGAAGATGAGCTAAGTGTGCGGGCCGTGCTGATCACTGTTCTGGAGCGGGCATTTCACGGTGCCACAGCAAACCTGCCCTCCAGCATGGTCCCTCGCTATCCTGCCAACAGCTCCTCCAGCTCCTGCTAAAACCCTGATCCACTTGCATCTAAAGTCCAAGGCTTCCTCAGAAGAACACGGGCCAAAGGTGGGCAGCCTAGGCTCTGAGGGTACACTTGACAGAATAAATAGCAAAGTGTCATGGTTTTTGAGGACAATCCAATGAAGGTTCATTTTGACCACAGTAATTCTTCTCCAAAGGACCTCAGTAACAACAAAGCCACAATGTGCCCCATGAGATCACATTCGGTCCACAACCCCAGACTAGTCTGGGTGAGTATGTGTTGCCTGCAAAGAGAGCTTCTGACAACACATGAACTTGGCATCAAGCTCAAATGACAAGGGACAGCCACCTGTCTAACCCCTCCCCAGCCCTCAGAGCACCAGGCCCAGATGCAGGCCACCCTGAGACCTGAGCTGGCTCACAGGTGCTTCAGTCCAGGACAAGTTCATTCCTCCCTGGAATTTTTACTGTTTCACCCATTTTTAAGTGTATAATTACACGACATTAAGTGCATTCATACTGCTATACACCTGTCACCAGCATCCATCCTTCGAACTCTTCTCCCCAGATGGAACCTTGGTCCCCTAGAACACCAGCTTCTGGCAGCCCTGGCAGCCACCAGCCTAGCTTCTGCCTCTGTGAGCTGACTAGGAGCTGCAGGGAAGGGCAACCGTAAACCTTTGTACATGGCTAAAAATTAGCCTCCAAGACCCAGTCCTGAGCAAATACGTTTCAGATGAGACAAGGAGGGGCATATGATAATAATTTTCCTCCTTTGCTCACTGCCAAAAGGATGCAAGAGCTTGGGAAGGAAGAGACAGAAAGGCAAAGAAATCAGCCACCCTCCTTCCCAGAGACGGAGCTTATTTCTAAGTCTGTCCACTCTCTCCTGCCGCTGGCTTTATGCAAACAAACTGTTAACAATTCCATCACCTTGGTGCATTCACCCGGGGACATCACATTCTTTAACAGAAGCATCTACCAAAATGGCACAAGGTCAAACATTCTGAACTTAATCCCAAGGTCAACATGAAGGAAAAATAAAGGTGCTTTCAGGAAAACCAGCACCCACCCCGCTCTCCTGCTCTCCTGTTTCACGTTAGAGCTGCCTTAAGTTTCACTCTGAGGGCAGGAAACTGCTCTTGGCAAGACACCGTGGTATTGTTTAATAGCTAGTGTTGCAGAAGGAAGGCAATGCCTTCCCAAATGTTCATCCGAGAACAAATGTGAAGCAAAAATTTATATAAACTCCGAATGCAGCCATCCGTCCTCCTCTTATCTCTCCCAAAGGGAAAGAACACAAACCCACTGGATGGAAATCCCGCTTTCTTAGAGGAATAAAGATAACACCGCCACAAATCAATGTGCTCTAAGGCCTTTTCATTTTTGGTGGTGGTGGTGGTTGTTACTTTCTTGCAATTCCCGTGTCCTCAGAACCAAGAGAGAGAGAAAAAAAAAAAAAAGACAAAAATTCAATGAAACGCCATACCTTATTAAAAACAAAACAAACAACCAGTAAGACATAGGCCTCCATAAACAGTGAGATGGTTTATGGGAATTGAAACTGGCCGCAGCAGATGACTTGGATACCTGAGACAATGACACACAAGAGGATGGAATGCAGGACTTCCTGTATTTATTTTAGTAGAAACAACCTCGCGTCCTGCTGGGAGGAGTCATTTTTAGAAATGACACTGGCCCCATGGCTATACCCCTGCACGGCAACAGTTCCGTTCCGCGGCACCATTGCTCGTGTTCATTCTGCCCAAATCAGTGGACCACGTTAAATGTGAAGGCAAGAGGATTTTCCTCAGAGCTTTGAGACACGGGGACCTGTCCACAGTAGTGGTCTCCGGGACCATCACCCTCCCTGGCAGATTCCCTGTCTCTTCAGGAGCACACGGTATGAAAACACATCTCAAGTGGGACCAAAGAGCACAACCCATCCAAATCCAAAGTCCTGAACTAAAGGAGCCTCCCTGCCCCGGCTCCTCCCTGCCCCTGCTCCTCCCTGCCCCGGCTCCTCCCTGCCCCTGCTCCTCCCTGCCCCGCTCCTCTCTGCCCCGCTCCTCTCTGCCCCACTCCTCCCTGCTCTGCTTAGACTGCTTCTCTGGCTGTTCCCTCCAGTCCCACTTCCTTTCATTCTTTTCTACGTAAAATCCCACTGCATCTTTCTGGAAATTACTCTAAGCAGAGGAAAAGGCAGTATGGATAGAAGCCTCTTCACCCACCTGATAGCTGAGCCAAATGTTAGGGTTGGCCCATGTAACCCAGACTATCCTGTAACTCTTGTTCCTCCTGCCTGCATCTCCCAGCTACTGGGATCACTTATGGGTATCAAGCTCTCTCTTAACAACTGAACCTTAGCATATGTTCTTTTTAAGACTCACCCAGGGATCCCTGACAAATGAACATTTTTGGCCAGCTCACCCCTATCTCCCCTTCTGAGTTTGCTATGCCAAAGAACCATACGGTATCAGAAAATAAATCTCTTTGAAACGGCTGACCTAGATCACCTGTACTCTAACTTCAAGAAAGATCAAACTAAACATACCTCAACTAAAAGTAAATCCAAAAACCAGTACATGGCAGCTGACTACCTGTGATCCTGGCACTTAGTAAGCTGAGGTTTGAAGATAAGAGTTTAACATAGTTAAAGTCAAGCCAACCTTGGCTATGCAGCTGGGGGGGGGGGGGTCAGGAGAGAGATGGAAAGGAAAAGAAAGAAAGGGGGAGGGAAGGGAAGGGGAGGGGAGGGGGAGGGGAGGGAAGGGGGAGGGGAGGGGGAGGGGAGGGGAGGGGGAGGGGAGGGGAGGGGGAGGGGAGGGGAGGGGGAGGGGAGGGGAGGGGGAGGGGAGGGGAGGGGAGGGGAGGGGAGGGGAAGGGAAGGGAAGGGAAGGGAAGGGAAGGGGAGGGAAAAGAGAAGGAAGGAGGAAGGAGGTATAGAAAAGACAGAATGGAAAAAAAGATCTCTTGTCTCAAACTAATGCTCCTCCTCGGAAACCCAGTCACTCTTTCTCTTTGCCTTCATTCCCTTAATCAGCTCACATCCAAAGCAGTGTCTGCATTTCCGAACGATAAGATGACAATATAAAGTCACAATTCAAGTCGAAACCCATGATCTGTTAAAGCAAGTACGGCAAAAGCATGTGAGAAACGGTTCCTATCAAGGTAGTTAGTTAGTCTAGCAAGGCCTGTATTTCCCGGGCCTTTCTTCTCCGTTCCCTTTACGTTGCCAATCTCATCAGACCGTGAAGCTGAGCTCCCACAGGTGAGACGCAGTCACCACCTACGTCAGGAATAAAAGGCACACACCATCTTGGCCAAGACTGCTTGTTACCCAAACCTGAGTTCCGGTGACCCTTTTCACAAAAAGAATTGCCTTGCCCAGTTACTTTCGCTTTGTTCATAAGTTCGTTTGTGTGACGCCAAGATTATCATTTTATTTCTAACAAGCATGTGCTAAAACAGCCTATTCTAGAAGTCATGGAAGCGGTACTAGAACTAGGACCCAGACAGCAGGCACCATAACGAGGTGAGAACAGTGTTTGTAAGACTGCAGGGGTACTAGGGATCCCGGAAGCCCTTCTGAACCATTCTCCGGGGCTGAAGCGGCTCCTCTCCATGTCACACTGCTTTTTCATTTGACTCTGCTTGTACCTTCTTCCAAATTGACATTGTATACACTGATTATACAGGTATTGTGTTGCATAAACATGCCAGGCTCTTGACACGGCCCTCATTTCCTGTCACTCGGGACATAGCGGAATATCACCTACTCACCCCACCTCATCTGAAGGGACTCCAGGCCTCCAATCCCATCACACTCTTATTCCACAGCATCTCCTACCATGATGGATGAGTAGAAAAACCCCTAGTTAAGAAAACAGAATGGTGCCAGGCAGTGGTGGCGCACGCCTTTAATCCCAGCACTCGGGAGGCAGAGGCAGGTGGATCTGTGAGTTCGAGGCCAGCCTGGTCTACAAGAGCTGGTTCCAGAACAGGCTCCAAAGCTACACAGAAAAAATCATACCTTGAAAAACGAACAGAAGGAAGGAAGGAAGGAAGGAAGGAAGGAAGGAAGGAAGGAAGAAAACCCAGCCAGACAAAGGCAGTGGTCTGAGAAGCAGAGCGTTTCTCTGCTGGTAATGCCATCACGCTGGACTGTAGCAGGTTCTATAGCTGTCAGCTTTCCTCTATAAATGAGAGTTCTGAGCAGGCAGAGTGGCCTTCCTAGTCAGGTTCAACACAGGCCATTGGGATCTATCTGTACCTGGCTTCTGGGAAGCCAAACAGAGATGCAAGCTAAGAGGTCATTGCTCAGGAGGAGACAAGCATCATGGGGAAGGAATTAGAAAAGTGCCTTGGTGTGAGGGTGCGGATGAGAACGGTCCCTCGGGGCTCATGTATGTGAATACTTGGTCCTCAGTTGGTAGAACTGTTTGGGAAGGATGAGGAGGTGTGGCCTTGTTGGTGGAAGTGTGCACTGGGGATAAACTTTCAGGTTTCTAAAAGCCTGTGCCAGGTCCAGTGTCTGTTTCTGCATCTCTGCCTCTCTTTCTGTCTCTCTATCTCTCTGTGTCTTTTTCTGTCTCTGTCTCTGCTTCCATCTGGCAGATAAAATGTAAGCTCTTGGCTACTGCTCCAGTACCTTGTCTGCCTGCTGTCATACTCCCCACCATGACGATAACAGACTAACCCTCCAAACAGTAAGCAAGTCCCCATTAAATGCTTTCTTTTATAAGCTGACTTGGTCATGGCGTCTCTTCACGGCAATAGGACAGTAACTAAGACACTTAGGATTGTTTGGGGTTGTTTTTTGTTCTTTTGTTTTTACATTTTCTGTGGTCTGTTAACAGCATCCAAAACCCGAAACTCCTGTTACAAAAATTCAACCGTAAATTTGATCCATCGAATGGAGCCCACAAAGGCTCATCTCCCTGTAGAAAGAGCTCCGAATACTTTTACAAAGTGAAAATAAGACACAGTTCTAGGCCATGAAGACACAGCCACCTCACTGTGATGACAAGAGGCTTTCCTCTAGTTCTATTTTTGGAATAACCGTAAAACAGAGCATAGAGATGTTTCAGATCTCACTGATGGAAGCCTGCGTCTTTCCTTTGATTCTCAGAAATGATTCCTGGCAGGCAGATAATGTTGTGACCCAATTACTGGATATTTTGGAAGTAGTAGGCACTTAGCTTGGGGGATGAGCTAGTGGGTGCAGAGGGAAGAGTCACAAGCAGGCACTGCCACCTGCCTCCCACTTTGAATCTCACGGCAGAGGAAGCGGTGACAATCAGGCAGGAAGCAATGCAGCAGCTCCCCTGACCTGCTTCCCGCTTTCTCACCGTTCCCGAAATAGACAAAGCTAAGGAAAATCATAAATATCACTCTCTCAGCCTTCTAGGGGAAGGTTTGGCAAGGGCATAAACTCGGGTCCCTGGGGGAAAAGGGGATGAAAGGCAAAGCTATTGAGAGCCCTAGAATCAAGGGGTGGAAACAGAGAAAGATAATCAAATTAGGACTACAAGAAACACAACCAATTCTCACACCAGAGTACATCTGAGGGATGGTCTAGGGACCCCCCGAAAAGTGAGCTCTTTGAGTCATAAAGCAAACCTTGGTAAACCAAAAGTAATAATAATGGCTAAAGGCTTGGTGCCTGCCAAGTGGTGGTCTAAACCCTGAATCCCTGTTAACGTCTGAGGTCCTCAGAACCATGACAAATACTTTAGCTTTCCTGTGTGCAGTGGGGACAGCGAGGCACCGCATAACTGTGGTGTCCAACTAGAACCCTCTCTCATGGTGCACACGTGGCTACCACATGACAGAGCGATACCAAGACCCCAAGAGTTTAATCTTTCAACACCAACACCCAATATTCTCCGCAGGGCAAGGTAGCCCTATAGACTGCACACTGGCCAACAGCATCCCTGACCACTACCTACAAAGGCCAGTCGTTCTAACTCAAGAGCAAGACAAAATGTCTTCAGGCAGTGCCAAATGTGTCCTGCAGGGCAAAAGTGCTACACACACACACACACACACACACACCACCACCACCACCACCAGCAGGATCTGCAGATATAAATGGCCGGCCACATTCCTACCCTCACAAAAGGATCCCAATGTTGGCAGAGATGGGCTGCAAGAGCTCCAGGAGCAGAGGGTGGGGAAGGAGCCAGGAAAAGGCTTCTGCAATGGGGATTTCCACAGAAGCCATTCGCCACGGCTCCTCGCCCCTGCAGCACCCCACTTCTGTAGAGGAGGGTCAGCTTCCTTTCTCACCACCCCTGGAAAACCCCGTGCAGGCCTCCACCACAGCACCCTGCCACCACCAACACTGTGGCACGCTCCTCCGTCTCCCTGGACTGGGCAGAGTGCCTGGTACCAACTATGTACTCAATAAACATTTGCTGCATAAAGGAATGAGCCCCTGAAGCCGAGGTCTCTGGTGTTACCAATAGTCTCTCTTTGCTAATAAAGTTCCATTCTAATGCAGAAAGACCCTATGGTTTAGGAGTGTTTCCCAAGGTCTCTATGCCCCGGTAACTGAGTGTTCTCATCAGGCCTCAGTCACGGCCACAAATTATATCACCTTAGCCCACCAAGAATGAAACAACCCAAGAAACCTAACTGATGCCAGGATTCCCTTCCTATCTACGGACGGTACTGCCCAGTTACACACAGTATTGCCCAGCTACACACAGTACTGCCCAGCTACACACAGTACTTCCACCTATCGACGGTACTGTCCAGCTACACACAGTACTTCCACCTATCGACGGTACTGTCCAGCAATGCAAACTATTTAATGCAGAAGGTAGCCTGGCCCTTGCCTAGAACAAGTCTACTGAACAAACTAAACAAAGACCCCAAGTTAAGAACACAGTCAGAAGCAAAGCACATGCAGGATGCCTAGAGAAACACGCCATCTCTCCAGGGTGTCAAGGCCAGACGAGCCAAAACCTCAGGCTAGCCTTGGGACTGCTGGGGAGGCCCTGAAATCCTCATCCAACAACTCAGCCCTCCAGCGCCTGCATGAGCCAACTACCAGATTCCCCTGTATTTTGTTTATTTTTGGTTTCTCAAGACAGAGATTCTCTGTGTAGCACTGATTTTCCTGGAACTTGCTCTATAGACAAGGCTGGCCTGGAACTCAGAGATCCCACTGCCTCCCAAGCACTAGGATTAAAGGTGTACACCATCACTGCCCGGCTTTTGTCTGTATTTTTACAGAAGAAATCTATCCTGGAATCTTCCCAGAGAGTTAACAGAGAAACTCAGTTTCCGATGTCTGGAAATCATATCTGGACCCTGCTAGTAGATTTGTATTCAGATGACATCTGCACTTGAGGGCTACTTCTGAGAGGCGATAACCCTGCCACCAACAGGCAGCTTCCAGCTAACTGTGGGCTTTGAAAGCAGCTGAAAGGTAAACCTCGTGAGACTGGCTGGTCAGCAAGTCCCAAGGATCTCTCTGCCTCTTCTCTCCAGCGCTGGAATTACTGACACAAGGCCTAGCTTTTACATAGGTGCTGGGAACTGAATTCAGGTCCTCACGCTTGCAAAGGCAAGTACTCTACTGACTGAGTGACCTTTCCAGGCCCACTAAGCACAGATATCTACCGCGTTACCTGAAACGCGTTATTTATTCTGTAAAACTATTATTTCAAACCTAGAAGCTTTCTTCTTCCCCTGACCCCACCCCAATAGTACCACCAACACCAACAAGGTGAAAACCAACAATTCCAGGGGCCAACCATTCTTAAGCTTCCTCTAGCCATCTCGGGATCATCCTGGAGGGCGTGATAGCACGGGGGCCCACACTAAGCCGACTATTAAGCAATTCTTGATTTCACTTGTCTCGATTCCAACAGCAATTCCTAGAATCACCATCTCCAAATTACAAAAGCATGTTGTTCTGCCAGAAAGAGGTCTGCAGGCAAAGAAACAAATGCCAAGTTACATCTCCAGGCCTGCCTGCTGGAGTCACGTTTCGGCCATTCGCACTGTCTGCTCTCGCAGGCCCCATGTTTCATCTTGGCCCTCTGCTTGTCGTCCTTGGGCTATAATTCAAAAATACTCATTGGTTCCCAGGGCACTTTCAAAATGAGTTCCTTCACAGCTCCTGGGACTTCGGGTGACTCTGCATTCCTGGAAGGCCCAGGGCTCCAGTAGCCCACCCACAAGCTCTATGTGTTGGTCTGGCTTTGCTACTAACTCAATCCCAAGGGCAGAACTCGGCATCTCAGGACCAGATTCCCAGACTTAGCAATTTCATGGACCGTTAAGCTGCCAAATGAAAATATTCCCATTCCTTCACAAAGGATTCTTACCCCAAAATTGGAAGGGTATAATCTCAAGGAAAACGGGCACCTCTCCTCATTTGGAGGCCAATGAGGCTCCGGCTCCATCATCATCATTATCATTTCAGGGAGGGCGATGGAAATGTCACTGACAGACTCTCAGCCCTCAGGCAGGCACTGTACTTTGCATACACAAAACATTCACGTTTACCAAGCATACAAATTCAGATCTGATTTCTAGGGTAGTGGATGGGAAATGCTACATCCTGTCCCACCAGTAATGCCAAGCCTTCCGTCCCCGGTCCCCGGCAAAGGAACTCGCCCTTCCTCTCCAGAACGCTGCAAAGTCCCCTCCAGTTGCATCCTCCCAAATGCACGCTCCTCCTTCCAGCTCAGTTCAAAACTCGGCATATTTTAGACAACTAAAAATAACAAAGCCACACTTCCTCCCACTCCAAGCATTCCTGAAGCATACTTGCCAATGTAGCTAAACTTCAGAAACTCCAGGTACTGCCCAGCAGGCAAAATCCTGCAGCATCCACAAGAGGGAAGGGGCACAGTGGTTAACTTCCTAACATTCTCAAGTCACCAACAAAAAGAAAACCTTCAATGCATATTTCCACCTCATTATTCTTCCCTATGGTCTCTCTCCTTTGCCTCTGGGAACTCATGCATTTTATACATTTTATATACCAGGAAATTATACATTGGGATTTCCCCCCCTTTAATTCTTTCTTGCTTTGTCTGTGTCTTTTGTTGTTAGTTAATTAGTAAGTTACTGTGCTGACCTCCCATGCCTTTAACCAGATCCAGGCTCTCCAGTCTTCACCACATGATGAGTTGCCTCCTCCCCCTACTTTCTGTTCTTACCACTCTCCTCCTTGTTTGTAGTTCCAGCCTTGCTCCTTGCAGGGATTCAGAACCCTGACTCTAACTTCCCCAGGAGGGCCAGGGACACTGGTGTCCCTGTCCTCACTGTTCTTAAGTAGTGCGATAACTCTGGCTTTCCTCTCCTGCCTCACTTAAAGATTAACAATTGTAGGCTTTGGGCGCACTCTGAGAGCAATGCATGCATAACTCGGAACAGGCCTGCTCTCGATCCCATCATCATCCAGCCAGCACTCCTGCTATGGCAGCAACCGACCATAAACGCCCGCACAAGTCACCAAAGATGCGCACATCAAATGGCAGTGACAATCAATTCCTACGGCCAAGAGCTGCAACTCTCACTAAGGGCGGAAGGTGAAGGAACCAGCACAGGAAAGACTACTATAAGCATGCAGAACAGATCCCAGCAACCAAGACTCGGCATGTCTCCTCTGCAGCTGCTAGGATCTTCTTAGATGACCTGGGAACCTAAAAGCAGAAAGTCTTTCTTCAGGAGATGACACAAAAAGTTCCAACTCGAATACATTTCGGCCCAATCCCAGCTGTCTCCTACCCAGAAGGACACGAGTCCACAGAGTTCATTTATGACAGTTATTCTGTAGCAAAGGAAAAACTCAATAGGAGGCAGGAACTGACCAAGAAGGAAGGATATGAGACAAAACAAGGACAGGACAGGCTCTGAGAAGCACAAAATCAGCCTATATGCTCTAAGCGAATCCATCCCTCCTTGAATGGATGCATTACAGACCTCTGAGCCAGGCCAAGAAGGACTCAGTCAACAACCAGAGGGCACATTCTACTGCAAATTCTACTGCAAATCTCATTCGACAAATGGGGAGACTGGGACCCCAAGATGTGAACTGGCACAGCCAAGTCCCAGAGTGAGCTGGAGTGAAAGAGAAGGCAGGACACGCAAGCGAAGTCTCTGGAGGCCCTGCTTGGTGGTCTTTCTATCAAATCCTACCAGATCCATAATCATAGAGCTGTCACCCTGCCTCTGACAAGCCATCACAGTGGCAAAGCATGTCATCGACACACATCGTCACACAGAATGTGTGCTAATAACACTCCAAAATGGGTAATTAGGCCTTATCGTCCCAAGATTTACTTCTATTTGCTAGTACGACAACACGGCTGAAAATAAATGAACACAAAACCATTTTAAAATACATATGGGAGGGCCTACAGCACCCACATCACTTGGAAGACACACTATTCTCATCAAACTTCATCCTAAACAAATCGTCCATGTCTTGCAAGAGGGTGCTTAGGGAATAAAAATGGCACACAATGAAATATTCTCCTAGGAGAGAAAACGTAACAGTGAAAGTGCTACGGGGTCACAAGTCTCCGCCTCTTAAAGGAGCTTTCTTGGGCAGGTGACATTTATGTCAAGACACCATCAGACCTGAGTTTAAGTTCCCAGAACGGTCATTAAAGCCAGGATGGTAACAGGATGGTAACACAGTATTTCTACTGTAAGATGAACGGTAGAGACAGGATGGTTCCCCAAGGCTCTCAGGCCACTTGGCCTGGCATACACAGACATGAACAATGAAGAAGAAACTTTGTCTCAAAAAAGGTGAAAGTATTAGGATCTACATTACAAGGGCCCTCTGACCACCCCATGTGCACATGGCTAGTACCTGCAAACGCATACACATAAATGCATGCACACATATACCACATACCAGACAGTATATGCAAAAAGCTTAATATCAGTCCTATCATGTGACAGACTGTAATCAAATGCTAGTTTCCTTAACCCAGGGAAGGAGAGTATCACCCTCAAAATCAGTAATAACTTAAGACAGTATTTTCCTAAAACTCATCCTAAATGCCTTGTAGTAAGTAGCTGTCAGTCTCACAAAACACTGTAGCAGATCTCTGGAATAGTTAAGGTGTTTATCACAAAGGTTTTGTCTGTCTTAAAGGTGTAGGGGGACTAGAGAGATACTAAGATTCCATTTGTCATAGATACATTTAGATACCTACTAGTATCTAGTAAGCAACAGAACACATGTCTAACAGTCATGGCAAGGGTTTCAAGTGCTGATTCCTGCTGTAACAGAAAAAGAATCCAATGTTTGTTTGCTGTTTCTCCTCTGGCAGGAAAAGTCCTCAGAAAATAGAAACATGACATACAAAATAACTGTTCTAGAGTATTGCTTGCACACGTGGTCTTGTAATATTTGTCTTTCCTTAAACAATGTTGTAGTCATGTTGTAGTCTCTGTTCATATTACAGAAACGAAACGTAAAAGATTCCTCTAGAACCCTGCAGACCCTCAAAGTGTTTCAATTCCTACACTATGAAATCACAGAAGGGAGGATTCTGCTGGGTCCTTGAAGGTGAACAGTTTAGAGAAAGTATTAACACTGTAAAAGGACATCCACACCTTCACCAGAAAAGGGTCTCAAGCTGATACCTTTCTCACAGGTTCTGAGCAAGTGTGGTATTTCTGAGAACTTTCTGAAGGCACCTACCAATCTAGCACATCAAGTCCAAAAGGACAGTGGTGGACATCTTGTACCTGTGGCATCTCCCCACCTTCGGCGCCCCCCCCCCACGCCCACACTCCATAGATGGGACCACTCTGCACTCCTGACACCCGGCTCTCATCACATTTCTGTCTGCCTAGGGGGAGGGGTCCCCATTCTCAGGACAAATACCATCTTTCCAAACAGATGCCATTTCTAAGACTCTGCTAAAAGCCTCCGAATTCTGAGAAACTGTTGAGCAAATTCTGCTTTCAAGGTACAAACAAAGCCTGTTTCTAAGTTCATAAAGAAACATCCCTCGAGTGTCCTGTTTCTACAAGGTCAGCCACACAAGTTCAGGTCTACCGTGGCCATTTCAAGAAACTATCTGCAATATCATGATAAGAGAGAAAAAGAAAGATGTAAGAGATCAGATCCTAAAACAGATGAGCATCTGCCATAATTTATTAAGTCAGTGAAACAAATAACAAAGGGTAGCACCACAAAGTTTCTTATTTCTTGAAATTAAAATGATATTGCTGTTATCATTTTATGATGCTCTTTTATGACTTTGATTTAAGTCATCCATCGGGCACAATGACAGGACTTTCTCAAACTACCCCTTTTAAGAGCCCACTGGTCTTCTGACACTGACCTAATTCTCTCCACGTGAGCCCTCTACAACCACTCAGTCCATCCCCAAGTGATCGGGACAATCGTGGTTGTGAGGAACCTGGCTACAAAAACGGTTCCAATTCTCTAGCTGATTTCTCCAATTTCTTTTTTTTCTTTAAAGCCCCACACGCCCTTGGCCTTTTGCGCCTCTCCGCCAAAGACGTGGAGGGACCACCTCTCATTGTTTCTACGGGACTCCGCATCCCTCCCTCCGCCCAGCTAGTTTTCTTCGCACAAATGTCATTTCTGGCGTATGAAACACCACTCCTCCCAGCGAGAAGCAGTGGGACGTTCGGGACCCCGATGACCGGCTTCCCTGATCCAGCCCTCGGCACACAGCCATTTTTCTAGTTAAAACGCTCTCTGCTTTGCAGAAGAGACAGGAACTTTGCCCCCGTCTCCTCTCTGGGCAGCAGGGCTCCCTGCACCCCTGGAGTCGCTGGCCAGGTCTCTAAGTGTCTAGCAGGAGCGGGCCGCCGGGCGGTCAGGCCGGTTCCAGGGCAAGGGGGCGTGCGCTGCTCGTCGCCCGCGCCCACCCGCACTTTGCCCTCCGCAGTCTCAGCCTGGGCACAGCCCTGCGACCCAGTGTCCTCGCCCTACCCTGCCGAGCCCCAACTGCGAATGGGAGTGAAGGAGCAATGGGAGTGACGGGCGAGCCCGCAGCTAGAGCACCGGCCCTGCGGCGCGGGTGCGGGGTGCGCAGGACTCCGCAGCGGGTGCCTGCTGCAGATGCAGCGGCAGCTGCTGCAGCTGGGGCTGCGGCTGGGCGGCCGGCGGTGACCGCCAGAAACGGAGCGGCAGCCGCAGAGGCACAAGCCGCCAGGCTCGCCGGCTGCCGGGCTCCCGCGCCGCACTCCGGGCCACCCCACCCCCTCCCCGGATTCCCGGGCTGAAGGCATGGAGGAAAGCGTGGCTCACCAGCGCTACGCGACGCTCTATCGGCTCCGGCTCCTAGGTCTCGCAGTCCGCTGAGCGCCCAGATCAGCTGCGGGTTGCAGCACGCGAGCTTCCTACTTAGAGCAGCACTGGCTCCAGCGACTGAGCATGCCCAGTGCGGCTCCGCGAGGCCCGCGCAGGGAGCGGCGGCGGCAAGATTCCACTTCTCCAGGCTTTGGCGGCGGCTGCGCGAGGAGAGGCACCGAGGGGCCTGGCGGAGCCCGGCGAACCCAGCAAGGCGGGGCCGGGGGCGGAGGCCGCAGCGGAAGGGGGCGGGCCGCGCTCCCAGGGCGACCCCTGCAGGTGGAGGAGGCCCGGCTGCCGCACGGCTGGGAGGCAGGGGGCGCCAGGGTGACACCCAGAAGCTTGGGGCTCGGGGCAGCCCGGGTATCCCCTCCAGGTGGTCTGGCGTCTGTCTGCACCAAAAGGCCGTTGGGGATCTCGTCTCCCACACGTCTGCGTTCCTTTAGAATGGAAAAATATTCCCAGCTGAGATCTGCCCACAGCCGGCCAGGCGAGCTGAACATTGAAAGGTGAAACTTCTCCTGCCTTCTGACACCTCCTCCCTCAACGCCCAGACATATGCCACACACACGAACATTCCTGCACCGGGATATCACAGCGAGATAACGCCGGGCGAGAAACACGCCTGCGGAAAGGAAAACCATAATCTCCTTGTTACTGGTTTGTTAGCCAGTAAGTGGACATTCTGCAGTCACCGGGGCATCCTTAATGTGTTCTTCACTGAGCCAAACTGGAGCCTGGGTCAGACTCACTGGGAAGGCTGCTAAAGCAGAATGCTAGGCCCCTTTCCCAGGACGTGAATGAGTGGCCGTGCTCCCAAAATGCCTGTAACAAATCCCCATATGCTGGTGTGGCTGTCATCTGAGGACTAGTCGTAAGGACTCTCATAGACACTGAGTGCTACCTCCCATCTCCTTTAGAAAGGTAATTCTGAAAATAATTGTAACTATTAAGTAATGGCTCTTTTCTAACCCACTCCTCCCTCGGATAATAAACTGAGACTTTGTCCTCCCTACAGTGCAAGTGGGCTTTTTATTTTCATCTTCTTCATACATTGTTTACTGAGGCTTCACACGTTCTCCTACTAGACCCGGAAATAGAAACAAATTAAAAATCCCAATCCCTGCCTTTGCGGTGTTAGAGTCCAGAAGAGTGACTAACATCCATCTGTGAAATGCTGTTTCTGCTATCTCCAGCGGGAAATGTGCTAGAACCACGCACAAAAGTTGACTTGTAAAAGAGAACTGCTCATGCTCAGAGTTGAGTTATTGGGAACCAAGGGGTCGCCATGGGCTGGAGCCTGGCTCTTGCATCCTATGTAGCTTCTTATATGGTCAGTATTTCCCTCAGACTCAGCTGAAGTCCAACCGTACTGCTATAGAAAAATCTCCATAAATCTATGCAAGTGTTCACTCTTGGGACTGAGTTTCTGCAGCCCAAGACAGGTCTAATGAGCCCTGTGGATACCCAAATAGTCAAGATTAGGGTTCAACTAGCCACTTGGATAAAACAAACTGCAGAGAGCCTTGAGAGTCTACTCTGTGGCCTTCATGCCCAGACAGCCTGTCATCCCGGCGGTCTCAGCGGGCTACCCTTCCACCTTGACCTCCTCCCCGCCGATGTCCAGAGTCCACCTCGCCACCCGCTTCCCCGGAGGTCCGGGGTTGAACCGCGCCTGCCCTCTCCAGGCTGTCTACTCCGACGTGCAGGAAAACCGGCGCTGGAATCCACGGCGGCGGTGGGGCGGGGCAGGGCGGGGCGGGACGCGCAGGCGCGGTGGGCGCCAGGTTGGGCGGAGGAGGCTCCCTGCTCCACACCTGATGCAATCACCCTTCCGGAAACCCGCAGGGTCTCCCGGATCACCCGGGAAACGCTTCCGCACCTGCTCTCCCGCCACTGTGTGCCAACCGGGTCGCCGGCTTCCCAAGTTCATTCTCTTGGGTTGTCCGCGGAAGGAGTCGGGACGTCACCTCCCGGCCAGTCTTGAAGGGGCGGCCACGGAGCATCCCGCAGCTGCTGGAGCAAACTCCCTTAATCATTTCCAGGGAAGACTAGCCGGGACTGGAGAGCAGTCTTTGAACGCCCCTTTGCTTCCTTCCTGCGTCCTACCCACGTTTTCTTCTCTGTTCCTGAAAGGGACGTTTAAGGTGGAGAGAATTGCTGGGTACCCTGGCAGGCTAAGGATGTAACACCGCCTTAGCTGGACTGGAGAAAGCCTGCCACCGCACAATGATGTTATAAATAAGTAATTGGTTTCTCTCTACCTCATCGTTTGAGTTTGCAAAGAAAATCATTTCTCATTTTACCACCTCATGCAGTTTTTATAGCTATTGAGAGTGGGGTTTTTTTCCCCGTAGTGCTGACTCACACATGAACTATTTTCTTAGGAAATGAACTATTCCAAGAATATTCTGAGCTCTTGTTTTATTAAGTATGAAGTAAACGCTGGGAACAGCACATTTAAAAATTACCCCTGCAAATTCTAAAAAGCCCTCCTAAGTGGACGTGTGGGTGTTTCAAGGGATGTTAGTGGAAAAGACACTTCCAAGAAGATAGAATCAATCCTACACCAAGTCTTAGATTCCATAAGCATTTACCTCCTTATACCCCAGAGATGTCAATGGCTTCCTTAAGGCAGATCTGCTTGCTGTGATGGCCCAGACACCAGGGAAGCTGGGGCAGGACAGTGAATTCAAGGCTAACCTGAACTTCACTGTCAAAAAGACCAAATGCAAATCTGGGTGGCACAGAGCCAATTCCAGCTTAGTCAGGGCTACATACTAAGACCCTGGGGAGTGGAGGGGAGCAAAATGCATGCTTGCAATGATTTCTAGATAGTAACTCTCTCCACAACACTACCTTTTTTATCTTGATGGGTGTGTGTTTCTTTGGGGAATATTCTGACATTTAGAGATCTGAGAGAATACCTTCTTCATAAGCAAAAATAGAGTGGAGTAAATGTCAGAACACGGGTGCGAAGTCGGAAGGCATCACAAGGTGCTGATTAGAGAATAGCTGGCTTTACTGAGCATGTGCTAGGGCTGGTGAGACGCTTTCCATAGCTTGTTTAACCTAATCCTCACCAATCCCTCACCTCGAGGGAGGTGCTGTGCATCCCTGAATTACCCGTAGAGGAGTGTGCAATGTATTCCTGCATTATCTATAGAGGAGGGTGCTGTGCATCCCTGCATTATCTATAGATGAGTGTGCGATGTATCCCTGCATTATCTATAGAGGAGGTGCTTTGCATCCCTGAATTACCCGTAGAGGAGTGTACAATGTATCCCTGCATTATCTATAGAGGAGTGTGCAATGTATCCCTGCATTATCTATAGAGAAGTGTGCTGTGCATCCCTGCATTTTCTATAGAGAAGTGTGCTGTGCATCCCTGCATTTTCTATAGAGGAGTGTGCTGTGCATCCCTGCATTATCTATAGAGGAGTGTGCTGTGCATCCCTCCATTATCTATAGATGAGTGTGCTGTGCATCCCTGCATTATCCGCAGAGGAGGGTGCTGTGCATCCCTGCATTATCTATAGAGGAGTGTGCTGTGCATCCCTGCATTATCCGCAGAGGAGGGTGCTGTGCATCCCTGCATTATCCGCAGAGGAGGGTGCTGTGCATCCCTGCATTATCCGCAGAGGAGGGTGCTGTGCATCCCTGCATTATCTATAGAGAAGTGTGCTGTGCATCCCTGCATTTTCTATAGAGAAGTGTGCTGTGCATCCCTGCATTTTCTATAGAGGAGTGTGCTGTGCATCCCTGCATTATCTATAGAGGAGTGTGCTGTGCATCCCTCCATTATCTATAGATGAGTGTGCTGTGCATCCCTGCATTATCCGCAGAGGAGGGTGCTGTGCATCCCTGCATTATCTATAGAGGAGTGTGCTGTGCATCCCTGCATTATCCGCAGAGGAGGGTGCTGTGCATCCCTGCATTATCCGCAGAGGAGGGTGCTGTGCATCCCTGCATTATCCGCAGAGGAGGGTGCTGTGCATCCCTGCATTATCCGCAGAGGAGGGTGCTGTGCATCCCTGCATTATCCGCAGAGGAGGGTGCTGTGCATCCCTGCATTATCCGCAGAGGAGGGTGCTGTGCATCCCTGCATTATCCGCAGAGGAGGGTGCTGTGCATCCCTGCATTATCCGCAGAGGAGGGTGCTGTGCATCCCTGCATTATCCGCAGAGGAGGGTGCTGTGCATCCCTGCATTATCCGCAGAGGAGGGTGCTGTGCATCCCTGCATTATCCGCAGAGGAGGCTGCTGTGCATCCCTGCATTATCCGCAGAGGAGGGTGCTGTGCATCCCTGCATTATCCGCAGAGGAGGCTGCTGTGCATCCCTGCTTTACCCATAGAAAAGTTAGGCTTTTGCATATGACGTAACTGAAGAAAGACTTAGCATGTTTAGAGGCAGAACTAGGTTCAGCTAGGATTTGAACGAGGCACTTTGCCTAGTGTTTATCTCTTGTTTGTCTGTCTGGTTGCTCAGTTTGGGCTTGTTGGTTTCCTGTTTTCATTTTGAGACAAGGTCTTAAGTTAGCCAGGCTGGCCTTGAACTCACTATGTAGCTGAGGCTAGCTTTGAACTCCTCATTCTCCTTTTCTCCAGTTCTAGAGAGCTGGAATTCCAGCTGTGTGTTACCATGTCCAACTATGCTTGTGCCTTTAAGTAATACTACAAACAGAAAAATACAAAATTGTTATGCTGGTTTTGTTTTATGTAAGAAGATAATAGCACTGAGGAGGCTGAGACATGTAACTTTCATATTTTTATTCTTATTTATTTATGTTTGTTTGGGACAAGATCTTACTTTGAAGTCTGGGCTGGCCTTATGCTCATGGCAATCCTCCTGTTTCAGCTTCCTGCATGCTGGAATTATAGATATGTGTCACCACTTCCAGCTTCTCCCCTCATTCGCCTCTTCTTCTTTTGTTGTTGTTGGTGGTGGTGATGGTGCTAGTGGTGGAGGTGGTAAAGGTGGTGGTGGAGGTGGTGGTGGTGGTGGTGGTGGTGGTGGTAGTTTGTTTTTTTTTTAATTTTGTTGGTTGGTCGGTTGTTTTGCTGTTGTTTTTCTGTGTCCACACAAAAACAAAGCTCTCAACTCAAACATAATAAGAGGAAGATTATTCTGGAGCTAAAATATGAGTGAGCAGCCCGGCAGTGGTGGCACACACCTTTAATCCCAGCAGAAACAAACAAAAAACCAAACCAAACAAACAAACAAAAGACCCCAAAGCAAAACAAAACAAGTCTGTTACCCCACTGAACTGTTTTAGAGCCATTAACTACACACGGAGTGGTCACTGGAGAGCCTGACTAGCATCCTGAGACATCAGTAAGCATAAGATCATCTGCTTTGTATCTGTGGGTAAGATGAGGCCTGAGTTTAAGGTTTACTAATAGAGGCTGACTGACTAAAGGTTCAGCGACTAAGGGAAGATTGGAATATTGCTGTTACACAGCCCAATTAGAACTTTAGCCTACCAGATGGTCATTCCTTGCCCACCTCTGTGTCAGACCTAACATCCCAATAAATAGATTTTAAAAAACCTTTAAACTGTAATAATTTAGGCCGGGCTGTGGTGGCGCACACCTTTAATCCCAGCACTCGGGAGGCAGAGGCAGGCGGATTTCTGTGAGTTCGAGACCAGCCTGGTCTACAGAGCTAGTTCCAGGACAGACTCCAAAGCCACAGAGAAACCCTGTCTCGATAAAACCAAAAAAAAAAAAAATGTAATAATTTAACAAAACCCTGTTCTCCACCGATGTGGCAAGCATGGTATCAGGTAGCATCTGAGGCCTATAACTGTGATTCCCCAACTTGCTGTAACCACTTCTCTGATATTCCCACAATGTAATCTTTAAAATGTTTTGATTTATGACTTTGTTCTGTTAGCCAAAAAAAAAAAAATGCTTTCTCATTGAAATATGTTCCCAGGACATGATCACTCATTTTTTTTTTGTTTTGTTTTGTTTTTGAGATAGGGTTTCTTTGTTTAGATTTGGTATTTGTTGTCCCGGAACTAGCTCTTTTAGACCAGGCTGGCCTCAAATTCACAGAGATCTACCTGCCTCTGCCTCCTAAGTGCTGAAATTAAAGGTATGTACCACTACATCTGGTGGTGCCATGCAGGTTTTTAAATCTCAAAAATAATTATAATCTAGCGGGATCAGCATTCCAGTTCCTCAGTCACACCAGCACCAAGTAGCCTCACAAAACGAGGACTGTATCGTACAGGGGATATATGAAATACCTTCAGCAGAGCAGAAAATGTCCCAGACCATACTGGTTCTTATCCAAGAGCACAGCCTTCAGCTCTCAGCATGCTACAGTGTTCTAGAAGACTGTGTCTGTGTGCTCTGCCCCTCCCGAGCTTCACTTTCATTTTCCTGAGCTAAGATCATCAGCCAAGTACAGAATCGTGTCCTGGAAAGATTACGGACTTTGGAGGTTAGGCCTTTTTGGACAGTCCTGTTCTCACCAGCCGTGTGCCTGTGAGCAACACACTTTACCTCACCGTCTTCACAGCTGTTTTGTCTGTTGGTTTGTCTTTTTAACCCGTGTGATGGACACCCAAATCATTTCCTCGTGGGTCTGTTGAGGACGAAGTGAACTGTGGACATCTTCTAGCAGGCCTCCTGTGGGATGATTTCTTTACCTCGGCCCTCATTTCGGTTCATGACTTCGTTGATTACTCTGGTTTCTAAAATACTAATCCCAACCATCTTCATTTCCTACCACCTCCTCAAGCCTTTAGTCAGCCAGCCCTATTGTTCCGGCATCCAGGCTGCCTCTCAGATCTGGGCCTCCGTGCCTGTCCCTGTCTCACTGTTCTCCTAGGCCTTGTGTGCACCATTTTAAAGTCCTGCTAACTGACCTTGGTGAAACCCACAAGTCTCAGGTCAAGCCCCTCCCTCCAGCTTCCAGAGAGATCCTACTAGAATAGACACCCGTGGTGACATCATTCTCCCTTATCCCATCTTATGACTTCATGTTGCTTTAGGATATAAACTTAACTCTAAACCTTTGCTACTCACATGGCCAACTCCTGTCTCACTACAAATGCACATTTTGACCTCCTCTGCTACCCATCCTGTCGAGCCTCTACCTCTTCGTAGTCCCCACCTATCCATGAGTATCCCTGGAGTACCAACTATGCCTGCCCGTGAGTATTCCTGAAGTACCACTGTGCCTGCTCGTGAGCATCCCTGGAGTACCAACTGTGCCTCCCCATGAGCATCCATAAAATACCAACTGCGCCTGCCTGTGAGCTTCCATAAAATACCAACTGCGCCTGCCCATGAACATCCATGGAGTACCAACTGCGCCTACCCGTGAGCACCCATGGGGTACCCAATACCAACTGCTCCTGCCCATGAGCTTCCTTGAAGTACCAAATTCACCTTCCTGTGAACATCCCTGGTTAGCAAACGGCTTTTCCCAATTTGCTCTTGCATGCCTCCTACTCAGGCTGAACTCATGCTCATATATCTTTATTGAGCAAAATCCCACTTACTCCAAGGTCCAATTCAGGTATTATTGTAGACCTGCTTTTCTTTTGGGGCCACCAGTTCACAAAACAAAACAAAAAAAAAAATATCATAGACTTATTATTAATTATGAAAGCTTGGCCTTAGCTGAGGCTTGTTTCTAACCAGCTCTTAGAACTTAAATTAACCTGTATTTTTTAGTCTATGTTCTTCCACGCACTCATTACCTCTTCTCCACTAAACCCATCCTAGTTATTCTGGCTGGCAAGACAACTCCGCCTTTCTTCTTCTCCAAGCTCTCTCTGTCCAGAAGTCCCGCCTACACCTCCTGCCTAGCTATTGGCCATTTAGCTGTTTATTAAACCAATCACAGTGACACGTCTTCACCCATGCATGTATAGGAATATTCCACAACAGACTATCTCTTCTACAAAAGCTCTTTAAGGAAAGGAGCCTCCAAGCTCACAGAATGGAGATGCTGTGTTCAGCTGTACCATGTCCTCCATGGGGGTTTCTGGGCAAATGACTTAACTTCTCTCAAACTTGTTTTCTTATCCAGCAACACTAATAACCAAAGTGTGTGCATCATAGTCACCTAAGGAGAGGACACCCTGCTCCTGAATCTCAAGGGAAGCAAGCACTCAGTATGAATTGCCTTAAAATCATTGCTACCGCAACTTGTTAGCCATCTTATCTTTTTGTCACTATGGATCCATTCCCTAATGTCACCTTAATTGATGATTTAAATTTTATATTTCAGGGCTAGCAATATGGATCAGCAGGCAGGGGTGTTGGCTGTCAAGTCTGACGACCTGAGTTCAATCTCCAGGACCATGTGGAGAAAGGAGACAACTGACTCCCACAGTTGTCCCCAACCTTCACACATGAGTCATGGCATGCACACATTTCACATGTGCATACACATAGTAAAGATTTTTTTAAGTAATTATTCACATTTTCATGTGATTTTCACATTAAATTGTTTTATAATAGGAGTATTTCATATTTATTGAACAAAATTTAGGACACATGGATAAGCCTATAAGATTAAACCCTCTGTTTGAATGAGCTCTCTCTTGCATACGAATGAAAAGAACTCATTGTCATTAAGGTATCCACAATATAATGTGTGGGAAGGTTAGGTGTCCGATAGCTCACTGTCATCACAGAGTAGGGTAATATATGCCTCCCTTCAGATCACACGGTGTTAGGTGGGGGCATCTTCTATTCAGAACTCATTCATGTAGCTTGAGGTTTTTCTCCTGCCCACTAGTTCCCAAATAACCACTCTGAGGCTTAATATTGACTAGAAACTGTTTGGCCTATGGATCAGGCTTATTGTTAACTAGCTCTTACAACTTAAATTAACCCATTTCTGTTACTCTGTATCTTACCACAAGGCTCATAGCTCATTACCTCACATCTTATTCCTTTGGCGGCTGCTGGCATCTTCCTGACTCTGCCTTCTTTCTCCCTGTATCTGTTTGAATTTGCCACCTCTCTATATTCTGTCCTGCCATAGGCCAAAGTAGCTTATTTGTTAACCAATGGTAACACAATATATTCACAACATGCATGATGCATCCCACATCACATTCATTCAGTGGAAGACTCAGCAAGAAGATAAGGAATGTCTCGTGCCTCTCCCACTCACTTACCCATGATGCTTTGCCAGTTCTTGATCATCCGTTGGCAAACGGGTCATGCACTTCCATGTCTCAACAGGCCTTTTTCTGAGCCCAGAATGCACTCCCTGCTTTGCAAAGACCCCTCCTATCTCCTTCACCTTTTGTCCACTTTTTAAAATCCTCCTTTCTTCACAGGCCAATGCTTTCTTGATTATACCATGCAAGTCTGCTGCTCACATTTTAACTCCAGAGTGTGTCAAAGGTTTCCACAGCCTGGCATCCATCCGGTTCCCATGTCACAACATCCTCTGCTGCTGTGTAAGCTCCTCTTCCCAGTTTCATCGCACAAAAGGTAATGTGATAAAACTTGTTCAGTAAATGAAAAAAGAAAAGTAGGTCGACCGAGCTGGCCCTGTTAGTCAGGGTACTTGCTGCCAAGGCTGATCCCCAGGATCCACACAGCTCCTGTCAGTTATCCTCCGGCCTCCACATGTGCCCCATGGCATATGTGAGCAATTGTACACACACATAAAAAACAAACAAACAGATAAATACTTAACCCTCTTTAAAGGAAATTAGATTTTAAAGTGCTATGTACTGAACATGATGCAGACAGAAATTCAATTGAGTCTCAATTTCTAACAATGTTTCCTCAAACGGACAAGTCACAATTTTATTTCAGAGGAGGGTGCTGCCAGACAAGTCATGTAAGTGGCTTTCCAAAAGACACTGGACTACTGGGGACAGAACCCCAATTTCTTCAAGGCTGCTGTATAGTGTAAGCACCTTCTCAATGAGATGTTTTTCCTATGAGAAGTCACACATGGTCCTTGTTAGGGAATCCCACCACACAGGTTTTCCCATCTTTTATTTTGTTGTTGCTCAGTTGTTTATTTGTTTGACTTTTGTCTTAATCCATGATCAACTCTGTTAAGAAGAGAAAATGAATCAAATGCTTCTGTAGATTTTTACTGCTGAAAAACACATTAGTGAATTTCATTAAGATTTCCTGGTTTCTGAACAGTGGTAGCAGAGGGCTCTATCAAGAATTGGAAGAAATTCAATTAAATGTACACAAAAGCACCCAGGGACGTGCGTCACTCCTCCCCCAGGTCACCAGGAGCAGTTACTGTAGGAGCTAGAATATTAATGAATGGACTCTGGCTGCAAAGAATTTATATTCTCCTGCTCAGGGCAATCTCTCCCCCAGGCTACCTGCTATCTCCTTGCCCTTCTGGATTTCCTTCTTCCCTTATCATCAGACAGCAGAAATTTCAGCCCGGAGTACCAGGGTGCACAGTGTCTCATAGTTAATCCTCTACCCAGATAAGGCAAGAATTTAAATCCTGTCAATGGCGGGCGGGGTTGGGGGGGGCGAGAATCACCTTTATATTCAATGGGCACAATACAAATCACACAATACAACCTAGAAAAATGCTCAAGTCTAAACTCATTCAAAGATAATTAAAAAGAAATGGGGACTATGAGGTGGAAAACATTGAGAGAGGAGATATTTTAAAATGAACTAGGAATCATTTATAAGAGAAAAAATGCCTTATGCCAGAAATGGGCAAGAAATACATTGCCAATTTTCTAAGGAATTGAGAGTCTCCTTGATCAAATAAGGAACTGATGGTTTCCAATCTTTATTTGTTTCTACCAAATATCTTGCATTCTAAAGGGCCTCATTACAAAGTCTAAAAAAGAAAGTGGGGGGAAAGGAAGGAAAAAAGATATAGATATCTTCTGGGGATTTGTTTTGTTGGGTTGCTTATTTGTTTGTGGGACTTTCTTTTATTTTGCCTTGAGGGGGCAGACTCTCTTTATTTCTCCCCAACAGGCAATCCTCCTGCTTCAGCAGTCCCAGTGCACTTTATGTGTAGGGGGAGGGGAGGCAGGTTGTCTTTATTTCTCCCAGACAGGCAATCCTCCTGCATCAGCAGTCCTAGTGCTAGAATTACAGCATATAACACCATACCCAGATCATTTTGGATTTTAAGAAATTGGGGCTGCAGAGATGGCTCAGCAGTTAAGAGCACTTGTTGCTCTTGCACAGAACCAAGGTTTGGTTCCCCGCCCTCACATGGTGGCTCACAGCCGTTTGTAACTCCAGTACCAGGGGTCCAATGTCCTCTTCTGACCTCCAGCACCAGGCATACAAGTGGTTCACATACAGACATGCAGGTAAAATACACACACACACACACACACACACTAAATAAATAAATACATAAATAAATAAATAAATAAAATATAAATAAATATTTTTAAAAGAGGGATAGAGAAAGGTTATAGGTAAAGAAACAATTGAGGAAAGAGCCCCAATATCAATCTCTGGCCTCTACCCATACCTACCTGGGAAATCTCTGATCTCTCTCTTTCTCTTCTCTGTCTGTGTGTGTGTGTGTGTGTGTGTGTGTGTGTGTGTGAGACAGAGAGACAGTGAAATCATTAATAGTCAACATCTACTTCCTGGTTAAGGGGAGGCTAGCTTCTGAAGACAGGGACTTAGCTCATAATAGAGTGAGTACCCAGCATGCATGAGGTCCTGAGTTCAGAGCCACCCCATAAACTGGAAGTGTTAGCTCACACCTGTAACCCTAACACTCAGGAGATGGAGGCAGAAAAGATCACAAGAATATCCTTACCTACCTAGTGGGTTTGAGGCAGGTGTGCACTGTATGAGACCCTGGAGAGAGAGACAGAGAGAGGATATCAGTTTTGTCAGAAATAACTAAGAGTGCAGAATCTGAATCTGGGAAGAAAATGGCATTTGTATGGGAAAACAAAATGTGATGAAAGCAATAGTGTATAATACTATTTAACATGAAGGTTTCATATTAGAAAACATTCTTAAGTGCAATAAGATTTTTAAAAATAGACTTCAAAGAGTTGTAAGAAGTGCTCCATCCCTTGAAACATTCAAAATTAACCTGGATGAAGAACTAGAATATATTTTGCGGAGAGTGGCCCTTTCTGACAAGCTGGTAGATTAGCTTGAATTGATTTTTCTGCCCCTAATTTCTTAGACTCTCAGAAATGCTATTCTTAGAAGACAAATGAGTTTTCCTCGACGTGGAATTTTCTGTCTTTATTTTAATCAAATGAGATATGATTTCTCATGAAAATAGTTTCCAAGCCAATGACTCTGCAAGACATACTTCTAACTCTTATTTAGACTATAAGATTTCCAATCCCCGTTAGAGCACCAGCAAACGTGATCAATCACAACCCAGTGCCCTCCCCGTGTGCTAGGAACCGTCAGAGAATAAAGCTCACACACAAGGAATGAGAGGAGCAGAGCATAAAGAGAGGAAGGGCAGAGCATTTCCTATTCTAGCAGTTGCCACCCTTTGGTTCTAGGTTCACATTGCTCTCTAGAAAGCCATTAGCGAGAGAAAAAAAAAAACATTAAGTTCCATTAAAACGATGTCAAGTTTATTCTTTTTTTTAATTTATTTATTTATTAAAGATTTCTGTCTCTTCCCCGCCACCGCCTCCCATTTCCCTCCCCCTCCCCCAATTAAGTCCCTTCCCCTCAGCCCGAAAAGCAATCAGGGTTCCCTGTCCTGTGGAAAGTCCAAGGAACCCCCACCTCCATCCAGGACTAGTAAGTTGAGCATCCAAACTGCCTAGGCTCCCACAACATCCGAGGACAGTTTGATTTTATTTGGAGTTTTGGTTTTGGTTTCTTGAGACAGGGTCTTAGTGTATACCAGGCTGACCTGATAGCCAGTTATAAAGTCTATGCTTGCCTAAAACCCATTTTGTAGACCACACTGGCCAAGAATTCAAGTTCAAAGTAATCTTACCTCAGGCTTTCAACTGCTGGAATTCCAGGTGTGTGCTGCCACGCCCAGCTCAGGAACCAGTTCTGAGGAGTAGAACACAGTGTCGTGGGCACCTTTAACAATGGTTTATTTATTTTGTGCTTGTGTGGATGTTTTGCCTACGTAAACGTCTGTGTGCCACGTTCGTGCCTGATGCCCACAGCAGCCAGAAGGTGGCTTTTGATCCCTTGAGATTGGAGTCACAAAGAGTTAAGAGCTGCCACGTGGGTGCTGGGACTCAAATCTAGGTCCTCTGAAAGAACAACATTGCTCTTAACCACTGAGCCCATTGCATCTGATTTGAAGCAGGAAAAGAGCTAAGTCAAAACTGCCCCGGACGCAGCTTTTCCCGGTATCGTTTAGCTCTCTTAGGCAGCTCTGTGCTTGGGGCTTGAGGAGGAAACAAAGTGAAACAGTGTGTATTCTTTCTCCTTGTGCACACTAAGAGCTTTCAAAGTACCTTTTTGGCACTTTGAGAAATGCTATTCCCTTTCCATCACTTTAAACCGGACTGGAGAAAAAACTCCTTCGGAATCCATTTTTAGCCAGTTGTGGTTGTACATGCCTGTGACCCCAGCATTTCAGGAGTGGAGGGAGGAGAGTCAGAAGCTCAAGGCTAGTTTCTGCTACAGAGACCCTATCTCAAAAAAATTGTAACATACAAGCCAAGCAACAAACCAAAACCTAAAAACAGAAAAAGTTATTTAAAAAAATCCTTTATGCTAAGATCACACATTTTACTTTGTTTTGTCATACATTTAAATCTCTGGGGTTGTTTTTCTTTTAAAATTTGTGTGTGTGTGTGTGTGTGTGTGTATGCCTATGTGTGTGCACACACGCGCACACTCCACAGCATACATGTGGAGGCTGTGCTCACGTCAGCAGCATACATTCACGCAGGACTTCATCTGCTCCCCATTAGGAGGCGAAGACCGAGACTACAGATCTACAAGCCAAGCAACACCAAAGACAAGAAGTAGGCATAGGAAATGGATGTAGCTCAGTGGAAGAGCATTTGTCCAGCATAGGTGAAGTCTCAGGTTTACTCCCCAACAACACACACAAATAGACAAGTGAGTGTGCATGTGCATGCGTGTTTGTGGGTGCCCATGTGTGCACACACACTTCTGAGAGAGGTAGAGAACAGACTTTCCTTCAGAGCCCTCACAGATTAGCGACTTCGCTCATACCTTAATCTTAAACTTCTAATATCCAAAACTACAAGGGGCTATGTTTCTGTTTTGAGCAGTGCATATATTGTGTTCTGGCAGCCCTGAGGAACTCTATTTCTAGCCAATAAAACATTTATAAATAGATACAAATTTTTATTACTTGTAAGTGAATATTACTAAACTTTAGAGACTCTTAAAGGTATCAAAGATAATACTAAGTGAGGCCTGGACAAATTCTTACAAAATGTTGTCATCCTTTTCTGTGGTGACACTAAAAACCTCCCTAGAATGAGGGAATTATTTTATGTGCATTTTATTTTGGTATTGATTTTGTAAGAATCTGTAGAAAAAAAAAAACCAAATCCAGTAAACGCCCCTCCAGTGTGATTTGTAGGGAGAGCCAGGATCAATGCCTCAAGTTTTGGCGCTCAGTCTCCCACAGGGAGGCCTTACTCACCCCCTATAGTTAAAATGCAATTTACTCTATTGCCAGGGCTGGAGGGAAATGGGTTAGGAAGCAGCCGTCTTATGGATGCAAAATTATAGCTTTGCAAGATGAAAAGGGCCCTGGAACTGTGTGGTGGGGATGCTGCACAACAGGGATACACTTACTGACGCTGAACTGTATACTTAAAGTGGTGGTGATGGGAAGTGTGTAGCAGACAGTTCACATCCAGATCACAACTTAAAAACAGAGCTCTTCAGAGCTCTTCAAACCGGGTGTCATGGGCCGCTGCTGAGCTCATGGACAAGACCTTCCAGCAGAAGGCAATAACTGGATAATGTTTTTTTTTTTTTGTTTGTTTGTTTTTGTTTTTTTGTTTTTGTTTTTTTTTTTTTTTGACAGGGTTTCTTTGTGTAACAGTCCTAGCTGTCCTGGAACTAGCTCTGTAGACCAGGCTGGCCTTGAACTCACAGAGCTCCCGTTAACTCTGTCTCCTGAGTGCTGGGATTGAAGGTTTGCACCTCCATACCTGGCCCAACGGCACTAAATTCCAAAGCCTCACTTTTTACATTATCTCCTTCCTAAATGTCCGTCTGGGCCACTGCTCCTGTTAGGCCGGTCCTAGTCCCCACCAAGCCCAGTTCCTTTTCACAGGCGCCCCTATCCTCTCACAAACCTCTTCCTCAGCTCTTGAAGTGTCTGTCAACAGGATGCTGACAGAGCTGAGGGACAGACACTGTAGACTGCAGTTCCTGGGCCCAGCGATTTCCCACGGGATGCAGAACAAGAAGCTGCCAGCTGAGGGACATCCACACGACATTTTCATATGACTTTGGAAATACAGCTTAGCGGTAAACAAGTAGAACCTGTGCTACAACACCACCCTATCCCAGGTCCCAGCCGTTCTTTTTACTCTTCTACTTACAACGCTGAAAAATAGGAATCAAGTGACTGTCATGCCTGTCTCAACAGCACTAACACTGAACCTTCTGGCAATAGTAATACTTTTATTCATCTGCAAATACATAAACTACAAAAAAAAATGTAGTCTTGTTCATCTCATTAAGTGGTTCACTTTCAATCAAATCTTACTTTTCATGTTACCCATAAAATGTGTGACATATTTGTAATATGTTGATTATGTCCTAAAGATAATAACTCCGATAAGATAGTTTGAAATGCTTAAAGCCCAAGGACACAGGAAATAAAAACAAAATTTAACTTCAATATATATGCAGAGGTGTATCTATCACAGCAAAACTGTGCTAGAGTGACTAATAAAAGACTTTCAGGCATAAAAATACATCACACTGAGATAAAATTTTCTAGGTGAAATGGGATGGAAAAATGAAATAGTTAAAAGGACTATATAAAAATCTCGAACTGTTAATGGAGAGCTGGCTTAAGCATCTTAGAAACACACAGCACGGGGCAGCTACGGCAGTTTAGTCCCATTGAACACATTTAAGTGAGGGGCTTATTTTCATTGTGGCTGCTGCACTGGAGGTTATATCCTTTGCAATGATTTAAACTTATAATACAAATTTTAGGTAACCAATTAAAAATGTCTGAGAGGGTGCATGATCTATGCTATCTATAAATTTTGGAAGACAGCTACGCTTATCACTATGCTAGCAACGCTGCACCAACTAATCCAAAAATTTTAGAGTCAGAAGAAAAAGATAAGATGATACTTTATTCTTTAATTTATATTATTACTATTATATTGTTATTGTTATTGCTCTTATTATGATGACGATGTGTGTATGTGTGCACATATGTACCACAGTGTGTGTCAGGAGGTCAGAGAACAACCTTTCTGGAGTTGGTTCTCTCCATCCACCGTGATATCTGGGGATCAAACTCGGGTCATTAGATGCACACAGCAAGCACTTTTCACCTATTGATCTTGCTGTCCTGGCAGGATGGTACTTTGTTTTGTTTTGCTTTGAGATAGGGTCTCGCTGTGCAGCCCAGCATGGCCTGGAAATCACATGAGGCACATCTGCCTCATTCTGCCTCCCAAGCATTGGAATCAAAGGCAGATAAAGCGATTTGATAGAAAATGGCCCTCAAAGAAAGTGGCACTATTAGGAGGTGTGGCCTTGTTGAAGCAGGCGTGGTCTTGTTGGAGGAAGAGTGTCACTGTGAGGGGTAGGCATTAAGGTCTCATACATCCTCAAGCCACACCCAGTGTCTCAGTTCACTTCCTGTTGCCTGCTTATGAAGATGGAGAACTCTCAGCTCCTTCTATAGCACCATGTCTGCCTGCATGCCACCACGTCCCACCTTGATGATAATAGACTTAACCTCTGAAACTGTAAACCACCCCATTAAATGCTTTTCTTTATCAGAGTTGCTGTGGTTATGGTGTCTCTTCACAGCAATAAGAACCCGAACTAAGATAGCACAGTAGGGAGGGATTTTGCTAGCTTCTAGCTCCTAGAGATGTCTTGTCTCTGTGGGAACAAAGTTTCTCGGAACCATGACTAAATGAAGATATCATGATTATTGTATCATAAACAAGCACCAGTCTCGGGGGTGAACTGCAGGGCTTGGAAAACTGAACTTCTGGGTGTCCCCACTTTTCAGTCACAAATTTACCATTGGTGTCTTGGCTTTCTTCCAACATAAGTAAAATACATCCATTTTACATAGTTTTCTTAATTATCATGTAAATTTCATTTCCAAGTCTTCAGAGGAGTGGGGATGGCAAAGATTTTGTTCTCCTGTATTACCTATAAAACACGTAACAAGTGTGACTATAAAATTAACATAGGGAAAGATAATTGAGCTGGTAGATATTCAAAATGAGGATGAGCTAAGATTATTTATACTACCCTTTAAGACATGTGGCTAAGAAGGAAACTAAATTAATCCAGCGAACACTTATTGAGCACCACCAAATACATTAAAGCATGCCAGGATCATCCTAAAGAAGAAAAGCAAGGCAAACCTTGCTGCAGAGACTTCCAGCATAACCAGGGGGTTCTAATACATGGAATAAGTATACAATTGTCTTAGTTCCAGTTTCTATTGCTGTAATAAAGTGCAATGATAAAAAACAATTGAGAAAGGGAAGGATTTATTTCATCTTACACCTTGTAGTCCATTTCTCCAAGAAGACAAGGCAGGAACTCTTAGGCAGAACCCTGAAGGCAGGAGCTGATGCAGAGGCTGTGAAAGGGTGTTGCCTACTGACTTGCTCCCTATGGCTTGCTCAGCCTGCTTTCTTATAGAACCCAGCACCGCTATTCCAGGGGTGACACCATCCACACTGGCATAGCCCTTTGGCATCAATCATCAGTCACGAAAATGCCCTGCAGACTTACCCACAGGCCAGTGTGGCAGCTACATTTTCTCAAATGAGACTCTCTCCCCCCAAATACCTCTTCCATGTGTCAAGTTAAAAACAAACAAACAAACGAATTAGCCTTTACAACAATCAAGGACAATTACAGCAGAGCTGGGGAGATGGCTCAAGAGTTCTCCCTGTGGGTCTAGAGGATCTGAGTTGCCAGCACCCATGTCAAGTTGCTCACAGATACCTGTAACTCCAGCTCCAGGGACTCTGATGCCCTCCTCTTGCCTCTGTGAGCACCTACGTTCATGTGCATATATTCACATACAAACACACACACACATGTACATTAACTAACAATAAAAAAGACAGTCACAATGGTACAGTTGAAGGACAGAAGGACAAGGAGTCATTTGATCTCCATCTTGAAAAAAGTGGAGAATTTACTAGGAGAAGACAGGCAATGGCCATTCAAAATTGAGGGAGATGGAAACACCGAGGGAGCTATCCAGAGACCTGTAAAGACTCTGTATTCTTGTAGAGAATTTAAGTTCAGTACATCTAGAATATACAGCCCCACCCTACCCTTGTGGAGAGGATGGGAAAAAATGCTGGAAATTGAAATGTTACCTACCTACAATTGGACGGTATGATTAAGACTTCATCCTGATGGAACCTGTGGGCCAGGAGGAAGTAGCATCTACAAGGACACTTTGGGAAGACACAGGGTAGGACAGAGACTAAGATGGAAAAAATACAGGAATAATGCCAGTGTACCATCACACTGAAACTACAAGAGAACAGCAGTGTGGGCCATGTTGAGAGACCCCTTACAAACTGAGTACAGTTCCCATCATCAGCATCATTTATGCCCCAGCAATGCTTAAGCAAGCATGGGCAGCCTGTTTATGCCAGTTCTCCAGTTGTTCCTAACCTGGGTAGTCCTAGATGCTTGTGTTATTGTCATACCCAAGGTTCTACAGTCTTCCTCTATGCTGTCTGTCCAGTGTTTCCTGGGCCTTCCTCTTCGCCTTATTCCATGCATCCCTCCAAGCAGTGCTATTTTCGGGTATCTGCCGTCATTCATTCTCATAACACGGCCTAAGTATCTCAAGTGCCATTCGTATCCTGGAGTTTACTTCCTTCTGTAGACAGAGATGTTTCTTAATGTCACTGTTGTGCAGCCTACCTCTTTGTGTGATGCCTAGAATCTCCCTGAGACATGCCATCTCAAACACATTCAGTCGCTGTTCTAAGGAGTGTTTAATTGTCCAGGTTTCGGAGTTGTAAAGAAGGCAACTCAAGACAAGTGTCTCAGTCAAAGTCTGTGGAGAACTAAGTGATCAGTTTAAGACAATCGTAGGAGTGTTGCAAGGATGCGTCCTCTCACCACTACTCTTTAATATATTCCTGGAATTAATAATAGCTACAGCCCTGGAGGATGAGAAGATGGCCGTGCAGACAGGTGGTGCGCGAATCAATAACTTGCATTTTGCCGATGATACAGCACTACTCGCTGAAAGTCCCAACGAGCTGCAGGCCATGGTAGAAAGAGTGGTAGAAGTCAGTGAAAACCTTGGTGAAAGTAAACATTGAGACTGAGATACAACACATGGGAAGGGCACACAAGGATTTTAACATTGTAATAAAGAATCAGAACCTCAAGCAAACCGTCAACTCTGTCTATCTGGGAGAGAACCTCAGTTCAAAGGAGGGAACTATTTCAGACATCAAGAGGTGGACAGGGACAGCGAGGGCTGCATGTCAGGCGCTAGGAAAGGTTTGGTCAGCGAGAAACTTAATGACAACAACAAAATTACAGGTATATGTAGTAGGAGGCCGCTTGTTTGTTCCTGGCTGCTCAGACCACGATAAAACCACACAGAAACTGTATTAATTAAACCATTGCCTGGCTTATTAGCTCTAGCTTCTAATTGGCTAGCTCTGACATCTTAATTTAACCCATTTGTAAGAAGACAGTTCTGCAGTGAGCAAGAAGTGGGAGAACCCTTCCCTGCAGACACAGTCAAGGTCAGGCTTTACCTGGGCCACACCCCCGGTGCTGAATTTCCTGTTTTGTTTTGCTGCCTCATCACCCTCCTTAAAAGGCTTTGCCTGGAGCCTGCTCCATCCACACATCCAGGAACACTGAATTCCTCTCTCCCATTGCTGCTTTAGAATCCAGAACCAGAAGTGTCTGGAGAGATTGCTCAGCGATTACGAGCACTTGCTGAGCAGTTGTGAAGACTGGAGTGGATTCCAGCACCCACGAAACAGGGTAGGTATCCAGCAAGCACCTATAATTCCAGTTCCAAGGAATCTGGCTCCCTCTTCTGGTCTATAGGAGTAAGCACACCTCAATCTACTTCAAGACCCAGCATTCCATTCTTGGGCTTATACCCAAAGGAAGCTCAATCATACCACAAAGACACTTGCTCAACTATGTTCATAGCAGCATTATTCGTAATAGCTAGAACCTGGAAACAACCTAGATGCCCCTCAACTGAAGAACTGAGAAAGAAAATGTGATACATTTACACAATTTACTCAGCAGTGAAAAACAATGACATCTTAAAATTTGCAGGCAAATGGATGGAACCAGGAAAAAAAAAAAATCCTAAGTGAGGTACCCCAGACCCAGAAAGACAAACACGGCATGTACTCCCCTCACAAATGGATACTAGGCGTAAAAAAAAAAGAATAACCAGCCTACAATCCACAACCCCTGAGAAGCTACATAACAAGGACACCAAGAGAGACATGCATGGAAGCCCCTGGGAAGGGGAAATAGATTAGATCTCCTGGGTAAATAGGGAGCTCAGGGGAGGGGAGAAGTAAGGGATAAAGGGGAGGGGTGAGGAGAACATGAGGGAACAAGATGATTGAATTGGGGGAGGGACAGAGAGGAAGAACAAGAAAGAGATATCTTGATAGAGACAGCCATTATAGGGTTAGGGAGAAATCTGGGACTAGGGAAACTCCCAGGAATCCACAAGGATGACCCCAGCTATGAGTTCAAGCAATAGTGGAGAGGGTGTCTGAACTGGCCTTCCCCTGTAATCAGATTGATGACAATCCTAATTATAATCATAGAACCTTCATCCAGTAACTGAGGGAAGCAGATGCAGAGATCCACAGCTAAGCACTGGGCCGAGCTCCGGGAGTCCAGTCAAAGAGAGGGAGAAGGGATCATATGAGCAAAGGGGTCAAGATCATGATGGGGAAACCCACAGAGACAGCCGACTGGAGCTAGTGGGAGCTCACTGACTCTGGACTGACAGCTGGGGAACCTGCATAGGACCAAACTATGCCCTCTGAATGTGGGTGACAGTTCTGTGGCTTGGACAGTCTGTGGGGCCACTGATAGTGGGACCAAGATTTATCCCCAGTGCATGAACTGGCTTTTCGGAGCCGATTCCCTATGGATGGATACCTTCCTCAGTCATGATACCAAGGGGAAGGGCTTGGTCCTGCCTCAACTTGATATGCCAGACTTTGTAGACCCCCCATGGAAAGATGGAAGGCCTTATCCTTTCTGAGAAGTGGGTGGGGGGGTGGGGGGGAGGAAGGTGTGTGTGGAAGAGCAGGAGGAGGGGAGGGAGGGGGAACTATGGTTGATATGTAAAACAAAAAATAACTTTTAAATAAAAAGTTTTAAAAAATAAACACACAGAGAGAGAGAACTGGTGTAAAATTGCTAACAAAAAGGAAGCGCTAGGGAGAGGCAGTATCTGGGAACCACAGGTCCTCAGAGAGGCTGGATTCAGAGGACCCAACTTCAATGACTCTTTTCTACTCAGCTGATCCTAAAGCCTGAGGGACACCCTGTTTCCCACGGTGGGTTATTTATGCCCTGAGAATATGCCAGCACATTCCAGGAGTCACTGGACACCATAGGATTGGCCCGTATCTACCTGGACTGGCGAATAATAAATGAATATCTCTCATGAAGCAGAGTACCAAGTTGGGGAAAGACCGCTCCTGAGAGCAGACAGCCAAGGGTCTCCAGAATTCGATGCTCTGTTGTATAGACCTTCAGGGAGAAAGAGTGGACAGAGCTGGGGATAATAGCTCTGAAGAAATCAGGGAAACAACTTTCGTCCTGAAGACCAAGAAAGAAAAGGAGTTGGCACTGGAGAGATGGCTCAGCAGATAAGAGTACTTGCTGCTCTTCCAGAGGACCCTGGTTCAATTCCTCGCAGGCATATGGTGGCTCATAACCCTCTGTAATTCCACTTCCAAAGGATCAGATTCTGGCCTCTTCTGGCCTCCATGGGCCCTGCACAAGGCATACATATAAAATAAAAAAATAAATCTTTTAAAAATCTAATAAGAAAAGGAGTGATGACTGGGTGGTGGTGGTGCACACCTTTAATGCCAGCACCCAGGAGGCAGAGGCAGACAGGTCTCTGTGAACTCAAGGCTAGCCTTATTTGCAAAGTGAGTTACTGGATAGACAGAGCAAAACTCTGTCTTGAAAAAGCAAATAAATAAATAACAACAAAAGGAGTGAACTTAGAGCAAGTGTGGGTTTTCTTGGTTCCATGAAAGCAACCTGTGATGGTTTTCAGAACATCCTTGCCTCTGTGGTCATGTGTGAGGACTTCCTGTTTGCTAAACGTTACATTCATGACCTTCATGAATCCCAGCAGGTCTCTAGGTGGTGGGCACATTTTACATATGGGAAAAGTGAAGCTCCAGGAGGTCAGACAACATCACTAAGGTCCTTGAAAAGCGTGTGAAGATCCTCAGCTGTTTCCGTAGCCTGTGTCTTCTCCACTTTGTTCTCACAGAATGTAGGACACTCAAAAATAGAGAGATCCAGGAACTCGGTATCTCTCAAATAAAATGTCAAAGAAGTCAGAAAGAGACAAGATCCTGCCCAAATTAGCTCATTACACTTCCACCACTTACCCTAATGTTCACATCACCCTTCTGTTCTCTTGATTCCATGGCTTTCAGTTGGGTATTTGAAGAGAACTCTGGCTTCCTTCTCCCACTAGGATTCTCTCTTGTCACCCATAAACATTTTGCCCTCTATCTAACCTCCTTGCCTTGGCATGCTACATAAAAGAAAACCCACCAACAAATAAACAAAAGATAATATCACAGAAATACCAAAATAAGACTAAGCAGGTTTCACAAGTGTGGGAGTCATAAAAAGTCTCCTTGCAAAGGTTACATTTTGTTTATTTCTTTGTTAAAAATTTGCCAGGTTCCATGTACACAGTTCATTTACCTCAAATGCAATCTCCAATCTCTAGCCTGGGACTTCTCAGGAGAAGGACTGAGGCCGACTTAACTCCCTACTACATATCATACTCTTAAAAATTGTTTATTACTTTCTTCTTACTCGGTTGAGTTACTAGGCATAAATCTAAGACTTGGAGGCTTATACAGCCAGACTGCAGGGATGATTTCTAGTCCTTGCTGGCTTGAGTTTTTATAAATCTAGTTCATGTATCAATTAATGTTCACATTGACGTATTTCCCCTGGCATATAAGCATGTGTCTCATGACATGAGAGCTCTCGTCATTTCTTCTAGCTCCTTAAAATACTTTGGCCCGGTGGACATGAGTGCCATCGACAGGTCACTTAGCCAAAGCCCTAGGAACTCCGTTGAAGCACTTAGCATCCAACATTAAACACGGCATCTAGGAGCACAATAGTCCCACATGGTTCTAGTTGCTTTCTAAGACATATGATGTAAAACACTGTGATGGAGGCTGAGAAGATGGCTCTACAGGTAAAGCACTGGCTGTAGATAGCGTGAAGAGCCGAGTTCTCACCCCTAGAACCCACATAAAAGGCCCAATACAGCCATGTGCGCTTGTAACAATCCTAGTTCTTCTGCAGCAAGCTGGGAGCTAGACAGGAGAACCTCAGGAGTTTCTGGGTCAGCCAGCCTGGCGCATACAGTGGAGAGCACAAGATCCTGTGTTCACAAGACAACACGGAAGGTGAGGACAGACGCCTGAGGTTGTCCTTTGACCATAGCTGAACATGCCAAGGCACACGAATATGTGCACACGTGTGCGTGCACGTGCACGCGTGTGCACACACACACACACACACACACACACACACATCATACCACATTATACACCCGCACAAAGATTAAAAGCAACACCATGGAGATCTTTTTCCTCACCTTTCTGGCAACAACCACTCAATAACTGCAATGCCATTTTCAGGGCATCATTTTCTTATTCATTACATAAATTGTTTCCTAGCTTTTGAAACTTGTTTTTCAGTAAGTTAACAGCCTTAAGCCTCCTGACCACATTTTGCAGATACTGAATGGGTTTGTGAGTCAGAACACATACGATTTCTCAGCTATCAAGGCATCTGTGACAACTCAATGAGATTTTGAATCACCATGGAAACAAGACTTGGGCATGTCTGGGATACCTAGGTTGGGTGAATTGAGATGGGAAGACTCATTCTAAAATGTGGGCTGCACCATTCCATGGACTGGGGGCCTGGACTGAATGAAAAAGAGTAAGTGAGCAGTGCACCAGCGTCCACCCCTCTCTGCTTCCCGACTCTGGATGCCACGTGACCAGCTGCCCCATGCGCCTACCATTGTGCCTTTCCGGCCATGATGGACTGTATCCTTTCTAACTGCAAGCCCAAATAAACCCTTCCTACGCAAAGTAGCTTAGTATTGGGAATTTGGTCACAAGTAACAAGAAAAACAACTCAAATCCCCTGGAATAGTGAACCCCAAATTAAATGCTTTCTAAATTGCCATGACCTTATAATGGCAAGAGAAAAGCAACAAAGACAGTGGCTAAGAGCAATCTGTAAGTTTAGAAAATATACTGGTCAGAAATTAAGCTGTAACAAGTTGTAACAACATTTTACAAACAAGTATTTTTGTTGCTATTTTATGCATTACTCTGATGATTTAGGCCAACCAGAGCAGAAAGCAGGGCTAACCACCGAGATGATGGAGACTGGGTGAGAATGAGCTCTTTGAGAAAACCAGGGGCTAAAGAGATGGCTCAATGAGTAAGAGAATAACGTTTGCTGTTTCTGCAGAGGAACCGGGTTCAGTACTCAGCCCCCACCACTGCCTGTAAGTCCAGTTCCAGGTGATCAGACGCCCTCTGCTGGCCTCCACGAGCACCTGCACTCATGTGCTCAGACTTACACACAAACACATACATACATATAACTTATAAAATAGAACAATATAGAAATAGGAGTAGAAAAATAGAAATATATAACAAAGGAAGGAAAGGAGGGAAAGAAGGTGGACAGAGGAGAGTAGGGATGTGGGACAGAAAGGAAGAACAAACTTAACCAACCAATGGTCCTTTCCTAAAAGAGGCAAGAATAGAATGGAAATAAAAGACAGTTTCTAAAGAAACAGACTTCTGTGTTCTGAAGGTTGAAGCAAACTGTGTTGAAGGCGGCCTCTGCCGAAGCCTCCCACACTGAATTTTGTATCTGGGACCATCTGCAAGGTCAAGGCAGTGACTGGGACTTCTGAAAACACCGTCTCAGGGGAATCTAAAAGGAATCATAAGGCCTTTCTAGGAGCCACATCAGTAGCTAAGAGAGTGAGTGGCAGTGGGGTTTGTCCTACTTTGGCCGCTCGCTGGTAAAGTAACTCTGAGCAATTCATTTAGCCTTCCAGGGCTTCGCTTTTAACATGCTTGGTAATAGGCAGAGCTCGGCTGGGATCCCAGGTCCACCCCTGTGGCTGCAGGATTTTAGCAACTTACGTAACTTACATGAACCTATTTTCCCAGCCACACAATGTGAATAAGACATCAAAAGCTTGTGTGGACGGAACCACAAAGGAGAAAGAATGTCCAGCTCTGGTTATGTAAAACTCTAGAACGTGTGAACAAATCTATAAAGGCAGGAAGTCGATCGGAAAGGAGGGAGAGGTGGAAGGAAAGGACTACAAAGGCGCAGAAGGAAACTTGTGAGGTGGCAAAGATGTGGCCCTGTTCTGATGATGGCTGTGCACATATCTGCGTCTCTCAAAACTGTGCAAAGTGTACACAAAACATTTTAAGCTCTTACAGAATACCAGCTATACTTTTTAAAAAGACTTATGTTATTTTTAAAATTGTATGTATATATGTGTATCTGTGGGTGTCTGAATTATTCCTTTCCCCTTTTTTGTTACTATGAAGAGGTACCATGACCAAATTTACAAAAGAAAGCATTTAAACAGGGCTTGCTTACAATTTCAGAGGGTAAAACCATGACCATCATGATGGGGAGCATGACAGCCGACAGGCAGGCATAGTGCTAGGGAAATAGTTAAAAGCTTGCATCCTAGTCCACAAATTGAAGGCACAGACAGAGAGACAGACAGACTAGTCCTGGCATGGGCTTTTGAAACCTCAAAGCCCATCTCTTCTGACACGCTTCCTCCAACAGGGCCTCTTCCTAATCCTTCCACCAACTAAGGAGCAAGCATTCAACCAGGAGTCTGTGGGAGGCTTGCTCATTCAAAACACCACAGGGGGTCTATGCTCATGTGAATTCCTCTGCCCAGGGAGTCCAAGGGGACACTGATTTGCTGGAATTACAAGTCTTTGCAAGTCGCCCAGTGTGGGTGCTGGAACTGAACTCAGGTCCTCTGCAAGAGAAGTACATGATTGTAACTGCTAAACGGTCTCCTTTCTTTTTGGTTGCTGCTGTTTTTTTACAAACCAAAAGTGCCACACACAGGCCTCCAGAAACAGGCTCATGTCTTTCTCTTGCCCTATTTTGGTAAAGGACTATTTGAAATGTTTCTGTGTGACATAAACATACGTGAGTGTTAATAAACATTAAAATTCCACAGCAGCATTATAGGACAATATGCAAATATCTCTATGGTTTGTGTAGGGTATCATCTTTGTTAGCTGTATTTTATGCTGTTAGAATCACATTATATACAGGAAACCCCATGGTCTATCATAAAAATGTATGCAAAATGTATGGGGGGGCGGTTAGGGAGATGGCTCAGCAGGTAAGAGAGCTTGCTGTGCATGCAGATGGCCTTGAGTTCAAATCCTTGGCATCCACCTAAAAAATCAGGTATGGTTGTGTGTGCTGGCTAGTTTTGTGTCAACTTGACACAAGCTAGAGTCATCAGAAAGGAAGAAGCCTCAGTTGAGAAAATGTCACTATAATACAGTGCTGTGTGCCTGTATGGTATTTTCTTAATTGGTGATCGAGGTGAGAAGGTCCAGCTTATTGTGGGTGGAACTACCCCTGGGCTTCGGTCCTGGGTTCTATAAGCCAGGTAAGCAAGCCATAAAGAGCAAGCCAGTAAGCAGCACCCCTCCATTGGCCTCTGCATCAGCTTCTGCCTCCAGGTTCCTGCCCTGCTTGAGTTCCTGTCCTGATTTCTACCAATGATGAGCAGCTATGGGGAAGCTTAAGTCAAATCAACCCTTTCCATGCTTTGGTCATGGTCTTCCATCACAACAATAGGAACCCTAACTAAGACATTGTTACTGTAACCCCAGCACTGGTGGCCAGGCAGATACAGAAGCCCGGAAGCCCTTGGCCAGCCAGCCTCTTTGACATTGAAAGACCCCCCCCCCCCCCCCCCCGTGTAGGGAGACTCTCACTCAAGTCTCGGGATAACACGACCCCCACCCAGTAACTCATGAGAGACCGTCCTTGCTGCAATCACATGAGGTTTATTGACAGGACAGGAGCCAGTGCACTGGGGTCGAGACTCATAACCCACACAGGGGAGGAGTTTGATCCCGAGTAGCTGGGAGAAGGGGTATTTAAGGGAAGAAACCACAGCCCAGTAATCCAAAGGGGTAGGGAGGGTGTCACTGGAAAATTCCAAAAATACCAGTGATCACTGAAAATTCTAAAAATACCAGTGATAATTACAAGGGGGGTGACTCCCTGTTTCTCAAGATTATTCTCAAGATTACAATCTATCTTCAGCTAGTTCTTGAAACAGTCACTGAACCGGCTAATCCTAGATTTTTGGCTCTTCTCTTCCCGCTAGAGGGGTCTGGATTTATTCGGGTCTTTCAACGTGATGAGCTTCAAGTTCAATGAGAGAACCTTCCTCAAGGCAGTAAGTAAGATGGGAAATGATATAGGAAGGACAACTGATGTCTTCCTCTGGCCTCGGCATGCATGTGCACGCACACAGTGTGCATGCTATTTTTAATGGCTACCTCATGATGTCTCAGAGACAAGAATTCTGGACATACTCTAAAAGTAGAAGTGCCAGGATTTCCTGACAGATTGGACCCAAGATGGGAGAGAATGAGGACCTTGGGATGACGGTGCAGCTTTTGGCCTGAGCAATCCGAAAGTCTGGTGAAGCTGACATTTTCTGGAAAGGGAAAGACGTGGAAAGGGCAGCTTTGGAGGAGGAGGTGAGGAAATCAGTTTGGAGGACAAGCGTTAAATATCAAACTAGGGATGAGAACTAGGGGGTGGATGCTCGATCGGGATGTGGGTGGGGGTCCAGCTGGAGATACAGACTCGAGGAGTCTCCAGCATGGATGCGCTATTTAAAACAATGAGCTGGATGAGAGCCTCAAGGGCACACATATGAAGACAGAACAGAAGAGGTTCTACCATGAAGTTGACAGAGTCCTTGTATGTCTAGAGATCCTGGATCTGGGGAAGGGCCAGCAAAGGTGACAGAAAAGGAATACCAGCAAAGAGGAAGAAAGTCTGGGAGGGTAGACTATTCTGGAGGCCAAGAAAATAGCAATTTTAGGAAAGAAGATGCTTACCATCCAACGAGAGAAGGGTGAAAGGGACGCTCTTGAAATGTGTGGCTGTACCATAGGGGTTACGATTAGAGTACCACCAAAGGGTGGTAGCAAGAAGAAGGTCCCTACCAAGGCATACAAGTGGCCAATAAGTACATCAGCCGATGCTTGACAGCATTAGCCACGACAGAAATGCACATGAAATACACAGAGAAACCATGGTGATATAGCACTTCAATTCCCAAGGATGGCTAGAAGCCAAAGAAAAGCAAGATCCCGCACCCTGCTCATGAGTGTGACATGGCATGGCCTTTGTGAATGCATGGTTGAGTTCCTCGGTGGGAACAGAGAGTCTTCAGGTGATGCAGTAGTTCAATGCCCAGGGAGACCCGGGAACATGGCCAACAGAAGCAAAAGAACCCATCAACACAAGACTTGCAAAGCAATGTTCATGGAGAGATTATTCATGATAGCTAAAAACTGAGAAACAGCAAATGTCCACTTCTCAGAAAGAAAGAACCCACTTGAGACAAGGAAAGACATGTCTCTTGTACGTGGTGAGGGAGAGAGAAACCATCCACAGAAACCGAGGGAGAAACTGAGGGGTCTCCAGGTGTTGAACTTAACTAAACAAAGACTTTAAAATCAGGCAGTTTAAAAATTGTTAGAGAACGGACAGACACGTTTTCTAAAGCAAGCCAGCAAGAATGAGAGTGGGAAGAGAGAAATCATAAAGTGAGGTGAGTGATTTTTGGAGTTGAGACAATGGTGCATGAAATGTGGCCGCTGTGACCCTGGGGCCGCATGCCCTCTCCGGGTTAGTGGCCGCTGGCTTAAGGACTCTTCTGGACTAATTAACTACATTCTTTGTTGTTCCTGACTCTGAAATCCTCACTTGATTGGCTTAGTGACCAAAAACTGTTCCAATAAGGATTTTCTTAGTTGCCATGAATCAATAAATCTCCTTGTCTCTGTATATTGTGAGGTCTAGTGACGTCCCCAGCCTTGGTCTCCACACACGGCCCAGACTGATCAAAACCTTGCAGTCCTCCTACCTTGGGCTTTCAAGCACTGGGGTTATAGGTTTCTATCACTATGATCAATAATACTCTGTCCCAACTTCTTGCAAGTATGGAGGCTCAAGGACAGCTAGAGGTGAAGGCTTAGAGATTGTTCTATTTTCCTGAGCATGCGCACAGCTACACATACGTGTATGGCTTCCTAGATTCCCAAGCACACACTAAAACCTTTCAAAGGTCTTTGGACATCTCATGGCTCTCCTCCAATTCTCCTCCTCTCCTCTCCTCCTCTCTTTCTCTCCTCTCCTCTCCTCGCCTCCCCTCCCCTCCCCTCCCCTCTCCTCTCCTTCCCTCCCCTTTCCTCCCTTCCTCTCCCATCATTTCTTTTCTTAAGATTTCCTGGTGGTTTGAAAGCCTCAGGCTACTTCTTGTTGGTGCTCTCTGCTTCTCACTGTGGTCGAGGGTTTAATCTCTCAGCTTTCTGCTTCGGCAGCCATCCCTGCTGATTAATGCCACCTCCCCCTCTCACGACAGACTCCTCTCTCTCTGGAAATGAAGTGAACACAAACTCTCCCATGAGTCATTCTTGGTCAAGATGTTTTAACACAGTGACAGAAAGGTTACCAAGACACCTTGATGGTCTTGGTACGACTCCACCTCCTAATGCTGAGATGACAGGCTGTGTGTCACCATGCCCTTCCAGCTTCTCATCTTACTTTTTTAAATTAGTCCATTATTTATTTGCTCCAACCATCGCCCACAGTAGCAGCCGGTCACAACTTTATCTCTTCTCCTTCTTCTCCTTGATTCTAGAAGCCGAACCAATGACCTCACACAGGGTAATCATGGGCTGAACCACCGAACACATCTAGCCAGGCAGTCATAAATATTTGTTCATTGGGATTTATTTATTTATTTAGAGACAGGGTTTCTCAGTAGCTTTGGAGCCTGTCCTGGAAGCCACCACCCAGCTCATTGAGATTTTTTGTTATATATAAACACACAAGCCTACATCTGTGAGAGAGACTAACAATGGTTCATGATCCTTGGCACAGTGCCACACATCTGTAATTCCAGCATTTGAGAGGTAAAGGCAGGAGGGGCATTAGTTAGTTCAAGACGCCATCTTTGTTACATAATGAGTTTGAAGTCTAGGTTACAGGAGTCTCTCTCTCTCTCTCTCTCTCTCTCTCTCTCTCTCTCTCTCTCACACACACACACACACACACACACGCTTTTTATTTTATTCATCTCCAACTGGATACCCATTGGTCAACACTCCCTATTGTGTGAGGTGGCTGTAAAATAGGTTTAAAGTTCCCATACTTCAACGACAAGGGCTGGAGGTGTGGCTCAGTGGCAGACTGTTTGCCCGGCATGCACAAGGCCTGGATCCACTCTAGAGCACACCTCCAGGGTGGCATTTGTGACTTCTGCTTTGACCCACGATTCCTAGAGTCTGTATTTTACTTTTCAAAGCTAATTTTATGAATCTTATCTATCATATTATTGGCAGTTAGATGAACTGCAATGCGGTTAGAAAATGCAGTCTGCATATACCAATTCCCTCAGATCAGTAATGGGGGAATCATGCTTTCTGGCCAGGCTCTTAATCAATGTTCATAAATGTTTCATGCCTGCATGAGAAGAATACATATCTGCATATTATCGAACACTTAGATGAAGATTCTTTTGTACTTTGTGTTGGAGGGGGAACATATGCTCATGTGTGTGGCCAGAAATTAATGTTAGGTATCTTTCTCAGTTAGTCACCTTATTTTTTTTCTTTCTTCTAAGACAGTATTCCAGACTATTCTCAAATTCACGATGCAGCTGAAGTTGACCATGAACTTCTGACAGTCCTGCTTCTATCTCCTGAGTGCTGAAAGTCCCAGTGTGTGTACATGCATGTGTGTACATGCATCATCTATGGGGTGAAACGAAACCCAGGGCTTCCTGCACATTAGGCATTCTGCCAGCTTATCTCCCTCTATTTTATCTTTTGAGGAAGCCTCTCTCACTGCACCTAGACCTCAACAGTTGGTGAGGCTAGGTGGGCAGGAATCCCTGTTCTCATTTTCCTGGCAATGGAATTATGGGCGCTTGTCACTGTACCTGGATTTAAAACATATATGTGTGCATGTTCGTATATGCCTCAGGTACAGGCATGAGGGTTAGAGGACAACTCCGTAGAGCTCGTCTTCTCTGTAGAAACCTTTACATGGGTCGCGGGGATCAAACTCGCATCATCAGGTTACACAGACAGTGCCTTTACTTGCTCCACCTGGTCTGGATATATCCCTGTGATGCTGGAGATTGGAACTCAGGTCCACATCTTTCACTTTATTGGTTGAGCCATCTATTCAGTCTCTGGATTAAGATTTTTGGGAGTTTCTCTGTCGCTTTGGAGCCTGTCCTGGAACTTGCTCTTGCAGACCAGACTGGCCTCTAACTCACAGAGATTCATCTGCCTCTGCCTTCCAAGTGCTGTGATTAAAAGCGTGCACCACTCACCCGGCTCAGATTAAGATTCTTAATTGTGGGGTCAACATGTACATATTCTCCCTCCCTCCCTCCCTCCCTTCCCCCCTCCCTTCCCCCCTCACATATAATGTAGTTTTAAAATATCTTTATTGCGATACCCACTTGTTATTTATATATCAGTTCAGCTGAGCTAAGAAAGCAAGTGGATGACTGCCAGGTGTCAACAAATAGGGCTGGAGAGACAGTTCAGGGATTAAGAGCACAGGATGTTTTTCCAGAGGATCTAGGCTACATTCCCGACATTCATCTGCACGGAGACTCACCATCTGTAACTCCAGCTCTGGGGGATCCAATGCTTCTACAGCCAAAACATCCATACAAGTTTTAAAAGATGGCAACAGACCATACCAGCACATTATCTTTAATCCCATTTGTTGTGGTAGGAGTGAAAGGCTGGAGTAGAGAAAACACTCAGCTTCCTGTTCCGTTTGTCCTTGAAGTAGCACCTTGTTTTTTCAAAGTGCAGAGGTACCATCTTGCAAAGGAGGGAAGGACCCCCAAACAAAAGGCTGCAGCCATTGGGGCTGGCATGAGGACAAGAAAGAAGGGCTAAAATTGAGAAAGTGCCGAGCCAGGGGAAGCTCCAGGGAGACTGAACTAGGTGGCTTATGGAGGGCTCTTCCCAAGGTCTCACACAGAGACCCCGAAGATGAGGAAAGGTCTAGGGATGTGAAAAGGGAGGGGTTCCGACTTCAGCCCACTGCAGGGCTGCTGTGCAGGGGCATGCCTCAGTGTGTGTGAGGAGTGTAGCCCACCTCAAAGAGGCCTGCCAGGTGAACTCTGATTTTTCAGTGATGGGTTTGCAAATCAGTACGGCTTTCACAACATTCCAACCATGTATTTGTGTGTGATGTGGATGCACACTTGGCGTGCTGGGAGTCATCTCCGCCTACCACAGGGGTCCTCAGAATCGAACTCAGGTTTCTAGAATGGTGGGAAGCACTTTGCCTGCTGAGTCATGTCACCAGCCCCTTGTCAACAGGTTTTTGACCGGATTTGACCCCTCCTCTGTATTATCTGCTAGACTCAAGGGTCACTGCGCAGCCGTCCTGGCTGATGGGATAACAGGTGTGCATGACTCTGCACAGTTGTGCTGGGGACAGAGCCGGGGCTTCGTGCACGCTGTGCAAGTGCTGATGAAACGCGACACAGCTTCAGGTTCCTTTCAGCCTTTTGGAGAGGTTCTCCACTGGTTCTGGTGTCCTAGTGCTGATGAAACGCGACACAGCTTCAGGTCCCTTTCAGCCTTTTGAAGAGGTTCTCCACTGGTTCTGGTGTCCTAGTGCTGATGAAACGCGACACAGCTTCAGGTCCCTTTCAGCCTTTTGAAGAGGTTCTCCACTGGTTCTGGTGTCCTAGTGCTGATGAAACGCGACACAGCTTCAGGTCCCTTTCAGCCTTCTGGAGAGGTTCTCCACTGGTTCTGGTGTCCTAGTGCTGATGAAACGCGACACAGCTTCAGGTCCCTTTCAGCCTTCTGGAGAGGTTCTCCACTGGTTCTGGTGTCCTAGTCACTGCTACGGACAGTGATGTCATCTTCATTCTGCTCTCGCTACGGCTGATTCTAAAGATCTTGTTGTTTGTTGGGTTCTGCCATGTCACTATTCTCTCGGAAGCATGGATCCCTTTGTAGTTTCCCCTCTTATAAAAAGGATATGGAGGCTTTTTGTTGGTTTAGTTTTTTTAATACAGGGTTTCTCTGTGTAGCCTCTGGCTGTCCTAGAACTGGCTCTGTAGACCAGGCTGGCCTCTCCATCAGGTATCCCTCTGACTCTGCCTCCCAAGTGCTGGGATTAAGGTCGCACACCACCATGCCCTGCTAGGCTGTGTTCTTTGGACTTTTGGTTTTTCAAGACATGGTTTATGTGTAGCCTTGTTTGTCCTAAAACTTACACTATAGGCCAAATTGGCCTCAAACTCACAAAGATTCACCTGCCTCTTGAGTGGTGGGATTAGAGGCGTGTGCCATCACTGCCTGGCTAGGCTGTGTTTTTTAACTTGTATTTTAAAAGATGTATGCATATGTGTGTGTGTGTGTATATTTAAACACTTAAGTATACATTATATATAATGTATATATAATATATATGTGTGTATGTCTGTCTGTGTGTGGGTGTATGAGCGTTTTCGCCATCTATGTATGTATGCCATGTGTTTGCCTAGTGTCCATAGAAGCCAGAAGAAGACATCAAAGCCCCTGGAACTGGAGTTACAGGTGGTTGTGAGCTGCCATGTGGGCGCTGGGAACAAAACCTGGATTAGTCTGTAAGAGTAGCAAGGCTTACTAACCATTGAGTCATCTCTCTAGGCACCAATGTGGATTCCAAACAAACAAACAAACAAAAAACTACCCACAATTCTTAACATGTAATGTGATTTCCATCCGCCTTAAGAGATTCCTTCCTCTTACTGACATGAATCTGAGGTCAGTTCTGGGCAATCAGACACCAGGGGATTTTGTGAGCAGTAGAGCTGCTGCTGAACATTCTACAGTTATTATAAAAAAATAAAATAGAAGACAAAAACAAAACGTAGCTTGCTATCTGCTTTTGCCATGGTGGCTGATCTAGTGAAAGTTTCCACTCAAACAGAACAAGAAGAAACATAGCTGGGCTTAGTGGCACATGCCTCTAATCCCAGCACAAAGGAATCAGAGACAGGCAGGTCTCTGTGAGTTCGAGGCCAGCCTTGTCAACACAGTGAAATTTTGTTCTTAAAAGAGAGTGATGTGGGAGGCTGGAGAGATGGCTCAATGGTTAATGGCTGCTCTTCCTGAGGACCCAGGTTCAATTCCCAGCACCTACATGGCAGCTCACAACTGCCTGTAGCTTCAGCTCCCTGGAAGCTAACACCTTTACACCATTGCTCATAAAATAAAGTTAAATTGAAAAAAAAAAAAAGACTAATGTGAAATCAGGTGGGATAGCATGTGCCTGTAATCCCAACACCTTGGAGGCAGAGACTAGTGGGTCTCCGTGAGTTCAAGCCCAGCCTGGTCTGTACATATGGTTCCAGGGTGGCCAGGAGTACATAAGTCTCTGTCTCAAAACGAAAAAATAAAGGGAGGTGGAGATCTGTGAAGAAATGAAGCTGAAGATTTTTTTTAAAAAAATAGAAATAGACCCAGGGTTTGGATGTTTTTTTTTCCCCCTCCTTATTTTGATGTGTTTATGTGTGGGGTGTGTGTGTTACACGTGATTTTTTTCTTAACATGTATATTTGTGTCTTGCCTGCATGTATGTTAGTATGAGGGTGTTGGATCCCCTGGAACTGGAGTTACAGACAGTTGTGAGCTGTCATGTGTGTGTTGGGAATTGAACCCGGGTCCTCTGGAAAGAGCAGTTAGTGTTCTTAACCATTGAGCTATCTCTCCAGCACCCACATGATCTTAAAGTTGCTTAGGCCACCAAAGCCTAATATCCAGAGAGGAACAAGACACTAGACATCTATATATTGATTTGATTCACTGAAAAAATGCATTGTTAGGTCTTAGAACTCAATAGTATACTCAAAAAAAATAAAAATATCTCTCCCTGGTGCATTTATAGATCTTAAAAAACCACTTGCTTATCATATTCCTTACATATTAGTCTTCTGATAAAAGAAACTAGACTACCTGGCTTGGAAGCGCATGTCAGAAACCAATTTTAACCAGCAGGAATGGAAGCAGAAGTCACGGGCCGGGGGGGGGGGGGGGGGGGGATGCTGCTTATTGGCTTGCTCTACAGGGCTTCCTCAGCTTGATTTCTTGCATCACCCAGGACCATTTGTTCAGAGGTAGTACTGCTCCCAGGGAACTGCGTCCTTCCACATCAATTATTATTCAGAAAATGCCCTACAGACCTGCCTGTAGACAACACAATAGAGGTATCTGTCAACAGAGGTTCCTCTGTGTAGCCTTGGTTGTCCTGGAACTTGCTCTGTAGATCAGGCTGGACTTGAACTCAGAGATTCGCCTGCCTCTGCCTCCCCAGTGCTGGGATTAAAGGTGTGTGCCACCACTGCCCAGCTTCATTTTCATTTGTGCATGCAAATCTATGAGAAAGCATAATATTAGTGGTAGAAATGAATGGTAAGCACAGCAATTAAAATAAATTATATACAACTTATGCAAATGTGCTTTTCTCAGAGTGTCTCATTGCACTCTTTGGACCACATGTGGCCAATACAGAATGTGTGTATTAGGGGAGACCACCACAGATTTAATTTTTCTTTTTAAAAAAAGAGTTCAAAGTCAGCCTGGTCTACAGAGCGAGTTTCAGGATAGCCAGGGCTACACAGAGAAACCTTGCCTCAAAAAACAAAAACAAACCAAAGAAACAAAAAAAAATTGTTTAAATCATGTGTGTGGGGCTGTAGAGATGGCTCAGAGGTTAAGAGCACTGTCTACTCTTCCAGAAGTCCCGAGTTCAATTCCCAACAACCACATGCTGGCTCACAACCATCTGTAATGAGATCTGGTGCCCTCTTCTGGCCTGCAAGCATACAGACAGACAGAACACTATGTACACAATAAATAAATAAATAAATTTTTTTTAAAAAATAGTCATGTGTGTGTCTCTCTATGTGTGGGCTTATGTACCTGAATGAAGTACCCACAGAGGCTAGAGGAAGTCACTGGATCCTCTGGAACTGGGGTTAAAGGCAGTTGTGAGTCACCTTACATGGGTGCTGGGAATTGAACCCAGGTCCTCTGCAAGAGCAGTACTTGCTCTTAACTACCGAGCCATCTCTATAGCCCCATTAACTTAAATTTTCATGTAAATATGTCTGGACATTTCTTATTTTCTGCTACTTGAGGTCTTAGGTATTCCAGAACTGGGGGAAAAAACCCAGATGTCATCTGATCTTCAGTTTACTCTAGAGGAAACTGAGGTGTATGACGTCAGCTACCCTAACTACATATGCACCCCTGGTGGTGGGCCTGCAGCCTCCCAGCCACAGGAAGAACCCCGGCCACAGGGCAGGACCAAGCTCTCACGGGGGACTCAAGGGGTGGATCAGAAGGCAAAGTGCTTGCTGTGAGAACGTGAGGACCTAAATTCATAGCCCATAGAAAAGCTGGGCATGGTCACACACTTTTAATTCCAGGAAGCAAAGACAAGTGGATGATGAGGGTTGGCTAAGCAGCCAGTCTAGACGAGATGACCACGGTCAGTGAGACCTTGTCTCAAGAAATAAAGTGGAGCGTGATTGAGTAAGACACCTGACATCAACCTTTGGTTTACATGCGTACAAACACATAGCACACACATACATGCACAGACACACACACATGCACACACACACCATACACATGCACACACACACACACACACACACACATAAATATATAGAGATTTTGCTTGACCTGCATACATCTTGTTACCTAATATCAATGTTACTGTATTTTCCCATGTCCTCAGTCTTCTTTCTGTACTTCAGGAACTTAAAGCATTTTCTTCTCAGTGTGGGCAATGCAATTGCCAGCTACCCCAAACACAATTTGTCGATTGTGAAGAGCTATTTTTTTTTTTAAAAAAAAGACATTGTATGTTTTCTGGCTTCCAAAATGCATATACATTTTTATGTTTAAACAATTTTAAAAAGAAAGATATCTCTTGAATGCACCTGCTCTCCCAGAAAAGTAGTTATGAAATTGATGATTTATCTTAAGATTGATGAAAATTTAAGTCTATAAAAATGTTTGTCACGGGCCATTTCCACTCCCAACCCATCCTGGCACAGTACTTTGCATGAAGATGCAGAGTAAAACGAGAATACATGATCTTGTCAAATCTCATCTCCCGCGTTTATCTTTTTCTTGCTCCATATAGACCTTTGAGCATCGGAAATTGGAGGCAAATTGACTTTACCATGGGAACTAAGTGCAGCAATTTCTTGGCATTCTGTATCATTTTAACTGTGCTATTTTTACATCTAAAATATCTAGATGTCAGAACTTCACTTCTAGAGAAACATTATGGACTGAGGAGCTGCCAAGTATGTTTAAAAAATGCCAAACAAGGGCTTTCAATAATTAATGCCATGCTAATTATAAATTCCAGCCAGACTCAGAAATCTCAAGGTGAGTCAGGTTTACCACAGAGTTGGGGGAGCCAACTAAGATGCTATGAGGGTCGCTTAAGCACCTCTCCTCTGCAGGGGAGCTTAGCCTTTCTCTTCAGTGCCATGACAACGGCTCCACTAATGGGCTTCAGAAAGGCAGTGGGCAGGAGAGTCAAACGCAGGAACTTTGAGATCATATGGAACTCGGATACAGACACTTAGCTGTGTGACTTTTCACAGCCTCTTTGAAGCCTCAATGTGCCCATTTGTAAGATCAACACAGAAATACAGGTATCAGGAGTGAGTATGAGGAGTTAGTGAAGTCACAGTCTGTTACTGAGGGAAGTCAGGGCAGGAGCCTGGAGGCAGGAGCTAACACAGAGACTGAAGGGGACACTGCTTACTGGTTTGCACTCTCTGGCTTGCTCAGTTACATTTCTTTTACAGCCCAGGCCCACCAGCCCACCAGGGATGGCGATGCCCACAGTGGGCTGGGACCTTCTATATCAACTAGCGATCAAGAAAATGCCTCCACAGACATGTTATGAAGTTCAGAGGGAGCAAAGCAGGGGCTCAAGGCAAGAGCCCGGAGGCAGGAATGGAAGCAGAAGTCATGGGGGAATGCTGCTTATTGGCTTGCTCTACAGGCCTTGCTCAGCTTGCTTTCTTGCATCACCCAGGACCATCTGTTCAGAGGTAGCACTGTTCCCAGGGAACTGGGTCCTTCCACATCAATTATTATTCAGAAAATGTCCTACAGACCTACATATACACATCGTGATAGAGGTATTTGTCAACAGAGGTTCCTCTTATGAGATACCTCTAGCTTGTGTTAAGCTGACAAAAAAAAAAAAAAAAACTCGTGGACATGTGCCTGCAGGCCAGTCTAGTGGAGGCCCTTACTTGAGGGTCTCTCTTTCTAAATGACCATTAGTTGTATGAAGTTGATGGTGGATGTTAGCAATAACACCTAGTATATTTGAGACAGTCAAAGACTGAATGCCTGTGAAATCACATATTTAACATATTAATTATATAACATACACGGACATACAACTTTCATATCACTAAATCAAATGTACCTAAAATCCTCTCCTGTTCTTCCATAGTATACATGCAATATGTTGGAACAGAAGTCCAAATTATTCATGTCATCTCAGCAGACCTGGATATACAGGGAACTGGGCATTGATAAAATCACTGGAAGGGCCAGGGATTAGATTTGAGACTAGGTTCTCAGAATTGGCTCCCATAACACCAACCTTCCAAGGAAATACAACCCCTGGGGCTACTGAGAGAAGAATCATTGCTACTGTCACCACTGTGAGGGATCCACAAATCCACAAAACTTGCAAATGGGCATTACGGATGCAGTACATCCTCCAGCTGTGCTGTCACTGCCTCTTTCAACATCCAGGAACCTGAGGCCCAGATGTAAGATGCTAGCCTTCCTTATCATCAGAAAACAGCCCAAAGATCAGGAAGACAGCCCTATCTGGTGTCCACCTATTGCTAAAATGTCCTCCCTCGGGGAGAGCTTCTACTCCTCCTCCAAAGGCCCAACAGCAAAGGAGGTATGATACCACCAACATTCACTCTGGGAACCAATGCATTTTAGGCTGACTTACAGAGCACTGAGATTATGGGTAGGATGGGTAGGATGGCCTTAGGTAGCCACACTAGAATGTCTACACCCAGTGTGGATGGTGACTTCTTCAAGACTCCACAAATGGAGCCTCCTCCCTAATCCTCTTTGCCTTATATACTTCTAGCCCTTCCCCGAGGCCATGAGTAATGAGGGCAGAACTAGAAATAACTGGTTGAGAGGTGTGGCTGGATACTCTGCCAGTGCAGGAATGTCAGCAGTCAACGAGCCCAGCTGTGGTGTCTTTTGCAGGCTGGTACAGCTGAACTCATTCATACACATAGTGGCAGTTGGGCTCAGAGGACATTCCTGTACAACACCACCTTTCGAATTTTATTTTATATGCTTGTACACAAATGGTGGGAATTCATGTCAAACAGGACACTTAGCTGCAAGGGAGTCTGAAATGCATAGCTGCTAGCTCTGCAGCCTCTGCTATTTGAATACACATACTGGAAACATAGTTAAATGAAATAGACTGACCTATCTGCTACAAACCACAGGGCATAAGCAGGGCCCTCTGCAAGAGACTCCAGGATTCATAGTCCCTAAGCCAAGTCTTCTTCAGCCTCTGATGACTCATTTGTCAACTGGAAAGACCCTCCCCCCATACACCATTTAAAAATTTTATTAAAATTATTTTTGTACAATATATTTTAATCATATTCTTTCCCTTCTTTTTTTTTTTTTTTTTTTTTGGTTTTTTTCGAGACAGGGTTTCTCTGTGGTTTTGGAGCCTGTCCTGGAACTAGCTCTTGTAGACCAGGCTGGTCTCAAACTCACAGAGATCCGCCTGCCTCTGCCTCCCAAGTACTGGGATTAAAGGCGTGCGCCACCACCGCCGGCTTCTTTCCCTTCTGTAATGGGTTTCAGATCACCCCCACCTCCATACCCACCCAACTTCAAATTTATTCTCTTAAAAAGGAAGGAAGGAAAGAAGGAAGGAAGGAAGGGAGGGAGGGAGGAAGAAAGGGAAGGAGGAAGAAAGGGAGGGAGGAAAACCAGTAAGACAGAAAATATGAAAACAAAGCAAAAAAAGCACTCACAAAAAGTCATGGCATCTGTTTTGTGTTGGCCACCTACTGGGCATGGGACCTGCCCTGGAGCATGGTCAGATTCCTCCTGAGCCCTGTGTGACTGAGAACCAACCAGAGCTTTATTAATTTATTTCTGATATCGCATCTGGCCAGCTTTGATGAACTTCATTGTTCCTACCCCAGTTATCCATGACTAAAGAAATCCCAGTTGTCTTCAGAGCTTTAGACTAAGGAATGACAAAGGGCACACTGCATGGTGTTCCCATTTCAAGTCTTTGAAAAGGAAACCGGAAGACGATGAACTCAGTGTTGTGATTTCAGCCACAATAAGGCTGACACTTCCGTGTTCTAGGTGTGGCTGACACTTCCGTGTTCTAGGGCCATGCGTGTGTGGACAAGACCTCAGGCCTAATGACCCTGGGGATGTTAGAGGGCCCTGCATGACCCACCACCCACGTGAGGTGTGTTTGCATCATCCACGAATGACTCAGCTAAGCCCTTGCGCGCATGCGTGAGCCCTGCCATCTGCATATGACGTAGTCACATCAACCCCCTGTGTGCATGCGTGAGCTTTGTCATCTGCATATGACATAGTCACATCAACCCCCTGTGTGCATGCGTGAGCCCTGTCATCTGCATATGACATAGTCACATCAACCCCCTGTGTGCATGTGCTAGGCAGCTTTTAAAAGCTGGACACCATCTCCACCCCGCACCCCGCACACTGACTTCCCCAGGCCTGTACACGCCCCCTCTAATAAACTCCTAAGCAAGTTTGTTGCGTGTTCTGTGTTTCCTTCTCACTCACGCCAGGTAATTTCACTCAGCCCTTCAGTTCCTGGGTCCCATGGGTGTAATGAGATAATCAGAACATACAAAGTTGTCCTGATCTACACCACATACACACACACACACACACACACATATACACACATAGATACAGACACTCACACACATACAGACACAGACAGACAGACAGACACACCACACACACACGGACAATTACACATACAGACAAACACACACAGACACAGACACAGACAGACATGCACACAGACACACTCACACACAAATAGATACAGACAGACACACAGACACACACACCACTTTTCAACAGAAGAATCCAAACCTGAAAGACTCCATCTTGCCAGTCTGGAAAGGCTGCGCCCTTAGACTAACACCGTACTCTCCCTTGATCCCTGCTCCTGGATAATCCCTGGATTATGGAGGCTGGTCCTAACAGATGGATGCATGGATTTGTCTTAAAAAACAGTGTATCCTGGATCCCAAACTCTTTTTTTTTTTTAAGATTTATTTACTTATTATATATACAACATTCCTTCCATGTATGCTTGCATGCCAGAAGAGGGCACCAGATCTCATTATAGATGGCTGTGAGCCACCATGTGGTTGCTGGGAATTGAACTCAGGACCTCTGGAAGAGCAGTCAGTGCTCTTAACCTCTGAGCCATCTCTCCAGCCCCCCCAAACTCTTTGTAAGTGTTAAAAATTGTCACTTGTTTAAGGGACAGTTAGACTGGTATTTCCATTTCAGCAGGGAGCATGAGGACTGGTGTTCAGTGCTGTGTGACAGAAACCAGAGCAAGGCCCATGGAAAAGCTCCATGGGGAAGGTGGAATGCTACAGGAGGGAGTTATTAAACACCAGGCCAGAGATGGGAATGCAGGGATGGGACGTAAGGACTAGTGAACTTGCTCTGCAGTCGGTTGCTGGGTTTGAATCAGTGAGCATCCTAAAGCACAGCAGATCATTTCTGCAGGCCTCAGCTTTCCCATCTGAAAGTCAGCGTCAGACCACCAACCACACAGGGCCGCTGTGGAATCAGCCGTGCCTGGATATAGGATATAGAGTGAGTGTGGCCAGACTCTCTTCCACCTACAAAGGGGCAGAGAGATCACCACCACCTTTCCAGAAAATTGCAACCTGACGCTATTGTCAAAAGCTGATTTCAGGGTGTAGGAAATTGAGGGCCCCATAGCTACCCACACAAAAGAGCACTCTGGCCTCTGGGTAGAACCTAGGTGCTGTGGCATTGTGTTCAGTCAGGGGTGCCCTCCACCTTCACACCAGCTTAGCCTTAACAGTGTGGAGCTGACCTTGAAGACCAGTGGCAAACAAGGGCAACACTGATTGGAGTCAGAGCGGGTCAGAGTCAAGAATTTCTCCCCCACCCCCAAGCCTGTGTCTAGTGGCGACCTGGAAAGTTTTCATTTATACTAAAGGTTATAATTAAAGCTAAATGAATATGTTTTAAGAGAAAGAAAATTCACTTGCTTCTCAAACCAGAAATACCTTTCCTGAACCCATAGCCGCAGATGGAAACCGTACAAGCTTGGGACTTTTAATAATGATTGCAGAGCAACACTAACTAATCGCTGTGCTCTAAAACATACAGCATGATCTTCAGGAAGCCAGGCAACAAAGGAGAATAAGAATTATCTAAAACTAAAACACTGAGCACAGATATGAGCAACTGCACTCCAAAGAGAAAGTCCTGAAGAGCCAACGTCAGCAATAACAAGGAACGAAAAGACAGATTGTTTAGCTATGTTGAAGAAACGCAGGAATCTATGATACTTTATGGACTAGCTATGAACAGCCTGAAAGTGAAATGAAGAGGAATCAGTTTTGTTAGGAATGACATAAAATAATAAAACCCTTAAAAGTAAAATTGACAAAAGAGACGCAAAGCTTGTGCGTTGAAAATGACAAAGTAGGGGCTGGAGAGCTGGCTCAGCAGGTAAGAGTGCTGCTGCCGTTTGGGAGAACCCACGATCAGTTCCCAGTACCCATACCCGGAAGTTCCCAGTACAAGACAGGAGAGTCGGCTCCCTGTGACGCCCTCTGCTGGCCTCCCAGGTATCTGCATGCATATGCACAAACATCCACCCTGCACACATGCACACATTATTACAAGTAAAAAGTCTTTCTAAAGAAAGTGACCAAATATTACCCTCCCCACAAAAGAAAGACAGAGCAAGTTGGCACCAAAATCTGACTCAGAAATACAACCACGGGAAAGGAGCCTGTGCTCCTAGAAAGCCCGTCCCCATGCCACCTAATACAGTCTCTGGGTCATTAAGAAAAACAAAATCAAACAAGCAAACGAATGAAAAACTAGAAGAGGGAGTAGTTGGGATGAGGAAGGGAATTAATGGGAATGGAAACAGACAACAGAGGGGAACAGGTATGTGTATGATCAAAATATATATACATGTATGAAAATGTCACAATGAAACCCATTATGTATAGTCAACATATACATAAAGCAAATTATGTTTTAAGGTGCATTAAAAAGTACAGGAAGAGCTGCCTATGTCACCTCTGCCCCCAAATTCATGTAGCACAGCACAGAGAGAGACAGCTCTGCATGAGAGAAGGAGAGGGAATGATGCTCAGGCCATAGGCTTAGAACTCAGGCCCCCCAAACCCAGGTAGCAAAATGAAGCCCTGCCTACATCAGGCAGGAAGAGGAAGGCAGGCACAGCTGATTGCCTTAGCACCTAGAGGTGGGCTTCCTGTGGTGAAACCTTTCTGGGGCCAGGGACAATGAAGCTTCTGCACCTCACCTGGAGTCAAGTAGAGGCTTGTAGGAATGGACTATGAAGGCACCACCGCAAGTCATCCTGTACAGCAATACCAGCTACCGATCCGTGAGCAACTTGGACTTGGGAGGACCTCCAGTGTGAAGACAGGGGCAGTGCAGTTACAGCAGACTAGCGTCCTATCTGGACTTAGAGCGCCATCTACAGCTGAAGTAACAGCAGTGATCACCACCTTAGAGAAAAGCCTAAAAGACAACAAGGAAGTCAGGTGACAAAGAGGCTCTGTATCAAACCTTCAACATGCAAATACCACCACAGGCCAACAAATACAAATGAGAGAAATCATGCATGACCTCATCTAATGAACGCGTGAAACTGGCCGCTAAGAAACTGATACCTGAAACCTCAGACAGCAATTTTGGTTTTTAAGATTTAGTTATTTTATGGATGTTTTGTCTTCATTTACTTCTGCACACCAGAAGAGAGCATCAGATCTTATAGGACTACAGTTATAGGCAGTTGTGGGCCACCATGTGGGTGCCGGGAATTGAACTCAGGACTTCTAGAAGAGCACCCAGTGCTCTGAGCCTTTGAGCCATCTCTCCACCCCTCAGGAAGAGAATGTAAGTAGTTGCTTTAAGGAAACTCAGTAGACTTCAAGGAAACACTGAGAAACAATTCTATACTCTTGTCAAAGCCACAACAGAGAGGTGGAAGAAACTGCAAATTCACTAAGATCCAGGTACTAAAAAATGTTCACAATGAAGTAAAAACCACAACAGAAGCTGTCTTAACTTTTTCTTCCCTTGTCATGGCAAAATATCCCTACAGAGTGACTTAATGGAGAGGGGTTTCTTCTGACCCAACAGTTCAAGGGACCACTGTACCTTATGCAGCATGGTGAGGACATCGAGGAGCTTGAAGCTGTTGGCCATGTTGTGTCAACAGTCAGGAGGCAGTGAGGGATGAATCCCTGCAAATGCTCATCTGTTTTTTTCAGGATCCCCTGACAACCCCTGTTCAAGCTATATGTCTTTCCACATCAGTTAAGACAATCAAGACAGCCCCTCCTAAGCACAGCCAGAAGCCTGTCTCCCAGGCAGTTCTAGAGTCTGTCAAGCTGACAATTCATGCTAATCATCAAAGAAGGTATCTGAAAAGAAAGAAAAAAGGTTAAAAAGGTAAAAAAGAAAGACCAGGGAGCTCAAAGGTAAATGTGTTTGGAGTTGGAAAAGAGATGGGTGTGTGTGTGTGAAATGAAATGGCCACACTTACATCATACAAAAAAAATAAGTTTTTTAAAAAATAAGTCTTTAATTTGAAAGTAGAGAAAGGCCCAAGTATAATGGATTAAGTAAAAATTCTATGGATCCCCAAGCAGCAGCAGTGGGCAGCGGGTCCCAAGAGCAGCCAGTCCCAGGCAGGGACGGCGCAGTTCCCCAAGTGGCCATGAGGGACAGAGAGTCCCATGAGGAGAGACAAACAGATGGGCATGCCATGAGACCACACAGGAGGTCTTTGAAGGCGGCTGGTCCCAGGCAGGGAGACATGCAGCAGATGAGAGATAAAGACATGGATAGGCATGCCATATAGAGTGAGGTTGGATATTTATTTAGTGGGTTATGGAAGGGAAGAGGAGACAGGATAAGGAGAGAAGGGGGAGGAGTAGAGAGAAACAGAGAGAGAGACAGAGAGATGGGGGAAGGGGAGAAGTGGGGATAATGGAACAAGGTAGAAGCTGCCTCTTGGGGGAGATATGGAAACGAGAAGGGACTCAGGCTGGAAGTTGAAGATCAGCTTGCCTGGCGGTGGGATGGGGTGGGTGTGGCTTGTCTCTTCAAGGGACAGAGCAGACCATTACATCAAGGAAAGTCATTGCACAATGACAAAAAAGTCAATCAGCAAGAGGAATTACTGTAAATGTGTATGTACCCAATAACAGCACACAACACACAGATTAGCATTGATCAACATGGGAGAGATACATGACATGACAATGTACAGTACCATAACTCCACTTCAGCAATGGAAAGGCCACTCAGTCTGAAAACCATTGGACAGCAGTGTGTCCTTAAACTGTGCCCTAGACCAAATGGGCACAACAGATCTTTTCACAATATTCCATTCAACAGCTGCTGAATACACAGTCTTCTGTGCTGTGACATTCTCCCAGCTAGGTCACAGAACAGCCACTAAACAGGTCTCGGCACAGTACTCAGAGTGAGGTCATGCTGGGTGTCTCCTGCAACCACAACACAATCCAACTAGAAACAAGAAAAGTTTTAGAAACCACATGCATGTCTGGAAACTGTACAACATGCACTGAAACCAGCTGTTGTGGGAGGCTTGTTTGTACTGTCACTCAGAGACTGCCGATAAAGTTAACCCTTAAATCACAACACGCAAATGAAGAGAATCAGAAGGCACAAGCTATCTTCAGTCACACGTTTAAGGTAGCAGGAGCAGTGTGGACACATTGAAACAATCGGCGCCTCCATCACGTAGGTAGTTTATAATCTCAAATAAATAACCATCTTGGCACCTTAAGGACCTGGAAAACCAGAAAAAAATCAGATCCAAAATCAGAAGGAAGAAAATTATCCCAGAGTGAATGTAATGGTCTGTCCTGTCTCTTTTTTTTTTATTTTTTATTTTTTGTCCTGTCTCTTTAAGAGACAAGCCACACCCATCCCCTACTGCACACCCACACCCATACCCACCCACCCATCTGCTGAGGCAAGCTGATCTTCAGCTTTCAGCCTGAGTCCCTTCTTTTCTGTCTCTCTCTTGAAGAGGCAGCTTCTATCTCTCCCTTCTCCCCATTTCTCCCCTCTCCTCTCTCTCTCTCTCTCTCTCTCTCTCTCCTCTTCCTCCTTCTCCCCTTTTACCCTCCATAACCCACTAAATAAATATCCAACTTCACTCTGCACGATGCTCTTATCTGTCTCAGTCTCTCACCTGCCACACAGCTTCCTGCCTGGGACCTGGTTGCCTTCCTGGTGTGGTCTCAGGACCCACTGCCTGCTGCAGCCACTCAGGGACCTGCAGCATTTTACTTAAACCATAACAGTGAAAACAAATGAAATGAAACAGTAACTAAAACAAAAACCCAGTGGTTTTTTGAAAAGGTGAACAAAATTGATAAACTCTCCCACATTAGCAAAGAAAACAAAGGCTACAAATAAAGGCAGAGATGAAGATGGAAACATCACAACTGCCATCACAGAAGCAGAGATGTGGGATATTTGTACACTGTGTGAAAACGTATTGCTGTGACTGGTAATTAACAACTGAACGGCCAATAGCTAGGTAGGAAGCATTGGTGGAACTTTAGGAGAAGAAAGAGCTCTGGGAAGAAGAAGGCAGAGTCGCCAGCCAGATGTAGAATAAGCAGCATGAACAGTATGGAGAGATGAGGCAACAAACCAGGTGACAGTGTAGATCAAAATAAACTGGTTAATTTAAGTTACAAGAGCTAGTTGAGACAAACCTAAGTCAAAGGCCAAAGTTTCATAATTAATATAAGTCTCCATGTAGTTAAGACCTGGCTGGCAGGACAGAGAAAGACCTGCTACACGCAAAGAATCACTAAACAATTATTTGCCAACAAATTTGGAAAATCTAGAAGAAATTAATGAATTCTTTGGATACACACATTGTCATGACCGAATCACCCCCCCCTTTTTTTATCCTTAAAGATAGTCTCTATAGCCCTGACTGCCCTGAAACACAGTTGGTAGACCAGACTGGCCTTGAACTCACAGAAATCCACCTGCCTCTGCCTTTGAAGTGCTGGGATCAAAGGCGTCCACCACCACCGCCCAGCCACAATTGAGTCCTGGAGAAAGAGAAAAATAAGACAAGCAGACCTGTCAGGAGCAGTTCCGTCTATCTAGGAGCCGGTCAGACCAGTATGTGAGTGCTTTTCCAACGGATCTCCAGTTGAGGCAAAACCCCATGGAGACAGTCTTACTTGTCAAGAACCAGTGGACTCCAGGAGAGCACAGAATACTGCTGGGACTTTGAGGCATGGATGCTGTCTTCTCTCTTGTAATATTGTTGATTCTTTTGGTGGTTTTGATGTCAGTCATGCATGGAACAGCTGTGATCATTCCTGAAAACCTCATTTTTTTTTCTCAAATATTTTCCTGTTCAATTCTTTGAGAGCTGATGTTTCTCAGGTTTTTTGTCTGGGAATGTCAGCAGTCACTTCAGATCCTGGGAGGTGCTCTAATTCAGTGCTGACAGGATCGGAGGATGATCACCCCTATTCTGTAAATATATTTTGAACAAGATTGTTGTTCTTGAAAATTGTGTGCCTGTGTCAATCACCTTTTGTAAAGACAGGATGTACCCAGCTTCTTATTTGGTCAAGCTATCAAAATGATAAGTGTTGTTTTGGATGAAAGATGTTTTGATGCAAAAGCTGGGAAAAGACATATTTATTTCTGCTGAAGGTTAACATTGGAAGATAGAAAAACTTGTCTGTTAGAATGGAAAGACATGCTTGTTTTTGATGCATAAATAAAGATGACTGGAACTTTTCTGGCCGGCAACTTGTGTGAAATTCATCTGGTGATCGGACAATTAATTTCTCCGTGCCGACACTCTTGTCCCGCCTCAGGACCTGAACCCAGGCTGTGGTGGGACTGGAACACAGAACAATTATGATTAGCAAGATTGAATAAACAACAAATAATAAAAGACTCCCAGTTGAATAAGCCTAGAACTACACGCTATCGGTTATCAGTCATCTCTGTGTCGTGGGCTGCTTCTGAAGGAGGGGTTCATGCCGCTCACAGTCCTGAAGGCGCAGTCTCTGAAATGGTGTAGCATGCAGCTGTATGTGAGGACTGTCCTGCGGCGCCATCTCAGGACACAGCAACAACAGAAACATGTGGGAGGAAGTGAGTGACAACATCTCCAACCAACGGGTACAAGACAGGCAAAATTGCTCTTCCTTCCGTCCTCTCATGAGAACTACCAAAGGGGCTATAAGAAAATGTCACATCCCCAGGGACCAAGGGCCTCCCTTGGGACTAACCTTCCAGAGGTTCCATTACCTCCTGTTAGGACAACCCAGAAGACCAAGCCTTCACACACCTACACTGCAGCAACTTCACTATTGAATGCTACCGAAGACCTCTAAAACTGGTGCCAATTCTTCATTTGTTAAAAAGAAGTGATGATGATGGGCATGGTGGAGCATCCCATGGTGGAGCATCCCTTTTATCCCCTGCACACAGGAAGCAGAGGCAGGAGGATCTCTGTGAGTCTGAGGCCAACCTGGTCTACAATAGTAAGCCCCAGGCCAGCTAGAGATATGTAGTGAGAAACTTAAAAAAGGCAAGTGCCAAGAGGAAGAGGGAAGATTTTTTTTCCAAACTCACTTTATGAAACCAGCATTATTTTTTATTAAGATTTTTAAATCTTAATTATATATATAAATTCAAATATATATAAATATAATTTCAATATCTATATGGCATACAGAGCCAGAGGCATTGGATTCCCTTGAAGCTGGAGTTGCAGGTGGCTGTAGCCACCTGATGTGGGTGCTGGGTTCTGAACTCTGGCTGTCTCTGCAAGAGCAGTACACCTGCCTACTTTTAACCACTGAGCCATTTCTCTGGCCCCAGGCCAGCTCTGTCTTGACAAAAATACAGCTTCAGGCCAGAATTCCTAATAAACACCAAAACACAACTCTCCAACAAATACTAATGAACAAAATCCAACAGTATGTTAAAAATATTATCCACACAATCCCATGGGATTCATCCCAAGCAGGGAAGCATGGCTCAACATAGGTCACTAAGAGATGTGATCAGACACATCTGTCCTAGTTAGGGTCACTGTTATGACCAAAGCTGCTTGGGAAGGAAGGAGTTTATTTGGCTTATGCTGCCACACCATAGCTTATTATTGAAGGAAGTCAGAGAAGAAACCTGGAGGCAGGAGCTGGTGCAGAGACCATAGAGAGATGCTGTTTACAGGCTATCTCATTGTGGCTTCCTCAATCTGCTTTCTTATAGAACCCAGGACCAGCAATAAGACAACAGAAAACAAACAAACAAATAAATAAATAAATATCTCCTAAAATGGAAATAATGAAGGAAAGTCAGTAGCACCTGAGGATACCACTGGCTCAGAGGTGGCTCCACCACCCAGGGCTGATAGCACCACCAATCCCTAATTAAGAAACGCCCTACAGCCAGACTTTATGGAGGCATTTTCTCAACTGAGGTTCCCTGCTTTCAGATGACTCTAACTGATATCACGTTGGCATAAAGCAGACCAGCACACATCCCAACAAAATGAAGCACAAAATCATTCCAATGTCCACAGAAAAAGTCCTTGATAAAATTCAAATCTCTTTACGATAAAAGGGGAGGAAGGTCTTTTAACATGATAAAGACCAGATATAACAAGCCCATAGACAGCATCATTCTGAATAGGAAGAAAGTGGAAATCTCTGTCGTTAGGTTATTGACCACAAACGACAAGGATGCCAACTTATGCCACTTTTATTCCACATGGTGCTGAGAATCCCGGTCAGCAATAAAGCAACAGAAAAATAAATAAATGAATCAACAACATCCAAAATGGAAATACTGAACAAAAGTCAGTAGCACCTGAGGATACCATGATATTTAAATATGCATAAGCCTGCTCAAAGACTCCACCAAAAACCTTAGAGCCAACAAATGAATTCAGCAAAGAGACAGGATACAAAATGAACACACACACACACACACACACACACACACCCAGGAGCATTGCAGCATCTCAACAGTTAATTCTCTGAAATAGAAGAAAGCAATGCTGTTTGCAAGAACCAGAGAGAGACACAGACAGACAGACAGACTGATAGACAGACAGAGACAGACCTGGAAATTAATTTAACTAAAGAAAATTGAATGAAAGTAATTGACAGGACACAAAGAAATAGTTAACCACATGCGGGATTAGACAAACCAGTATTGTTAAGCTATCCACACCACCTGAAGGGTCTACAGATTTCATGCAATCCCTATTAAAATAACAATATTGTTCTTCACAAAACTGAGAAACATAATGAGGAAGAATAGCCAAAACAACCTTGAACGAAAAGAACAAAGGAGTGTTAGGTTATTGATCCCAAAACACACAGAACCGTCCCCCTCCATTTCTCTTGAGTTTCACAGCTCCAGCTCCTGTGTTTAGTTTGTAACATGCTTAGCGTTGATGTGGCACGTGGTGAGAGACAGGGATTCAGTTTCATCCCTCTGTGTGTGGGCATCCAGTTTCCCCATGTAGTGAGCACACAGTCCTTTCAATACTAGTCAGCTTTCTGGTACTGCAACCCATACCTGAGATAAAAGAGTCTAAAAATATAATAAAGGTTTATGTGGAGGCGTCTGTCCGTGGCCACTTGGTTCTACTGCCTTGAGCCCATGTTACATTACGGCAGAATGGGTGGTGGAGAAAGCCAGTTCAGGTATGAGATGGGAAAGGGTCAGGGTCCCCAGCAACTGGAAAACCTCCCAGTACGCTCTATTTCTTAAAGTTTCTGCCCCTCCCTTAGCACCAGGGACTGGGAACTCAGTCTTAGCATGGATTTGAGTAGGCATTTCACCAAAGAAGATTCCTAAGCAACTAACAAAGCATGAAGAGAGTCTCCTCTGAAGTCATCAGGGAACTGAGGAAGGAGTAAGGGAAGTTTTGTTTCATATGTGTTATAAAGGGTTAGTAAAGAAGACTGATAATTATAGGCAGAAATATAAAATAGTATGGGCACTTGGGAAAACAATCTGGATTACACTGTGCAGCTCAAGGTAGCCTTGAACTCATGATCTCCTTGCCTCAGCATCCCTAGTCCTGGTACCACCAGCATGCAATGCCAAATCTTACTTTTGGTTCATTGAAAGGTTACAAATAATATAAATTTTAAAATAAACACTTAAAAAGTTAAATAGTTGCTATTTCATCTAACATTTCCACTTCTAGAAGCCAGTGAAGGGTGAAAGTAATTGCCCACATAGTTATTTATAGGGAAATGTTCAGAGTCATATTGGTCAGGGTAACCCAACCCGGAGACAAAGGGAGCATCCAGCATCCAGTAAATGGGAAATTAAATGTGATGCATCTGCAGAATAAAGCACTCGTCAGCAATAGAAAGGAACTGACTTCTGGGGCACGCTAACAAACCAGCCTCGGGAACAGGCTAGATAAAGAAGACAGTGGCGATTATCCATGGCATGAGTCGTGTAAATGAACTATCTACAGAGCCAGAAAAACGTCAGTGGCAAACTAACACGGAGAGGAAACTCATTTCAAAAGGGGATAACTCTTGCAATAAAGAACTATTTTAGTATTAGACCGTGGTGATGTTTGCACAAAGGTGAAACTCCACCAGAAAGTTCTGCCACACTCTCTCACGGGTGGATTTTATCTGCCCACCGTCTCAATGCGTTGTTAAGGAGTGTTAGGGTTGTCTGATAATTAAATCCCCATCACATCTGGCTTCTTAATAAACCTAAAGATTACCCTCTCCTTTAAACACACTGGCACAGAAATCATATAATTCCTTTCCTCCATAAAACAAAACCACACTTCTTTGTTCTCCACATCATATACCCTCTATGTTGCCAACCATTTTGCATGGTATTTTGACTTTCCCTCTCTGTAAGATTCCAGGGTCTCTCTTTTTTTTAAAAAAAAACAAACAAAACTTTATTTAAAAAATAAAGTGTGTGTGGGTGTGTGCGTGTGTACACACACACTTGCATGCCCACGGAAACCAGAAGAGAACATCAGATCCCCTGGAGCTATAGGTGGTTGTGAGCCTTCAGATGTAGATGCTGGAAGCTGAGCTCTGGTTCTCTGCAAGAGCTTGTGTCGAGTTGACACAGACCTACCTAGCACAGCAGACATCACTAATCAATCATAGCATCCCCGGGGTTGGGGAGACTAAAAACCCTTTGGAAGGCAGTGTACTGGGAATTCACTATGATTAAAAATGAAATTGAACTTCTTGCTTCTGCTAGAGACAAAGATTGGATTAGCTTTATATGAAGCTTAAGATATCTGAAGCTGGGCATGGTGCCGCCTGTTTTTAATTTAGCACTTGGAGGGCAGAGGCAGGTGGATCTTGGAAGTTTAAGGCCAGCCTGCTCTACATAGTGTATTCCGGGTCAACCAGAGCTACACAGTGGGATCCTGTCTTAAAAATATTATTTTTTACCTCCTTTTTTTCCACATACTACTCAGAAAGTCAGGTACTATACTCATTAATTCATTTTTAATTAACTTCTCAAAAATGTTTTTCCTTATGACTTTTATGTATCAAATTTAATTAACTTATGGTATGGGCACGCAACAGGATCTTGCTAAGGTTCCCAGGCTGGCCTTGAACTATCTATGCAGCCCAGGCTGGCCTTGCATTTATGATGCGCCTGGCTCACCCTCACAAGGACTAGCATTACCACACTCACCTTGTGTATTTAATTTTAAATACTTAAAATCAAAATACTGTGATTAGTTTTCAGTTGACACATTTCCAAATTTATAATTTTGTAACTGTAGAATTACAGGGGAGAAAGAATTCCTATACAGGTCAGCTGCACTATAATCGACACGCAGAGTTTCATACATGTCCTTGGTATGTACATTAAGATACTCACAAAGCTGTGCGACCATCATGGGCTCCCTATCCGTTCCACCTTTTTATTGTACACTCGTTTCTCTAAATAATCTGACATCTGGATTGTTGAGATTCAGCCGCAGGTGTGGCCTCTCTAATGCTGCGTTAATAAGACAGTACAGAACTGTCGAGACCCCTCTCCCCTCCCCCCCCAGTCTGCCTGGCCATCCAGGTTTACTGCCAAAGGAGACGCTAAGTGCCAGCTGGCACATCGCCCGCCCTATTGTTTTCTACAAGTTATGAGTCCTAGAATCTGGCTGAGATCTGTGAAACTTCTTGCCTTGCGATTTTGGCACTGCCATGCACTTATCTCCCACATTTAAAAATTAGGACAAGATAGATCTGGGTCTACTCTCCTTAGAAGTAAAGAGTTATTTAGTGTATTGTTCCCATGCTTTCTGACATGATAGACCATACATATGTACACACACACGCATGCACACATACATACACACGCATGTGCACACACGCGCACAGACTTGTTTGTTGAGTGAATAACTGAGTACTTCCACAAAGTCTTCTGGCCATGACTTCATAGAGCTCTAACTAGCTATTTTGGCAGCAACCGTCCTCTGTTGACTTCTGCCTACCCATCAGCCTTAGCTCAAATGCAATTTTCTGTCTGTCATGCCTTTTGAATTCCCTCCACTGAGTTAGACACTATGTAAGAGTTCCACACTAGATAAGAGCTACATGAGGAAGTTTCCATATTCGTTTCTGGATTCACCTTAATGTTCACAAGCTCAGTGACCAGTAGTGGTGAGTGTTCAAGCAATATGTGTGGAATGAGCGAAGAGAACTGGAAACGCAGCTTATCTCGGTCAAAAGACAGAAATGCGGCCAGCGTAACCAGGTGTTTTGGGTTGTGTTCACCTGTCTTGAATCTTCTTTATTTAGCAACTTCATTGAAACGTAACTCACATAGTGTAAAATTCACTCATTAGGATCTGACTAATGTCTTCTTGCCTCTCACTTGGTATGTGAAGGTCATTTTTTTTTCCTGATGGGGAAAGGGGAAGAAAATCGAAGTAGCATGTTGCCGAATCTTAATAGAGAACGGGCTCTTCCGGCCCCATTTTCCAGGGCTTGTTCTCCTGCCTCACTTCCCAACTGTGACACCGAGCAAATTCACGTTTCTAAGCCCTGGATCCGGATTTATAACATTTTGCCAGCGCCATATCATCGTCGGACCCTTTCAGGATGAGTTATGATGACCAAGTAAAGGATCCAGCCAGAGAGACAACACTATGAAACAATGCTGGTTCCTTCCCCCTTCCCCTGCTAACCTCGGGCTCTCAAACGGCAGTCTGTTCTTTCACCATTTGTTCTGTGCAGATTTTTTAAAGTACCCAACCTGCCTGCTTCCTGAGTCAGCTCCTCCTGTGGGTTAGCTTTCCCGACAATTGATACAATCTGGTCCCTCCTTCAGCAGAGGCTTTTTCTTTCCATCTCTTGAACGTGCCTATTAGAACACAACCCACCCAAGATCATTACAGAAACCATGGTTTCCTTACTTCCAATTCCCTTTCTTCTTTGCTAAAAGTATTGTAGACCAGAATCTTATTACCCCAAGCCTCTGTTCTTTGAAAATGGCTTTTCCCATCAAAAGAAGAGCTTTTCCCTTTAAGCCTCTTGTCTCAAAATCGCCTATCTTTTCTTTGACCTGCTTCTTCTAAAGTCTGTATTCTCCGTGTCTTGTATTTACAGTCTCTGCTTGTACAGCTTCCCCAGGACCCACCGGTTCTTCCCCTGGAGTCACATTACATCAGCCTTACTAATGCATATCGGCTACATATCAGATGTTTTATTATAGGCAGCCCATTAAAAAATATAAGCCTGGACGCAGGTTCGATTTAACATGGAGGACAAATTGTCTGAGGTTAAGTACAAACTGTTCCGAGATGCGGGGTGAGGGGGACGACAAATATTTATATTCTTATTAAATATCTATATATACCTGTTGAGTTTGTGCTTTTTCTCAACGCTTCAGAGACCCTCGAACTTTGAAGTGATTGAGACGGTAAAGGATGGGTTTCCAGAAATTTCGCCCCTAATTAAAAGCTCCATTAAAAAGGCTGCTCCATGCGTTCAAGTAACACCCACCAACAAAAACCTCCACAACCACCAGATTATCTCACCGGCGAGTGAGACTGCAAGGTTTGGGGGATCGACTGTACCACTTTGTGCTTGTGCAGGGGGGGATTCGAGGCCGCTTGGCCGTCTTCTTCGCCTTGGCTCTGCCCCTGTCTCCCCTGCTCCGGCTTCCCCAGTGCGTCCGGCCGGCGCTTTATAGGTGCAGCCTGGGCGGCTCCGCAGGCTGTTTTTCGGCTCCTTCGGATTGTGGTTGCTCCTGTGATCCGCAAAGATGCAGCTGAAGCCGATGGAGATTAACCCCGAGGTAAGCGTAGCTGCTGGGCCTCCATGGGAGCGCACGGCCGGGCCTTAGCTCCGGCCAAAGAGTCGAATCGGGTCGCTTTATTATCTTTTTTTCATTTGCCTTTCAGATGCTGAACAAAGTGAGTGGCATGGTGCGCAGCCTCTGTCCCTCTCCCCCGGGAGCATCGTCAGAGACGCCCAGCCGGCCGCGCCCTGCGCAATGGAGGTGGCCAGGCTGGGGCGCCCTGCTGGATGTCTTTTCTGCCCTGAGTTATTTAGGAATGGGGGATGACCGAGAGATAGATCAAAGGGACCCGGACAGGAGCAAGCGCGGGGAGCAGCTTTCGAGGGCGTGGCAATTGCCTAGCGGACCCTAGTCCGAGGGCTTCGCGGGAGCCACGTGTGGGCCGAGCTTTGTGCTGTGTCACTGCGCGGCTCGGAGGGTGGGACGTCGCGGAGGCTCCTCCTAGACTCGGGTGGGGACCTGTGTGTGTGTGGTGGGGGGCGATGCGCGTGCTGACTCCACCCCCTAGCAGGTGCCCATCACTTGTCTGGCTCTTTCCGCCTGGCTGCCCTGTCTCCTCTCTGCAGGTGTTGGCCAAGCTGGGTGTCGCCGGCCAGTGGCGCTTCGCAGACGTGCTAGGGCTGGAGGAGGAGACTCTGGGCTCAGTGCCATCCCCTGCCTGCGCGCTGCTGCTGCTGTTTCCCCTCACGGCCCAGGTAGGGTGAGGTTTGTGATGGGCGGGTCTCAGATGATGCACAGTGTTTTGGGATGCGCTCTTAGTCCGCGCTGCCCCCCTTTTCCCGTGGGGTAGGGAATAAGGGTTGCGCCTCCTAGGATGGGAGGTGCCTGATTTTCGTGGTACCTATTCATTGGCGCTCCTGTTGTAATGGCCATTATTGGAAGACATGAAGCGTATTGATCCTGTCTATTTTTCTAGTTATCCAGAGGAACTCGCTTGGTTCCATACACTTAGGGGTGGCTGTGGTTTCCTTTTAAGGTCACTGTTTGGTTCTCAGACTTTCACTTAGCTGTAAATTGAAGAGGGCCTGGCTTGCTTAAACCAAACTGTTCCCTTAATTTACCACCTCCATCTGCTTTTCTGGTGGATTGAGGGCTCTTTTCCATGTGTACCCCACAGCAGGCACACTGTTGAACCAGCTGTTTGAAAGGTGAATCATGGGTGCACAGAATCTTTTCAGCAGCTGTCTCTACCTCTGTGACCTTGTGTCTTCAGCACAGTCATGGAAACACCCTTGCATTTTTTGAAAAGGTCTTCCATCTTCCAGTGTTCGGGATATGTGACGCCAACACTGAGCATCAGATACAAAAACAAAACAGTGGGATATGTGTTGTCTTACCGTGTCCCTGCAAATCATGGCACCACCTGTCTCCTGTTGCTGTCAATTGCCCGCAGAATTTAGAAGGGGAAGAAATGGGCAAAACTTGGAGGCATTGGCATTTCTGGCCTCACTCTACATGGGATGAGGTTAATAAATACCATCCTAAGGGCAGGTGTTCTTGGTGCATTCTTGACCAAAACTAAGCTGTATGGAAAGGTCTAGGCCTTCCTCCTAGCAAATGGTCTCTTGTGAGTTCAAACACGTAGTGCGGAAGAGCCCAGTGACCTGTCTCCTAGTCGAAGCTCTTATTGGAACCCTTGCATGTCAGGCTGGCTTCCTTGACTGCACCAAAGCCCACGTCTCCTGTTCCATTGAGAGGTTCCGGAGCTGCTCTTGACGGGCCCCATGATGACTTGGAGGTTTTGAGCAGAGCTCAGGCAAGGCCTCTGGGAGGCAGTGGTGCAGCCTGTTTGCTTTCGGCTGCTCACTGGTCTCATTTTGCAGGCTCCAGTGGATCTTTGTAGAGAACATTCCAATTTGGCTGACTGCTGTTTTATCCTGTAGCTGAGGTCCAGTCTGTCCCATATGTTGAGTACCTGGTCTGCATATGTCATGTGTAAAACACTGTAGCTGATTAGCTGATTAGCCCTGAAAGGTGTGCAAACCCCTAACAGGTACTAGGACACCAGAACCTTTTAAGGGGCCATTCAGTTCACCCTGTGGGACAGACAATCCTGCTCCCGTTCTAGAGCCACGGAGTAAACACACGCTCCACTTCCGTGTACAGTAAACGCAAGGCTGGTAGACGCTCAGATCAGGCTGGCTGATGGGCTGGGTGACTTCTGCTGGCTGTGTGCAGTTGGCATCTCCATAGCAGTAGCACCTGCATTTAATTGACAATTCCTAACTGCTCAGGGCTTTCAGACTCACCTGTGAGAGGAATACAGTCTCCTGAGTCATTGCACAAGAAGCAGGCAATGGCTTGATTAAATGCCGTTCATATGGCAGAGTCTCTCGACGATTGCTACCGTTCTCCTCTCCGGTTAGACTCTCTGCTTTGCTGAATCTCTGGCAAGGATAAACCAGTACCTTGTCTTCCTCTTACAAGGTGAAAAGGTTTTGATTTTTGTTTTTTAAATCATTATCCACTCCTTGCACCAACGCCTTTCTAAAACAAAACAAAGGGGGAAACAAAGTCCTTGCCTCCACTTGCCCCTTTCAACAGTTAAAGCCTGCTTAAATACATCAACTTGCACACAAATGAAGCAGTTAAGGGATGGAGAAACAGACACCAGCTGGTGCTGCCCCTGGGTGTTGATCAAAGGTTGTTGAGGACACCTGTATGAAATACAGCCATTGTTCTCGAAGGGAGAAAACCCCAAGCAGGGCTCTTTCCGGATCTCCTGATACCTCGCCGCCAGCTGAAGGTTGCTGTGGTGTCTAGACACCCTTGGGCACCATCCAAGGCTCTACCTGCACTGCAGCATCAGGGTGGAGCCCCACGGCCTGCCTGGGGAGGGGAGGGAGACTGTTCTCTGGGCATCAGCCAGCATCTAGAGCCATGGCTGCTGCTCCTGGCCGCACATCCCACTGCGCATCTCTTTAGAACTGGCTGGACTGCCATGTGCATTTGCATTTTGAGATTAAAAAAAAAAAAGAAAAAACCACCCTTTTGTTCCCCCTATTCACAGCATGAGAACTTCAGGAAAAAACAAATCGAGGAACTGAAGGGCCAAGAAGTGAGTCCTAAAGTGTACTTCATGAAGCAGACCATCGGAAACTCTTGTGGTACCATCGGGCTGATCCACGCAGTGGCCAATAATCAAGACAAGCTGGAATTTGGTACTTGGGGCTGAATAATTTGGACATTCGCTATTTTTTAAGCGTTTTTGTTTTTGTTGGTGTGGGTGTGTCCCCACACAGCATGCCTGTGGGGGTTAGAGTACATACAGCTCTGTGGAACCCTCTCCTACTTGGAGGTTGTGGGGGTGGGGACTGAACTCGGGCTGTCTAGCTGGCTCTCAGTCACCTGCTGTTTAAACTTGAGACGTGGGGTTCAAAGAGTTCACAGCTTAATGGTTACAGTTTATTTCAGCACTAGATAAGCAGACACACCTGATGGGGCAGGACAGGATCTCACTCTGTAATTCTGGCTAGCCTGAATTGAATTGAATAAACTCAAGATGATTCTCTTGCCTCAGCTGCCTGCTGGGGTTTACAGGTGTGTGCATCCACACCTGTCTTTACAGTTGTTGGAAGCCTGTTAAATCACACAGACTACTCACCTGGACCCAGTCCCACGAATGGAGTTTTGCTGTTTCTCTTTGGAGGGGAGGAAACTAATCCTCCAAGTTCCTGCTGCCCCCACCCCCTGCACAGTGAGCTTTCTGTGTAGCCTTTTCTTTTCTCCCTTCTCTTCTCGCAGCTTTGCAGGGGCTCAGGTGAGAAAAGAAATACTTGAGGGCCAGCTGGTGTAAAGATTCTCGCATATACTCCTTTAATTCTCAAAATTCTAAGGGACTAAAGGTGACAGCTGGAAGAGGTGGATCAGCAGGGTCTATCTGCAGTAGTTCTGTGTGCCCTAGTGCCAGAGGGGCCGGGACGGCGGAGAGCCACTGACTCAGGAAAGCATAGCAGTAGGCTGAAACCTTGAAGGATGCAGCTGTGAGCATAGTCAGGCGCAGGGCTTCCACCCTCCTCCAGGGGAAGCTGAACGGGATGTAGGGAAAGATGTCTGAGCCCGGAAGCCTGTGAGAGCAGCAAGGATCAGCAAGAAAATGTTACGTTCATGTAGCAGTTACGTGTGATTTAGGCCAAGAATCAGCAAAGTTTCTTAAAATGCTAGAGAATAAGTCTTTTTTTGGGGGGGGGGGGGTTGAGACAGGGTTTCTCTGTGGCTTTGGAGCCTGTCCTGGAACTAGCTCTGTAGACCAGGCTGGTCTCGAACTCACAGAGATCCGCCTGCCTCTGCCTCCCGAGTGCTGGGATTAACGGCGTGCGCCACCATCGCCCGGCGAGAGTAAGTCTTTTAGGCTCTGAGAGCTGTGTGGTCTCTGACTTTGTACCCGAAAACATGCCACAGCAATACTGGAAGCAGATGGGGCATGGTTGGGTTTACTTAAAATTTTATTTATTAAAAAATAATAATAATTTACCATCTCCTAAATTTGAATGGCTGTAGGTGGCAACAAGTTGAATATCCTCAGCACTGTTGCCCCTGCAGATCAAATACAGACCCAGCTACTGAGGACCGAGGCAGGAGGATCACTTGAGCCTGTTCAAGGCCACTGAAACCTATGTCCAAAAAAATGTGTTGCTTAGTAGTTAATTTGTCTAGCAGTGCAAGGCCAGGCCTGGGGTTGATCTCTCTCACACACACAGCCACACGCACGCACACTTATATATACATTTGTTTTCACAACAATGCTTGGATTAAAAAGTACCCTTGTGCAGTTTCTAAATTAGAATGCTTGCTTGTCCATAAGTACCTAGGTCTAGAAGTTCTTTTTCCAGCCTGGTTGTGATGAAGCTGTCTTAGGAAGCTGTGACTTGGTCCTTTTTATTTCCTCTATGAATCCTTACTTTGACTAGAGTCTGTTCCCGGGATCAGGGGGAATGTTAGAACCGTGGTAGAGCCGGGATCCAAGAGTTCATTTGACTCGGTCCTTCCGTGGAGTTAGAGGATCCCCAACAATCCCAGGTTTTGGTTTTCTTTTTTTCGGTGATGGGGATCAAGCCCAGGGCTAGGCAGGTACTATTGGATTGAGCCCACCCTCATCCTCCCCAGAGTTTGAAATAATCCCCATGAACCAAATCTGTTAAATTTAGAGCTGAGTTGGAGCTGAGGTCATTTGGAACCATTCTTGCTGCAGTGGGGTCTCCTACCGTCTGTACGTATTCTATTGAGTAGCGGCCTTGCTGATACCAAAGGCAACTGCACTGGGCTCTAAGCCAGGAAACATAGGTCTTCATATTTCTGTCTTAAGACATCTATGCTAATGGCATTCTAGGTGTTCCGTTTGAATTGGGAAGTGTTTCAGAGTCAGCTACAGACATAGTAGGCTCTTCTCTTAAGGGACTAGGACCCCACAAATACATGATTCAAGTATATGGATGCTGTAAGGAAGTGGCGAGATTTGAGACACGGGTGAGGCAGGATTGGGGTGTCAAGGACCAGGTGAAAGAAAGAGCATCCACACTGGAAGGGTGGGTCTGCTCTTCTGGTTTGATTGCAGCATCAAGGAGGGTTGGGAAACTCTGTGTAAAGGGGCAGCTCATCCACATCCCTGAGGCCATGTGTAGGTCGAGGTGGTTTATAGGGCCAGCCGTGCAAAGGCCTAAGTGGACAAGAGCTGTGTGTGCCCTCTTACACTGTCCAATCTATGCTAATATGTACCTTTTCTTTTGAAGAGGACGGGTCAGTCCTGAAGCAGTTTCTTTCTGAAACGGAGAAGATGTCCCCCGAAGACAGAGCGAAGTGCTTTGAGAAGAACGAGGTAGAAAGGGCTTCTGTAGCATCGCTTTTACGTAGCTCTGGAGGGCTGCACCGCATGCTAACGGCTTTCTCTCTCCTGCAGGCTATTCAGGCGGCCCATGACTCCGTGGCCCAGGAGGGCCAGTGTCGGGTAAATACCAATACAAGTATAGACTGAGTCAGGCTGAACCCACGCGCCCTCTGTCTCCTGTGGGATAGTTACAGGAATCACTTACTGCAATGCAGTGGCCTGCAGGTGTTGCCCAGCAAGGCGAGCTGACCCAAGAAAATCCTCCTCTGATAACATACAGAGTTGATCTGTTTCCCTCCAATAGTCTGAGAAGTCTGCTTGGCAATTAGAATAAGTCAGTGGTCGATTCTGTTATTAGCTTGTAAGAGCCCGTGGGTTCAGCTCTAGCACGAAAAAATAAGTAAGCCATAGTGTGTGAAGAGACCCCCCTAAACTCAATGCAAAATTTAACTTGGAAGCCAGGACCTGCATTGGCACAGCTGTCTCCTGCCTTCTAGACTTAAAGCAAGATACCCTCCCCTGGGCCCGATCTCCTTCCCACTAAAGAGCATGCAATTCATAGGCCTGCAGAGTTGGCCCAACTGTTCCAGCATTTCCGCCTCTCACTCTTAGAGAGTAAGAGAATGATTTTAACTAAGTTCATATACTACCTCACTAATTTTTTTTCCTTGACTCTTTTTCAGGCAGATGACAAAGTGAATTTTCATTTCATTCTGTTCAACAACGTAGACGGCCACCTCTATGAACTTGGTATGTGTCGCTCCATCTTGGAATCCAGTAGAATATCTCTCTTATGGATAGCGCTGGTGTGTGACTTTCCTTCCGGCAGTATATATGCAATGATTTATGATGCCATAACTGTATTCCACTGGGAACATTTAGCCCTCCTCAGGCAACTAAAATGCCCAGTGACAAGCCAGTGAGAAGGTCAATCAGAGTGGCATTGGTTGTAGGGTTCATGGCACTCCCCCACCACGCTCACTTATGGTGTCCCCTAACAGCGTCCATTTTACACAGGGATCAGTGCCTGAACATTACATTACAGAAATGTAAGGTGAATTTGGTAAGATTTGTTTGAGACAGGCTGTCTTTACCAACGCCTGGCTGTCCTGTAACCCACTATGTAGACCAGATTGGCCTTGAACTCACAAATCAATTTGCCTTTACCTCCTAAATGCTGGAATTAAAGGCATGCACCACCATTCCCAGGTTGTAAAGTGAATTTGGATCTGTTGCATCATTTCTATTTATGGAAATGAAAAGGAATATCCATCTTGTAAAATTTGTCCCTTTTACTTTACTGGAAAAGGCTCATAGCTGTCTCCTCTCAGACTTAGATTCCCAAGGGCAAAGGAGACAGGAAATCGGCTGTCACTAAAGCATTCTTTCCTGTAGAGACTGCCTGACGCTGTCTTATCCAAAACATGGGGGTACAGTTCCCTGTTAGGGTAACTGGGTCAGACCTATGTGATCCCAGCTGTAGACTAGAATTATCAGTGACTGTGCAGGAGTGCTCGAACTCATTGTATCCTGTTGCTCTGAGATCAGGTTTCCCTCGTGGGAATGATAGCAGCCTTTGGAAGAATCTAAAAATCCTCCTGGGTTGGGCAACTACTGTATTCTGAAAATGTGTAGGGAAACCTGACCCGCCTGGCTTCTTTGTTCTAGATGGGCGAATGCCCTTTCCCGTGAACCATGGCACCAGTTCAGAGGACGCTCTACTGCAGGTAATCCTGGGAATGCCTCTCCGCCGCAGACACGCGTCTTCCCACCACTTCTGTGGAGCTGTGCTGACATTCAGAATGCCAGCATCAGCTCTGCTGGGTGATAGCATTCTTTAGGGCTTAAAGATCCTTTCGGCATTCTAGCTGCCTCGCTTTAGACCAGGTGGTTTTAAACAGGATCCTTCAAAGAAGCCCTGGCTAATCTGTTTCGTGTGCCATCTTTAGTTAGAATGGCTTGAAAGCCATTGTTTGGCTTTCGTGTGGGATTAAGGTAGCCCTTGTTTCCTGGTGGGGTTACACCATCCCTAGAGAGTGGAATATCAATTTTCTTTACCTTCCGTAATCCTCTGATACTTCTCAGTACGGGTTAGCCTTGTGGGGTATATGTTACAAATGTTGGCTAGGTAAATTATATCATTTCTTCCCCCGATGGTTTACCGGTATTGGAGAGCAGGGGATGCAGGATCACTTGACTAAAGAGGTGGCATGCTGCTCTTACGGAGGACCCTGGTTCAGTTCCCAGTACCCACCATCCAGGCAGCTCCCAGCTCCCTGTCATTGCGGTTTTACGGCATCCACAAACGTGCACACACTTACAGAGCACATTCTCATAACTAAAAACGGTGCTGGAGAGATGGTTGCAGACGCACTTACAGAGGATCTGGGTTTGATCCCTAGCACCGCGTGGTGGCTTCCAACCATCTGCAGCTCCTTTTCCAGGGGAGCTGAAGCCCTTTTCTTGCCTCCACAGGCACCAGGCATGCAAGTGGTACCTAGGTACTCATGCAGGCAAAACATCCATATACTTAAAAAAATTTTTTTAAAAAATGAAATCTTTAAGATTCAGGACCGTACACCTATCCTGCTAGAAGTGACTATTGAAAACTCAGTTCTGAACTGTTCTGGGCCTTTTTGACCAAAAATACATCTTTAGAATAGAATCCTGATGCTGTTGCAAAGGAATGTCTTATGATAAAATGTAAGACATTGAAGTATGACTTTATTTGTAGTGGTAACAACAGCTGATGTTCCCTCAGCACTTGGTGCACACGTGGAGGTCAGCAAAGATTGTCTGTGAGGAGAAGATAGGAAGTTCTGCTTTGTGTGGTGCGTGGCTCTGTGACCGGTGCCCAGAGCTGCGCCTGCCTCTCTAAGCTCTGCTGATGGTAACTAAACAGATATGTCTACCCATGTCTGCCAAAGGTTTGTTCACCAAACTGGCAAGAGGCTGGGTTTGGCCTGTAGGCTGCAGTTGTTGACTCCTGGTCTGGGTGATTCCCTAAGTGATTTCTACCTTCTGTTGAGTGGCCCCTTTAATAATGCAGGAAGTGAGACTCCTTGCCCCCTTCTCCAAGATGAGGATCCAGGATACAGATTAGTGCCTGAATTCTGTGAATTCAACAGTGGAACCCTGGGTCTCGGCCACTGTACGCTGAGACCCTTCTTTAGGGGATCGGGCTTTGGAACATCAAAGATCTGGTCACCTCACATCACACTAGTGTAATGCACGATTTATTAAAAACTCGAAGACTGAAATTGGGGTTCAACCCGAAGACCCAAAAAGCAAAGTAGCCAGCCACCGGCTCTTACCTTAACCTCAGTCCAAAGTGGTGATCCTGGCTCCAGGAATCTCGGAATGACACAGCGTCTGAGGGCTGTCTCCTCCCATATTATAATCTTCTCTAGGGCTGGGATTAAAGGCATGCACCACCTGGTTTCTATGGCAACTAGTGTGGCTACTGGGATTAAAGGTGTGTGTTACCACTGCCTGGTCTGTAAGGCTGACCAGGGGAGCTGTTTTACTCTCTGATCTTCAGGCAAGCTTTGTTTATTAAAGCACAAATTAAATGATACTCTACTAGTGAACCTAGTTATAACAAACCAAGCACGTGGAGTCATTTGTAATCGAGGAGTGTGCATTAAAGCTGAGCCTGTGGTGTAGCGCCCTGGCGCCTGAATCTTTTCCATTGCCTCATCCTTTAAAGTGGATGAGAGTAGACTGCTTGACTAGGCCTTGGGAACGCTTTCTCTTTGCAATTCCTGTCTCCGGCAGGTTCCGTATACTAATACCATTCCTCCTTTCCAGGATGCTGCCAAGGTCTGCAGAGAATTCACTGAGCGTGAGCAGGGGGAGGTCCGCTTCTCCGCAGTGGCCCTCTGCAAAGCTGCCTAAATCCTGGGGGAGAAAACCAGCCGCTCCCCTTCCCCTGGGCAGGCCCACGCGGCCCTGCCCTTGGTCTGCAGCTTTAGCACTTAGAACCACAGCTGTCCTCTTCCGTTCCACAGCCCCCTTACCTCCACCCTTCCCAGGCCACCAGGGAGCTCTGTCACAGCCACGCCAGTGTGAACCTCAGAGGCAAAGCGGTTTCCCCTACTGTGTCTCGTACCTTAATATCTACGGCTTCTTTGGTTTGTGTCTGTAAGTCAAGGCTTTGCGTGTGGTTTGTCTGTCCTTAAAAGGAATAATAAAACTTTTCTGCTGGTAATCAGAGTATCAGCTGATTTTTATGTCCCCGTCCCCAGTCTTTCAGATGTGATAGATACTTTGACAAGTGAAAGACAAATGATGCCACAGAGACCAGAGTACTGTGGGACAATGGTCTTGTGCCCTGTAAAGATTTGTCACCTGTATTGGTTTAATTGGCCACAGGCAGGAAGTATAGGCAGGGCAACCAAAATAGGAAAATTCTGGGAAGAGGAAAGGCTGAGTCTACAGTCATCACCCAGACAAAAGGAAGCAAGATGAGAATGCCTCACTGATAAAAGGTACCAAGCCACATGGCTAACACAGACAAGAACTATGGGTTAATTTAATATGTAAGAGTTGTTAATAAGAAGCCTGAGCCCCTGTTTGTTTCTTTGGGACTCAATGGCTGCAGAACTGGATGGGAAAGTAACCCCTGTCAACACCAGAGAACAGCTTTTCAGAAGGAGTTCTCTCCCAGCATGTTGGTGACAGGGTCCCTCTGGTTACTGCCTCCCACCTCACTGCAGGAGTTCTGAGATTACAGATTTACACCATTGCATCTGGGTTTTATGTGGGTTCTGGGGCTCAAACGCAGCACATCATAGTTCCTCAGCAAATGCTCACCCACTGAGTCATCTCCCCAGTCCTACTTTGTATTTGTCTAATGTTTTCCTGATGAATTGACTTAGGAGCTTTGGGATTCAAGGGCACAGTGGTTAAGCGCCACTTCTAAGGTCATATAAAGAGTGTCATATAAAGAGTACTGTCAACCTGACTCATAGTTTTTCTCCTGGAATCTCACTTGGCTGAGGTTAGGAAAGTCTCCGGATAAAGCCCACAGTGGCCTTGAGGTAGACAGATTACAACTTATTGGAATTCTTAAACCAGTCTCCTGTCTCCTGTCAATCATCTGCAAGATCAGTAGAACATAGTGGGCCCTATCTCGGGTGGTTCCTATACTGGACATATTCCAATCAGCATCTGCATTTTTGCTTTTCAGTAAATTGCTTCAGAGGAGCTCTTTCAAAATTACCCCTTCCAAGAAAAACAGACTGAATGTAGACATTGGTTCTGCAGCAGATCTCACTGTTCCTAGTTACAAGAATTCTTTAGAGTAGGGGGAGCCTCATGTTGCTTGTCCTAACTCCCAAAAGAATCCTGTCCTTGGGGAACAGGAGTCCTGATAGCCTGGGTCACAGCTGCCTTTGTGGGTGTGGCGTGTATCACAGTAAGGTCAACTTAGGGGTTGGTCCTCACTTTGCATTTTGACACAGAGTCTCTTGTTCGCTCTGCTACATGAGGAGAGCAGGCCCACAGGCACCTGGGAATTGCCCACCTTTGCCTCCCATTTTCCATAAGCATGCTGGGATTGCCAGCATGTTCTACTGCATATGGCTTTGGTGGTGTACTGGCTAGTTCAATGTCAGCCTGACACACAAGCTACAGTCGTTTGGAAAGAAGGAGATTGGAGAAATTTCCATTGGAGAAAATGCTCCTACCAGATTGGTGTGTGGACAAGCCCATGGCACATTTTCTTGATCAATTATCAATGCGGGAGGGCCCAGCTTCTGTGGGTGTCACCCCTGGGCTGATGGTCCCCGGATGTATAAATAGCAGGCTGAGGAAGCACTCTCCGTGGCTTCTGCATCAGTTCCTGCCTGAGAGTTTCTGCCCTGACTTCCTGGGATAACGGACCACAAGCTGTTAAGATGAAATCGACCCTTTCCTAGTCAACTTACTTTTGGTCATATTGTTTTATCACATTAATAGAAACTCTAACTAAAACATGTGGGTTCCGGGGATCAAAACTGCACCCTCATGCTTGAGAGGTAAACACATTATCCTCTGAGCCATCTTAGCCCATCTGTTTTGTTTTTTTCAAAACAGGGTTTCTCTGTATATCATTGACTGTCCTGGAACTCACTCTGTAGACCAGGCTGGCCTTGAACTCTCAGAGGGTCTGCCTGCCTCTGCCTTCCAAGTACTGGGATTAAAGGTGTACCTCCTTCTGGCACCCCCCTGTTATGTTTTGAGGTAGGGTCTCCTGTAGCTCAGACTGCTCCTGGAACTGGTATAGCTGAGGATGACCCTCCACTCCTGGTCCTCCTGCCTCCACCTCCACAAGTGCTGAGATTATAGGTCTGTGCAAACACATTGTTGACACTATGCTGAGGGTCAAAACACAGGGCTCTGTTCGTGCTGGGAAAGCGCCCTGACGACTGAGCTGCAACCCTAGCCCTTCTTTGGTTTTTAACTTCTATGACTGTAGCACTTTCAAACTTTCTTATTTTGGGGCCAGCAAGATGGTTTAGCTTACTGCCAAGTCTGACAACTGAGTTTAATTTCCAGGGCCCACAAGGTGGAAGGAAAGAATCAACTCCTGCAGGCTGACCTCTGACCTCCACGTGTGCATTGACATGCATGTGCACACACCAAAGCAAAATATAAAAAGAGTTTCTTAGTTTTGACCTGAAATAATCAACATTTTCAGGGGATAATATGATAAGTGATGCATATATGTACATCAATATATATAATGGGAAATCAAGTCAATTGGCATTTCCATCTCCTTAAACATTTATTATTTCTTGAAAACCTTCAAACTCCTTTGTAAAGTACGTAAGGTGCAAACTGTAGTCACCCTGCCTAACCGGAACACGAGAACTTATCCTGTGTGACTCCCGACCTTCCTCTACCTTAGCCCATTTACCACCTCCTACCCTCTAGTGGCCACTCTCCTCTGTTGTCTGAGATCAACTTTCATTTTCGCTTCCAGCAAGAGCATGTAATATCTGTCTGGCCCTGGCTTACACCATTTAGCATAGTGGGATCCAATTCTCCTCAGGTTGCTGTAAACAATAGGATTTTATTCTTGCTTGTGGCCAAATAATATTCCATCGTGTGTGCACGCCACACTTACATTGACATCTGCTGGAATCTTTTTTTTTTCAATTTTTTTAAATATATTTTTTTTATTTATTATGTATACAATATTCTGTCTGTGTGTATGTCTGCAGGACAGAAGAGGGCACCAGACGTCATTACAGATGGTTGTGAGCCACCATGTGGTTGCTGGGAATTGAACTCAGGACCTTTGGAAGAGCAGGCAATGCTCTTAACCACTGAGCCATCTCTCCAGCCCCCCTGCTGGAATCTTTTGAGTGTAAGCCACCTCTGTTCCTCAGAACGAAGTGGTATAGCTGCATGGAGCTGAAGCCAGAGGGATACGTTTTAAATTCTCTTTTGAGTTAGGGTCAAACAATTGATACTAAGTTGATTGAACTGGTCCTTGACTTGCTTCTGTCTAGGTCACTAAACAAAGAAATTATCCTCTATCACATTCTCATCAGACATTGAGAGAACTGGACCAGTGCTAGGATGAAGCTCACAACCTTGGATTTAATCTTCACCACCAAAATACTATAAGTAAAAGATATTTTAAAACTGGTGAAGATGTATAGGGAGGACTTGGGCTCTAGAAGTTTCCGTGTAATGTCACCAGTTTCCCTCTAGATACACAGGACTGTCCGTGTTGCATTCCACAGGAAGGCAGACCTCTGGGATGGTGTGACTCACTTAGTTTTCCCAACAAGCCCTCTGGTTGGCATGTGGGATTTGTCAAAGATTTATACAGCAGCTGTTCCCTTCATTTATTCCTCTTAGGCGATGGAGGGGACTTCAGAAGTTTTCATCTAACAAAGGCATCTGGTGCTAAAATACCCCTTTTAATAAAGACCCCTAATGTCTAATGGGGGCCCTTGAGTTTATAGACCCCTCAGATAATAGCTGGGCTGACTAAACACTCACAAACACGGAGAAGTGTTCTCAAAGCAAACCTGTGAGACTAAAATGTACATGCGTGTGTCTTAAAGCCAGGTGAGGTGTTGGCTCCACTCTGTGCTGCACATTTGACTACATTGTGTGGTTTTGGTATCGTTCCTGTTTTTAAGATGGAAGATGATCACATGGTGTAGCTTAGGCAGCGTGTCTTAAGGTTACCTGCTTGATAAGTGACATTCCTGACATTCAAACCAAAGCAGACAGAAACATATGATAATGATATTCCTGGGCATAAATGGGCCTATCCAAGTTAAGTTTGCTATTTCCTGGGAATAAATGGGCCTGGCAAAGCTAAGTTAAGATTCATGGTCTCACACTTCTACAGATCCTTCCAACATTCTGGCTTGGATGTCCCAGTAAAATTCATTTCCTCTCTCTCTCTCTCTCTCTCTCTCTCTCTCTCTCTCTGTATGTATATGTATGTATGTATGTATCTTTATTCTTTTTAAATTTTCCCTTCCTTCCATCTTTTCTTAAATAGGATCTCATTATGCAGCCCTGGATGGCCTAACACTCTCTGTGTCGAAGAGATTGTCCTCAAACCCACAGAGATTCATTTGCCTTTGACCACCTAAGTGCTGAGATTAAATGCATATGTTATCATATCCACCCTTGTATCTTTACCATTTGTTTCTTCTTATTATTTTTAGATTTATTTATCTATCTTTAAGCATATGAATGTTTTTGCCTGCATGTATCACCACATACAGGCCTATTAGACCTCCTGGAATGAGTTACTGATGGCTGTGAGCCACCATGTGGTGCTGGAAATTGAATCCAGGTCCTCTGCAATAACAGCCGGTGCTCTTAACCACTGAACTATCTCCCCAGCACATTCTATCTTCTTGTTGTTGTTTTTATTGTTTGTTTTTCAAGACAGAGTTTCTCTGTTTATTGTGGGACAATAGTCTTATACCCTGTAAAGATTTGTCACTTGTATTAGTTTAATAAAACACTGATTGGCCTGTAGAAAGGCAGGAAGTATAGGCAGGGTGACCAGACTAGGAGAATGCTGGGAAGAGGAAAGGCTCAGTCTGCAGTCGTCACTCTGACATAGAGGAAGCAAGATGAGAATGCCTCACTGATAAAAGGTACCAAGCCATGTGGCTAACACAGACAAGAATTATGGGTTAATTTAAGATGTAAGAGTTAATAAGAAGCCTAAGCTAATAGGTCAGCCAGGTTATAATTAATGTAGACCTCTGTGTGTTTCTTTGGGATTGAATGGCTGTGGGACCAGGTGGGATAGAAACCTCTGTCAACATTATGTAGTCCTGGCTGTTCTGGAACTCACTCTGTAGACCAGGCTGTCCTTGAACTCAGATATCTGCCTGCCTCTGCCTCCCCTGTGCAGGGATTAAAGGCCCACCTGCCTCTGCCTCCCCTGTGCAGGGATTAAAGGCGTGTGCCACCACTACCCAGCTTCTATCTTTATTCTCAAAAACACAGTTCTCCCCTGCTTCTGGCCACTGAGCTTATGATTGATTTAACTTTAGAGTCGCATTTTCCATGCTTTCAAGAATGGCTACATTATCTTTATAATAAAGTTTTCAGTTCCTCTGTCTGGGATTACAAACCCTTTCGAATTCCTAGTTAATTATAGCATACTTTCAAGTCTCTTCAATTTATATCTGAAACCAGTACCACTCATTTAGTCTCCTGTATGATAAAGGTCATTTGGTGTGTGTGTGTGTGTGTGTGTGTGTGTGTGTGCGCGCGCGCATATGTGTAGGCCAGAAGACAACTTCGGATGTCCTCAGGCACTGTTCACCTTGTTTCTTGAACCCTGTCTCTCACTGGGACTTGGGATGTCTGGTTAAGGGTACTCTGGCTGGTTGGTGGCTTTCCAGCACTGGCCTTTTTCCTAACGCTAGGGACCAAACTTACGCCCTGTGGCAAAGCCTACTGACTGATCCATCTGTCTCTCAGCCCTTACATCGTCCTCTTCTCAACAGGCACTGTTAGGAAAATGCTTTAGAACTTAATTATGCTTATTTTCTCTAAAACCTCAGCTTATTTGGACCACCTCACTTTCCTGCCCACTCTGGCGTGGGAGGCAATGACTCAGTGGATGAATTTGGCAGGGTTACTTTCTTTTCTTCTTTGAATAGTGTGATCTTTTAAAACCATTCCTTTGTTTACCTGATGGGTTTCTCACTTGGGGTTAGCATTCCCTGGGAGACAGGTGTGAGGCAGAGCATCGCGTGAGCCAAGGAGTTTGGCACTAGCCTGAGCAACAAAGCTACACTATGCCTCGAAATAGAGAGGCAATTAGATGGACGCCGCTCTTTCCCAGTATGAAGTACATGGATTGGGACAATTTAAGGCACTTGATGGTTTCTTGGTCATGTTCCCAGTTCATATCCTTAACTCAGATTTAGATTATAGAAATGTGTTAACACATGTGTTAACACACATGCACACATATACACACACACACATGAATTTTAAAGATAGGGTTTCACTAAGTTGTCCACGCTGATCTTGAACTCTCAATTCTCCTGCGTCAGCTTCCTGAGTGTTGGAATTTCAGGCCTAAGCTTTTAGATAATATATTACTGTTACAATCACATTTATTGTGGGTGTGTGTGCGCGCCATGCTATGTATAAGGAGTCAGTTCCCTCCTTCCATTCTGTAGGTCGTGGGGATTGAACTCAGATCTTTGGGCTTGACATCAAGCACTTTTCCTTGCTGAGTTACCTTGCTGATCCCAAAGCAGACTTCCTTTCCTTGGCAGAATATCCTCTTTAAAAAACAATCCTCAATTTCCTAAATCATAGCTCCCAACCCATCAACAGTGTTCTTTATGGTGAGATGGCACACTCAGTCTCCCAAGTGGTGTGAAGCGTCAAGAGGTATTAACACTCTTGAGGGTATGGGCTTTTCTTTCTTAAAAAGTTTTGTTTTAATTATGTGTGACTGTATGTGCCTGTGAAGATGTGTACACACGAGTGCAGGTGCCCATAGAGGCCAGAGGAGGTCATCAGGTGGGTGCTGGGAACTCAGCGCAGCTTCTCCGCAGGAGGTTTTAAACACTGCTTTTAGTTACTGAACTATCTCTACAGCCCTGTTTTGGCTTTATTCTTGTTTTTTTAAAAAGTTATATGGGTGATATGGGGTGATACAGAGGTGGTACTGGGTGATACAGAGGTGATGCAGGGTGATACAGAGTGATACAGAGGTGATGCTGGGTGATACAGAGTGATACAGAGGTGATTCTGGGTGATACAGAGGTGATGCTGGGTGATACAAGGTGATACAGAGTGATACAGAGGTGATGCTGGGTGATACAGGGTGATACAGAGGTGGTACTGGTTGATACAGAGTGATACAGAGGTGATGCTGGGTGATACAGAGTGATACAGAGGTTATGCTGGGTGATACAGAGGTGATGCTGGGTGATACAGAGGTGATGCTGGGTGATACAGGGTGATACAGAGGTGATGCTGGGTGATACAGGGTGATACAGAGGTGATGCTGGGTGATACAGGGTGATACAGAAGTGATACAGGGTGATACAGAGGTGATGCTGGGTGATACAGAGTGATGCAGAGGTTATGCTGGGTGATGCAGAGGTGATGCTGGGTGATACAGGGTGATACAGAGGTGATGCTGGGTGATACAGGGTGATACAGAAGTGATACAGGGTGATACAGAGGTGATGCTGGGTGATATAGGGTGATACAGAGATGATGCTGGGTGATACAGGGTGATACAGAGGTGATGCTGGGTGATACAGGGTGATACAGAAGTGATACAGAGGTGATGCTGGGTGATACAGAGGCTATGCCGGGTATTGCATGGTGAGCCTGATCAGTAATCCTGCGTGTTAACAAGGGAATTTAAAAATTAATCTTAAGGATAACCTGAAGATAAAAGAAGCATTTTTAAAAATAGAGGCTCATAAATTTGTTTGCTTTGACTGAACTTAAAAAGTCTGGAGTACTTCTCACCCATGCTTCTGTAAGTTAACCTAATTAAACTCATTAGATCACAGGAAAGGACAAAGATGGAAGGGACTGGCTGAGAAGAGGAAGGGGGTCTGCAGGAGAGGGAAGAGTTCTAGAGGGCAATGTGACTGTACATTATATACACGTATGTAATACATTATATACATATAAAGCTATAATGAAACACTATATAATTAATATGTGCTAATAGAAACAAAAATAGCTATAATAGTTTAGATAAACAACCTTCAAATATCCAGTGTTTGGATGTCTAAATTCAAATTTAGGGTCCTTTTATTTCTTTACATTTTTTCTTATATTGAATCACCTCCCCTCCCCTCTGGATTCACTCCCTTTCTGGTTCTCATTAGAAAACAACAGGCTTCTAAGTAAGAGGTAACAACCAAACATGACAAAATAAAGTACAATAAGACGAAGCAAAAACTATCATATCATAGTTGGACACGTCATCCCAGCAGGAAAAAAGGAGTCCCAAGAGCAGGTACAAGAGTCAGAGATCCACTCACTCTCACAGTCAGGAGTCCCACGAAAATACTAAGCTACTATCTATAACAGAGATGCAGAGGACCTGCTATAGGCCCATGCAGGCTGTGTGCTTGCTGCCCCAGTCTCTACAAGCTCCTACGTGCCTGCCTTTGTTGATTTGTAAGGCCCTGTTCTCCTGGTGTTCTCCATCCTCTCTGCCTCCTCTTCCCAGAGCTCTGAGGAGAGGGATTTAATGGTGGCCTCCAACTGAAGGTGCTCCTCATGAAGACTGCTAGTAACGGGGGATGTGGACTTTTAACTGGATGTCTATCTCTTGTCACTAGTTGAGGCTTCCAGTGGCGGGGCTAGGGTTGCATCCCATCGAGTTGCTGGCCACGGGGGTCCACATGGAAATCCCTAAACAACACAGGCTGTGGCTGAGACAAGAGGTTGCTCTCCACAGACAGACAGCAGGGCTCCATTGCCAAGGACAACACCACATACAACTCACTGAACATGGAGACGCTGAGCTGGGGCCCACATGGAGCCTGTTCACCTGTGTTCCAGTCTCTTTGGTGTGGTCTCTGTAGGCCAATGAAAGAGAAAAGTGAACACCAGACCAGCCACCAAACCTTTGTCCTACAATCCGTTTTGCGTGTACAATACGCTAGGGCAGTCACGGCACAGAACTTATGGGAGTAGCAAGCCAATGCCTGAACCTAAGCGGGCCTGACCTAAGGCCCACTCCACGACAAGGAACTCACACATGACACTGCTTGACGGCTTGGGAAATGCAAAACCAGAGACCAGACAGTCCAGAGACCTAGGGTAAAACCAAACGTTACTGGTCAAAAACAAACAAACAAACAAGACCAATAAAATGTCTCCTAATGATATTCTGCTATACTCATAGATGAGAGCTTTGTCCAGCTGTCATCAGAGGGGCTTCCTTCAGCAGCAGACAGGAATATATGCAGAGATTCGCAGTCAGACATTATGCAGAAAGAGAGTCTAAATTGGAGGTCTCCATCAAATTTTGGATCTTAAACCTGAATACCCTATTCATACCCAAAGCACACGGAACAGTGTACTCAAAGCTATGCTCATTATGCCCAGTAGGTGGCAGTACAGGAGAACCTATGGCAGCTTTGTAGCCAGGCAGTTGCCCTCAGAAAGGGCAGTGTGTGTGCCACCTCCGTTTTTGCTCAGTGTTTTGGGCTTGGTAACTTTGTCCAGATATTTTACTCAACACAAACCCTGTGGATTAAGGATTGTTGATGGAGCATTCATAGCTTTGCCAGGTTTCATTTACTGTATGGTAAAATAGAAATAAACAGTAATAAATTCCAATTAGAAGTCCATTATACCATGGGGGATGAGGGAGGGGAGATTGGAGAAGGAGGATCAGCAAAAGCAAAGAATGTATGAGAACGCTGTAATGAGATACATCATTCTGCATGCTAAATTTTAAAAGCTAATAAAGTTAATTGTAAATGAGCTTTTTCCTCTGCTGACTTTTTTTTTTTGTTTTGTTTTGTTTTGTTTGTTTTGTTTTGGTTTGGTTTTTCGAGACAGGGTTTCTCTGTAGCTTTGGAGCCTGTCCTGGAACTAGCTCTTGTAGACCAGGCTGGCCTCGAACTCCCAGAGATCCACCTGCCTCTGCCTTCTGAGTGCTGGGATTAAAGGCATGCGCCACCACCGCCCGGCCTCTGCTGACATTGAGTTAGATTTTTATCCCTAAATCGATGGAGTTTACGGAGTCAGTTTTATGGAGCAGTAAAGTCTTGCGTTCAAATCAGTCCTAACATGGGGAAATACTGAAATTAGTAGTGGAGTATCAAATTGTACGGTCCTTGTAGAGCTAGGTGTACAATACGCTAGGGCAGTCACGGCACAGAACTTATGGGAGTAGCAAGCCAATGCCTGAACCTAAGAGGGCCTGACCTAAGGCCCACTCCACGACAAGGATTGTAGCCTACAATCCCAGTGCTCACGAGGTAGAAGCAGAATCTGTCGGGAACTTGAAACCAGACTGAGCTACATACTGAGACCCTGCCTCAAAAAAAAAAAAAAATGATAAGTTTAATTGTTAGGTCTTTAGGGAAGTTTTTCCCTCCCCGTTTCAGTTAACGTCTCTTCCCCGCTCTTCTTTGGTGTTAGCTGTAGACTCAGAAGCTGAAAGCACTCTTAGATTCTAAGTCCCGTGTCTTAGACCTGACTTGTCTCTGCCCTCACCCCACACAGCTGTTGTGTGTTCCAGGCTGGAAACTGAACCCAGGGCTTTGGGCATGCGAGGCAAATACTCAGTCCAATGGAGCCACAGCCTCAGCTCTGCCTTCGTGTGTGTGTGTGTGTGTGTGTGTGTGTGTGTGTGTGATGTATGCATGTGTGTGTGCATGCATTGTGTATTTGCGCGGTGGCTTGTGTCACAGGGCATCTTCCTCACTTTCCACTTTATTTTTGAGGAAGAGTCTTACACTGAATTGAGATGTATCAGGCTTTATTAGGCCACCAACAAGCTACCAAATCATGACACAGAGACTTTTGTAGGCATGTCTTGATGCCAGAAGGGAGCATCAGATCTCATTATAGATGGCTGTGAACCACCACAGAGGTGCTGGGTGCTGAACTCAGGACCTCTGGACAAGCAGCTAGTAATCTTAACTGCTGATCCATCTCTCCAGACCTGAGACTTCTTATTAGTTAAGAATGTTCAGCCTTCTCTGATGCTTGTTTCTTGCTAGTTCCTATATCTTAACCTGTTTCTCTTTATCTGTGTTTTGCCTTTTCTTCCTATATGTCCCACTTTCCCTGCTTCCTCCGTGTCTGACTGACTGACAGCTGGCTGGCTGGGTCCGGGCATGTCCCTCTCTTTCTTTTTTGTTCTCGTTCTTGTTCTCATCATCATCGTTTTCCTCTTCCTCCTCCTCCGTATTCTTTCTGCCTGCCAGCCCCACCTATCCTTTGTCTGCTTAGTTATTGGATGTTCAGCTTTTTTACTAGGTTAATCCAGGTGCCTTAGGCAGGCAAGATGAAATGACAACACATCTTTACATTATTAGCAAAGGCAGTGTAAACAAATGTAACACAGCTTTACCCAGTTAAAGTAACAGTCCACAGATCAACAAATGTAACACACCTTAACACAGTTAAAACAATAGTCCACAGCATAAACAAATGTAGCACACCTTAACACAGTTAAATAGTCCGCAGCATAAACAAATGTAGCACATCTTTGCCCAGTTAAAATAATATTCCACAACACTGAGAGCTCACTGATGTGACAAGATTCACTGGCCAGGAAGCTCCAGGAATCCTCTTGCCTCCATCTCCCCAGTGTGGGGATTATAAGCATTGGCTATGCCGCCTACCCTTTTGGATGCATCCTAGGGAAGAAACTTGGCTCATGCTTGCGTGGAAAATGCTTTATTGATTGAACCAACTGCCCAGCCCCTCTGCTTTGGTTTTAAATTTGTACTGACCCATAAATGTATACATTTATGTGGTGAATTTAATGATTTGATACATGCATATATTTTGTAGTTATCTAATGAGAGTCATGGGATTTGCCAAGACAAAATCAGAACAAACAAACAAACAAACAAAACCCCCCTTGTGCAAAGAGACTCAAAGGATTGTGTGCAGGGTTTTAATCTACACAATTCCCTAGAGAGATTTTGGAAAGCTAGATGATCTGATGTGGTACTCAGTCTTCAACGTGGGAGGCTTCTGAGTCTTCTGGCCAGCCTGGCCAGCACTAAATACTAGTGGAACCTGCCTCTTGCTACCACAATAAAGAATTTACTACAAATTTTCACCCCTATGGACTATTTAACTAGACTAGGAAATCTTTCCTAAGAAATTTGTGGGAAGCAGAGTTCCGTACTGGTTACCATGCTTCCCAGCCCTGGCGTGCAGTCCTATTCACCCAACACTCCTGAGGATTTTTTTAAAAGAGGTTTTTTTATTTTTTTTTTTACACAAATAATTAGGTAGCAATTAAGTCAACACGAGGATGTAACAGTTCTGCATATTTGGCATGACATTCTCCTTGAAAAAGATTAAGTTTTTCCTAAAAAATGAATAGGGGCAGCGTCCAGGAATGAGGATGGCCTGCAGCTTATGTCAGCATGGGAATAAGCATGGGTGTTCTCCAGCCACGAGAAACTGAATTTGGCCAAGGAGGCTGTTCTGCTCCAGAAGAACCAGAAAGGAACCGGTCAGTCCATCCAACTCCTTTACTTCAGCCTGCAAGACCCTAAACAGAGCACCAGCCCACAACACACTGGACTCCGGAGCTAACAGGTACTAACACAAGGGTGCTGGGTTTCGATTTGTTTCAAGGGTCACCAAGAGGGTGGCAACATAAAACTCATAGCTGCAGTAATGCCACATGTCCTGGAAGGTGCCGGGAGATCCTGTTGTCCTCTCTAAACCACCCGTAACTTCCTTTGTTACTCAGGGCTGGGCCAGGAAGAAGGCCTGTTGTTTCTCCATCTTTTGCCTTTATCCCAACAAATACAAGGGTGTAAGAGTATGCTGAAGTTCAGGAGCCTGCTTGCTGATGGCTGAGGCCATTTCGGTCCCCTGGCCCAACCTGGAGCCTCTGTCTGCATATGCTTTTCATCATGAGACACCAGGCTGGCGAGGCATAAACAGGAAAGGTGACACGGAACCTCAGTTATTTACTGAAATCTGACCTGCGGGGCCCACTCGTTGCTGCGGAAGGTCACAGAAAGCCCATTTGTTTGAACACAGTTGTGGAAATATTCTTTGTGTTCATAGGACTGAAATATTTCACATTTTGTATGTGGTGAGGAATTCCAGACCCTCATGTCTGGCCTGCTGCCTGCTTCTCTCAGGAAGCATTTTCTGTGTACTCCACAGCTGCCCCACTCAAAAATGCCACGAGCAGGCCACAGGCCATTTCAGTTGTGGGCTTCCTTTAGTTTTCTGTTTCTGCCTTCTTCTTCTTCCTTTCTTTTTTTTTTTCTTTTTTCTTTTTTTGTAAGACGGGGTTTTACTATGTAGCCCTGACTGGCCTGGAACTCTTTATGAAGACCAGGCAGGTCTTGAACTTACAGATTTGCCTCTCTCTGCTTCCCGAAAGCTGGATTAAAGGTGTTCTCACCACACCTGTTTTTTTTCATATACATAGATATAAATATCTGAAAACATAAATCCCACATTGAGAACTTTATGACAACAATCATTTTAACTTTAAAAATTGTCTTTGAAGCCGGGCGATGGTGGTGCACGCCTTTAATCCTAGCGCTCGGGAGGCAGAGGCAGGCGGATCTCTGTGAATTCGAGACCAGCCTGGTCTGCAGAGCTAGTTCCAGGACAGGCTCCAAAGCCACAGAGAAACCCTGTCTCGCAAAACCAAAAAAAAAAAAAAAAAAAAAAAATTGTCTTTGAAATGAAGAATAGCAGTTTGTTCAGAGGCCTGACCTGCTCCCCTGTTAGCTCCTGAGACACTACAAACCAATGTCCTCCCTTATAAAGAGACACAATGCCTGAGTTCACTTTTAGTTTTTCAAGTTGACCGATTCCATGGATTTCCACTGGACTTTCTTCTTTCATGTCTGATGTTCCACTGCCAAAGGTCATCTCTGAAAACTGCTACATATAGGGACTAGGCCCTTGACATGGGGGCTTTGCAGACTCTTAAGTTCCAGACTGTAACCTTGGGGCAGTGTAAGAATGTTTGAAGCGCCTCTGTCCCTGGACCTTTATTTAAAGGGAAGGTGACACTGTGGTACATTGTTCTGAGTAAGTCGGTGCCTGGTGTTTCCACGCAAGACACTAGATGGCATCGATTGTCTGATTGCAATTCCTCAAGTCCTAGGACTTTTCAGTATGACAATAGCCTGTTTCTGCTGGGTGTGGTGGCGCACGCCTTTCATCCCAGCATGCAGGAGGCAGAGGGAGGCGGATCTCTGTGAGTTGGATGCCAGACTGTTCTATACAGGGAATTCTAGGCCAGCCAGGGTTATACAGCAAGACCTTGTCTCTAAATAAAATAAAACAAAACTTGTTCTGCTCCTAATTCTAAATGATCTCTGTTCTAGAGATTTAAGAGAGCCATGATCACATCCTCGAAAAGGCCATTTTCTACCGAACAGGTCTGATACACTGTCCTCCCTCCGTGTCTGAAGGGATGGGCTCCAGGGTTTCCATGGAAACCAAGCTCTAGGGATACACAAGTCTCTTATACAAAACAACATGGCATGAAATTATCAAACTGTTAACTGTTATTTAAGAGTTGTTAAGTTATATTGACAAAAGTTTGGACACACGGTACAAACAATATGTTTTTCTCCTTTGAGACTGGGGTTCACTATGTGACCCTGCCAGGCTTTGGGTGCTGGGATTAGGGGTTAGCAGCACGTGCCACTATGCCCGCTTTGGGTTCTGATACTCCCGAGTGCTGGGATTAGGGGTTAGCAGTATGTGCCACTATGCCCAGTTCCTAGTACTTTGGGTCCCAGGTGGGTGGAGTCTGTGGATGTGGAATTCATGGCCATGAAACACTGAGTATTCAGAGAACATCTGTACTCATAGTTGCCTTATTTAAGGGTGCAATCTGAAGGAATATCAGGTGGGAAGTCCCTATTAATAGAGACATTTCTCAAGTATACCTCATATTCTATGAAGCTCTTTCCTCTTGAGTGTAAGCCTTACTTATTCTCCAGGGCTGACCCACTGGAGTCTGTGTTTCACTTTTATGATTTCCATTTTATATAGTGAGTGAAGATGTTCAGCACCGATACAGGCTTCCACTGGCCAAGAGCATCACTCTGACACACGTCTCTGATACTCACTGAGAGGTCATTTTCCTATGTAACCCTATCCTGAGCTCCTCTGAGTCCTTCCTTACATTTGTTCTATGTGGAGAAAACCCATCTACAGCAACAAGTGACAGAACCACGCAGAGAGAGGGCCCCGAAGAAGAAGAGAGCAAGGGGATGATGCCCAGTTTAGGACCCTGGTTCTAGTGTTCCCTGGGCACAGCCACACCCTTGCCTGGTTTGGCTATTCTCAAACTCTGTGAGTGATTTCTGTAAAGCAGTCGATTCCACTTTCCATCCAAGTTCTGAGACATTCTTCTGTCACTCGACACGGAACAGTGACAACTCCAAGAGTAAATTATAGCTGCCCCCAGGCAGGATTCTTTCTCTGGAACACATTTGAAATGAGTCGAATCTCTATATTCTATTTGGTTGCCAGAAATCCAAATCATACTCTTTATTAGAATTTACTGCAGGAGATAAAGTAGGAGAACTGAGTTCAAGAGCGACTTAACCCGCCCACCCCATCTCTCTCCGCAGTCTGCCATTGTTGACCCACGCTGGGATGTGCTTGAAAAAATAACTTTTCTAAAACTGACAGTTAACTTGAGCATTCTGATTTTTAAAAATAAATTGAACACATTCTGCGTGCTGCTATGCCTGGGCTAGGGAGTTAGAAAAGCTCAGTTCATTCTGGAAGAGAGCAGTGGTGTTCAAAGTATTGTTTATGAGCTTGCTGCTGCAACTGCACCTGGGAACACGCTTAAGATGCGATCAGGAACTCTAGGGGGTGTGGTTCAACAATCTGTGTTTTAGCAAGCCTTTTGGGTGACTCTGGGGTGATAAATTTGGGAACTGAAGACTTCTTTACACACGCGCGCACACATATACACACACGAGAGAGAGAGACAGAGAGACAGAGAGACAGAGACAGAGAGACATAAAGAATCAGAGACAGACAGAGACAGAGAGAGACCTAGCCTCCTGTCTCGCTAATGGCACAACTTGGGAACAGGCTCAGCTTAGCGTCACTCCTGATGTAAGTGATTGAAAGTGGAAATCATTTTGAATTTTTTGAAGATCAAAACCACCCAAGGTAGGAATCCTCTGGAAATCACTCTTGGCCTCTGGGCCGGCAGTGAAGGAAGGTGTGCTCTTGGCTTGCCCAGATTGGCTCTAGCTTATCATCGCAGATAAGACGACACAAGGAGATAACTTGGAAGGGCTAGTCCCCGTGGGTCTGGATTCCGTCTTGGCAAGGCCTCACTCAAACCCAGTCTACAGGCCTGGAGCCCAGGGCCAGGGCCTCTGTGGGAGGTGTCTGAGAAACGTTAGTGCTATCTGTCCCTTCCACAACATCAGAAGAGAACTTCTCTTCATTCTCGGATGAAATTTACTACTTGTCATGAGAAGAGAGATGAAGGGATAGACTGTGAGGTAATGAAACAAAAAGGGCTCAGAGATACAAGAATTCTTCCATCCCCAGAAGTCATGACTGTCACTGAGTTAGCCCTTCTAGCTGTCTTATGGAACATAACAAATTATATATGTGCATATATGTATATGTTTATGTATATACACATAAATGTATGTAGTATATTAGTTTATGTGTGCTTTGTTACATTTATGCATGTGCACCATGTACATGTCTGGTGCCCAAGGAGACCAGAAGGAGGCACTGGATTCCTCTGGAGCTGAAGCTAAAGATGGTTGTGAGCTGTCATGTGGGTCCTGGGAACCAAAAGCGGGTCCTCAGTAAGAACAGCCAGTGCTCTTAACCACTGAGCATCTCTGCAGCCCTCTCATGGAACTTTAAACTTCTTCTCTTCTACTCTTTGCTCTGTGATCTTTCAAATTTCCACTTCCCAGCCTTTAATCCAATTCAACAAATACCTGTTAAGTACGTGGCACACAATGTAATCAAGAAGGAGCAATGAGACTTGGTGGTCTACTCTCCAGAAACCTATGGTTGGTTTCATGCCACGGCCAATCAAATAGCCAACCGAGAGCATGAATTACACAGAGCTAGGTTCAGGGAGTTCAAAGAGAAGTATAATCTCACTCATTGCAGCAGCTTCTGGTCTGAGGGTAGGGGACAGATGCAATGCAAACCAAACCAGGTAAGGGTTGTAATAGAAGTAAGGAAGAATTCATAGAGCAAAGGACAGGTGACCTGCAGAAGATTGAGCCCCAGAACCAAGAAAAAAAGAGAGAAAGCAAAAGAGAAAAAAGAATGAAAAGGAAAAAGGGAGGGAGGGAGGGAGGGAGGGAGAGAGGGAGGGAGGGAAGGAGGGAGGGAAGAAAATGGCCATACGCAATGCAGATACTCATCTGGGAATAATGGTATAGCCTGAAAGTCCCACTATCTGGCAGGGGGATCATTTGATACCAGGAGTTTCCCGGATCATTTATAAGATCTTGCTCAAAATAAATTAGAGCCAGCAAATGAGCCTGGTATAGTGGTATACATGTATCATTCAGCATTCAGGAAACTGAGTAGGAGGATTGAGAGTATGAGGTCAGCTTGGGCTATTTAATGGGTTCCAGGCTAGCATGACCCCAACAGAGAGACTTACAGTCATATTGATCTTTTTAGGGTTGCTCACGGTTTTGACAAGTGGTAGCTTTCCTGCTGTGGTTGCAGGGGCTCACTGACATGGCATCGGTCAGCTGGTGGAGAAGCTGTGGGCTGGACTCAGCTGGGCCCTGTTATCCATGTGGTCTCAAGTCCTTATTCTCTCCATGGCTGTTTACCCTTCATGAATGTGCATGTGTTCTTACCGAGCTGCAGAACATTCCAAGGTGGTAAAAGCTGAAGCTCTGAGTCTTTGCAAGACCTATCCTTGGCGGCTACACAGTGTCTCTTCTATCTACTAGTCAAACCACATGGAAACTGGTTGATCCAATCAGGACGTAAATAATAAACACTGAGAGGCTCAACGTCATCTGAAAAGAGCAGGAATCTAAGATAAGAATCGAGTAAATTTAGCAGGATGGTGGTGGCACACACCTTTAATCCCAGCTCTTGGGAGGCAGAGGCAGGCTCTGTGAGTTCGAGGTCAGCCTGGCCTACAAGAGCTAGTTCCAGGACAGGCTCCAAAGTTACAGAGAAACCCTGTCTCGAAACCCACCCTGTTGATGAACGGCGGGCTGGGTTCCGCCACCCGGTTAGCTTTACCCGAAATAATTACACAGAAATTGTATTCTTTTAAACACTGCCTGGCCCATTAGTTCCAGCCTCTTATTGGCTAGCTCTTACATATTGATCTAACCCATTTCTAATAATCTGTGTAGCCCACTAGGTGGCTTACCAGGGAAGATCTTAACCTGCATCTGTCTGGAGTGAGAGAATCATGGCGACTCACTGACTCAGCTTTCTTTCTCCCAGCATTCTGTTCTGTTTATTCCACCCACCTAAGGGTTGGCCTATCAAATGGGCCTAGGCAGTTTTTTATTAATTAACCAATGAAAGCAACATATTAGAAAGAAATCACTCCCACATCATTTCCCCTTTTTCTGTTTAAACAAAAAGAAGGCTTTCATTTTAACATAGTAAAATTACATATAGCAAAACAGTTATCAAGCAAAAATTATAGTTACAATATTTATATCTATTTTATCTTTTATCATAACTAAGGAAAACTATAACTATCTATTCATTCTTCAACTCCATCAAAGACTCCAGAAGGATATAATACTACCTAAGTAAATAAGAAATAAGAAAACTCTAGAAATGACAGAGACATCTTGCTGCCTGGACAGTCACTCAAAGTTCCTCTGTACCATTGGGGCATCCATCTTCGGCCTACAGGCCCATGGTATCCAGAGACATTTCCATGAAGCAGGAAATTTCAAAGACAGTTCAGTCACTTTCTGCTGTGTCCTGAAGAATGTCTCACAGACTCTCATGAATCAGGAACCCCGAAAGACCATCTCACCCTTAGGCAAGTTCAGCAGTCCTCTCTCTGCGGGTTCTCTGTGTCCAGTTTATGCAACAGTCCAGGCAAGAGCAGTTTCTTGCCCAAATGGCTAACCAACTCCATAAGGAGCCTCTTCGATGCCCATCTTCCTCTTGAAGTAGATTGGTGCTGCCAGGAGCAGACGTGTCTCATTGTCATGAAAAGCCCTAAGTTATTAAAATATTTTAAATGCCATATTCTGCAGTTTTTGAGAGATATGAAGAATGTCTAACTGAAATATATCTCTATATATCTAGAAAATCTAACTAACATGACTACAAGCTTGACTATTATTGATGATTATCATTAACAACCTATATTTCCTAATTATACATTACATTTTAAATGAACTACGCAATCACAATACCTTAATTAAGATCAGAAATACATATACATATAACAAAATTGACCTTAAAATCCATACCAAGGCAAATTATTCATATCTATATCACCACCCCCCAAAGCAGAAGAATTGGATGAATGGTGCTGTGTGCCAGCTCACGCAAGAGCCCTGTGCGGAGCGCTGTTAGAGAACGGGCTGTAGGTATGACTGATGGGTGTTGCTGGTAGCCTCCCTCATCCCAGCGGCACACCACTTCCCTCTGCTGCTGTGAGTGCTGGCTAATCACAACTCACAGCTCCTCCTTCCCGCAGCTAGTCGTCCTCCACTAAACAAGACCCCACCCCATGCCTGGGGTGGGTCAGGGAAAGAGGGTGGCTCCACGTGTCTGGATGGGATTGGCTCTGGTACTGTGTGTGCTCCAGGGCCTCCTGGCTTAGCTACTTCTGCTCATTGCGGCGCCCTTTGCTTCCTTTCCTCCAGAAGTGCTCTTCAGCTCCATTGCTAAGGATGTCTAGAGAGTCTGCTATGCTTGGGCTCCACCCCTTCAGCCTCTCTTAACCCTGCCCTTTCTCTGCCCATTTCAGTTCATGCTTTTCTCTCTAATGTTTGTCTTCCCCCCTATATACAAACTTTTCTTCTTTTTGAAGATTCCCCACCCCCACAGCTAGACATACTTGTAACATCAGCGAGAAGATGCAGTAGGTTGCCATAAGCTTGAGGCCAGCCTAGTCTACGTAGCGAGTTCCAGACAAGCCAGGGCTACATAGAAGACCTTGTTCCAGTGGTGGAACACGCTTTTAATCCCAGCACTCAGGAGGTAGAGGCAGGTGGATCTCTGAATTCAGGGCCAACCTGGGCTACAGAGTGAGTTTCGGTATATCTGGGGCTACACAGAGAAACCCTGTCTCAAAGCCTTCCCCAAATAAATAAACAAACAAACAAACAAACAAACAGTACTAAACTGCCCTGGGTATGATGACGTGTACCTTTGATACCAGCACTCAGGAGGCAGAGGCAGGTGGATCTACGCTAGTTCAAGGTCACCCTAGTCTACGTAGCAAATTCTAGGCCAGCCGGGGCTGTACAGTGAGAGGTTGTTTCAAAAGACAAAAATAAAAAAGCGGGGCTGACATGGTGGCTCGGCAGGGAGGTGCTTGTTTCCAAGCCTACATGCCTGAGTTCAAGCCCCGCAGCCCACATGGTGAAGAGAGAATTGACACCTCTGAAACCCACAGAGTTTTATTCTATTTTACACAGAAGCACTTGGCTTTATTACACTTAGGCGTCTGCTTTCGCTGCCACACATGCGCAGTGGGAATGAAGGGGACATTCAATTGCGGTTGTAGTCTTTTAGTGTGAAAGGCTGTAGGTTAAAGGGAGATAGTATTTGCTCTCCTGTCTCTTGTTTCTCCTGAATCTCTGGATGATTTACTCCCCGCTGTGAAAACTTTGTTTTAGATAAGGGCATGTGTAGAGGCCAGAGGACAGCTTAGAGTTGTTGATTGTCCCATGTAGGTTCCTGGGATTGAACTCAGGTCGTCAGGCTTGGCTCCAAGCCCCTTTACCCAATGAACCATCTTGTCAGCCCCCTTCTTCCCCTTTTATCTCTTTATCTTTTATTTCTCTATCTTTTGTCTCTTTTTTATCTTACACATTTGAGTCTTCTTTAAAATGGAAGTAAAGTCCTTTGAAATATGAACCCCCTGACCTCCATGTTCATAGCCTGATTTCAACAAGTTTAATCTCCAGTGTTCTTCCCAACCCTCATTACGTTACAGCCACACACAGCATGATCAACTAGATACTTCCGAATGCTTACAGAAGTGACCATCATCTTACATTTTTGCTAGTTTGCTTGTTTGTTAAAACAAGGTCTTGCTTCATAGCCCAGATTGGCCTTGAACTCAAGATTCTCCGGCTTCAGCCTCGGGAGTGCTAGGACCAAAGTGTACATAGCATCACACCTGGCTCAACACACACATCCATATGATGCTCTCGGTTCCCAAAGGAACCTGCCACAAACCCACCTCCACAGACAGGCAGGGGTAGTTCATTAAAAAGTCATTTCCTGACTCTAGAAGCTGGCAAACAAGAGCCAATATTCAGAGAGCTCTGATTCAACGTACTATGTGCCCCTTGTTTCTCTTCAGGCAAATACTTTGCTGTCTACAACTCTGTCAAAGAAGATGAGTACTTTTGCCCTAGGCTTGACCTCACATTAAAACCTCTTTGAGGGGGCTGGAGAGATGGCTCAGTGGTTAAGAGCATTGCCTGCTCTTCCAAAGGTCCTGAGTTGAATTCCCAGCAACCGCATGGTGGCTCACAACCATCTGTAATGAGGTCTGGTGCCCTCTTCTGGCCTGCAGACATACACACGGACAGAATATTGTATACATAATAAATAAATAAATATTTTAAAAAAACCCTCTTTGAATGTTCTCCATGAAATCAAAACTACACACACACACACAAACACACACACACAAGTATGTGTGATAATATATGTATATATAGTATACATATGTAATATATGTGTAATACATCATATATATTCAGTATATATATTATATTAGATGTGATGGCTCATGGCTATGATCTCGGTAGTTGGGAGGCAGAAGCAGGAGACCACAAGTTCAAGACCAGCCTGGGCTACAGAAGTCCAGGCTAGCATGTGGTACCAAGTGAGACCCTGACATCAAACAAAAAAAATTGAAATTAAAAATTAAAAACTACTGAGCACCTGTTGAGCACAGTAGTAGGTGCTGAGGCTGTCATAGTGGGCAAGAAAAAGAAAAGCTTCAGTCTCTAAATAGCGCACCCAGCACAGTGAGCACAGAAGGCAAGTGTGCCTCCAGGTGGGGGAAGCCTCATCAGCTGAACGCATTCTGTTGTGGGGAACAAAGCTGGCGAAGGGCTAGATGATGGGGAGTCTCTTTAGGTCAGTGGTTCTCAACCTGTGGGTCACAAACCATTTGGGGTTCCACATCAGATATTTACATTACAATTCATAGCAGTAGCAAAATTTCAGTTATGAAGTAGCAAAGAAATCGTTTTACGGTTGGGGGGTCACCACAATGTGACACACTGTATTAAAGGGTCGCAGCAGTAGGAAGGTTGAGAGCCACTGCCTTAGATGAAATGGGTAAGGAAAGCCTCTTCACAGAGCGCCTTGAAGAAGGATGCTTGGATGGAGGTCCAAATAGATGAGAAGCCGAGGCCTGCCGTTTCCTGGAGGAGCAGTGCTCTGTGCTCCCTGCTGTGGCGTGGTGGGGAATAGTATTTCCAGGTGTGCTACTTCTGTTTGTGCTGCATTTGATCCACGGCGGAGCTGTGATTCTTCCCCTGTCTAAAATGCCTGATGGTCCTAACAGCCAATAGTGAGGCAGGAGCAAGGATAGGCGGGGCTGGCAGGCAGAGTATAAAAGGAAAAAAAGAAGAGGCACACAAGAAGAGAACAAGGAGAGGAGGACATCAGGGGTCAGCCGCCCAACTAACACAGCAAGCTGTGAAGAAAGAAGTAAAGAAAGGTATACAGAAATAGAGAAAGATGAAAGGCCAGTGCTAAAAGGTAGTCAGGATAATTTAAGGAAAGCTGTTAAGAAACAAGCCAAGCTAAGGCCAGGCCTTCATAACTAAGAATAAGCCTCTATGTGTGAAATATTTGGGAGCTGGGTGGCGGGCCCCTCAAAAAGCCAAAAGAGTAAAAAGAGTCACACAACAGTGAAGTGTCCTTAGGGATGATGTTATGGGATATTTTCATCCCATTCTGACACTTTCGAGACTGCCCAATATTTCTATACCTTAAATCAGGGGTGGAGTCAGGGACTAGCTGGCCAGAATCAGCTACACAGAAGTGAGCAGTTTGGCTAGAGAAGACACACAGGAGGGAAAGGGTGGGACAGAGTTTAAGTGCTCTAGGTTCTGGGACCAGGGAACCTAGTGTCTTGTGGTGTCTCCGGCCAAAAAGCAAGGTCAGCTAGTTACTACTCAGTCTCTCTGAGCCAGCAGGTTTCCATCCCAGTCTTTGACTTCTGAGTCTTATAAATAGAATCCTAGAGACTTAATTTAAACCTACATATGGTGGCAGACCAGAAGCCCACCAGGCCGCAACCTGGGTGGCCAGTGGGTCACCGACCGAAGGGCTGTGGGGTAGCAGGCGATCACTAAAGTATCCGTAGATTCACGGGTAGCCACCAAGTCGATGGGAGAACATCAGGATGATTTCTCATTTATTCCACCAGCCTCCACTAGATGGACGCCCTCAACATGGGGAAACAGAAACCCCACCCTAAGTGAGGCAGGGTGTCCCAGAGAGACAGGACAATGCCCGGAATTTCTTTTTTTAAAGATGCAAATCACCTACAGGGTTCTGTGGTCACCTGAACGGTTTCCCAAAGAGAAGGGATATTAGTGAGCGTAACTGGCAGAATCTGAAGCCAGTCTTATTTAATAGTGACCAGTGCCAATTTCCTAAGATTATATACATTTTTTTAAGTGATTATGAGAGGTGTTCACATTAGACCAGGCTGAGTGATGGGCAGGCGGGTGCTTTGCGCTGTTTGTGGCTTTTCAGCAAAGCGACACTTCTTTCAGAAGACGACAAAAAGCTGGTCACTGGATGCTACTTACCTGGGGTTCAGTGTCAAAACCACCAAGGCCCAACTGGATGGCAAAGTTTGTGCTGTTCTTGGAGTTTCCTGAGGGTATATAGAGTCGATGTGATCCTCAAAAAAGTCTTAGATTTAATGACTGTTAAGAAATTGGTCATTTTGACTTGTGTGAAGATTCAAAAGAGCGACTTGGGCCAAAGCAGTCTTTGAGAGCACATCAGCCATCAAGACCCAAGGGGCTGTTTCTGTGAGATGGAGACGCTGCCAAGGTAGGCAGACCCCAGAACACGGGAGATAGCCTGGGAATCAAGCACACGTGCAGCTGGGTTTACGACAAAGGGACAGTAAGGTACAAGGAAAGGGGTGGCCTCACAGGGAAAATGAACGCGAGCATTTAAGTTACACAATGCACAGACATTGATTCCATGTGTAATTTATAAAAACAGCATCTAAGAGGAAACATGAATGTCCTTATGACGTTGGTGGAAGCAATAATTTCTTCAACAGGATACAGAAAGCCCAGACCATAAAGAAAATAAGAAGTTAGACTACATGGAGACACACAGCGCTTTCTTCCTGGACGATCCCATGCAGACAAGGAAGAGGCCACAATACGGGAGAAAGGTGCATTTCATGTAGCTGACAAATGTAACCAGAATACACAACTTACTCCTAAAGTTAAGGAGACAGTTCAATAACCAAACATACATACTTCCATGCTTAGGCAAGCGTTCTACCTACGCTATATTCTGAGCTCTATTCCAGCCCCACAAGATACTTGCCACACGCAAAGCAGAATGGATGATCTTACCCACAAGAAGAGGTCAAGAGGCCAAACACAAAAGAATAGATATTGTATCATCCATTCATATAAAGTCCAGGCGTGTACAAAGCCATTTTTTGTGGCCATAGTGGTTGCCTTTAACAAGGAGGTGGTTGATGGTAGGAGAGGGTCAAGCGGGAGCTTCTGGGTGCCTGTATTAACATTTTAGTTCTTGATCTGGGTGTGGTATATAAGAATGTAATAATTCATGATTTGCACATGTGCACATACCTCTCTCTCTCTCTCTCTCTCTCTCTCTCTCTTTCTTTCTCTCTCCCGGAAAAGTTTATATGCTGGGAATGTGTATGTCTGTAACTCCAGCACTCAAGATGCAGAGGCAGGAAGGTTGTGTAAGTTTGGGGCCATCCAGGGCTACAGAGCAAGAACCTGTAGCCTGGATGGAGGGAGGAATGGAGGAAGGAGGGGAGAGAGAGAGAGAGATTTAGATGTACTAAAACGCTGAATGCTTTAGATAAACAGAAGAGTCTAGATTGGGAGTCGCCATTTGTGTTATCACCGACTGACTCACAACCATTCCAAAACTTAGCAGCCGAGAAAACAAACACTTATTACCTCACAGTTTCTGTGGGCCAGGAATTTGGGAGAAGACTAGGGTGTAGCTGCACTCGGGGTCTCTCTTGAGGTTGCAGCTAAGCCATGGGCCAGGGCTACAGTCATCTGAAAGCTCGCTGTACTGGAAGGTCCACACCCACGGGCCTGTGTTGTTGGCAGGCTTGGACTCCGGGCTAGCTGAGGGCAGAGCCCTGGCTCTTCACCGTGAGGTGCTCCCCATAGACTGTGGAAGGGACCAGAGAACCCTGGATGAAAGCCATGGTATTTAAGACCAGATATGAAAGTGAAGCCTTAGCCCCATGCTTGCTCTCGGCAGTGAAAGAATACCAGTGTACAGTGAGGGGAGCCATCTTGTTGACTGGCTTTCAGAGAAAAGTTAGTCCTCCCCTCCCCTCCCCTCCCTTTCTCTCTCTCTGTGTGTGGGGGCATGGTATCTGGAGTGGCTCAGCTGATGGGGTCTGGGGTTCACCATGTGGCTTCTTATGCTTAGTGGACCACGAAGCAGAGAACTAGGGCTCCAAGTGGGGCTGGGCTATTACCTTGCTGCCTCACCTCTGCCAGCCACGATTGCTATCACAAAGGCTCCCAAAGGCTACAAACCAGGAACCAGGCATTCCAACACCCAAGCCTATGGGAGGACATTTTAAATACAAGCCATAATACTAGCACGCCCATTCTTTTGCTCTGAAATTACTGGGTTATCTGTAGAATTTCATAGAGTCTCAAACTTCCTGTCTCTCTTGTTACAATTCTCTAACAGGTTTAACAATCTCCAGTTGCTTCCCTGCTAATGACTCTTAGGTAGGACTTGCTGGTGGGGTGATGAGACATCTGGGAAGAGGGGCAAATTCTCCCATAGGATATCTGTGCTGTGGTGATGCTCTTTCTGACCTACAATTTCAGAAATTCCAGCCATCCTCTCTGTAGCTAGTACCTTGTCATAACTCGGTCACCTGAAATACCACCAAGAGAAACCTCAGGTGCTATTACTAAAAGAAGTTTTTCTGTTCATAGGCACACTATCTGGACAGTACTACAGTGGTTTCTACACTTCCCTGTTCATGACACTCTCCTGGGAAGCAGTTAGAAGCACAAATTCCCTAAGCCAGATATGTCTTGGCGCTCAGCGACAGAAGCAGACAGACAGGCAGAGCTTTGAGTGTTTGAGGCCAGTCTAGTCTATAAAGAAAGTTCCAGGCAGTCCAGCAGTTGGGCCACAGTGGGACCCTATCTCAAAACAAAACCAAAACAATCAGCCAAACAAACAGAAAATACAAAACCAAACCTGATTTCCAGGTTTGGCAGATGGCTTAGTGGTTGAGCGTTCACACAGCCCTTGTTCAGGATAAGAGTTTTGTTTCTGGCACTTGTGTCTGTGGCTCTTGTTCTAAGGGACATGAGACCCCCTGGACACCACACTCGTGCAGTTGAACCCCTCTTGGCAACATACACGTGAAATTAAAAACTGAAGCTTTTTTTTTTTTAAATACTAATTCCCGTGTTGGTGTCTGGAAACCACGGCCACACACTTTTAGCATGTGACTTTCAGCACCTTCCTGGGGATTGAGTTTCCATGCAGGAAAAGTTATCCACAAGGGCCCATTTCCTTTCCACTACTGTCTGACAGTGTGCTGAGTGAGATGGGCTCCTCCACCCCTACAGACGCCTCCACCATCTCATGCCTGCTCTTTGGTTCCCACCACTTCAGCCTTGAAGGTGGAGTGGCCTGTCAGCACTACGGCGGTGGGAGCTGCAGAACTGGCTTTATCTCTTGGGCTTCAGACACCTCTAAGAGGGGTCCAGTGACTCCTGCTTAAGAGGACACATGGCCGTCTCTTGACATGGTCAGGAACTCTCCCCACCCTCATGGTCAAAGAAAGGACATAATGCTTTGCAGAGTTGTCACTTGAGGGTTCTGAGATGACCCTGGATTGCATGAGCCTGTAGGCTTCTCGCCTATGAGAAAATATTCAAGGCATGTGAGAGCTCTTAAAAGCAAAATTTAAAAACAAGTGTTTGTTTTTCATACACTCATGGGGCAAATATGTAGGGGGGCATCTCTGCTTCCACTTTCTCACCCACTCTAGCCTCAGTGACTCCTGCTGTTCTCACAACAGGCACTCTCCTGCCCTAAGGAATCTGTACCTAGCTGCTCTCTCTGCCTAGAACATTCTCACCCAGGCATTTGCTTGGCTAATTTTCCTCACCTCCTTCATGGCTATTTAAATCTCCTCTTCTCAACAGGGCTAAGCCTCACTGAGCTATTTAACCAAAGTATTAGCGTTCTCTAGGGGAACAGAAAGGATACAATGAACGTTGCATAATTGCATATAACATTTTGTATTTCACAGGGCAGGGACTTATTAGAGGACTCGGTTGATATGGACCATCCAACAATGGTAGGAGGGTGTAAGGACCCAATCACTGATCAGCTGTGAGGCTGGGTGACTCAGCAGACCCAAGCCAGCACTGAAGGCCTAGAAGCTTCCCGAGAGCTGTTGGTCTTCATTCTTGGAAGGCAAAGAAGCTTGGCTGGGATGGCTGCTGCAACAGTGGGGTGGATGCACTCATCAGCAAAACATCAAAGACAGGCAATCAGGCTAAGCAGCTGCTTCACCCCACCCTTGCACCCCACACCAACCTCTTGCTATCTGGGGGGCCTCCGGGGGAGGGGCTTCCCCCTTTAGTGAATCCTTCCCTGAAAAGCTCTCCCAGACTTGCCCAGAGGAGTGTCTTTTAGTTAATTCCAGATCCAGTCAGGTTGACAGTCAGGATTGACCCTGGTGTCCGTCAACCATCTTCCCTTCCTGAGCCTGCCCTATCTTTTCTTTCCAAGACACTTCTCACTTTTTACGGCTTTCCAAATAATTTATTTCTAAGTATGATTTTTTAAAATTACTACATAGTAAGTATACATTGTGACTGATTTTTCAGTTCACGCATACAATGTGCTATGATGAGATCAGGACAATTGGCACATCTACCACCTCAAGCATCATTTCTCTGTGTTGAGATCATTGAAAACTCTTCTCTCTTGGAGTTGGAGGGATGGCTCGATGGGTAGGGCACTTGCTGTGCAAACATGAGGCTTAGCATTTGAATCCCCAGCACACACACAAATGCTGAGTGGGCATGGTGGCATGGCTGTGATCCCAGGTCATTTGCTGAGCACTTGGTCCCCAGGGGACAGTACTATTTGGGGAAGTTCTGCAAACCTTAGCCTGTGGACCCTTGTTGGATGAAACAGGTCATTGGGATGGGCCATTGACGGTTATATCTGGTCTACTGTCCTTCCCGCAGTTGGCTTTGTTTCCTGTCCACTGTGAGGTATGTGGCTCCTGCTATGGTGGCGTTCTGCCTCCCCATGGACCCAGACTCAGCGGAGGCAAGGACTGTGAACTTAATTGTCTGAAACCCCCCGCCTTAAGCTGTTCTTTCACTTACTTTAGACAGAGCCCTGAAAAGTAGCCAATACTGAGCAGAGACAGACTTAGAGGCCAAAGGTAGGTTTTCAAGGCAGCTGTATTTACCTTGAGACCAGGATGTTGGGTGATCTATCTCAGCTAAAAGAAGCAGAGAAGATGGGAGAATGGCGCAGTATATATTGTTTCAAGGTAATTCCACCAGAGAACACACAGACACTCTTTTTTTTGTTTTTTTATTTTTATTTTTTTATTGAGAAAAAAAAATTTCCGCCTCCTCCCAGCCTCCCACTCCTCCCCCCCTTCACCCTCTCCCTGTCCCCCCACTCCTCTCCCCCTCCCCCCACTCCTCTCCCCCTCCCTCTCCAGTCCGAAGAGCAGTCTGGGTTCCCTGCCCTGTGGAAAGTCCAAGGTCCTCCCCCCTCCATCCTGGTCTAGGAAGGTAAACATCCAAACTGGCTAGGCTCCCACAAAGCCAGAACATGTAGTAGGATCAAAACCCAGTGCCATTGTCCTTGGCTTCTCATCAGCCCTCATTGTCCACCATATTCAGAGAGTCCGGTTTTATCTCCTGCTTTTTCAGTCACAGTCCAGCTGGCCTTGGTGAGCTCCCAATAGATCAGCCCCACTGTCTCCATCGGTGGGTGCACCCCTCTTGGTCCTGACTTCCTTGCTCATCTTCTCCTTCCTTCTGTTCCTCATTGGGACTTTGGGAGCTCAGTCCAGTGCTCCAGTGTGGGTCTCTATCTCCATCCATCGCCAGATGAAGGTTCTATGGTGATATGCAAAATATTCATCAGTATGGCTATAGGATAGGATCATTTCAGGTTCCCTATCTTCAGCTGCCCCAGGAACTAACTGGGGACCTCGCCTTGGGCACCTGGAATCCTCTCTAGGTCCAAGTCTCTTCCCAACCTTAAGATGGCTCCCTTAATTAAGATATGTGCTTCCCTGCTCCCCTATCCAACCTTCCTTTATTCCAATCATCCCGTTGCCCACACAGACACTCTTAAAGCTGAATGGAAGCTTCTATTGATGGCCATCAGCATCGCGGGGAACTTGCCCAAATCATGTAGCCCTAAGCTTCACTGTATTTTGTCTTTTATGCACAAAAATCACATCCTGGTTGGCACACTTTGATTAGCAAGAGCAGTTAGTGAGAAGCGAAACTAGAGATGCCAAAAAGCAAGATTAGTACATTCATGACCTTTCCTGGATCCTGGAACTTTGAATCCAGGATCCAGGTCTTTGATGGATTCCGTCTTTGTTCCTGTTTTGCAGGTATTGGGATTCTAAGGCCAGAATGGAGCCTCTAGCATGGTGCCAACTTTAATGTCTGGGGTCTATGACAATATTTCTTCGTTTCCAGGAGCCTCATGTGCTAGTGTTGGTTTTTGTCTACTTGACACAACCCTAGACACACTTGGAAAGAGGTAACTTCAGTTGAGAAATTGCCTCCATCAGATTGGCCTGTGGGCGTGTCTGTGGGGGCATTTTGTTGACTGACAGTTGATGGAGGAGGGTCTGGTGCACTGTGGGTAATGGCTTCCTGGGAAGGTGGATCCAGACTCTGGACCAAAGGTAGTTGAGCAAGCCAGGGGAGTAAGAGAGTGAGCCGGGAGGCAGCATTCCTCAGTGCTCTCGGCTTCAGCTCCTGCCTTCAGGTTTCATTTTGGGTCACAGCCTTGGCATTCCTCAGCTGGACTCTCAGCAGTAAGATGGAATTAACCCTTTCATTTCCGACTTGCATTTTGGCCATACCATTTATCACAGCAACAGAAACTGAACTACAATGGTGTGGGAGGTCCATCTTTCTGTGTGTTGCTTTTCTTGGTTAATGAATAAAGAAACTGACTTGGCCTGTTGTTAGGGCAGAACTTAGGTAGGTGAGGAGATGGAACGGAATGCTGGGAGAAAGAAGGGTGGAGCCAGAGAGATGTCATCCTCTGCTGAGACAGACACCAGTTAGAATCTTTGCTGGTAAGCCACTGCCATGTGGCAATATATAAATTAATAGAAATGGGTTAAATTAATATAAGAGTTAGCCAATAAAAAGCTAGAGCTAATGGGCTAAGAAGTGTTTTAATTAATATAGTTTTTGTGTGGTTATTTCAGTTTGGGGGGCCGGGACAAACAAATGGCCACCCCCTGCAATGCTACGATGCCTTCCTTGTAAGCACAGAGGCTGCTTAGGGTCTCACCTGGAGTGGCCTCTCTGTTCCTCCATCCTTAAGATGCTAGTGTCAGCCTCAGAACCTGTATATTGCTACAGGTGTGTCATAGTTGGTGAACAGCATTCTTTATCCTCTGAGCACCTTCTTCATCAGATGCAAACTAAGTTTTCCACCTCAGGGGTCAGTCCACCAAGATGGTTTAAATAAATAAAAGGTTTGAATGTCACCAAGAGTCTAAGAGACATGTGGTTGTCTCAGATGCAAAGACACATAAAGACTGAAAGGAAGGGACTTTGCACTGAGGGGAAATGTGCCGTTGAGGAGATAAGTAATTCTGAAGTATGTAAAAATGTAAAGTACTTTTCACAAGGCAGGGAAAGAATTTCTGTGGGGATTAGAAGGTCAAAGTCATAACTCTGAGTCCTCTGCTAGAGATCACCTGGCTGCGGTAGGTAGTTTTTCCCTTTTCATTTTTCAGAAGAAAATATACGAACTTGGATAATGAACCAGGGACGATACTGTAAATAAAATATTTCAAATCTTACAAGGAGTAACAGACCTTAAAATCTTACTTGTTAATCTACCTTTGAAATCCCTCACTCTGTCTGTGTCTCTTCCCTCTCTACCCGCAGTCAGACCTCTAGGCAGGAAAGTGGGGGAAGAACCCTCAGTTCCCAGCTTCCACAGAGGCTACCTGAGAGCCACACATGGGCATCCTCATCAGAGGACACAGTGGCATATTCCATTATCAAGGCCTCTGTGGAGTCCGAGTTCTTGTTTCTTTGTTCCTTTTTTTTTCTGTTTTTGCTGAGTTAGCTAGATTTCAGAGGGGAATGGCATAACTTCTCAGAGTGGGTTGTGACAGTTGTGGTTGTTTCGAAAGAAGTAGTCACTGTATGCTGTAAACCATTTTTTTTTGTGCATATTCTCAAATTTTCTATAAAGTATATATCTTTGTGCCAACGTTTGACAACTTGTATTTTTTCCCTTCGAATGTTTTTTTTTTTTAAAAAAAAATACAAATGTTTTATTTAATAGTCGCAGGTCATCATGGGCCAAGTGGTGTATACTCAGGACCCAGCAGGAAGGTCAGTCAGCGCAACCTCCGAGCCTCTCTTTCTGACTCCAATAGGGTGAGCACGTCTCCCTCTCGAACGGGACCTTTGACATTTCGGATGATGGAGCGGCTGGTGTCATCCATAAATTCCACAAGGACCTGCGTGCACTGTCCCTGCGAACCGGTCCTGCCCAGCACTTTGGTTACCCTAGCGAGCTTGATGGGCTGCACGCGACTCGTGTCCATGATGGCGGCGATCAGGCGGAGAGGGGTCCCCTCCGAATGTTTTAAAGTCTTACTTAGATTGATATGTAGTACCCTCCCTTCACTCATCCAGCCCCACAGAACATCAGCTAGGTGAGGCATGCTCTCCACCAGGGGTGTTGTTGAAGTACTGGCTCTGGTTTGACAGAGCTGAAGTTCTCAAATGATGCTCACCCTACTGATTGGAAGCGTCACCCCAGCCCCTGGCATTCATCTTTGGGGTGCCAATGAAGCAGAAAGCTCCGTCTCAAGCCTTTCCCCTTGGGAATTGCCTTGGTTCAGACTCCACCTCCAGAAAAGCCTGCCAAGCACTGACCCCTCTTCAGGGAGGGTCAGGGCCACTCCCACAGGTTATTTGATGTCTTTATGGTCTTTAAGAAAATCTTATATAGTGGCTACTGATCTCTGTGCATACCTCGAATATATAACTTTGTATTTTTTTTAAGTGTGTGTAGACAGAAGTTGACTGGGGATCTTCACCTGTTGCTCTCCATCTGTCTTAGTTAAGATTTTTATTGCTATGAAGAGAACCATGATCACAGCAACTTTTTTTTTCTTTTTTTAATTGATTTTATTGAGCTATACATTTTTCTCTATTCCCCTCCCTGCCTCTCCCCTCCCCTTCAACCCTTTCCCATGGTTCCCATGTTCCCAATTTATGCAGGAACTAGAGTTGCTGGCAATAGTGAGATGTCCAGGGTAGGTACTGGACCTTGGTCCTCTACAAGAGCAGAAAATGGTCTTGACCACAGAACCATCTCCAGCCCCCATCTTTTTACAACAGAGCCTCTCTCTGAACGTGAAGCTTGTTCTTTCAGCTAGACTGACTGGCCAGTGAGCCCCTGGGATCCACCGCCTCTGCTGGAGCTGAGGGGTGGGAGTGGGGAGTGGATGAGTGGATTCAGAACTCGGGCCCTAAAGCTTCGGCTCTCCTCCCACTGTGTCATCTCCCCAGCTCCAGAAGACAGCTTGAAATGTAAACTTATCATTTGGTAGACTGGCAGATAATTGATCTTAATCAGGTTGGAGCTAACGTAGCAGCTCTTCCTCTCAAATTAAGTCAAAATTACAAAAGGCAGTGTAGTTCCACAGAATTAAATAGCAGATCTCCAGGGCCTTCTCTTCGCGGCTGTCACTGAGTTGTCCCTGGAGCTGCCAACCCCATGTTCTGTGCCACTGACTATTCAATTCGTACATGGATAGACTAATTACCCAATTTGGTCATTACACCAGGTGCACCTGGGTCTGTGTCGTCTTTCACGGCCAAATCGGTGGCTCCTCTTTGCCACGTTGGGATGGAGCTGTGTCTACAGAATGGATTCCCAGCTTAGCAGTTTCACAAAGAGCTGCCTCTCCTGTTTTCCGGTCTCATCCTTCTGTCTCTCATCCTCTTTCCAGCCCGGAGGGAGCTGGGTTTGTTTGGTGGATCAGGGTGGAGTGGAGGAGGGCCCTCCTCTCTTGAATCCCCTTTGTTGTGCAACTCTTCAGAGCTCCCCTAAGGCTTTTGGACTTGAAAGTCAGTTGTTTCTTCTTTCAGCCAGCCACATCCTGCCCTTGAGGCAAGTGGAAATAAAGACCTGCTGCTTCAGAGGAAGAAATGGGGAGCAGAGGGGAGACTGGGCTTGGAAAATACTGTACCCGAGTTGGAAGAATAGACAGCCCCACCTTCCAAAGGTTAAATGTAAGACCTAGCACGTCTGCCCTTGCATTCTACCCAAGAGACATGAAAATGTATGTCTACACAAGGACATATCTTCCCAGCAGCGGTGCTCAGCATGGCCAAGACTGAAAAGAACCCAGATGTCCATCAATGGATGAATGAATAAACGGAAATGCTTTCTATCCCTCCAGTGAAATATGACTTGGCAGTAAAATGAATGGAGTGGTAGTATATGAAATAGAGATGGGTGAGCTTTGAAAATATTATGGAAAATAAGACTTCAGACCTCATAAGACACATGAGGCCTCATTTTGCATGCTGCCAACTATATCCTGAATACAGTCAGACTGTGTTCTCTGATTGTCCAGAACGGGCAAGTCCAGAGAACCCTGAACTAGTTAGCGTTTGCCTGGGCCACGGGGAAACTGGGGAGGAAAGGGAGTGATGAACCCTCTGAAATTGGTTGCAGCGGTGGCACAGGCCTAGGCATCCTGAAGTCTATCGGTGGTACACTCTACACGGGTGGATCGTATGGTATGTGCTCTGTAATTCCATCAAGCTGCCGTTAGAGCAGTGAGACATTGGAAAAGGACTACTTACCCCCTCAAACTTTCCCAACTACACACGCATCATATATATTACAGATGCTTTCAAAATTGGAAGCAGACCCTATGGATAGATTAGCCTACTTTTCCTCCTAAATATGTATTAGGTGTCTACCCTGATCAAAGCACACGGGTAGAATCCTGTGGAAATTCAAAACTGAATACAGCACGCCTCCCTCTCTGAGAAACTTACAAAATGATTGCTTCCAGTCCTTGGGCTTCTAGCTGCTGTGCTCTGCAAATGGTACCGATTATGTATCTCACCCGTCCAGATTATCATCCCAAACCTGAGCGAGCTGAGAGAGGCCGTCAAAAGAATCAAGAGGCTAGAACGATGCTATAAGAAGCCAAGCTAAAAGAAGTTAGACTTCTGTGTCAGACAGGTGTAGTGGGGTTCAGTTGCCTTGAACTGAGGAGTGGCTGTGGGGAGAAAAGAGAAGGGGAAAATGATGTAAATATAGCGTAACTAAAATAAAAAAAAATTACTAAGAATAAAATAAGTGTGTGTCTGGAAGGTTGGGTCAAGCCCCCATGTGACCTGAATGGTTGAGGTGTTTATGCAAATGTAGTGGGTGTCTCCCAAATACTGTTTGTTACAAAGCACTATTGGAGGACCATAAGGGCATCCCAGCCAAGGAAGGGACAGTGGGTTAGAAATCAGAAAGGGCGGTCATGAGTGTATTCAAATACCAAGGTCAGCAAGGTGGCTCAGCAGACAGAGGTGCTTGCCACCAAGCCTGACCTCTAATCTACACACACACACACACACACACATACACACACACACACACGAGAAAAGGAAAGTGTGGTTAATGTGAGTTAGCTCTGAGCATGCTGACGGATACACTCATGGCTCAGTGTCTGACTGGGTTTAAGGTGGAAGCGTTATGGAACATTTAGGCTTATGAGGACCTGTGGTTTTATTGAAGGGCAACTGCAAATATTTGGGGTTCATCTGCTACTATTCAGGCTTTAAACTATCATGAAGGGCAGCCATATCCTTCCCCGAAACTTCCCTTAGTCTCTCTAATCAAAGCAGAGTTCTAATTGGCTTGCCCTCTGCTTTGACTCAGTGATTCTGATTTCTACTATCTTGCATGTATTTTTCTTTCAAAGGAATGGGTTGCTGGTCCAAAATGGGAAGAGAACCATCACAGGCTGTCTTTGTCCACCACACGATATACCAGGACAAAGCTTTCTGTGTCTGCTCGGTGCGCAACAGGATGTACTTTAGACATGATTTCTTTTCCAAAGCCTTATCCCTCCAGTAGCTGTGGCCCTGCACAGAGAATGCCAGACTCCATATGACTGGGGTCTGGCCTTGCAGTTCCAGTCCTGGCAGTTAGGAGCTATTTCCTGCTACAGGAACCTCCAAGAACCATTTTCCTGTTATGTTTCAACTGTCCAGCTCCGCTATCTTCTCCTCGGGGGATTCAGTGAATCAGTGTAGTCTGGTGGTGGGGAAATCCCACCCAGGCTTCAGGACTGGAAGGCCTGGTTTCCCATTCACAAATGCTAATGTAGAGGGGAATAAAATACATGGGAAGGGTCCGTGAGAGGCACACGGGCTGCGACAGACTGACTTTCTTTTGTTAACCGCAAGAGCATGTGGATGAAGGTCAGGACAGAACTTATGAAGCATCTGAAATAAATTGAAGATTTGAAGCGATCTTATGAGGAGCAGTTTGTGTGTATGTGTTTCCCAGAATGGTTTGCTAATAGCCCAGGCTGGCCCCGAGCTCTCCATCCTCTGCCCTTAGCCCCTTGAGTTTCTGAAATTACAATTCTATCGCACTAGGGTCTACTACATTTTAAAACACATTAAAAAAAAAAACCCACAAATCCCAGCTATTTATAGGGCCTAATTCCGGTACTTCCAAGAAGTCGGGTCATTTGAGATTTAAACGTACATGCTGAGAGAAACAAGTATCCTAGAATGCCTTGCTCTGCTGACACTGTTTCAATCCAAGACCACACATCTCACAAAAGAAAACGGGTGTTGGCGAGTTTGGTTTTTATTCTGATGTAACGAATTGCTTCTTGAGATTGAAGTTAGAGAAATGGCGGAGGCTTTGACCCAGGAGATGCTGTGGCTGCATTATCTCAATATAATCTTCCCTTATTTGACTACTAGTCAAATATTTGAGCTGGAAAAACAACATTGCTTGCGGGTTGGAGTTGTCTCAACTTTGTTTTTCAGTTTATAGGTTGACACTGTTTGACTGGGGTCTTGTACACTCCGTTTATTTTCTTAACGTTTGTTATAAAAGGAGCCCGAGTTCTGCAGATTTGTAAATAAATTATATCTAACTGTACCTAACCTGGCTTACATTCTTGGTGGATCATATCAACATTGGCAGAATGTTTAAATAAACATGCACCAGAAGGTGAGGCAGAGGTTAAACGGGTTTTTTTTTTCTTCCCTCCCTTTCCTACCAAGCTCCTCTGGCCTTCTGAATTCACCCTTAGAAATTTCATTTTGCTCAACAAAAGTTAAGAATAAAAATTTTCTTAATCACTCTTACTAAAAAATTATAGCATTAATATTCCTTGCTGTGAGAGTAATAATCTTTTACCAGTCATTCAATCTAAACAATTTTTTTTGTTGTTGTTTTTATTTTTTGAGACAGGGTTTCTCTGTAGCTTTGGAGCCTGGCCTAGAACTAATTCTTGTAGGACAGGCTGGCTTCAAACTCACAGAGATCCGCCTGCCTCTGCCTCTCAAGTGCTGGGATTAAAAGGCGTGCGCCACTACTGCCCGGCTAGACAATTCTTTAAAAAGAAAAAAATCACATCCTTTAAAGCAGTGGTTCTCAACCTTCCTAACACTGCATCCCTTTAATACCATTCCTTATGTTGTGGTGATCCCAACCATAAGATTATTTTGTTGCTACTGTTATGAATCATAATGTAAACATCTGCTTTGCAGGATATGTGATATACCACCCGCAAATGGGTCGTAACTTACAGGTTGAGAACCATAGCTTTACAGTGTTGCAATATAAAAGCTATTGGCTAGAGTTAGTTTCTCTATGTAACATCAATAAGATAAAGCTTTTTCCTACAGGATTTTAAGGGTAAACTGGGCCTTTTTGGGGAGTGGAATGGGTACACATGACTTATAGAATTGGATTTCCTTTGTGGAGTTGGTAAGGCCCAATTCCCCTAACTTTGTGTCATAATGGGCTTTACCTCTATGAACACAGGTGACAATGAGCTACATCAGGCCAGTCACTGTCTCTTGAGCTTCAGTGACTGGTCCCAAAGAATTACGTCATCAATTTTAGTCTTTTCCTGTCATTTTTTAGCTATGGGTCTGAAATGATAGTGGTGCGCACCTTTAATCCCAAGCACTCAGTAGGCAGAAGAAGATGGATCTTTATGAGTTCAAGGCCATCCTGAACTACAAAGCAAGTTCCAGGATAGCCAGGGCTACACAGAGAAACCTTTTCTCGAAAAACTAACCACAACCAAAGATGAACAAAGAGAAACAGAGGTGGCTACAGACACAGTTGTGAAAAATGAAGATCCTAGAGTTGTCCAGTGGGTGAGTGTGGCAGACCCGTTGCTGGGATGCTGTGGAAGAAGGCCACCTGTCCCACCGTTCAGGGTACCACAGTAAAAGAGTACACTCTCCTCTTTCCCTGGCTCTGTGTGGAGACCAATCCTTGCTGCCATACTTCAAACATTTCAGCTACTTCTCTCTGTGGCCAGCGAAGTGCCTGGTTTAATAAGTAAGTGGAGAACGAGGTGGGCATGCTCAGCGAGGCCCCCTCCTCTCTCTTTACTCCTGGTATCCACCTGCCTGCCTCCAAAGAGCTTGGTAAGAAGGCTTGGAGGGTTAAAAAGGCTTTCTGCTTCAGCACAAGGCCTGGAATTTTGATCCCAGAACCCATAAAGTATGCTGAGCATTGCCACGCTTGACTGTAACCCCAGTGCTGGGGCAGGCAGAGACAGGAGGATCTCTTCAGCTTGCTTGCCATAAGCCTAGTGTCAGGTTCAGTGACAGAACTCCACTCATTGAGAGAGTAGAGAGTGACAGGGTAGGACACTATAGCCTCCTCTGGCCTTCGTGTGTGGGCACACAGGGGCTCCCATCTGTCTACACCCGTGTGCATGCACCACACACACACACACACACACACACACACACACACACACAGAGCCTAGGTTCTGCGCTGGCATGATAATGTTCATACTGAAGTATTCAGGGAGAAACATAAGACAGATAGTTGCAGAATCAAGCTGTTGCAGAAGAGTAATGTAGAATTTAAGTAGTGGATATTTGAGGATTGTTAAATTCTTTCATTTCTGAGGTCTGTTTGAACAACTTTTATAAGAAAGTTGGAAAAAACAGTATGCATGATAGTTTAACTAGGCATAACCTGGGAAGTGGCAGGGATTGTATGTATTTGGCCTTTTTAGTTATTTTTAAAACCTCTTGTGAAGGGCGGCTAATTTATGTAACATAGCCCAGATCACAGAGAAAGAAATGGACGTTTCAGACTCTGTGAAGAAAGCATACCTGTGTAAAATTAGCAAAAATTAACACTGACAACGTTGAAGCACACCACTGAACTTCAAGCTTGTGTCTTAACATGAGCCTGGCCTTGGGCAGGCACTAAATCCTACAGATTTCATCAGTATTACAACCAAGGGTAAGCCTAGCTGTGCAGCTTGAAAAAGCGGCCAAACAGGTCATACTGGGGACTGTCTGCGAGCTACAGTTCTTCCTCACTGTGAAAGCCACCGCTTTGTCCCCTGGCAGGAATTTTGAAATGCTACTCTCTTTAGCAGAAGACAAAATAATGGACACTGGATATTTGGGTGGTTGAGGGGAGGTGGGGCAGCACAGAGTGGAAGATTTTGTGTCTGCCTTGAGACAGTGCTTATAAAAATGCTCACTTCCTGACAGCTGAATCAACTGTAAATAAATGTTAGCTGTGATTAGCGTCTAGCCTAAAAGGAAACTGTGTATACATTGTAGTGGGTTCAGGTAGAATCCCAAGAAAGATATACAAGCCTTAGTCCTCCCTCCAAGTCCTATGAATATGAACTTACTTTGAAATGATGTTTCTCTCTCTCTCTCTCTCTCTCTCTCTCTCTCTCTCTCTGTTTCTCTACCCTCCCTCCCCCCAGATCCCTGCTCCATCTTACCTTCACTCCTTTTTTTTCCTTCATTTGAGACAGGATTGTACTAATACAGTCTATACTGGCCCCAAATTTGCCATCCTCCTATCTCAGAAATACTGCCTTTTTCAATGCATGCATTCATTTTGGACTTTGGTGGTTTCTAATCACCCAGTGATTAGGGTCCTCAGAAGAGGTCTGAAAGAGGCAGAGATATACACAGGGAGGTGGCCATGTGAAGCTGGAAACTCAGCTGGAGTGATGTCCCCTGAAGTCAAGAAACACTGTAAGCCAGAGGAGACTGAAAGTGTCAAGGAAGGGTTTACCCTTTAGAGCTGAAAGAAAATAAATTTTTGTTGTTTTAAACAGTCATGTTGTGATTTTTTTGTTACAGTAATCTTGGGGCACAAATTCGTTAAACTAAGGTAGAAGATGTCATAAACTAACTGTGTGTGATTGTGCCATTATTTGTTTTTGCCCTGAACTAGTGTGAGTCCATATGAAACTGCCCCGTGGAGAACATTAGTGCCACCTGGAGGTGTCAGCCCCAGTCCCCCCTTTAGGGGAGGGGTCCACACTCTCTGCTTTCAAATCAACAGCTGCTTTTGGAGCACATGGGACTGGGCTGGTTCCAGACAAAGTTAGGAGAGGCCATGCTGTAGGTAACCATGGGGTGTTGGGTAGAAAATGGCAATAATCACCTCAGTGAAATACTCTTTAGATTTCGTTGTTAGGCAACACGGGCAAAGGAAAATGGGTTGCGTTGCAGCCATTTAGATGAGAATAAAAGTGTGTGAAGATATTGACTCTAGTGTTAACTTCCAAGGTCTCTTGATGTGTGCTAAGAAACATGGCTTTGTCATTTTTATGGTTAGATTATTTCCTGGAATGTTGGAGGAAATGTTGATGCAGTACATGCAGGACAATGGTCAACCCTGAACCTATGATCTCGGCCCTCTTTTCCTAGCCCTTGCCACTCATTATTGGTTATGGTTCAGCCATCCTGGCTTTTAATTCTTTAAGTTGCTTTTAATATATATAAATATATATATAATATATGTTATATTAATATAGTAAATTATTACTATGTTAATAAATAAAATATATCGAAAATAACATTTGATATATTTAACATATAAAAATACATATATTAAAACCACCATAAAATTTAAAATATGTATATCTGAACTTTTGGACTGTGGTTTTCTGTAGCCCTGGCTGGCCTTGAAATTACTTTGTAGCCAAGGATGACCAAGAATTGATATTCTTGTCTCCTCCTCCCAAGTGCTAGAATTACATACAGGTCAGGCCAACAGTCTGTCTCTTTATATTGTTTTTTCTTAATTAAAAAGAAAAGTAAAAACAATGTGATCCAGCCGGGCGATGGTGGCGCATTCCTTTAATCCCAGCACTCGGGAGGCAGAGGCAGGCGGATCTCTGTGAGTTCAAGACCAGACCAGCCTGGTCTACAGAGCTAGTTCCAGGACAGGCTCCAAAGCCACAGGGAAACCCTGTCTCGAGAAACCAAAAAAAAAAAAAAAAAAAAAAATGTGATCCAAGTCCATTGTAAAATACTAGAAAATACAGATGTCTAGTGGAAATAATTTAAATTATCCCCATGCATCTCACTGTGATTATTAACACACTGGTTCATAGGATCAAAGAATTTTTCCATCAACGTTTAGCTATGTTATTCAAGAATTTCCTCTTAAAGCAGTGTGGCGGTTTCTCAGGAAATTCGGGATCAACCTATCCCTGGACCCAGCAATACCACTCTTGGGAATATACCCAAGAGATGCCCTATCATACAACAAAAGCATATGGTCAACTATGTTCATAGCAGCATTGTTTGTAATAGCCAGAACCTGGAAACAACCTAGACGCCCTTCAATGGAAGAATGGATGAAGAAAATATGGAATATATACATATTAGAGTACTACTCAGCAGTAAAAAACAATGACTTCTTGAATTTTGCATGTAAATGGACGGAAATGGAAAACACTATCCTGAGTGAGGTAAGCCAGACCCAAAAAAGAGGAACATGGGATGTACTCACTCATATTTGGTTTCTAACCATAAATAAAGGACATTGAGCCTATAATTCGTGATCCTAGAGAAGCTAAATAAGAAGGTGAACCCAAAGAAAAACATACAGGCATCCTCTTGAATATTAACCTTCATCAGGCGATGAAAGGAGACAGAGACAGAGACCCACATTGGAGCACAGGACTGAAATCTCAAGGTCCAAATCAGGAGCAGAAGGAGAGAGAGCACGAGCAAGGAACTCAGGACCACGAGGGGTGCACCCACACACTGAGACAATGGGGATGTTCTATCGGGAACTCACCAAGCCAGCTGGCCTGGGTCTGAAAAAGCATGTGATAAAACCGGACTCACTGAACATAGCGGACAATGAGGACTACTGAGAACTCAAGAACAATGGCAATGGGTTTTTGATCCTACTCCACGTACTGGCTTTGGGGGAGCCTAGGCAGTTTGGATGCTCACCTTACTAGACCTGGATGGAGGTGGGTGGTCCTTGGACTTCCCACAGGGCAGGGAACCCTGATTGTTCTTCGGGCTGACGAGGGAGGGGGACTTGCTTGGGGGAGGGGGAGGGAAATGGGAGGCGGTGGCGGGGAGGAGGCAGAAATCTTTAATAAATAAATAAATATTTAAAAAAAAGAATTTCCTCTTGATATGATTGTTACTCAGAAATTTAGGTTTCTTCCTTTTAACTATTTATTATAATCGTTGTACATATTAGTAAGTATGGAATGGCCACAGTTAATGGTTCTATTTTAATAATTTGCTTAATAATTCTTTGCTGTTGGTAGGCCTCTGTATTCCTGGAGTAATCATTCAAAACATCTCTGAAATGAGCCTTCTTCATGGATTCATCTTGAGTGCAAGTCTATTGTTTCTTGTAAACCTTTGGCAATATAAAAAGTTTCTGAACTTGTAATGGCTGATTAGCAATTCAAAACCAAACAGGTAGTGAATCTGAGGTGGTCCCAGGAGGGACCCTTCCGCATCACACTTTGTGACTTCACTGCAGCCTTGGGTCCAAATATGCACTGTGGAAGCCACCAAAGCAAACAACACCAACAGATGCTGCCCAGAATACCTGGTCTAAGGGTCAAGACTATTGAATGCTTGAATTGCAAATTTTTGCTGGATTAATCAAACAAAACAAAGACTTTATTTTCTCATCACCGTTCTGCAGCACGTAAGAACCAAGCAGCACCTCTTTGCACTGGAAAGAGTTAGAATGTTGGGTTTCACAGATGGCTGTTCAGGATAGTTCAGGATGAACCGTCATTGGAAAGAAATCATGAAAAGAATTTGGTTTAGGATTTCAAAATTTCCAACCGTTTCTGAAATGGTCATAAACATACTCCTGCTCCCTGCAGTATGTGTTTATAAGAAGTGACATTCTCAGTATTAATCACAAAATCAAATTATAGCAAAGGATTAAAGATGCAATACATTTTGCAGTATCAGGTATTCCACAGTTTTCTTTCTCTTTAGATTAGAGCCCATGTATCCCAGGCCATCTCAGAACTCACTAAGGAACTGAGAACTTGGACTTCTGTTCTTCTGCCTCTACGTATAGAGTGTTGGGATGATAACCTTGCACCACACACCTGGTTTACGTGGCACTGAGGATTCAACCCAGCTTGGCATGTGCTCTGCAATCACTTTACCCGCAGCTACATGTTAAGCTCCGAGATAACTCATTGAGTCCATCTTCCAGTGTGCAGATAGACTTTTGTTAATAAGTGGTAAAATTTTTCCTTATTATCAGTCAATGCTTGACTTGGGGAGATATTTTGTATACCTACATTTACCCAGGGTCACATAGCAATGTCTCAGGCCCAAAGAGGTCATGAATGGAACGAAGTTTAGGAAGCCCTGCTCTACAGCACCTGCCATGTGGGAAGAACATGACTGTGGGTGACATTTGTTAGTAAATATTTCTAGATGGAAAATGGAAATGCCAATATGCGACTGTCAACTCTTTTATTTGTCCTCAAAGGGAAACACTGCAAATTATTCAAATTAAGTGTAATAGTTTGAATGAGAATGGCCTCCATAGGCTCGTATATTTGAATTATTGGTTCCCAGTTGGTGGGACAGTTTGGGAATGCTTAGGAACTGTGACCTCTTTGTAGGAGGCATGTCAGTGGGGACAGGTTTTAAGGTTTCAAAAACCTACACCATCCCCAGTGTCTCCCTCTCTTGGTCTCTCTCTGTCTGTGTCTCTGCAACCATGAGCCCAAATTAAATGCTTTCATCTGTAAGTTACCTTGGTCGAGGAGTTTTATCACAGCAATAGAAAGTAACGAAGCAGCCGGGCAGTGGTGGCGCACGCCTTTAATCCCAGCACTTGGAAGGCAGAGGCAGGCGGATCTCTGTGAGTTCGAGACCAGCCTGGTCTACAAGAGCTAGTTCCAGGACAGGCTCCAAAACCACAGAGAAACCCTGTCTCGAAAAACCAAAAAAAAAAAAAAAAAAAAAAAAAAAAAGAAAAAGAAAAGAAAAGAAAGTAACGAAGCTATCAAGAAGAGGCAAACAAAATGACTACCATCTATTTTGCTACTCTGTATTAGGTGGGTAAAACTACTCTTCAATACCCCGCTTGGTATCCAGTCTGTGCATTTGCTGATTCGACAAATCTCAGGTGGGAAATACTTTCAAACAAATTGCATCAGTCCGTGTGGGAGGTACAGACGTCCTTCTGCTCACTGGTTAGCACCAGGGGAAGCAGGAATGTTAGACACATGGTGATGTCCCTTCCAAGAGAGGGATGTTTATAACCTGCTTTCCACCCAGAAGGCCAGGAGTGGACATGGTTAATAGCGTGGTGACATTTTTGCTCTCTGTGTAGCCGAGCCCACAGTGGGTCCTCTCCAATGCCTTTATCTATAGAACCTTATCTTTATAGAAAGGGTCACACGGAACCAGTCTAGAGAAGCCATCTTTATGAAAGATGTCACGTGTACTTTACAAAGAGGTTGAAGTTTTAGTCTGCTTACGGAATTAATTATCACCAAGAAAGTTTTCACTGCATTTTATGCCTAAAATAAACGACTTGCTCTGAACCAATGCTGCCTGCTGAGCTGTGCTGAACTAAACTACCTTCTTGCTTTCTGTATATCATTAATCTGCTAGCCACGGTGGTCTCAGAGACCCCCACATGTATAGAACATGTACAGATCTCCCCCCCCCCCCGCATTGTGATTAGCTCCTAAACAATGAAGGCATGATTTTTATATAGCAATTCCACAGTATTAGTTGCATGTAACTAAAGGATAACTGTAGGTACTCGGGAGGGTGTACATAGGTTCCGTGTCCTTGGAGGGGTGACTGCTCTAGGAAACAGTGTGTGGCCTGTGCTTGGGTTTTAATTTCTGTATCACCTTTTGGGAGATGGGCATGATGCGAAGTTAAGGCGCACATTGTGGGTGTCAGCGGTGCTGACGCCAGCAGTGAATGATGGAAGCAAGCGAGTGTGAACCAAAGGGCCTGGCAGGGATGGCTGCCACTGTGCCCTGGCTTCCACAGAGCAGGAGTGTGCTGCTGCCTCTTCCAAGTTTCCTAGAGAGGGTGGAGATCTAGTGTTTGTTACCGTTAGTTTTTGTTCCTGATTTCTAAAAGTTGGGATCTACTTAAGTACTGTTTGAAGATGTTGTGCAGGCTCCAGACCCTGTCTCTGGTCTAGAGCGGAACCACGGGTCACTAGTTTATGACCTCTGATTGAAGACATTGCTAACATTCTCAAGATGCATACAGAAAGCTGGTCAATTTGGGGGTTTAAAAAATAAAATACATTACGTAGGCTTTGTCCAGTGTAAGGTGTATTGTAGTTGGACTTTGTTGTCAACCTCCGCTCCCCCAAATAGCAACATGAAGACTTATTATTAATTATGACAGCTTGGCCTTAGCTTAGGCTTCTTCTCAATTAGTTCTTATGACTTAAATTAACCTGTTTCTATTAACCTATGTTCTGCCACATGGCTTTTATTTCTCTCCCATTCTGTTGGTCCAACCTGCTCCTTGTGTCACTGGTATCTCTACAGCTCTCTTCTTCCCAGAGTTCCCTCTTTCCAGAAATTCTGCCGAGCTGTCGATCATTCAGCTCTGTGTTAAGCCAATCAGGAGGCATGGTAGGTGGAGACACATCTTTACAGTACACAGAAAAGATTATCCCACAACACTGTGTTTTGCCTGCGTATGTATGTGTGTGTGCCCAAGTGGGTTTGGAGACTAGAAGTTGATGTTGGGTGTGTTTTTTTGTTTGCTTTTCATTACGTCAGTGAGGCAGTGTCTGCGGCTGAAACTGTAGAGTTTTGATTCAGCTAGTCTAGTTAGTTAACTTGCCTTGAGGACCCTCTGTGTCTGCCTGGCCAAGGTGTGACAGCAGGGCTACCATGTCCATACGTGTACGAGTGTCTAGCCTGCATGCGTGTCTGTGCACCACGTATGCCTGGTGTCTGAGAGGTGGGACAGATGCCCTGGAACTGGAGTTAGAGACTGGTGGGATCCACTGTACGGGTGTTGGGAATCAAACCCTGTCCTTGCCCCCGACTTCACTGTCCTTTGCAAGAACAAGTGTTCTTAACACTGAACCATCTTCTTAGTCCTGCACACTCCTGTGTTTTTTGCTTGTTTTGTTTTTTCTTTATGTGGATTGGGGTGTTGGGAACCCCAAATGTGGAACCCACACTTGCACAGAAAGCCCCTTATCCACCAAGCCATCTTCCCAGCCCCTGGTCTGAACTATTTTAAACATTTGTGTTGAATATTGCTTCATTTTAAAAATAACTTTTATTGATAACTTTATTTGATAACATCATATGGATATATAGCACATTCTGATTATTATAAGCCCCCTACCCTTCTTAATCTCCTTTCCACTCCTGCTGACCCACCCTCCTGCCTTCGAGTTCCCTTTTGCTGTTGTTTTGGGGACCCACTGGGTTTACTCAGGACCATCTGTGTGGCGATGGGTTTGAGCCTCCTAGGTTACTCAGTGGGTGCAAAACAACTGAAGACAACTGCTGCCCCTCCCCCAGAATCCATCAGTAGCTGATAGTTCAGCAGTGAGGGGGCAGGGCCCTATAGCCCCACCCCAATCCATGACAGACAGTTGATAGGCCCTATCTGGTGCAGGCCCTCATCTTTACTAAAAGTGTTCACATACTACACTTTAACTCCTTTCATCCTTCCACTACTAAATCGTTCGTAGTGAGGTCCAGCTGGATCTGCTTTACGTCCTGACCTCCCGGAGAAACAGCCCAGGAAGCTCTCAAGGTAGCCTCATTCTCTTAAGAGATGTTCGCCAGAGATGCAAACTCCCAAGTTAACTTCATTTCCCTGCGTGATGTTAGCAGGAGAAAGCCCCGTGGGTCTGCAGGCAGATGGCAGTAAGAAATTAGCTTGAACTTCAGCAAGGCTGAGGTTTCCATGGGAACAAAGGAAACAGCCATACTGCCTGGCATTTGAAAGGAATAGGAAACAGGCCTGCCGTCCGCATACCAATAGAATGATTACAGGGCTCTATCCATACCCATAAGCTTCCCCTTCTAAAGCATTTCAACTCCTGTCAGTAAGAGGAAAGCCAATGGCACTTGATCACGTGTTTAAATGGGTTAATGAGTGACTATCAGGAGAAAGTATAAACATCTTCAGTTGCCAAAATCTGAGAATTAATAAGATTTAGTTGTCTTCAGCACAAAAACTATATTCTTTATTAAATAAACCATTATATATCTATATTGTTTTAGTTATGCTTTCTACAAAGAATAGATAGTCAAGTAAGTTTTGTTCTCTCCCTCCCCCACTGCCACCAATGTGGTTTTCTTTCTTCTTTTGTGTCTGCGTGGATGTACATGTTTGTGTATTAGTGTATAGGCACACATGTGTGCAAGTCAGGAAATCTTTATTTATTCGTTTATTTATTTTTGGATTTTCAAGACGATGTTTCTCTGAGTAGCCCTGATTGTCCTGAAACTCACTCTGTAGATCAGGCTGGCCTCAGACTCACAGAGATCAGCCTGCCTCTGCCTCTAGAGTGCTGGGGTTAAAGGCGCACAACTCTATCACTGGCCCTGAGAAATCTTGGGCGTCAGTCCCCACCTTCCATCTTGAGGCAGGCTCTCTCTCATTCACCTGCTGTGTGTGCTAGGCTAGCTGGTCCAGGGACTTCCAGGCACGCTCCTGCCTCCCTCTCCCACTTCCCTATGTGTGTGCTAGGATAGCTGGTCCAGGGACTTCCAGGCACGCTCCTGCCTCCGGCTCCCACTTCCCTATGTGAGTGCTAGCAAGGCAGATGAATAGGAGATTCTGTCTGGCTTTTATGTGGATTCTGGGGTGTCTGAACTCAGTCCATTAAGCTTGTGTGACAACAGCTTTGCCTAAGGAACTGTCCCCAGCCCTGATCATGGTTTTCTTTTAGGGCTAAATACATTACAATAAATGTTTTCTCTGAGTTTCCTGGTACTCAGTTAAATAGTAAAGAATAAGCCACAGTGGAGAGCCACGTTATCTTCTTAACCAAAGGTAGGAGTGGGATGAGGCTCTAGCTTCATGGTGAGAGACTTGTTTAGTGTGTGAAGCCTTGAGTTTGAGCCCTTGAACCACAAGAAGTGAACAAAAACCATAGAACAGAATCAGAGATCACTTATATCTGTCATCCAGATGCAGATTAACCAAACTCCTGTTTCCTGTCGCTTACCAGAGTTGCCGCCCTCTAAGCCCCTGGGGTAGGGAGCGGTCAGAATGTTCCAATAGCCATATATCTCTGTAAAGGATATTTTACTGCGGTCTTTTGCCTCGTAGACTTTCCTTTCATCATAATTTCCCTTGTGCCTCGCGGTGATGAAATGGCTGTGGGTATTTGGGGAATCTGGATGAGGGGAAATTGAGTTGGGGTTATGTAAAGTATGGGTGTATTTATGCGGCCACAGTTTAGCAGATTGGGTATGTTATTGTTGGCTGGTCTGGTTTAGGAATGACTTCCAGGAATATCTGCACCATCCACTGTGACTGTCCCTAACTGCTGTGACAGAAAGGTTGTGAACCAGACTCTGGATGGAGCTAAGCCCGTGACCTTCAGTGCCTACACCCAGGTTGGGTAGGGTAACCAGTTAGGAAGGGAGGAGAAGCAAGGTTGAAGTAGAACAAGGAACTGGTCTTTGGGAAATTCTTTTCATCAGTAGACATGTGAAATCAGAAATGGAGGACTTGGTTCTCATTATTCTTTGTCAAAACCAAAGTTTTGCCTATAAGAATGGCTATAGAGTATGGCCTGGTAATGCAGGCTTGCAACCACAGCTACTCAGGTTGGGGCTTGAGTTCAAGGTCTGTGACTAAGTTCAGGGCCAGCCTGGGTAATTTAGCAAGATCTTCCTTGCCCAAAATAAAAAGTACAGAAAACAAGGGTTGGGAACCTAGTTCCGTGTTAGACCTTTGTCTCAGTCCCCATAACGGCATAATGAATGAATGAATGGATGAATGAAATTACTTTGGCAATGCACTATATTATACTTTTAGAAATATTTCTTTATGACAAGCCTGCCTGGGTGCCTGGTTCAGGTGGGTGGGCACCACTATGATGAGCAGGTATGTGGTAGAGAAAAGGGAAAGAAGGAAGTGGAGCTAAAGATGTGATAACCATGAGGAAAAGGCTGATATGGGTGACCTATGTTGCCACCCGGGGCCATGTGATATCTGGGCCTGTCTGGGTCCATGGCTCTACCACAGCAGGGTCTGTGTTTGATGTCTGTGGCCTGTGTTACTACTGGGGCCACAGAAGAGCTGGCCCCAGAGATCTGGGCACTGGAGAGCTGGTCCTGCCCCTTGCCAGTCACCTCAGCAAGACGGCTGCCCCCTTCCCCCTAGAAGTAGCTCTAGTGCCTTGGGTATAGGAGTGCTGTCCAGGAGACCCTTGACAGCCCCAAGAAAACTCCCTTCCCCTTGTCTGCTGGGAAAGCTGGCCCTGTACTTGGAAGAATTGGTCCCGCCCCTCACCATCTGTGTGGGATGACTGGCCCAACAGCATAGGCATGGGAAAACTAGCCTTGATAGTCCATTGTCTGAGGGAGGAGGTCCCAACAGAGCTTGGACTAACCAGCTCAGCTACCACCCTGGCCTCCATCAGGGTGGAGTTGTCCCACCTCAGCATCTCCCCAATATCTGACCTGCTGGAGAGCATGAAGGGACTGGTCCTGTGGATAGAGCTGCAGGATCCCCATGATTGGGGCAACAGCAGGACATCCTAGAGAAGTTTTGGTGAGGGTCAAGTATTGATGTTGTACTGGAAGCCAGAGGCCTTGAGCCAGACCAACACAACATTGTGATGAACATTTCCAGGTAAAGCTGTTTGTGCAAAAGTGTGTACTGTGTGACACACTGCAGTCCCCAAGGCCACTGTGACAAATAGGTGATAAAGAGGCGGGAAAGACAGAGAAGTAAAATGGTCTTGTCTTTTATTATTATTATTTTTTCTTTTCTAAAATTTTCTTTGGGGGCCTATATACACAAAGGACGATTCATCCTACCACAAGGACACTTGCTTGACTATGTTCATAGCAGCTTTATTCATAAAAGCCAGAACCTGGAAACAACTAAATGCCCCTCAGCTGAAGAATGGATAAAGAAAATGTGGTATATTTACACAATGGAGTATTACTCAGCTGTTAAAAACAATGACATTGTGAAATTTGCAGGCAAATTGATGGAAAGAGAAAAATCATCCCGAGTGAGGTAACTCAGACCCAGAAAGACAAACATGATGTGTCCTTACTGTAATTTCTGCTCTGTCCCTATAAGAGACAAGCAACGTCCATTCCCTCCTGGGTCTGCCATCTGAGGAGGCAAGCTGATCTTCAGCTTCCAGCCTGGGTCCCTTCTCTTTTCCATCTCTCCCCCTAAGAGGCAGCTTCTGCCTCCCTCCATTCTCCCCACTTCTCCCCTTCCCCCTCTGTCTCTCTGTTTCTCTCTGTTCTTCCTCTTACTCCCCTTCTCTTCTATAACCACTAAATAAATATCCAACCTCACTCTGCATGGTGTACCTATCCATGTCTCTGTCTCTTACCTGCCCTGTGGCTCCCTGCCTGGGACCAGCCGCTTTCAAGGCCTGGTCTCGTGGCATGCCCATCCATCTGTCTCTCTTTGTGGGACTTGCTGCCCCTCGTGGCCCACTGCAGCCACTTGGGGAACTACGCTGTTTCTGCCTGAGACTGGCTGCTCTCGGGACCTACTGCCTGCTGCCTGCCCATGCTCAGGAACCTGTGGCCTGGTCTCATGGCCCGCTGCCCACTGCAGCCACTCGGGAACCTGCAGCATTTTACTTAATCCATTACACTCACTCTTAAGGGGACATTAGCTGTAAAGTAAAAGATCATCATGCTATAATCAGAGACCCAGAGAGGTCAAGTAACAAGGAGGACTTAAGGGCGGGGAAGGGAGGATGTGAGGATCTTCCTGGGAAGGGGAATAGAATAGATTTTGCCAGTGGGCTAGGGGTAAATGGGGTTGGGGACAGGAGGGATCAGGTGTCATGGGAAGGAAGGGAGAAAATACTGGGAGAGATGACTGGAATTGGGGGGCATTTCAGGGGTGAGATGGAAACCCAATTCAATGGAAACTCCTTGAAATCTAAGAGAGTAAGCCTAGCGAAGACTCCTAGTAATGGGGGACATGGAGCCTGAATGGGTCATCTTCTGTAATCAGTGAAGGCCTCAAGTGGAGGGATTGGGACAGCAGTCCAGGCACAAAACCTTCGACCTACAGTTGGTCCTGCCTGCAGTGTTCTGGGACAGGAGCCTAGCAGAATCCTCATCAGAAACCAGAGAGACTGCATCCAGCAACTGATGGGAGCTGATGCAGAGTCCACAGCCAAACATTAGGTGGCGCTCTGGAGTCCTGTGGAGGAGGGGGAGGAAGGATCGGAGGTACCAGAGGGGTCAGGGACACCATAAAAACATGACCCACAGAATCAACTGACCCAGACTCGTGGGGGCTTGCAGAGATCAGGGAACCTCTAGGGTCTGACCTAGGCTTCTGCATATATGTTATAGCTGAATAGCTTGGTGTTCTTTTGGGAATTCGTAACAGGGAGATGGGGCATAGGTGGACTGTCTCTGACTCCTTTGCCTGCTTGTGGGACCCATTTCTCCTCCTGGGTTGCCTTGTTCAGCGTTGATGTGATGGTATGTGCCTGGTCTTATTGTAGTTTGTTATGCTGTATTTGGCTGATGTCCCTGGGAGGCCTGCTCTTGTCTGAGTGAGGTGGAGGAAGGTTGGGCGGAGGAGATAGGGGAGGAAGGGAAGAGGGAGAGAAAACTAGAGTAGGGATATAATATATGAAAGAATAAGAAAACCTTGGAAAATACTTGTCTATTTTATTTTTATGTGCACATGTGAGTACTTGCATGCACGCACACGTGTGCACAGTATGAGTGCCTGGTGCATGGGAGGATAGACGATGTCCTCGGATCTCCTGAAGTGTTATAGGGGGTAGAGAACCATCACATGGGCGCCAGGAACTGAACATGGATCCTCCGCAGGAGCCACGAGTGCTCTTACCGGCGAACGCTGATGCGTGCTCTCGTTCCTATACTGTTTGTTTGTGACGGGAGTTGTGTGCCACAGTATTTCTCAGGTCCCTATGGACAGAGACAAAAGTGGCATGGAACAGCACAGAACAAAGGCAAGCACATCAGTGACAAACTGGTTCAGTGAGAACGATTGATTCAGAGAGCCGCTAAGGTAGGGGACGATGCAGTGACTCAACACGGGAAGCTGGGCCGTCCTGAAACCAGCGGCAAGCATGGTGTTGCACACGTGAGTCCCTGCACTACAGAAGCGACAGCAGGTGGGCCAGCTGTGCAAGGACAGCTTTCTGGCTGTCTGAGATGTGAGGGGTCTCCACGGCTGTGAACAACGTCATGCCTTCTCAATCATAACCGACGGAAGCCATGAGCCAGGAGCGATTCCTCCTCAGGTTGCTTCTGTCAGGTACTCATCATGTGTCTGGGAAAACCTAAGTAATACACACATTAAACGCAGACACCTGTCATATGTAGGAAGCGTGTTTGGCTTTCCGTGAAGAGTGGTTCCGATCGCCTGTTATTGAATTCCATCTGTTCATTGTCATGCTCTGGTCCTTCCATCCTTGCACTGAGCACTTACTAATGGCCGAGGGACAGTTATGTACGAGTCTCAGAGAAGGAATGGTTCCTACTAAGCCTCTCACAATAGTACAGCATTATATATACACTGTCATGATAGGAAGAATACATATATATATCGGGCTGGAGAGGTAGCCAAGCTCCTGAAAGTGTCTATTTGTTGTAGGAGGCTTTTCGTAGTGCCTGGCAGCTCAGACACAAAATAATCACTCAGAAACTATATTTTTTAAATCACTGCTTGGCCAATAGCTTAAGCGTGTTTATGGCTAACTCATGTCTTAAATGAACCCATCAACATTAATCTGTGTATCACCATGTGGTTACTGGATAAAGTTCCAGTGTCTGTCGACTGCAGGGCTACATGACTTCTCCTTAACTCCACCTTCTTTCTCCCAGCATTCAGTTTAGTTTTCCCCACATAGTTTTGTTCTTCCCTGCTTGGTTATAGACTCAAAGCCATTTCTTTATTAGCCAGTGGTATTCACAGCATACAGAGGGGAATCCCACCTCACCTATTGTTCTTTGAGAGGATTTAGGTATAATTTTCAGCAGCCACATCATGGACTTTGAACTTTCTGTCCCCCTGCCTCAGCCTTTTAGGTTCTGGGATTGTAGGCATGTGCCGAAACATCCGGTTGTAGGCCATATTCCAAATGAGTTTCTTAGCTCGGTAGGGGAGGTGCCTGGGCCAGGATCATGTATATTCTGTCTATAAAGCAGATTTGGCTTTTGTTTCCCTGTGGTTAGAGAAGGTTCATCACTACCTCAAGCCCCACACACCCAGAGCTCTGGTCAAGACAAGGGAGAGAAAATGCTTCATTTTTAACTTCCCACACGACACAGGCCCAGAGCATCCTGTTCTAGGAGTTAAACCAGGGTGAGGCCGTTGAGCCATGACATCGCCACAGACCTGTCAAAGGGCAGTCAAGGGCTCACTACTGTTTCCATGTTTTCTCATTTTGTCATCTGAGGATTTCTGCTCACCTCGTCACAGATTGGGAATATTATTTACGTTTTTTTTGAATAAACAATATTTACCAGAGTTTTGTAGTAGGAAAATTATTCAGTCTGTCATAGTCTAGGAAAGTGAAAATTGCTGTCCTCACATTTTCTTTTGAAAAAAGATAATTTTAATTGTCATGAAAATCAAAGCAATGACAAATTCAGAATATTTCTTAGAAATTTACTTAAAGGTCTGCATCTCTCTATATATATATCTACACACACACACACACACACACACACACACACACACACATATATATTTTTTTCTTGAGTGTGGGAGTTCTGGCCCAGTCCCTCTTCTACCATATGGTTTGTATGGACAGGAGAGAGATGTTCCCCTTTCCTGCCCCTTGTGGCAGGTGTGAGAGATGACCCTGAGGTCATAAGAGCAGGAGAGCTGTCCCTGCCAGCTGCAGCATCCTGGACAACACAGTCGAGCTGATCCTGATGGTACAGGTTTGAGAGAGCAGACTCAGGATGTGAAAGCAGAACTGGCCCCACCCCTTGCTCATTACTGCAAGGAGTGAACTTGCTGGGGCAATGCTGAAGATCTTACCCTGGTGGTGAGGACTGCGGAGAACTGGCAGGTTCACCAAGCCTGTAAGGATCCAGGCCCAGAACCAGGGTTATGAGTTGGCTTACTCCAATGTCCACCTCATCTGTGATCTGTGGGAGCATGTGAAGGGTCTGGTTCTGCAGACTCAAAGCTACATGATCTCCACGACACAGCGCAATAGCTGGATATCCAAGAGGAGTCCCAGTGAGGGCCCAGCATTGATAGCATAGCAGAAATCAGAGGCCTTGAACCAGACCAATGACCCTTTTCAGTGAACATTTGAAGTAAAGATATATGGACAAAGGGTTTACTGCGTGTCTCACTATGTCACACTACAACTTCCATGATGAGATTTTTTTTCTTTTTTTCCTATTTTTCTCTTAAATGTTATTCTATTTTGTAAGGGAGGTTGCAAGGGCAGAGGGCAGATAAGGGACGAGAACTGATGGGATTGAGATGCATGATGCTAAAGACACAAAGACCAAATAAAAAGGAAGTTACAAAAAAGGAAAATAGATTTCTTTCTTATTTAATATATCCCATTACAGTTTATCCTCCCTCTACTCCTCCCAGTTCCTCCCCTTCTTTCTTCTCATCCAGATCCATTTTGTCTCAGGGTTGAAAACAAACAGACTTCTAAGTCATACTAATAAAATGAGATAAAAAGTAATATAATGATAAAGCAGAATAGGACAAAACAAACAGAAAGAAAATAGCCCAAGAGAAGGCACAAAAAACAGATATAGACTCAGAGACGTATGTGTTCACACACGGAGGAATCCCAAGTTTCAGGACAACTTAGGCTGTTGCATAAAGAAACCCCATCTCTATAAACCACACACACACAAAGAACAACTATAAAACACTCAACTAGACGTCATAATATCTACCTGAAGGTTCTGGGCAGGCTGTCTCTGTCTCTGTGCGTTCATATGTTCATTAATACTGCTGATTTAGGGGGCCTTGTTTCCTTGGTGCTCTCTTATCCCCTCTGGATCTTACAGTCTTTCTGTCTCCTCTTCCACAGGGTTTCCTGAGCGGATTTGATGGAGATATCTCATTCAGGGCTGAGGGTTCTGAGGTCTCTCACCCCCTGCAGATTGTCTGGCTGTGGGTCGCTGTATTCGTTCCCATCTGCTACAAGAGGAAGCTGCTCTGATGATAGCTGAACAAGGCACTGATCTGAGTATAGCAGAATATCATCCCCTTGCTCCATCCTTTGATCAGAACAGTAGTATTTAGCTTTACCCTAGGTTCCAGGGCTATCTATTTTTCGGTTCTTGGTCAGCTAAGCAGTATTGAGTATGGGTCGCATTTTGTGGAGTGGGCCTTAAGTCAAATCAGACATTGGCTGGTTACTCTCAGAAGCTTTGCTCCACCACTGAAGCAGCACATCCTGCAGGCAGGACACCATTGTAGATCAAAGGGTTTGTGGCTGGGTTGGTGTTTACACCTTTTCTTTGGTGGCTGTGCTGAGTACCTTCCTGTATCAAAGATGCTGGCACACAGGTGTGAAGGCTCTGTGTAGGCTTCCTCTGGACTTTTCCCTGTTTAATGAGCTGAGTAGGTGTTGTCTTTAGCAATAGGGCCTTGTATCAGTTGGTGAAGAGCAGCCTATAGTCTTGACAACAGCCTGGGTGGTTTGGGGGTTCCCATGGGATCCCTCAGACCTATTTTGGTATAGTGCAAAGTACCACATTCTCGTGACAGGGAGGAGAGGTGACTGTTATTGGCTTGGTGGACTCAGCAAGTCTTCATCACAAAGGTGTCATTTAAGTCAGACCTGGTGAGCAGGAAGTTTAGTAAAGACTTGTTTACATTCCAATCACAGGTCTCCCAAACACCGAAGATGCTGGAATTTAGAATTTGTGACAACCAATTTATCTGCTTCATTTTATATATGTTCTGCTTTATTTCTGTTGCTGTGACGAACAGCTTTGTGAAAAGTAATTTAGGGGGAAAACAGTTTGTTTGGCTTACAATTCCATATCACAGCTCATCACTGAAGGGAAGTCCAGGCAGGAACTCCAGCAGCAAGCCACATCACATCCACAGTCAAGAGTGGAGGGAAATGAGTGTGCCCACACTACTGGCTCTTTCATTGCTTTTGTCCAGCTCTCCCCTGTCTTACACAGTTCAGATACTCCTGCCTAGGGAATAGTGATGCCCACAGTGGGCTGGGTCATCCTCCATCAACTAACAATCAATACAGTCCCACACAGACATGCCTAAAAGTCAACCTAATCTAGACAATCCTTAATTGAAGCTCTTTTCTCTTATGATCCCAGTTTGTGGCAAGTTTGTAACTAAAAACTAACCATTCCATTATATATAACCATACATATCTTAATATATAATGCTATCACATTTATTGTTATAAGTCCCTTATTTTTTTAGTGGCATCTAAGAACATAGGTGTTTTATGAATAAAATTGAGACTTAGGGCTGGAGATGTAGCTCTGAATTTAATCCTTAGCATTGCACACACTGGCCCAGTGGTACATGGCTATAATTCTGGCATTGGGGAGTCGGAGGCAGGAGGATCAGGAGTTCAAAGTTCATCTCAGCTACATAATGAATTTGAGTCCAGCCTAGACCACATAAAACCCTGTTTCAAGAACAAAATTAGGGTTTGAGGATGTAGTTCTATCTGTAGGACACTGGATTTAATCTCCAGCATTACATAAACCAGGCATAGTGGAGCATGCCTAGAATCCAAGCTCTGGGGGAGTGGAGGTAGAAAAATGAGAAATTGAAGGTTATCCTTGGCTACATAGTGAATTCTGGGCCAGCCTAGGTTACTTGAGACCTTGCAAGACAGATGGGAATGGGAGAAAGACTCAGAGGGGTTGAATAATTTTTAGTTAATGTCTTGTAATGAGTGACAGGACTAGATTCAGACTCAAATGTGGCCCTTTAACAAACATCACAGACCAAGGGCTGCAGCTGTTCTGCTTTGAAATCATTGTCACACTGCATTGAGACGCCACAGTGTCTTTGGCTAGTTACAGAAAATGGCAGGAACGCCGAGGTTGACCCATTGGAATATGGCTCTTCTGACTGACCCCGCCGCCTTTCTTGAGACAGGGTTCCCTGTACCTCACGTTGGCTTCAAACTTTCTAGGTTGCCAAGAGTGACCTTGAACACCCTAATTCTCCAACGACCGCCTCCCTGAGTTCTGGGATTGTAGGTGCGCACTACTACTCTTGTCTTCATTCCCAGTCAGCACTTGCTGACTTCCCCTGTAACTTTGCTTGAAGACAGTTTCCTAAGGAGGTCTTTGCACCTGAACACGCACTTTGGTTTCTGCTCCCCCAAAGACCCAGATTATCACGTTAAGTTTGTTTGACCTTAAGATCCGCGCTTTAACGAGGACTAAGGATGTACTAAAGGGGAAACAATAAAACTCTTTGAAAGATACAGAAACGTTTGTGAGCTCACATTAATCTATTATATCTTAGGTATGACACCAAAACCCTGAGCAGCAGAATTAGAAAATGGATATTTTAGACTATGAAAATGAAAAACATCTGTTCCACAAAGAAAGTAAAAATTAAGGATAGGGATGAATAGGAGTCAAGAGCTTTCATTACTCTACCAGAGGACCAGTTTGGATCTCAGCACTCACACCAGGCAACTCTAAAAGTCCTGTAACTCCCGTTCCAAAGGATTTGACATTCCCTTCTGGCCTCCATGGGTGCCCCATGCATACACACACCCATATACACACTTGGAAAAAAATAAAATAAATCTATTTTTAAAGTGAAAATTCAACATACAGAATTCGAGGAAATATTTGCAGATCATAGATATGATAAGGGGTGTGTATCTAGAATATATTAAAAACTCTTATATCTCAACAATGAAAGAAAAAGAAATCCAATTAATAAATGCCATAAAAGTCAGGCCTTGAATTGCAGAACTGTAATTCCAGTACTGGAGATGTTGAGGCAAGAGGATCACCATAGATGTCGGGCAGACTGAGTTATATAATGATCCACTTAAAAAACAAACAAGAAAACCAAACCAGCAAAAACAGTAAAGCAATAGGAAGAAAGTATATATATATAGATGCTTCTCCCAAAAGGATGTAGAAGTGGCCAATATTCATATGTAAAGATACTCATACTCATTGTCATTAGCTCCCAGGAAAATACAAATTAAAATCATAATCCAAGGATGAGGATGTAGCTCAGTAGGCAGAAAGTTTGCCTTGCACTTGTGAAGCCCAGGGTTTGACCCTCAGCAAGGCACAGCCCAGGCATGGTGGTACACACGCCGATAGTCCAAGTGCTCAGGCAGGGGAGGCAGGAGAGCATCAGATGTCCAAGATCATCCTTAGTTTTATAGGGAGATGGAGGCCAGTGTGGAAACAAAACAAAAACTTAAATTCCATGCCATATACACTGCCATGGTCACAATAAAAGTCTGGGTTCGAAATGGTAGCACGTGTTTTAATCCTAGCACTCAGAAGGCAGAGGCAGGTGGATCGCCAGGACTTTGAACCCAGTCTGCTCTACAAGTGAGTTTCAGGCCTGTAAAAGGCTAGTTGCTGAAAATGTCTCAAAAATTAAAACAAAGCAAAACAAAACAAACCATGTCGGCATGGTAAGGACATGAAGAAACTGGAACCCTCGTGCAGTGCTGGTAAGGATGTAGAACAGTGTGGATGCAAAGGAGAAATGTCTGGTAGTTTGTCAGCAAGCTGAGCAGAAAGTCATCTTGGCAGACACACAAGAGAAAACATGTTTCTATACAAACGCATATACACGAATATTTATACTAGCGTCACGCATAGCAACCCCAAAGTGAAAACAACCCAAGTGATGAATGGATACACAGAATGAATATTAATACAGTGTTAAAGATTTTGATAATAAAAAGGAATGGAGCGTGGATACGATAGTCTGCATCACCTGTGGTCCCAGGTACAACAGGGACTGGGACAGTAGCATCCTTGAGCCCAACTGGAGGGCACAGTGAGATTGAATAAAAAAAAAGATAGAAAAATGACAAAATACTGATATTGATACATGCTGTAACCTGCAGGGATGAATCTTAAAAATATTCAAGCCACACATGAGAGTCCATGTATTGTGTGATTTTACTTACTTATTTATTTATTAGTGCTGGGATTGACCTGGGGCCGTCTACATGCTAAGCACATGCTCTACTACTGAGTTGCATCACCAACCTTTTGTTGTTTACAGGTAGGGGCTTGCTATGCAGTTCAGGCTGGCCTCGACATGTAGCCCAGGCTGTTCTCAAACTTGCCGCACCCTACCACAGCCTACCCTGGGCTTGGATTATTGATGTGCACTATCACACTGCCTTGGTCAACAGTTTGAATCCAGGTACCCTCTAGATCACCTGTTTCCCTTCCCTCTACTCACCATGCAGTGAACTCCATGGTGACAGTTCAAAGTCAGTGTACCGGGGATGTTTCATAAGTTCTCGTGTTAACTTGATGTCTTTCCTCCTGGGGACAAGGTCGTCTTTGGAGTGGCCCTCTCTAAGACCTGTGTTTTCCACATTTTCCTTGCCCTGTGTTTTGGATGGCAGCATGCAAGGGCCACAGGACATCCCACACCAGGCCAGCTGGCCTTTACGAAGCACCACGAACTAAAAAGCTTCTCTCTTTGTATTTAGTCACCAAGCCTGTTCTTGCCCATGATGCTGCTCGGTGGCCTGATGGCTTCCTTTGGCAGGGAGAAACTGAGGCACACACGTAGTGCAGTTTGAACAGAAGTGGGAAGGAAGCTGGGCATGCTGTTGTAACAGGCCTGCATGAAGACTGTCTGAGCTGATGTCCTAGCTTCCTCATAGTCCCTGGTTGCCTCACAGCAACGATGACACGCTAGAATAAAGTTTAGGGTGGTCACCTGTTTGTATCACAGTGAGACCTGTGCCTGGCTCCACTCAAGTGTCGTATAAGGGTTTTCAAAGTTTATACGTTATAAGTCACCTGGCTCCCGAGCATGGAACAGTGCAATTTCAAGCCTGCTTTGGGTTCTAGCTCTGGGTTGCAGTGGCAGAACTGGACCCAAAGTAAATTCAGACTATAAACAAAGGATAGGTTTAGCTGCCTGCCTCCAGCTACCCTTACTCACTTCTTTGCAGGGCTATTCAAAGAGTTAAAGTCCTGAGCTTTGAGTCAACAAACAGCACTGTGTTGCATAACAGTTTCCTCTGCAATTGAAACTACCTCCTTCAGGGAGGCTCCTTAAGTAGGAAGGTAAGCAACTCAAGATAACTTTAGGAAGTTCCTGAAACTGACCAGAATCACTAGGCCTAAATAATAAAAGTTGAGCTGCATCACATCCCCCCCCCCCCCAACCAACATACCTCAGAAGAGTAGAGTCAAGCTAGGAAGAAGACTCTCAGGCTGAGACCTGCTGCCTGGCAGAACAAGAGCCGGGGAGAGTTGGCTGGGAGAGGTTGGGACCAACTGAGGCACCTGGATAGGACCCTCTCCAACCTGCTGAGCTGTCTGCAGGCTGTGCACTGTGCTCCAGGTTCCCAGCTTTGTAAGTGGTCAGTCCCTCATGCTGGGGTGGGCCTTGGTGATGCAGCTGTCTTTGAGTCATTTCTGCACCTCTAAGTAACCCTTACCCATAGTCCTCTAAGGAACCCCAGTAAAACGCATTGGTTTACCAAGCTGGACTTTGGTTAGATCCTGTCTGTCATGGGATCTGTATCTGGGGTGAGTAGACATGTGGGTTGTGTCTCCCCAGGAAAGGTTTTGTCACATAACACAGTGAGCTTCAACTGAACCATGTTGAAGTGACTGAGCAAAAGTAAGGGGTGACTGGATGGAAATGGGCAAGGGTGGGAAAGGAAATCAGATCATATCAGGGGGATTTACTGGGCCTGTAGGGAGGGATATGACAAGAGAAGACAGGACCCATGGAGGGGAGAGAGACCTCTGTTGCTTCAGAGTAGTGGTGCCAATCCTCATGGCTTCAGGGAGCATCAGAATAACCTCCCTGTTCTTTCCCTACTTCTCTCTCCTTTAGGCTTCTGCCAGCACACTTGCCTCCCGCTGACGGCAGCAGGACACACACTGGTGCAGCCATTTCTGGAGCAGCAAGAACAGGCTATTGAAAATCAACTAGCGCTTCCTCTCCCTAACATAGTCCATCTCCCCTTATCGTAGCATCTTTTGATTTGCATGTTTATTGTCTGGGCCCCCATGGGAATATCTGTATCATGAATACATAGTGGGAAAATATGCAGAGAGGAGAGTCTCTTATAGCCCAGGCTGGCTTCGAATTCACTGGGTGCAAAAGATGACCTTGGATTTGGAATCTTCTGCCTCCATCCACCTCCTGACTGCTGGGATTGCAGGTTTGTGCTTCCATGACCTCTTGTACTTGATGCTGGGGACAGAAACCAGGATCTCATGCACGCTGGGTAAGTGCTTTTCAAGCTGAGCTATATCCCAGTCTAAAAGCGCATTTCTTGAACACAAGATCTTCAGATTGTATTTTAGTTAGGGTCACTCCTGCTGTGATGAAACACCAAGACCAAAGCAACTTGGGGAGGAAAGCATTTATTGGTCTTACACTTCCATATCATGGTTCATCCTTGAAGGACAGGAACTCAAGCAGGGCAGGAACCCGGAGGCAGGAGCTGAAGCAGAGGCCATGGAGGCTGCTGTTTATTGGCTTGCTCGTCATGGCTTCCTCAGCTTGCTTACTTACAGAACCTAGGACCACCAGCCCAGGGATGGCACCACCCACAATGGGCTGAGCCCTCCCTTGTCAACCACTAATTAAGAAAATGTCCTACAGTCAGATTTTATGGAGGAGTTTGTTTTTTCAATTGAGGGTCCCTCATTTCAGATCATTCTAGTATGTGTCAATTGACATAAAACTAGCCAACACAAATTCAACACAAATTTTAAGAGTTTTTTGTTTATTGCCATGTCCCCTCTCCTCCCGCCCAGTGCCTAGCTTGGTGTCTCGCAAATAATAGGAGCTGAATAAATCATTTTGACTGGGCCAACAGACTAGGGCCCAGGTAGCTTGTGGGAGTGCTCTCTCATCTTTTAACAGAAAGATCTGGTGGCTACCTTTTGAATACTTAAGGGTGCAGGGCCAGGGGTTGAAGTTCTTAGCCTCAGATCTGTGGCTGGGAGGGACAGCAGGTGATGGCGAGTCCTTCAGCCCTCCCCCGAAGTAGTGCTGTCTCCCCACTCCGCTTCACCCAGGTGCTGTCCGATCCGCCCTCCGTAGGAAGCCGGCCCGTGGCGGGACAAGCCGAGTGGCGGGCCGAATCCCTCCCACGGTCTTTGCGTGAGCAGGGAGGGACGCCCGGCGCTCCTGGCAGGTTATTTTTAGCTGGGGGAGGGGACGGAGCGGCAGGCCAGGCGACAGAGGCTGAGGTGGCCACGGCGTCCTCCGGCAGCGCGCGCCGCTGTCCTCGGGGACCTGCACGGTGGGGGCGGGGAAGGCGGCGGGAGAGCGCGGCGGGCGGGAAGGGGCGGAGAGCGCGCTCCTGCGGAGGCGGCTGTGCTCATCCCGGCGGCCAAGCGCTTCAGTGCTCGCCGGGCTTCGCAGATGGCTTGCCCCGCTCTCGGTCTGGAAGCTCTTCAGCCCCTGCAGCCGGAACCACCTCCGGAGCCTGCCTTCACCGAGGCACAAAAGTGGATCGAGGTAGGTGCCGACGGCGACGGGCGGCCTTGCAGGGGCGCCCCGAGCTACTGCCCGGCGCGCAGCGCTCGCGGGTCCAGCTCCCCACCCCCGTTTCGTGGCCAGTTTCCTCAGGTCACCTACCGCGGCCTCCAGCGGAGTGCGGTCCCCGGGCTTTGGAGCCCCGGGGTGGTGGGCGTGAACGGGGGGGGGGGGCACTGCGGTCTAGCAGTGCGCCTAGGGGCAGGAGGCGGTCCCCTGCGCCTTCATCCCTGCTCGCAATCTCGGCTCGGTTTGCAAGCGCTGCCATGGGAAGCGCAGTGCAAGCCGAAGCTCTGCAAACGCGCCAGGGGCTCGAGCTTCCAGAGCCCTTGCGGGAGCCGCATTTCAGGGTGTCCGGCTCTCTGCTCCACATTTCACCTTTTGGCCTCCCTCCTCGCCCTTCCGGAGCAGAGTTTGGCAGTGTCTCCACAGAGGCTCATACCCATCGGAGAGCCTCTTGGCTGTGTTCTGGCACCGGTTCAGGTGCGAGGCTGGCGCAGAGCATAGCGTGGGGGAACCTGCAAGACCTAGTTGCAAGTGCACTATCCGCAGACACGATACCCAGCCATGGCTGCCCCAGAGACCGCAGGGTGGGCTCCAGCAGGCTGTATACCCGGCCAGGTTGGCACATTTCACTTCTTAAATGGCTCGGTGGAAGGCCAAGGAAATCACTGGAGCTCTCGGCTCAGTCCAGGAAGCGCTCGCTGGGTGATTCTGATTCATGATGTCTATCTGCAGGTGCAGCCTAGTAGCCCTGCGATGCCGAAACGACCGGTCTTTGAGCTCAGGACGCGTGGAGGGCGAGAGTGGGGGAGGTGATCCTATTCGTTGAGCCCCTTTCAACGGGATTATGCTTCCTTATGCTTGTGGAAGATCAATTTGGCCAAATGACACGTTACCCCCTTGACCTGACAGTTCAAAGGAGGATGTGTGCGGCTAAGTCACGACCAAGCACGGATAAGCTTTACAGGGCTCAGTTGTCACTTAGCGACCCCGTCCCCACCCTTGGGACAGCCCAGGTTTCCATTGTTGTTCGGGTGATAGAATTGTGGGGCTGTAGATTCAAACCTGCTGAGTTGCCTACAGAAGGGGTTGCTGGAAGGCTCCGGCCATAGGCCGCCACCTTTTTTCAGGGACAACCTTCTTCATGCATACAAAAGCGTCTCAGAGTTTGGAAATGGCTGTTTAAAAAACGGAGTTAAGGAAACAGAGTATACCAGACACTATTGCTAAAAAGCTGGAGCTGGCGTGTCTCTTGATCCAGATAACTCACTACCAGATGAGAAAAAGACATCAGCTTCTTATTTCTGATGTGTGGCTGGAAGGCTTGAAGTGTGACAGGTGTTCTCTCTGCGCTTGGGGCTCCCAGGCCCCGCAGGAGACGTTTGTAGACGCTGGCGGTAGTGGAGAGTTGCGGGACTCTTTCAGGTTCTTGAACTGGAATATCCTTTGGAGAAAAATTGATAGTATTTTGGAGGTAAGGGAACACACAGGAGGAAGAATAACCTCTCTGTTCTCATAGGCAAGTGATTTATTTCCAGTTTCTTTAATTGATAGCAATATTGACAGGCTCTGCTTTTAAGCGTGTATTGTGGCAACATTTCATACAGGATAGCGTGGAAATCTGAATTGTACATCTTCGTGAATTCTGGAGTATGTACATCCCCTATAGCAAGCTCTCTCTCTTTTTTAAATTGATGGTATTTCAGGCTAAACATTACACATCGTGTGGAGCATCAATTTTCATGTCAGCTTGAAGAAAGGAAGGGGCAGTTTAAGAAAGCAGAGCCAGGTTAAGCCCTCCACACAGCTTAGTATTATTTTTGTTACTTTCCCCTTTAAAGCAGTCAGAGAAAGTGAAAACGCCAATGGGGTGAGCCTGTGTGGCTCCAGGACCAGGCTGCCAGGCACGCTGCGTGTGCATAATTGAAGTGGCCTATCTCCTTTCCACAGAGGAGTTGTATTTCACCGAAAGGGGAGTTTCTCCTTCCAAGCCGAGGAGGTATAAAGAGGTATTTGTGGGAGGGGGGGGAGATACTCAATGCCCCCTCCACCCTTTCTCTCACATTCCTCCTGAAATGTAAATGCCACGTGTGCAAACTGGGAGCCAGGGGCCATAACAGATGGTTTTGCACACAGTTGCCCAATGAGCAAAGATTCCAGGGCTAATACAGCAATAATTCGTTTCTTAGTGTGAGCCGCTTCCCGCGGGGATTCTTATCGGGAGACAATCGCATCTCCCGTTAGGGGCCCATTGTCTCCGGCAACATCCTCATTGGGAGGGCTTTGTTTTTCAGTTTTGTTCCATTGGTGATTAAATTTCCCACAGGTCTTTTCTTTTTCATTTTTCTTTTTCAGCAGTCAGGAATTTTTACCCTTTCAGAAAATGTTCCCTTGGGTGCCGCAGGTTAATCAACAAACTTCACCTACTACTCAGCTTCCTTGAGTCGGACTGTTCAGAGAATTGAGCAAGCTCCCAGATACAGGTTCTTAGCAGGAGTTTCGTGGCCTGCAGCCTTGACTATTTGAAGACCCTGTTGCTGGGCAGGAAATGTGGTCCAGAAGCCAGGCTTCCTGCCCCCCCCCCCCCCCCCCTTCAAGTTCTGACTTAGAGGCTAAAGCTGGACTTGGTCACAACTGGGTAGGGGCAGCTGGGTCACATTTCCAGCCACTTCCATGGTTGTGAGAACAGGATGGGTGCCTTACTGTGTGTTTGGGGAGGGTCCTGGGGACACAGCACAGTTCAGCAGGCAGAGGCAAGGCTAACTTCCTATCATATTGCCCTTCTTGTTCTTTTTCCCAAGCACCGGCAGTAAGGCCTGCACAGTGAGCCAAGAGGCCTAACTTCCTAGCTGGAAATCCTTGGGTGGAGTCCCAGGTCTGTCACTTCTGTCCCAGCGACCTTGGACAAACGGCTTTTCCTGCCCTTCTGTTTCCAGATATTTTCTTTGAAAGATACCTCGAGTTAACAACAAAGCAACAAAGGGGTATTGTTGAAACGTCTGTAAAACAGGACGTTAAAGAATATCTCACCTCGTTGGCATGCCGGAGTGTCTAATAAGTGAAAATATTTTAAAATGCTTAGATAGGGACTTGGGATAAGGTGAGTGGTTAGAGCTCTTGCCGGGTGAGTGTGAGGACTGGGATTGGGATCTGCAGAGTCTACGTGGCCCACCTGTAGTTCCAGCACTGGGTTCCCCATGCAAGCTGGCTTGACTAGCCCGTAGCCATGAGCTCTGTCTTGAAGAATAAGATGGGGAGTGGTTTAGGAAGACTCTTGATGTCAATGTACACAAGCACACACATGCATACACGCACTGGTACCTGTACCCATACATGTGAGCACACATAAACAAACACACTCCACATGTGCATGTTAGTAGCACCCGGTACTGTTTGAGTGACAGGATCACAGTTACCCTTTGTATTACTATTGCTGTTATTCTTCTCATTGCTACCCCTGTTGGTGCTGTTGCTAATAGCAACTGAATTTGATTTTGTCCTGTTTCTGTTTTACTCTGCTACTCTCTTGTTTTATTTATGATTAGTTTGTGTTTCAGTGCCAGGAATGGGCAAGTGCTCTCTCACTGAACTAACATCCCCAGACTTATACTGATGCTCTAACAGAGACTGAGGCTTGCTACATAGCCCAGACTGACCTTGAATCTGGTCCTCCTGGATGACAGGCACTCCTGCGATCACAGGCATATACTACCAATGCCTGGCACCAAGCCTGAGTTTGAAAGAAATTCTTCAGAACCACATACGTTTCTAGCATACAAAAGACAGTTCAGTTACCTCCTGATTCACTTCATTATCTCACTCTGTTTTAATACTTACTTACGCTGGGTACCAAATCCAAGTCTAGGCAGGAGTTGACACTATCTCAGTCTAGCAATTCTGGATACTTGGGCTAGATATGAAGTAGATGTTATGTTTTACTATTTGTTGGGAGCTGTGAACCCCTAGATCCTGAATATCTTATAAACAACTTGTTTTCCCGTGATCTGAGTGCCTACAGCTGCTCTGAGCACGAGACCCTCAGGAGATCCTGATGGCAGGGGAGTGGTTTTTGGTCTGTTTGGCTGGGGTGTGGCTATCCCTATATAAGCTGCTCCTGGACACAATAAAGGGGGCATTCTGGCTTCAAGGATGACCCGTGTCTCTCTATGAGTCTTTGTGTGTTTCAGTCTCCAGCCCCTTGCCTGCTTCACGAACTGTATAATGGCGCATAGAGCGCAGACGGGCGTGGTGCGCTACACTGTTGTTTGACTTTAGGGTCTGAGGAGAGTCTGTGATAACTCACTCATGAGGTGACCTCCCAGTCCACCAAGACTTAGAGAATTACCGTTCACTATTAGGTTGGACTTCAAACTTTAACATGTAGTTTGCTCCCAAACACCGAGAAGAGTCTTCAGTGCCTCTCGCCTCGCAGACAGTGCGGTACGTTAAACTGGAGGCTGGCTTGGTAGCGGCTCATTTCGACGCCTCCTCTTCTTCTGTGCTAATATTGATGTTTGTTTGCAGGTAGATGATTCTAATATGGCTGGTTCTCCTCTCCCGTTTGTCCCTCCACCCACAAAAATATTAATCTGTTCTAATCTTTCTTTTTCTCTTAAGTGCCAGGCATTTTCTGGAGGACCAGATGTCCCTTCAGCTGGGTTCCACTTCATTTGGATTTGGAACAGGTTGTCAAGCTTTTCAAAGGGCGGGGCTGAAGATTTCAACCCCACTCAGCCGCCTCAATTTGAAGAGTTTTTGGATTGCTTTACCTTGAGTGGTTTTTGGTGATGAGTACAGTCTTACTTGTAACCCAAGACTTGTTTCACTTGTTCCCTATAGCCACAGGGAATTCCCACATCTCCTGCATCTTCATCTGAGAGTTATTCGCCTTTTATTCATATCTGATTTTGAAGACGAAACGCACTACTGGTGTCTTAGTACTCTCAATACTGGAAGGCTTGGCAGGAGGGGAAGTTTGTGGGTGGTCTTTGAGTTCATTTAGCATTTTGTGGCCAGGAACTACGGCATTGGCGATGCCACGGTGTAAGCTGTACAGTCATTCAGGTTCTCTGGAAGGACTCTTTTAAATCTTTTTAAAATTGTAGTGAGGATTAGGTTTACAAATGTTTCTCCAGCTTTGCATATGAGAGATGAAGAAGAAGCAAACCCCTTTTGGCTGGATGGAGAAAGCCAATGTATAGACCAGGGCAAGAGTGTCTTTCTCACAATGGCATGTAAATTGTCTGTCTTGTTTGTATACAAGGACTGCTGTGACACAATGCTGTCACATGGTAGGAGAACAGTGAAGTCCCAGAGATTTGGGGAAAGGGGAAGTGGAACAGGAGGGGGAGCTGACTCTTCTTGCCTCAGCGTCTCCATGGAAACTGATTGTATCAAACAAACTCTAAATGGGCAGACAGGGCTTCGGCCACTAAGAAGGGGGAGGGGAAGGGAGGACTTTAGCTCCCAGTAGCTACAGCTCGGAGCACCCTGCTCTTCACTGACAGATGACAAAGGACCTATGATGTCCACATCTGGCTTTGACTTCATGGGTGGCAGTCAGTGCTAGGTGGGACAAGGCAGAACTTGAAGTACTGGAAATTGTGAGGTTTCTTTCTTTCTTTCTTTCTTTCTTTCATTAGATGGCCCTCAGGAGGCAGCATGCTGAGGAGCTAAGGATACTGATAATGCTTAGGATAAGAAACTGCATTTATGGAGTGTTTACCGTGTGTTGGCATTGGGTAAATTCTTCTCTCTCTCTCCTTTTCTCCCTCTCTTCTTCCTTCTTGTTTTATTGAGACAGTCTTTCTATATAGCTCTGGCTGGCTTGAAACTTGTTATGTAGACTAGGCCACCCTCAAACTCACAGTTTTGTTTTTGTTTTTTGTTTTTTTTGCCTCCTAAGTCTTGGATCTAAAGGTATGCACCACCACACCTGGTAGAGGGCAAATTCTGTGTTTGCATGATAAGTACTGTTGGTGTCACCCCACTTCCAGATGGGGAAGGTGAAGCTCTGACAGGTTAAGGGTCTTGCCAATGGTACTAAATGGTAAATGTCAGCGATAGGATAGCATCGTTTCTTAGATTTCACAGATATGCATATATGATATATTAATATATATTGTATATACACTAAACATCAATATAGGTTATACTATCATATACTAGTATATGTTATAGAGAAGGATGTGTTGTATATATATATACTATATATGTTAGTACACGTTACATGTACATATATATTACAAACATATTTCCAGTTATCTAAAATTTATTGGTAAGAAACCTGGTTTCTAGAAACCAGGAAAGTTTAATTTTCTAATCGGTTTAATTGCATAGCCCTTTCATCTGATTCCTTCTGGGTCTCTCATTTAGGACCCTGCATCACTTGTAAGGACTGTGTTTGGCAGTGCAGAGGTTCACCTCTTGTGTAGGGACAACGTGTAGATTTGGGAGCTGCAGCTGCCCAGACCAGCCTGTTCCCTGTAGCTCATGCTTTTCCTCTTCAGAACTCGGGATTGGTCTCATGTGGGCAGGCCACCTCCCAGTTCCCTAGGTGAGGGGAATAGGGCTGCCCGCCTGGTTTGCTTGCCTTCATCTCAAAGGAATGAAGACAGATGCTGAAGTGTTTGATGCCTGCTAATAGAGGTCATGGCTCTTCTCACACCTTTCTCTTCAGTGCTGGTCTGTTGCAAGTGCTCCTAACACTTTCAAATGGAGAAGATACTCTCTTCACTATCCTCTCATTCCCTGGATAACTCCACTGAATAAAAACAACCCCTGTGTGGTCTGTAGGGTTTGTTCTTCAAATGGTGTGTGTGTGCGTGTGTGTGTGTGTGTGTGTGTGTGTGTGTAAAAACCTTTTGCTAGTACTGGTGTATTCCAGCATCCCGACACCCTGACTCTGATCTTTGCCACATCTCCTGCATTTTCATCTGAAAGTTTTCCCCTCTGAGCAGAACTTTATCTTTGAGTAATGAAAGTGTTGAATCCAACCAAGAGGCAGATCCTCCTGAGAGGGGAAGGGAAGCCTCTGCCAGCCATCAGTGTCACCATAAGCAGCTAAAGAACCTGGATATACAGTTCTGGAGCCTTTGGGGAGCTTGCTGTGGTTGACGTCCCTGTGGTCTGTGTTTCCATGTGATGTTGTCACTATATTGTGGTCTTGAGCTTCATGGATTTTTTTTGTTTCATTTATTTGTTTGTATGTTTATTTTTAGGTAGGGCTATGTAACCCAAGTTGGCTTTGAACTCAGGTCCTTGGGTCTTCGCCTCTGGAATGCTGGCTAGGATTTTAGGTATGCACCGCCATGCCCAGCTGATTTTTGATTGAGCTACTCTCATTGGAACGGTTTTTTCTTTTTAAGCATAGTTCACTGCTTTGAGAGTTAAAAAAAAAAAACCCACAATTTTTGTAATGCATTTCCTCCCTTGTCCTGAAGGATGTGTGTGTGTTTGTAGTCTAAGCAAAGAAAGGTATCCGATGTGTATTGTATGTAAGGAGACATAGAGAAAGAATGACTTCAGTGTGGCTGAATGAGAAAATGAAAGGCCACTAGAACTTAGCTGCTAAGTGACTGATAATTACAATGGGAGCTGAAACGGAAGGGTTCCCAGATAATATGGGGGGAAATAATAGTTCTTTTTAAAGAGAATGACATAATTTTGGCAACATCACCAGGACACGAGATGTTGTATCTATCTCTGTGTGCATGGAGGAATGACGTAATGGAATTCAAGTCTGCTGTGGAAAAGCTCCATGTCTTCAGCTTTGAGAACAACACAACCCAAGCGATGTTCTTGTTCACCGGACCCTGATGGGCTAGCTGTAGGATCCCAAGGAATCACCTCTGACATCAGGAAAAGGCAAGGTGACTTGGTCTTTTGCCATGCACCTACACAGTCACTTGGCAAATACGTTTTCCTACTGTACTCAACACTGCCAGCAAAATGGTGTTTGTGTCTGCACTGAGCTGTAACGAATAAAGTGGTAAGCCGGTGGAGAAGACCCGTGCCCTACAGTCTGACTAGTAGTCACCGTGGTGAGCTACTAGGAGGTATGTTTGTCTTTCTGGCCACTCTTGTGTGAGGGACAGTCCCTGCCATTACCTTATGATTTTTTTTTTGATTTTCGAGACAGGGTTTCTCTGTAGTTTTGGTTCCTGTCCTGGAACTAGCTCTGTAGACCAGGCTGGCCTCAAACTCCCAGAGATCCGCCTGCCTCTGCCTCCCGAGTGCTGGGATTAAAGGCGTGCGCCACCACCGCTCGGCCTTATGATCTTGATATAGCTACATTATTGAAGACCAAGTTAGAACCCACTCACACTTGCTTTTTGAGTAAAGCTCCAGGGTAGAAAGGTTGTGGCTTTTTCATTGCCAGGACCCAACCCTTCGAAAGACAAAAAAGCCTCAGCCTCATGTGTGACCACGTGAGTCCACACCAAGTAAGGAGGTACAGCTCCGTTTATTCTAAGGGGTCCACTGTTCTTTGCCTTCATTGCACGCCATTTCTAGCAAATGGTACTCGATTCTTTTATTTTAATTGGATATTTACTCTAATCAAAATGACAAGCACTTGGGGCTGGAGAGGTGGCTCAGAGGACCCGGGTTCAATTCCCAGCATCCACATGGCAGTCCATACCTGGTCTGTACTTCCAGTTCCAAGGCTGCTGGCAGCCTCACACAGACATATGTGCAGGCAAAACTCCAATAAACATAACATAAAAATAAATTATAAAAAATAGCAACCGCTCAAATGGTTTGAACTATGAAATTAATTAGTTGGGAGGCCCAGTCGGAACCCATTTGTGTTGTTTTTTATAAACCATGATTAAAAAAAAATCAGCATCAGCGTGTGAAAATGTGATTAAAAATTCATTTTCTGAGAGAAGTTTCCTGAGTTCTAGTGGTGTGCCAGGCCCAGTGAAGACCCAGATTTACGTGATACAAAGCTCACACAGCTCCTTCCCCACGAAAATCACACTGAGTGAGAGGAATTAGACTAATAAGTGCATGATTACATATTAGCTTATATATATTCTAAAGATGAAGACAAGGCTGGGTGTGGGGGTGCATTCCTATAAGCCTCTAGTGTTAGCATACGGGAGGCCGAGGCAGGGGGATTGAGAGTTTGGAACCAGGGTACGTTATCATATGTTAAGACTAGGTTTCAAAATGAAATGGGTGAATGAATAAGTAAATAAATGCTGTGTGGGAGCCGGGCAGTGGTGGCGCACACCTTTAATCCCAGCACTCGGGAGGCAGAGGCAGGCGGATCTCTGTGAGTTCGAGGCCAGCCTGGTCTACAAGGGCTAGTTCCAAGACAGGTTCCAAAACCACAGAGAAACCCTGTCTCGAAAAACAAACAAACAAACAAACAAAAAAAAACAACAAAAAAATGCTGTGTGGGGTGTTTAAGGTGGAAGAATTCTTTCTGAGGATGAGGGTTTTTAGTGAAGGTAAAATGCGAGCCAAGGACATTGTAGGATTCTAAGCAGGAGTGTTAGGCTGATGCTGATTTGTGACTTTTATTATGATTGTGCTGTTTTTGCTGGGATTGTAGCTGAGTGATAGAGCACTTGTTTAGTGTGTGAGAGACCCTGTGTTTAACTTCCAGTACTAACACACACACACACACACACACACACACACTAGACTAGAACACCCCACAGGTAGGCTGAAGGTCTCTTGTGTGGAGAGGGACAGGGAACAAAAGTTGTTAAATATGTTTATATATTTCCCGTTTCTTCCTTCTGGCTGAGCTCTGCGCCCCAGACTTAGAGTGTGGCAGTCTAGGCCAGGGTTCTGCCGCTGAGCTGCAGCCCTAGCCTCCACGAATATACTTGCAGACTGCACAGAGGGTCAGCAGCATGGCCAACCAGATCCTTTTATCCAAGTCACAGAGACACTCAGAGCTCTTTTTCAAGGAGAAATGTCAGAGAAGACCTTGGGATTTACATTACAGGATTTAGGATTAAAACTCTAAGGCAAAATGGAGTTTGTAGAAGTCTGCCCTGTATGTGGATGTGAGAGAAGGAACTGGAAGAAATCTGCCTGGTTTGCCAGGTGTGAGTAAAGTAATTTTGTACAAGATCCCAGGTGGCAATTCACAGATGTCCTCTGATTTGGAAGGGCCAGTATGTATAACAGACTTCACCACATCACTGGTCCAGGAAGTGGAACTGGAGACCACAGCTGTCCCTTGTAAGATGCTTTCTAGAAAATTTTGATGCACCTGCTTCATTGTTATTGCTCAGAACTTAAGTACCATAGCTGCTACTGGAGAAGGTACTCTCTTCCTCTTCCTCCTCCTCCTCCTCCTCCTCCACCACTACCACCACCACCACCACCACCATCATCATCATCAGTCTTGTCCAAGAATCTATGTCCCAATTCTCAGGAGAAAGGGAATGGACCCTGGGATGTCCCTTCCTCATATCCACAGGGACAAATTCTTTAGGCGTTTCAACATGATTGCCTTGGTGACCTTCTCTCCAGTTGGTTAAGCTGGCAGCTCCCTTTCTTCCCGGGGTATACTTTATGCCCAGAGCATTTGCCTCTCTCAGAAGAGAGAATGTCCTATTTTACTATAATGAATATCTTTTGTATGGGAGCTACCTAATTTGATAAGCCCCAGAGCTCCCATGGCCAAAGATCAGCTCTTCGTCCTCCTCATTTATTTAGCTAGGTGGGTTAGCCACAACTCTTGCAGCCACCGAGAGTCTGTCTGTGCCCAGACAGTGAGAGTCACTTGATTGGCATTTGGACTCTGCAGAGACAGAGAAAATAGAAGCTGTTGCCGCTCTAACAGGAAGCAAAGTGTTTTTTTTTTTTTTTTTTAAGAGTGATTTAAGAAAGCAGTTCACCTGAGTGTGGCCCAGACACAGTCAGTGATTGGATTCCTGGAACGTGATTCTACCTCGGGCCCTTTGCTAGGTGATACCTGCTGGAGGAGTCATTTCACGAGTAGCCCTCCCTGCAGGTTGACCTCCCGTAGCACTCACAGAATTGAGTTCTGGGCTAGAACTGATGGTGGATGCAGGCAAGTCCCCGGATGTTTATCCTTCCCTGTCCTCAGCTCTGCGCCACATCTAGTGCCCTTCCCCCATCTATTCCAGATGCCCAGCTAGTTCTTATTTCTTAATAGGAGAGAAAGATCGGAGTACTTCTGATTCCAAGATATTCAGCTTGAGAAAACATGGAAGAGTGTTTATGAGAGGCGGCCTCACGTGTGTGTGTGTGCGCGTGCGTGCGTGTGCATGCACATGTATGTGTGTATGTGGTGTGTGTTTAACTAGGCAGGTGTTCTCACAAGGACACTGGCCCCCACAAAATGAACTGGTAAACCATCATGGCTGTAACCGCGTCACAGCCTAGTGTGAGCTCAGAGAAGCAGCCTCCTCTCCGCCTCTCCCATAGGAAGTGGAAAATCAAATGGCTATGGGGCTGAAGCTGTCATCGCAGACAGATGTGGTTACCGCCTGTTTCCTAAGGGAGCTTGTAAGTTGTCATAAACGGGAGGGGTCGGGGATGAGCGAAAGCCTGATTCATCCTGTTGCAAAAGTCAGTGGAATGTGATGTGGTACTGTGACCCAGCTAGCCCAGAGCCAGAGTAAACAGTAATGGTGATGATAGTGAAAGCAGACCCACTCCTAGCCCATTTGTTATGTGCGGGTGATGGTGTAGACGCTTAAGCTAATGATATGATAAATATAAATCTGTAACATCTGGTGCAATGTTTCTCGATCAAGCAGTTTTATGCATCCCTCACAGATGGGAAAATTGGAGCCCAGAAATGTTAACTGATTTGACTGAAGCCACATAGCAAGCAAGCGGCAGACACGAGATTTATACCTGAGCAGTCGAGTTCCAGAGTTTGGCCTGTGATGCTATGTTCATAAGGAGATCCCAGCCACAGACACTAAGTGACTGACCTGCCCACCCCGCCCCCTAGCTCAGCCCCTTCCCGAGATGCTGTTTACTGAGCAGCAGCATCTCTGTAAAGCAGTGTCGGTTGCTAGGAAACAGTTCCAGCTATCTGGTACCCATGCACGTTCTCTTCATCTGAAGCCCTTGCAGTATTTTTTGAAAGAGAAAATTTGTCAGGAGAGTGGTTAGGATTTGAAGAAAAGGTCCTGATAGGAGTAGAATGGACCAGGCCAATGGGTGGGACTTTCTCTTCTTCACTTCTCCTCCCCAATCTTTCCCCATTCACTGGACTCTTCCCCCTTCTCTGGATTTGGATGGCGTTGGGTACGACACAGAAATGAGACGATTATTAACACGACAAAAGCTCCTGGAATCAGTGCCCTGTTAGGTGTTCTGTATGTGGCATCATGTTTAGACTGTAGTCACACATCTACTACTCCCATGTCCCTTCGGGCTCTTTCTTCATTGGTTCTGTCTCTGTAAATGTCACTCCTGTGGAGTTAGGTGGGTAGGTCGGGATCCTGTGTGGTTCCTGGACTCCCACCTGGTGTCTTGCAACAGTTCTTTTCTTGGTTTGCCCTGGCACCCCCAGACTGCAGCTCCCCTCTTCAAACACTTGCCTGGTTTCGTCCCTGATGTTCTGAACAAATACATTTGCACTGCGTGGGTTTCTGTTTGAATGTGACTCGTGCGCATGCACCATTTCCCGGGGTCTTACACACGGGAGAGAGTGTTTTGCCAGTGAGTTTCCACAGCCCTCCTGTGAGCTTTTGATTAGCACTTGGTATTTATTACTTTTCTCACCACTGTGAAAAAAAAATGCCTGGAAAAGGTACCTGAAGGGAGGAAGGCTTATTTTGGCTCAAAGATTGGAAGGGGAGGCTCCCGGTTGGCTGGGAAAGCAAGGCTGCAGAGCATGGAGTGGCTGTTTCTGCCCCTGCAGTGGTCAGGAAGCAAAGAGAGCAAGTAGGAAGGTTTGGAGCTGGAAGCCATGAGGCCCAGCCCCTAGCGACTCACTTCCATTGAGGCCCTTCCTAAAGGTCCCACAACCAATCCAAACTGTGCCACCTGCTGGAGACCAAGCTTTCAAACACGTGAGCCTATGGGGAATAGTTCACATTCAAACTGCAGGACACTTTAAACCTGTTCTGCCACCAAACAGCAGCAGTGAGCTGGATAGGCTGGAAGAAATCAACATGGCGGCCAGAAAGGCCATCACCCTATTTATGTGCTAGATACTGTTTGGCTTCAGGGTCCATGAAAACTCCAGATTTCCCCAGATCTGCCTGCATTTTATCTTTGTTTCCAGAATGGCCCGCCTTGTCCTTTCTTCCACTCTCCCTTCATGTCCCGTTGCACCCTAACTTGTATTTCTTACTAAAATTCTACATTAGTCAATAGTGAGAAATAACATCATTTTTTTAAATTCTGGTCATTTTCAGTGCTCTTGTTTCTGCTTATATGTTGGTCACAAAACTGCATGTTTCTGTGCCCGTGTGGGCTCGGCTTTCCAAGTGGCCTGGTGAGCCCTAATATTGATGTGGTGGGATGGGACGCTCACTCTCCCAGTGCTGAGTTGTATGATACATTTGCAGTTTAATTTCTTATTTGAGTTTATATTGCAGCATATTTATATTTAGTAAATTTTCCCTTGAATTTTGTGTGTGTGTGTGTGTGTGTGTGAGTCTGTTAGTATTTTTAGGGTTGTATAGTAAAAGTTCACCTGGAATTGGTTTTAGGGAAGCAGAAGGCCTCCTAGCTCCCCAAGAGTGTGGATAGAGAGTCCCACTTCCCAGGCTGACTCAGCCACATCAGCGATACTGGAGAAGACCTGGATTCTCTCAGCTGTCCCACTGGGCTGGGCCTTGTGTGGCATTGTATAATGCCATTTGCCTGCCCTGTTCCAGCCTAAGAAGTCCAGTGAGTTCTGGCTAAGACAAGGTTAATCCAGCCTTCCAGCTCTCCTTACATGCCCTGGGTAGAGAAAGCTGCCATAGTCTTCATTCGTGATGTCCAGGGGGCTGGAGCTGATTAGCCCAGACCTCTCAGACTCTGGTCTGGTCCATCCCTGTCAAAGGGCTTAGCTGCTACCCAACAGACAAGCAGGGGGTTCTTAAAGGAAAATCTGGGAACTTGTGGTAAAAAACAAACAAAACAAAACAAAACAACAACAACAGCTGCAAGAAGTAAATGAGGAAGGAGCCAAGAACACCTATTACTGACACTTGGATGAGCTTCGGAGATAGCACAATCAGTGAAAGGTTTACTGTGTAAGGTAAGGACCCGAGTTGACTCCTAGAACCTACACAGTCTTACTGTGTAGCTCAAGCCAGCAGGAAACTTGTAATCTTCCTGCATCGGCCTCCCAAGTGCTGGGATGATAGCTCTATACCTCTCTGCCCAGCTTTATTTCTGTTTTGTGTAGCTTAAAAAGTCAATTTTGGAGGTGTCATCGAGTATCGGGTACCCAACCCCTCCACCCATACCTAATTGTTTCCATTAGCTATAAAAGGTGGGCGCAAATGAAGTACATGGATTTTTAAGTGTTGATTAAGGAAACAAGAGGCCTATATTTTGGGAACTTGAATTCTTTTCTTCCTAGTCTTTACAGGAATGTACTTTGTATTGAATTATAAGCTGACCGGTTTTAAGGAGGCTTGGAAGTAATAGCCCATTCCGGTGGTGACTGGTTGTGTTTCTCCTGGCTACTTCACATCCCCCAGAGGCCTAGGAAGAGCCACAGGGTTCAGTCACTCCTGGCTGGACCCTGGGATCCAGAGCATGCCAGCTTTGCCCGAGCACCCCCCAGGCATGCTGCTAAAAGCGGACACAGCGGCTGTCGCCCACTGATCCTCTGCACTGAATGACCCAGATTGGCAGAGCGCAGCTGGGGCTCCATGCCGCCAGAGTCCGGGAAAGAGACGGGTAAAAATAAAACCGGACTGCAGCTTAGCTGGCGTCGAGATCCTCCGAAGCTGCCTGGGTTGGCTAGCTCTCCGTCAGAATTTTCCTTCTTTCTGCAGGGAAATAGCGGTGATGATTAGAAAGGATTGTTTTCTAGGTTTCTTAGCATCGCAAAGCAGATTTGTCTATCACAGCGGAGTTGGGGTGATTGTGCGTGGGGGTGAGAACTGGGAAAGGTGAACATTTTGCCTTCATGAATTTATTTATCCTAGTAACATTAACTCAGTTTCTTTTTTAAACAAAGTATCTCTTTTGGCTAATAGAATGAAGTGAACTTTTTGTTGTGGTTTTAAAAATAGCTACTTTAGTAATCTTAAAAAAAAAAAACAACAACCCGGAGTGACAGTATCTTAGGTACGATGTCAGGTCACCCACCAGCTGTCATCTTATAGTACCCACCACACTTTGCCATGTTGAGATTTATATTTTCAAAGTGTCTGTTTGCTCAGTGTGAGGTTCCTGTCTTTGTTATTGGAATGTTGGGATTTATTTTTTGGCATTGAATCAACATTTTTTTTTTAAAAGTACAAAATAGATTCCATACCATTTCTCTTCTCAGTTACTGGTAGCTTTGAGATCCCTCCTCAATGCCTGGTGTGTTTTTGCTTTTGTTTTTTAATGTAATCGTGTCTCTGTGGTCTGTAGACTGAAAATTACATCTCCAAATTGCCTTTGCTTTGCAACACCCCTTAAAAAAGTGTATTGTATATTTATATTTAAAAATATATGGGAAATGCAGATATAACTTACTTGAAAGATAATAAAATGCCCAAGGGATGTAATACTTCTGGTAAAAAGCTTTATGCAATGTTTGTATGAGTGTGCTAATTTGGAATAAGTGGTTTTCAAATAATTCATTCAAATTATTATTTATAAAAAGTATCAAGGGACTGCTACTTCTGATTGCTGTGGGTTTCTTTTTAGTTGCAGGAATGTTGTGGAGTTAGATAATGGTGATAGTTGGCTATTATTTATAATACCTAGAGAACAATATCCAAAAATGAACCATGTACTTTAACAGGGTGAATTTGACAGTATATGAATTATCTTTGCTAAAAATTTGCTAAAAGTCACTATCATTCTCAGATCCAAAGATGGGTAAAGAGACACATCCGATGTCAGGGTCTAGGCATGTGTTACACAGCTTTTAGTTCAACAGTGCAGCGGAACAGGCTCCCCAGAGCCTTTTGGCAGATGGCAAGAGCATTTTTTTCCCCCAGGGTCAGCTGTGGCTTAGTTTAAGCACTAGACTGCTCTCACTTGGTTCCTGGCTATGGGCTAGCTTCAACTTGGCTTCATGTATCTCTTCTCCATGGACAGAGGCAACCTGGGAGATATGTTCTCATTAGGGCAAGTGAATGACAGGTGCAGCAGAGCCCAGCCAAAAACATGCAATGAATACGGTTAAAGTCTCCCTTGTATCGCAGCTACTTACATTCCGCTGCCAAAGCAAGCGATGCGACCCAGCCGCAGTCTATGGGGCAGGGAAGGACATTCTGCTCGCGGGGTAGAGGAGGGAGCAGATGTTTCTCCGCATAGCCTCACAGATATGCTAGGAAGCAAACCTGTTCTGGTGTCCTTGAGGCCACTGGGGAAGATGAGAAGGACCTTTCTGTGGTTTGAGAATCTTGGAGGACAAGGTGTTGAGTGGAATCTTTAAAACTGATTAGGTGTTGTCTGTCAGGTAGGGGAGGTGAGAGCAAGGGCCTTCTGGTCAGTGGGAGAGGTATTAGAGCAGGCTTGGCGGTTTGCTGTGGGATCAGGGAGCATTGAGAAGCCTTGGAGCACAGCACGCAAAGAAGGCTGGGTTGGGGGAGACACAATTCACATTAACAAAGGCCATGCTGCCATGCAGGAGGGAAAAATAAAATTGCATTGAAGGATGATGATGACAATAATGACGATGGTGACGATGAATTGAAAAATATGCTGTTTGAAAATCGGTATCCTGTGTTAAAGCTTGGCTCTGTCATCTTTTAACATCATGGCCATGTGCAAATTTCCGCCTCTCTATATAGTTTTTATTTTTTTTTATTTTTTATTTTTTTTTATTTTTTACTCTTTGAACACCACCCAGCTCCCAAATAATCACCCAGAGGCTTATTCTTTCTTCTCAATGCCCAGCCTCAGTTTGACTTATTTCTAGCCAGTTTTTCTTAGCTTAAATTATCCCATCTATCTTTGCCTCTGGGCTTTTATCTTTATTCTATATACTTTTTTTTTTCTTACTCCGTTGATGATTGTGTAGCTGGGTGACTGGCCCCTTGTCCTCCTTTCCTATTTTTTTTTTTGCTCCTCCTATTTGTTCCCTCTGCTTCCCAGCCATGCCTATCCTTTCTTGTGCCTGGCTATTGGCCATTCAGCTCTTTATTAGACCAACTAGGTGTTTTAGACAGGCAGAGTAACACTGCTTTACAGAGTGAAACAGATGCAATGTAAGAGAATGCAACACATCTTTGCATCATTAAACAAATATTTTATAGCATAAACAAATGTAACACATCTTGAACTAATAGTCCACAACAGCTCTATGCTTTATTTCTCATTGTAAAAGAGGAACATTTTCAGCACCTAGTACAGGAATTTTGATTATTGCTTTGTTGCGGTGCTGAAGGTTGAACCCAGGACCTTGCACATAGTTGTTGTCCCTCTGAGCTGTCAGTCAGTGCTCCTGAGGTCCTCATGAAAGTGCTTGGTATACCATTATGTGCTCAGGAGATGCTGACTGCCATTAGAACACCTAATGGGGTTTGGATCTTGTCTGTAAGCAATGTGTTATACCTCAGGAGTAGACTGGACAGGTTCATAGTGTTTGGAGAATGTGGTCTTGGTGGTAGTGAGGGGAAAGGTATAGTGACCTACCCCTGAATGCCACTGACGCTGGAGATCAAAACGTTGTTGCAAGTGATGTAGACAGAGATGCTGATGGGACCCCAGTAGAACAGGGGGAGAGACGTGAAACATGGGAAGTGGATGGGATTTGGTGACTGGATGGATGGATGTTGGAAGCAGAGAAATGCTTGGATAGACAGTATGATTTCCTGAGTTGGGGACAGGGAAAGAGTCCTGTGAGGAGGGAGAGGGTGTGTTCAGGCTTGAGTGTGTTAGGTTCGGGCCTGTGAGATCTTGAAGAAGACTTAACAAGCAGGGTCCACGGATGGGAGTCAGGAGAGCATTGCAAGCTGCGCAATCCAACAATCACAACAATGGCAGTAGCTCCCAGCTTGGTGGGAGGCATGCAGCCGAGGGAGGGAGGGTAGATCATTTCATGGTGCTCAACACCAAAGATAGAAGCCAGTTGACAGCAGGAAAGGAGGAACCTAAGATTGCAATAGGATTTGTTTTGTTCTGTCTTTAAGAGCGGGAGAGAGTCCTACATAGTAGAAGGTTTTGAGACAGGAGTGGACTGACCTTGATTAAAGGAAGGTTGAGAAGGAATGATGAATAATTCAAACTCCTAAGGTATACAGGGAAGGAAACTGGAGCAGATACAATGTTTCGAATTTTGTCTGGAAGTTTCATGATGGTGCCTTTGGCGTCTGTTGCTGCATGACAAATTACCTCTCCCTGACTCCCCCACCCCCACCCCGCAACTACTGCATCTGAAAAGAACAAATTCCTCTTAGAAGTTGATCATCCCTAGGCCGAAATGTTGTGGATTTTGAACTTATTTTAAACCTGAGGATATTTGCATATGTATAAGGCAATACCTTTGTTTTTCATGCATCTTCTGTACACGGGAAGGTGATTTCATACAATGTTTTCAGTATGTCTGAGTCTTGGCTTCAGCATGAGGTCAGTTATGTGTAAATGGAGACTGCTCTTTTATCTCTGGCCATCTGAACCCTAATTTTCACACAGAAACTATATTTATTACAACACTGCTTGGCTTATTAGCTCAGGCTTCTTATTAGGTTATTCTTACATCTTAGATTAACTCATTTTTATTAATCTATGTATCACCACAAGACTGTGGCCTATCGGTAAATTTCTGGCATCTGTCTCCTTTGGCAGCGACATGGCGTCTCTTTGACTCCACCCATCTCTCTCTCTGTCTCTTTGGATCTCCCACCTGGCTTTACTCTGATAAACCATTGCCGAAACAGCTTTCTTCATTATCCGATAGAGCAACACATACACAGGACATCCCACATCAGGTATGGGATCTTTCTGTCTTTGACATCAGGTTGGTACTCAAAGAGTTCCAGATTTTGGAGCATTTTGGATTTCAGATTTTTGAATGAAGGACGACTGATTTGTATTTCAGAGTTTCTGTGAGTCATCATTTAGGGATGATTTGCTAGGTAGTTCTGGGTCAGGGTCTTTCTTGGGGTTGCAAATAAGATCAGGGCTGAGGTGCTGAAGACTTGCCTGGGGCTTCAAGATCTATTTGTACACTCCTGGGGCTGTAGGCAGGCAGTCTTGATACACTCATGTGACTGTAGGCAGGAGGCCTCAGCTGCTGGCTGTTGGCTGGTCCGGGTTCTTTGTGGCTAGGACACACTCATTGTGTGTCCTTTTTACACAGCAGCTGGCTTCCCTTGAGTGACAGATTCAACAGAACAAGGAGGAGGCAACAGTGCCTTTTATGTCCCAGCCTCAGGGTTCTGGTGCCTCCATGTTTGCCACACAGTTTTCCTTGACCATGAGTCACTAAGTGCAGGTCACTGTCAACAGATGAAGAAGTGGGTCCCCTTCTTGTGAGGAGGACTAAAGGATCTGTGGACCTATTTTAAAACTACCACAGAGGGTCGAGAATCAGCATATTATTTTTAACTGTAACTATTCATGCATCATGTATATAAAGGCTATAAAGGATACATCAATAAATATCAGCTCATTTTTTTTTACAAGTAGAGAGTGAGATGTTTCCTTTAAATACAGTCCCCAAAATTGATTAGTGGCTTAACTATAGAATCATGAATAATAATAACATTGAACCAACTACAGAGCCAGTGTAGGAATACAAGTACCTTTGTCCTATAATTCCACCGGTTACAGGAAGTCACTGGTAACATTTGAGCCCATGATGCTCAGACTTTTCCTCAGTTTCTGGAACCTTTTGTTTAAACAGCATCTTGTAGGGACTTGGGTTTCTTGCGTCTTAGTTTTGAAATGCTGTTCAGCTGTCGTTCTGGGCTTCCGGCTAGCCGGGCTCCAGCTCAGCAGTTCCTACCCTTGCTGCATGATAGAGCTTTCAGTGTAAAGATCTGGAGCAGGGCCTGTCCTTGTTGCTTCGTGAGAGCGTTCCCCAAGTGATTCCAGTGTGTAGTCAGGGCGGGGACCCAGCGGATGACTAAGCAAGCCAGTGAAGTACACAGGGGGATACGGGCAGATGCAAGATGTGGAGTTCATTTTAATTATTATTTCTGTGGGGGTGTGTGAAGAGATGTGTGCCCAGGGAATACAGTTGCGCTTTCTGCCAACAATATCATTCCTAGGTCATATGATGGAACAAAATAATCCACATTTTATGGTGGACTGTGATGAGCAATATGAAATTCCAGGCGTTTGAGCAAATTTGGTAATGAGGGAGGGGGATTAAAGAACCTCAGTTCTTATTAACAGAGATGGGGAGTCTATTTCTGCTCCCTTGGATCTGGGCAGGGCTTGTGATAATAGTGTAGCAGAAACAGTAACACGCTATTTCCAAGTCAGGCTTCCAAACATTGTGTGTCATCATGCCTCTCTATGTCCTTTGCCCATCACCTTTTCAAGCCTCAGATGGCTCTCTGCATGATTACAGGCTCGGGACAGAGCCCAGTTGCCCCAAATATAACCAATTTAGATAAACAAAGAGCCAACCAGGACATCTAGCCTAGTTTCTCAACAACACTTCCTACACTCAGACATGGTTAGTTGTTAGGGGAGGGAGCTGTCTCTTTAAGATGTTCAGTGTCGGGCTGGAGAGATGACTCAGCGGTTAAGAGCACTGACTGCTCTTCCAGAGGACCTGGGTTCAATTCCCAGCACTCACATGGCAGTTCACAACCGTCTGAAGATCCAGTTCCAGGGATCTGACACCTTCACACCAATGCACATAAGATAAAGTCAAATAAAACATAAAACATGTAAAAAAGATGTTCAGTGTCATCCTTGAGCTCTACCTGTTAGAGGCTAGTAGCGTATTCATCTTCAGTCCTGACAGCCAAAATATAAGCGCATGCTTTGTGGCGGTTTGCTGTGTTGCATTACGGTGGTGCAGATGGCTGGGTCAGTGAGTAAGATGGAGGTGAACCTGGGGAAGAGTGAGGTCTGCAGAGTTAGTGTGGCATGCATGCCAGGCTGAGAGTATAAGCTGGGAGGGTATCTATGAAGACGTCACGTGCCTCGATGTGAAGTGTGTGTGTGTGTGTGTGTGTGTGTGCGCGTGCGCACATGCGCGGGGGTCACTGTTGGAGGGAAGGGCGACTAGACGCAGGAGGATGGGTTTGGAGTTGCTCACCTGATTGATGCAGAAGCCCTGGACGAGGAGACTGGAGTGAAATTGCTGTAGCTTGGCGACCTAGGTATCGCTGCCTTCGCGCATCTGCTTCTTGTCTGGAGTATTTCTTCTCTGTTGACTTTCTACTAATCTTCCACACTTAGCTACGTGCGCATGGGAATCCTCTTAATAACGTCTCCTATGTACCAGGAGGCAGAGCTCACGTGGCACTTAGCGTTGATTCCCACAGGGATCTTAAAAACCAACAAGTTTTAAACACATACACAGAGTTGGTGAGCTTTTGTTTGTGATTCCCAACAGGGTCTTGTTGTGTAGCCCAGGCTGACCCATTGGGACTGCAGGGGTGCACCTCACACTCAGCTTCCACCTTACTTTTAACTCTCAGTTGAAAGTCTGTTGCTAGTTCAGTTTCTTAGGCGCCTGCTCTGTGTTTGGGGGGCAGGTGCCTGGGACACATCTGTGACTGAGTTACATGGGCTTTGTCTTTCCTTTATTGGGGCTTGTGATGACTGCTATAACCAGGCTATTCTGGCTAGGCTTTCGAGAAAGGGTGAGGGGCACAGACGAAGACTTTCCAGAGGAGGGGAGACTGGTGTGGGTCGCTCTCTTTTTACATCTGTTTTGTGTGTGTGTGTGTGTGTGTGTGTGTGTGTGTGTGCAGAGGCACACAGGGGCCACTGGGCACCTGTGGAGGTGAGATTGTTTCCTTACTTCACTGTGGTTCTGGGACCAAACTCAATTGCTGGGCCTGGTGGTAGGCACCTATACTCACCAGGTCACCTTACTGGCCTGTAAGGTCTCTTGGAGGAAGAAAATGACCAAGAGGATGTGGTAGAAGAGGAGCTAAAGCCAGGGATTTACAGGTCTTGTGGCCCATATGAGAGAAAACAGCACATTTAAAGAAAGGAAGAGAGCTCAACCTAGCTTGGTGTCAAGGTGCCTTACGAGCTGTGTAGAATTATATTGGGGGAAAGAGAAAACCACTCCAGTTGATTTTCAGTTCTTACTACAAGTGAGAATTGCCTTATGGAACTTTTCATACATATAACTCAGCTTTCTCTCTGCCTATTGAATTCCCCCAGCCAGGGTGTGTGTTTTTGATTATATTTGTAGATGTACATTTGGTTCGTGTTCATTAACTCTGTGTCCATGGATTCTATCAGTTGCAGGCTAAAATAACTTGAAAAAAGTTGTTTCTGTATTAAACATACATAGCCTCTTTCCCCTTGCTATAATTTCCTTAAATTATATAGTATAATAGCTGATTACATAGCATTTATGCATGCATTGAGGGTAACAATGCTAGAGATGATTTAAAGGACATAGGAAGGTGTGTGTGTGTGTGCGTGTGCGTGTGTGTGTGCGTGCGTGCGTGCGTGTGTGTGTGTGTGTGTGTGTATTTTTTGAGACAGAATGTCTCCTCTCAGTCTGACCTGGTATTTGCTATGTAGATGAGGCTGGCCTTGACCTTGCGGTGACCCTTCTGCCTTTGCTTCCCAAATACTGGGATTTTAGGTGTGTGTCATGATATTTGTTTATTTACTTATTTTAAGGCAGGACCTCACGTATTTCAGGATGGCCCTGAATTCACTGTGTCGCTGATGATGACCTTGAACTTCAGGTCCTTCTGCCTTCACCTCCCAAGTGCTGGTTTACAGGTGTGCACCACCGTACCCAGCAGCTGGGGAGGTGACCGAACTGAGCTTTGTGTATGCTTGGCAAGCAGTGTAGCAACCGAGCTATATATTCTCAGCCCCTCTAGTTAAAAAATAAATAGGTCGAAATGGGGAAATGGGACAGGAAAGGATCGCAGTGATGTGCAGTGTTCAGTCTGGCTGATGGGCTCGTGGCTAAAGCAGTAAGAATAAGTAGACTGAGTTTGGTCTTGTGTCTTAGATGCGCTGGGGGAAGACACTAAGTGCGGTCGTGGTAGGTTGCAGTTGATGGTCCCGTTTCTTGATTATCTCATAGATAGAGTGTTATTGTTAAAGCCAGCAAGAGCTTCCCCGTAACTTTATGATCTTGAAAGTGTGGTAGAAGTTGAACGTGAGTAAGAAACCTAGAAATTTAAGAAAATAGTAAGTACATGGGCATCAGAGCCCGTGCCTGTATTCTAACACTTGGTGGAGAGGTGGAGACAGGGGGATTGCGAGTTTGAGATCAGCCTGGTTTACATAATGAAAACCAAACATAAATAGGTATATAAAAGCTATGCAAGGCTTCACTCTGGATGTACATGATCTGGGACTGGTGAAAAGGAAGTGTCTTCGGATGAGGAAGCTGGCATAGCTCTCCAGAGCTCTGCCATGGTATTTTCAAGTTTTCTATTTAATTCTTCCATGTATTTTGCTTATTATCCCTTTGAAAATTGGAAGAGTTCAGTTGTCCTCTGAACCAATGGATAACTGTGTGAGCTGGCCCTCTTCCAGTCTGGCAGACTTTTATTTCCTTAATGAATTCATTTCCTTCATCTGTTAATGATAAAGCAGGCAAGTAAAGAATTCTTATCTGCATATATGGGTTGAACATCTGTTTCTAAGTCTGCAGTACCCCCCCTCTCACTCTCTCTCTCTCCCTCTCCCTCCCTCTCTCCTTTCTTTTTTTTCTTGAGACAAGTTCTTTCTACATAGCCCTGGCTATCCTGGAACTTGCTCTGTAGACTAAACTAACCTCCAATTCACCGAGATCCACCTGCCTCTGCCTCCGAAAGGTGTGTGCCATCACACCTAGCTAGTAGTCCAGTATGTTTTCTTTCTTTTTTTTTTGCTAAGAAATTCATTCAAACAAGTTTTTTTTTGTGCAAAGTCAGTTTTGATTAAGAGTATTTATTATCTGAGTACTTCGTGTGGAATAGATTGATAACTCATATATTTTAAAGCATCTTAGATAATGCAGAGATTATAGTGGGGTTCCTTTGATCCTAAATATTTGTGACAATAATCCACCTCCTCTTCTTCTCTCCTGTTCTCTCTTGACCACGTTTTGTTAGGCAGCCCAGACTGGCCTCCAACTTGTGATACTCCTGCCTCAGCCTCCCCAGTGTGAGCCATCAATCTGGCAACACTTTTTTTTTAAATGTAGTTTTGTGGCTAAGGATCATCAGAGCATTGTTGAGAGTTTCCCCCGTGGACCTTTCCTTTTGTTAGAGAGCCATGGCGCCTTTTATTCTACATACTCAAAGAGTTCTAGAAGGGAAGCAAAGACTCTTTATGGAGACTCAGTGGAATGCTGTCCCTCTCCTCCTCCTTTTTGAAAGGAAAACTGCAAACTGGGTAACGGGACACAAAGAGCAGTGCTGTTTGTGCATCCGGCTTCCAGGAAAAGAATGGATCTGTCCCCTGTGTGACTCAGGGTGAGTTTGGACCTCATTTCCCCTTTCTCACAGGGAAGAGCTATTAAAAGGAGGCTTATATATCAGTACTTCTAAAAGAGGTCTGCCAAACAGTCTGAAGGAATTTCCCGTGCAACAGAGCCTTTCTGTAGCCACCTGCAAATGCCAGACCCCAGGATGGGTGGAAAGCTGCAGGGCTTGGTGGGTGAAGGTCCTTAGGTACGGTCATCCTCCAGTTCTTGGCGTCTGCTGGAGGAGAATGAATGCTCCTAGGAAATTTGACTAGGATGAGATAACTGTCAGACAGCAGGTCAACACAGTCAATGAGTTAGTGCATTGCTCAACAAGAACCATGAAGCAGAGTGGAGCCAAGCGGCGTTTCTGTAGAGATGGGCACTCTGGGTGTCATTATGACATCCGCTGTAGCAGCAGGTTGGTTGTCGAGGACTCGGTGCTGACTTTATAGCATACAAAACAGTAGGTAACAGAATGGCGTCATCACAAAAATATATTTATACTTCGTTCTTCTTCACCCCAACTCTTAGCCTCTTGTCCTCCCTCCCTCTGTTCCCTTACTCCCCACAAACTGTCCCCATTCATATATATGAATGTACATATATCTGTGTATATATATACATATATGTGTGTGTGCACGTGTGTGTACATGCATGAAATGTGGTGTTTACCTCCATTCCCCCATACCGTCTCATATTCCTTCCTTTCCTTTAGATCTCATTTTCTTGTCACAGTCTCCAGTTACTTCTATATCATATATTTATGTGCATTATGACATATAATATCATATACATGTGTGTAATATATGTATACACAGGTCCACGTATAGGAGTGAATATGGATATTTGTCTTTCTGCATCAGGCTTGTTTTGTTTAACATGATGCTGTCCAGTTCATCCATCTCGTTGAATGGTTTTATTCTTTGCAGCCAGATACAATCCCTTCGTGCATAAGCCACATTTTCCTTATCCATTTGTATGTTGTTGGGTGTCTGGGTTGATTTTGGACCTTGACTATTGTAAATAGTGCTGCAGTAGCCATGGATGTGCAAGTAGCTGTCTGGGATTCTGATTTGAACTCTTTTGCGTATGTGCCAGCAGGGGTATAGCTAGGTCATAGGCTAGTTCTGTTTTCTGTGTTTCTGAGGAACCTTTACACTGATTCCTATAGTGGTGACATTAGTTTATATTACAGGCTCTATTTTGACTTCTGTGGCCTCTTAGAAGAAGCACCTGCAAGGTCATCAGTGCATGCATTCACAGAGGGGAGATGGAAGGCTCAGGTAGAGAGTCCCACTGGCCATGTGAAATCCAAGCTACTAATGAAGTAGTTTGGGGAGGTTGCCCAACGTCTCCAAATGTCAGCTTCCTTATATATGTAACGGTGGCGGCAATAGCATCTACCAGGGTTGTTTCAGGAACTTATGAGTTAATGTACAGTAAGCAGCAAGAGAAATGTCCAGCAGTGTCAGTGGCTAGCTCTTGACTATTCAAATGTCTATAGGAAATGCTTGGGGCTGTGAATTTTCCTAAAGTGGAGACTGCTGTAACAGGGCCAGCAAATCAACTTCTATTTGTTTTTTGGTGGTTAATTTTTAATGACTTAAAATGCAATGAGTACAAATGGAGAGGAAATATATTGAAGCCCAATTTGAAACTAATGCCTGCTCAGGGAACACTGAGAGATGACTGGCATGTGGAATATTTTGGCCTTGAATTATACCCGTACACCATGGGACGGTTCGCGAATCAAGCAAGGGGCTGCAGTTTGAAACACATAACACACACACACAGAGGTCATCCTTGAAACAAGAATGCCCCCTTTATTGTGGTCAAGGGCAGCTTATATAGGACTCTCCTTGACTAATGGCCACACCTAGGTCACAGGACTTTTCAGCTGCAAGCCCACCAGAAAGCACTCCCCTGCCATCAGAAACTCATGAGGGTCTCGTGCTCAGAGCAACTGCAAGCACAGGAAACAAGTTGTTTATTCCGGCAGGCAAGGGGTTGCAGAAAATTCAGGCAGGGTCTGATGGTCTGCAATCCTCAACATTGCCTGTTTGGGAAAGGTTGGCTATTTGGCAGAGAAGCGTTTCGAGGCCAGCTTGGATAAGTACTGACTAGAGTTAAGCTTCTTGTGTGCACTGAATTCGGAAACAGCCTAGGATTAGTATGCAACTCCTTTTTAAAAAGCAAAACCAAGCCTGCAGTGCACATTATAGTCATGTGGTGTAGTGGCTTATTGGATAATCTGTGCTCTCTTTTTTCCTAAATCCTGCAGATTAATAAACACTTTGCTATTAGAAGGCCTACCTCTAGCCATGGAGTTCCTATTTTTCAGTGATTGTCCAAGGTGGTTCTCATGACTAGTCAGATTAGAAGCCACAGCTTTGTTTAATCCATCACTGTCCATCTTGGACCCTGCTCCCCAAATCCATAAACCCAGAGTTAGTAGATATTGGTCACTATCTCCTGTAATCTATTTTAAATATATATGGAATACCTTATCTTAGAGGGATTAATCTCATAGGTTTTTAGACATAAAGCAAAGAAAACCAGCCTACAAATCACCATCCCAGAGAACCTAGACAACAGTGAGAACCCTAAGAGGAACAGACATACATGGATCTAATCTACACGGAAAGTAGAAAAAGACAAGATCTCCTGAGTAAATTGGGAGCATGGGAACCATGGGAGAGGGTTGAAGGGGAGGGGAGAGAAAGGGAAGGGAGCAGAGAAAAATGTATAGCTCAATAAAATCAATTTTAAAAAAAATTCACATCATTTAAAAAAAGTTAATGGAAAAAAAAAAAGAATGGCCCCAATAGGCTCATATATTTGAACGTTTGGTCACCAGGGAATGGATCTAGGCTTAGAAGGATTAGGAGGTGTGGCCTTGTTGGAGGAAGTATGGCACTGGAGGAGGACTCAAAAGCCCATGTCAGGCTTAGATTTTCTTTTTCTGCCACATGTGGATCAGGATGTAGAACTTGCAGCTACATCTCCAGCACCGTGTTTGCCCGTGTGCTGCCATGCTCCCCACCAGGATGATAATGGACTGCACCTCTGAACTGTAAGCCAGCTCCTAATTAAATGTTTTCCTTTATAAGTGTTGCATGGTTGTGGTGTCCCTTCACAGCAGTAGGACAGTGACAACTGTCATGCGCCTAACTAACCAACTGAGGCTCTCTGATACGGGGAAAACTCCAGGACAATCCATAGTCTTGACTGCATGTTTTGTTTCCAACACTGTTAGATAAATGCCATTGGTTAGATGCAATTAATGGAGCCAAGCTTATTAGCCAGTTGCAGTGACTAGGGAATTCCTGGAATATTGGGGGATACAGAATATTAGGGAATTTTTCTTAGATTCACCTCACCTGCTGATTTGTCTTGCTATATTAGCAATTTGGACCCTCAGGAACTAGCTAGAGCAGTGATTCTCAACCTTCTTAATGCTGTGACCCTTTAATACGGTTCCTCGTGTTGTAGTGACCCCTCTTCCAACCATAAAACTATTTTTGTTGCTACTTCATGACTGTAATTTTGCCACTGTTATGAATCATAATATAAATACCTGTGTTTTCCAATAGTCTTAGGCAACCCCTGTGAAGGAGTCATTCAGCCACCAAAGGGTTCACCACTCATAGGCTGAGATTAGATGATCAAATTTTGTTTCTTTTCAGAATCTCACTGTATATGCCTTTCCTCTCTTGGGGCCAGCTTGAAGTAGCAATGCTTTTTGGGAGTTATTTAAGACTGAAATCAGCATTTAAGCAAATGTATGTTGTTAAACACAGTGGGCATGGAGCAAAGGCCAAGGTGATGGCGCAGAGGGGAAAGGGTATCCCTGGCATCCGCAATAAAAACAAAACAAGCTGGGTGGTGGTGGCGCACGCCTTTAATCCCAGCACTCGGGAGGCAGAGACAGGCGGATCTCTGTGAGTTCGAGGCCAGCCTGGTCTACATAGCGAGTTCCAGGACAACCAGAGCTACACAGAGAAACCTTATTTCATAAACAAACAAACTAAAACAAAAAACAGTTGTGGTCACACGCCTATAATCCAAGTACTGGGTGCCAGAGACAGACAGAGCCCCAGGGCTTGGTGGCTAGCTACACTGACCAGATAGACTAGTGGAAACAGTCAGCTTCTGGCTCCGTGAGAGAGAGATGATGGAGCAAAAACTTAGGTGGAGAGTTCTAGAGGCAGACCCTGGGTCTCGGCAGGAGTGCACCCCCACCACAGAGGGAGGGAAGGAGGGAGAGATAGAGGGATAGAGACAGAGGACAGATAGACAAAGGGATACACAGAGAGATACACACAAAGAGACGGCGTGTGAGAGAGACAGACAGAAACGGGGAGAGAGAGAGGGGAGAGAGAGAGAGAGAGAGAGAGAGAGAAAATATGCGTGGGCTGCTACTCAGTTGACCACAGGAAGGGGAAATTACTAGTTGGTGGAGGAGCCTTGCAGAACCACCATTATCAAGTGTTCATGGTTAAGTTCACCAGTCCTAAGTTGTATGTTGCTTGGCTGTCATATACGCCTAACGGCCTCTGATCCATGTCTTGAATTAGCAGCAGACAAGCTGAAGCTGAGGGATAATCTACGAAATATCCGAATATGTATTCAGCTTGTCCATATCATATTTCCAAAAAGACTGCCAAGCTATCGGACTAAAAGGGCCATGATTATAAACCCTAACATGGACATTGCCGGTAAATCTGGAACCCTAATAAGTAGTAAGTTGATAGTATTGGGCAGCATAATTCTCTTTCATTCTTTGGGGGAAGAGAGTAAGTTTGTTTGGTGGATTCTGAGAAGAAGCATAATCCAGGTCACCTCCCCACACCGGTTATGTAGGATTTTGTCACTGCCACCGTGTGCACACATGTGTATGTGTGTTTGTGTGTGTGCGTGTGCATGCGCACACATGTATGTGTGTGGTCTTGTCATCACACTTAGCATGCATGGTACAGTGCCTATGTGGTAAGATGTTTGTGAAGTTCAGTCTGATGGGAGGGGGAATCTTCTTCCTCTTATCGTCTGTGCTCATCTGAGGAAGTGCATTTGGGAAGGCGAGGCTACCCTGTCCATACTCTCCGAAATGGCATTCCTCTCCTTTCTGTTTCGGTCAGTCATGTGTAGGTTACAATATGCTACACAGCCCATTCATAATGAAGATTTTGGGTGTTGCTGAGAAGGGCAGCCTTCTTCCCTGACTTCTTTCAGTGATGGCCCGCCTCCCTCCCAGCTTGGGAGGGGTGTGGTTGGATGGAGTTCACTGTCTGGGGCAAGAAGGTGGCTGCAGCAGCAGCTGGGAGTAAATTATGACCAGCCCAGGCTGCCCTCCATGAACTCTCACTGGCCATAAAGTAGGGAGTCGGAAGTCAGTAGGATCCTTGTCCCTGCCTTTGACACGGCCTTTGATAAAGGATTCCTTGATGTTAGACTGCTAACAGGCAGGCTCTTTTAACACAGCGGGCCCGGACTGGGCCAGTTATACTGAGGGACACTCGGTCTCTCGTGTACTACGGTTGGAGGCAGAGAGGTAAAAAGCTTGGGTAGACATAAAGGAATAAAGTCTCTCAATAGACTTTATCCTTTATCCTGGCGTTCTGTCTGGAGCCTTTGTACCCTGTTACGTGGCTTTAAAGCCCTATAACAGAAGAGCTGCTTTCATCCCCACTGCTTTGACTTGTAAAAAGGAATCCCCTTTTAGAGCTGCGTATATGGATGGGCACCATAAAATCCGCAAGGACCCTAAAGATACTTAGACAACAACAAATAAACCTTTTTCCAATCAAAGTGCATTTTGCCATCTGGCTCGGCCCTTTTTCTGTTGAAGACAGCTACAGAATGGAGCCCTTACAACTGAATTATCTCCAAGCCAGTTTTACTGTATCATTCGAGAAAATAAAAACGGTCCTGGAGGAACAGAAGTGTCACCGGATCTACAGTGTGTATGTGTATCTTATGTCTAAGGGACCTATGTCTGAGGCCAGCTTTACCCTATGCTTTTGGGGATTGCGTTGTTGTCTGTGCCAGTTTAGTTCTCACGGTTTTAAAGAAGCCACCTCCATTTCCATCACGTACCATGGCCAGCTTGGTCTTGCTGTATGTGTTGTTGGCAGTTTGTGATGGAGCCCCACACCCCCGTGAGTGAAGACTGTTCAGTCTGTTGCCATGATTTGGTAAGGAATGAGCATCGAATCGGCTGGTTTGTGGTTTGTTGATAGAATCAGAAGGTGGGTTCTTGGGTTACAATTAAACCCTCCCCCCCTTTTTAAAATTATACTATGAAACGGGAATGAAATATTCATTTGTTTGGAACCTGTTAAATTCTTAGATTTCATATAGGGTGTGCAGAATAAAGGCCTTCTGTTGACTAGCCTTAATCTGAAAATCTCTGTCATACTTCTCAGTGAACAGTGAGAGCTGGTGCTCTTGGACTTGGAGTGGAAACTTGTGGATTTCCTGAGCTTGCCAGCGGAAGAGAGTGGAGCGGCGACATGCCAAGAGAGCCGGTGCTATTCTCGATCTGTGATTGTAGGTGCTTCTGACCTTTAATTCAGGATTCCTCATGAGTCACCTTGCTGTCCGAGCAATCATGTGTCGGCGAGCATCTAAATAACTGTCTGGGGGTCTATAATCGGCGAGTATTTTGGGAAGGCCACGTGACGCCTGGAGCATGTTGAGTGACTGCAAGAATCCTGGGGTTTGGAGACCTCGTGGCAGGCGGGGCAGTTACAGATGGTGCTGAGAACAATGACACCACCTGGATCCGAATCCTGCCAGAGGCCTGGATCTAGCATGCATGCGCAGAATCTAGACAGGCTGAGTGGAGCAACTGAGGTTGCAGCCCACCTCCCCCCCCCCCACCCCGCTTAATTTGTGCAAAAGGATGAGACAAACTGATCTGAGAATAGGTTTTTGTGGGTTCCTATACCCTCCCCTTTTATTCAGCAGGGGATTGATCCTAAGGTCTCACACATGCTGGGTGTCCAAGCTGTCTCCCTAGCTGTTCGCTTTGCTTTTTAGTTTTGAGTCCCACTCAGCTGCCCAGGCTCTCCTTGAATGAGTTCAGTCACAAAGGTCAACCTTGAACTTGAGACGTTTCCTCGCTCTGCCTCCCAGGGAAATGGGATTGTAGGTATGTGCCCCAGGCTAGCTTGCAGTAGACTGTCTCGTGTAGCTAGGCTGGTAGGAGTGAGTGTCTAGGAATTAATGCACTCTGTTCCCTGTATACTGACCAGCAGGGTCATTATGCTTGACTCTCTATGTCCGTCCCCTCTTACTAGACTAACCATGGCATGCGTGTGTCTTGCTAGAGACTGGCTAAGAAGCTATCCAATGACTCAGTCAGGACTCTATGAAGTCTACTTGCTTCCAAATAAGACGCTAAGAGAAGGTTGTCACTCTTCCTCTGGCTATCACTGTGTCTGTTGTGATGCCCAGAGCTGCCACTGCCATACTGTTGCCAGCCTGTGAGTGAAGAACCATGTCCACTGTGGAATCCCTGAACTCACCCAGTTTGTGCGTTTTACTGTGTTAGATAATACCGTTGTTTAAGGCAGGTTTGTTTCATCGGCAATTGGAACCATCTGGACCGGTCGAGATTTGGTAGTTGTTTCCGGCGTACCAGCACAGAATATAGTCTACGAGTGTCTATTAAGTGCTTTCTAGTAGTTTTTATTTAGCCCCACAAACTTGAAAATTGCTGGAATCAGTTTGGAGACTGAAATGAAATACGGTAGAATTGTTTTCTTTACACAGTTTCCGACGTTTTGGGCTAAGGTTGTTTTGTGTGTTTAAAGGGACAAAAGGACTTTTAGTGACTCTCAGTTTACTCTAATAATCCTGCCATTTAAATTAGGAACATCTTATAATAGTAGACGAGAAAAGGTACATTTTAATGTATAAACCTGTTTCTACATGCCAGGCTCATGGGGGAAACTTGCATGAGCCTAGATACTTTGACTTAAGAAAAGTTTCCCATGAACTTTGATGTAATCTCTTTATCCCAGTTGTAAGGGTAAATTCAGGCAATGCTGAGAACAGAGACAGCCACGAGGCTGTTCAGGGGTTCAGACTGTGCGCACATCAATTTCTGCATTTCTCTCTTGTTCATATTATATAGGAAAAGGAAGTTATTGCTTTATTTTGTATAAAACAGTATTTCAGGATTATTTTTTGTTCCCAATTTTTTTTTTAATCTGTTAACTTGTACTAAGGCTTGGCATAGAACTTTGCCCCTTGGTGTGGAGTGGGCAGGTAACACACAAGGTTTGGCTGAGTGCTTGGAAAGTGTACATAGCTGGTGTCTTCTGGTGTCTGGCATGCAAAAACCAGAGAGGCTCCAGGTTCAGCACAAGGTGCTTTGTGTATTTGTCTTCTCATGTGTAGGCTGGAGACAGCCCCCTGTCTGTCCCTGTGACTCATTTCCAGAGCCCACCCTGTGCCCACTCAGAAGCCGGGAGAGGAAGGTGGACACGGTACAGATGAGTTCTCTCTTTCTCCGGGTCTACCATCCCAGCCTTGCTTTGTGATGATGGATGCTGTGGAAGGGTTAATATACCCATCGCTCTTACCGCTTCACCCCTGCTTAGGGTAGTTAGCGCTCGACCCCGGCCACCAGCTGGAAGGTGGTTCCATTTTAATCCTGGAAAATACAGGACTTCTTTGTGTTGTCCTGTCCAGAAACAGTAAAGAAAAAACAAAGAATTCTAAGGAAAGAGTCCAGGTAGTTAGCATTGACTGGGTCCCCTTGTGATGTGTTATTTAAGCTTTGCAAAGATGAACTTAAATTTACTATTTGTCTGCTTCGTTCCTTGTTTACAGCGGTGACAGGAACACGAGGAGTTGTTCCAAAGGGAGGAGGCAGAGTTTCCTGGGAGATTTGGCACAAACTAACCCATTGTTTATTCTGAAATAACATGGTATTTCATGCACTATAGGTGACCTTGTTGATTACCTGATTTCTTCTATGAAGATCAGCAGAGTCAGGTGTGGTAGCGCATCCTCAATTTTAGCCCTGAGGAGGCTGAGATAGTAAGAAGGATAGCCTGAGCTACAGGGTGAGGTCCTTTCTGGAATCAAACCAAACTGAATGGTCAACAGAACAAATGAGAGAGAACCCCCATCCCCCCAAAGGAGGCACGGAGATGGGGAGAACTTAAAGGAACGTTTCTCCTGCGGGGACTGGAAGGTGAGGCAATGGAGCAACTTGAGAAATCTGTTCAGTTACAAGATGAAGACAGTTGTCTGCAGGGAGAGGCTCATTAATAGTAAGATAGATTCTCAGTGTAGCTGTGAGATCAGACACGTTAAATTCTAGATGGCGTGTGGACCTGCCCACAGTCACTGATGACTCTCTTGCTCAGGTGCTGAAGTGGCTTATCTATTATATGTATGCAGCTAATTCTACTCTTAACATCTTTTTCTTTTCTTTTGTCCTTTGAGGCAGAAACTGAGTGAAGCTCAGAGAAATTAAATTCCCAGGTCTCAGACTGTAAGAACTAAAACTTAAGATTCAGACCTAGATGATGACCTCAGTGACTGCTGTCTGCTTCAATTGGACATCTACAGGAATATATTTTATATGCCTGAAATCGCTTTGCATTTAAAACAAAACAAAAAACCTAGTAGCAACAGAAGCCAAATTTCAGACTCCCAGAGGGCTTTCTGAGGTCACCATGTATATAGAGAGGTCTCTTAGGGAGAGTATCTTACATTTCTTGAACTGTGTCATATGGTAGCTTCAAAAGGGTCTGCTCTTTTATTTTAACTTTCCAGAAAGGACTGGGTTGTTTCCCAGTTTCCTGTTCATTATAAATGTCAAGGCAGGTATCTATTTTAGATTGGGCTATCTCATGAGTAATGCTTGAAGAATTATGTGTTCTTGGCAATTACTGCTGCAGGCAAAACTAGAGTATTCTCTCTCTCTCTCTCTCTCTCTCTCCTGAATATACAAACACCAATTAAAATTATTATTGTGCTGTAATATCAAGGCTCTAGGATGTAGTTTGAACACTTAGTGCTTTCTAGATAAGAGCTTAACTTAAACATCGCTAGGAAACAAAATGGAAGGTACATAACATTAATCCTGTGACGTTAATCTTGAACATGCGTTGGTGGGGATATGAGAGAGTAGCCATATAGAATGCCCTCCACCTTGAAATTTGCTAGAGAAATTTCAAAACTAAAGATATTTAAATGCAGCCTGGTGGTGGTGGCGCATGCCTTTAATCCCAGCTCTCAGGAGGCAGAGGTAGGCAGAGAGGTAGGCAGATCTCTGTGAGTTGTAAGTTTGAGGCCAGTCTGCTGTGTAGAGGGAGTCCCAGGACAGCCAGGGCTGTTACACAGAGAAACCCTGTCTCAAAAAAGAAAAGAAAAAAAGTTTAAATGTTTTTTGACCTGCTATTCAAATGCTGAAAATACAGTGGAGAGGGTTACACGTGGCTGAATAGGCTCATGCTGGGGTTTTAACACGGCTATCATGAGTTAAATATTTTCCCAGAGACTCAAATCTAGGAACACAGATGAAATGCTGTAAAGAATGTCTCAACCATTCATTAAGTATTTTATTAGTTAATTTAGTCTTGGGGTAGGAGTACAGGATGGAATTTCCCACCTGATGTATATCATGAGTTTAAGCTGTAAGGCTTTTCTTTCCCATTTTAGGTTGGCTGTCAGAGCCTTTTGTTTGGATATATTCCAACAGCCATATTAATTTCTACCCACTTCGTGCATTATTAACCCTGTATAGTTTCTTCTTGTTTTTTTCATGTATGCGTGGTATGCATGTGTATGTATACATGTTCAAACATGAGTGGGCACATGTATGTGCAAGTGCCCATGCGTACATATGTGTGTCTGGGCCTGGGTGTCTTCCTCCCATGTTGGGTATCTTTTTCAATTGTTCTTCATGTTATTTACCGAGGCAGGGTCCTTAGCTGAACCCGGAGCTCACGGATTTGACCAGTCTAGCTTGCTCCTATGATCCCCTCTTCATCTTCTAAGTGTTGGGATTTCAAGCAGCCTTAGTCCCCACCCAGCTTTTTACATAGGTTCTGGGAATCCAGACTCCAGTTCATGCTTGCAGGGCAGGTGCTGCATCCATCGAGCCATCTCCCCAGCCCAGATCCTATATGTTTTCAATATGCAATAGTACATTCTAGCTGACTTTCTTATACACAGAGTGCCCATGGCCAGCCTTGTTAGTCTTGTGAATGCCATGCCCATGCCCTGGCTTGCTGAGAGGACAGGGTAGAATTGCAGTGGATTCTGTCACGTGAAACTGAGGAATGTTGGCAACTCCCGTCCATCCCTGTCACTGCCGAAATACACCGCTTCACAGGAATGTGATTAAAACAGTTTAATTTAAGGGTTGACTCACCATGGAGCCCAACTGGCCTAGATCTTGTGGTCCTCCTGCCTCATACTCCTAAACCAGTATGCTGGGCTTGATTTTGGACATTTGAAGTACAGCATCTTTGAGTTCTGATTTGTTGGGACAGCTAAGGCGTGTTTAATAGGTTAGTATGGTCTACGTGGGTCCAGAAGAAGGTGAATGGGATACAGTCATCTGCATAGTCACGCGTGCCTGATCCAGGGGAGGTTGCATTGTGTTTCATGGACAGCTGGCTTGTCCTCATCTTAGTGATTGTACATTGATGCTGCTCATCCAACAGGCTGGTACCCAGAATGCTTTTTCACAGCACCTTTAACTATGATCATCCTTCCAGGGTGGGGGGAAAGTAGCTTCACCTCTGGGGTGTGATTCCTGGGCCAGTGCAGCTCTTACTCTGATGTCTGTTGGCCGTGGACCACAGGGCAGCCAGATGTCGTTGACAGCTAGCACCGTCCCCTGGATTTCCCTGAGTGATACCTAGGTGAGGTGGGTACAGATCTGGCTGAGTTGGTCTTTGGTACCCCATTTGGGATTTCTTTTAAAGTTCTATCCTCAGTATTGCATGCAGAGATGATGGCCAAAAAAAAAAATCGAGTCTAATTATCTTTCCTTTACCTTGTTAATAAATATTTATTGTTCTATCATATATATGTACACACAATACATAAACACACACATATATAGCATATAACGTAAGTATCCATTTATTTTTGATTTTTCTTATTATTATTATGGCATTGCTTAATTATTATTGAGCTTTCTTAATCCTTGATTTTTAACCCATTTGTAAAATTTTCAAATTTTGTGATATGCATAACCCTTTAAAAAATCTTATTACTTAAATGCATCTTTTGTGTGTGTGTGTATTTTGAATTTATCCTCGGCTTTGAGAATCTGTCTTTTTTTTTTAAAAGGTTTATTTTTCATATATATGGGTGTTTTGCTTGCATGTAGCACTGTGCACTGTTTGTGCAGTACCTGTGGGGGCCGGGAGAGGGCGATGGATGTCATGGCACTGGAATTACAGATGGTTGTGAACTGTCCTATAGGGTGCTGGGAATCAAACCCTGGCGTTTTTTGAAGAGCAGCCAGTGCTCTAATGCTTCCTAAAGGTCCACCATTTCTCAGTTTTCTTCCATTGTGGGACTGGATTCAACATAAACCTCAGAGGGGCAAACTCTGTTCAGAGCACAGCAGCTCCTCGGGTATGGCCTGGCTGGTCACATGGTTTGACAGGTTTATCTTTCTGTTATTTGATTTACTGAGTAAGCATGGGAAGCAGGCCTCACGCAGCATCCTGTACATAGTAGCTGTTGACAAAAAGTTGTTAAGCAGATTAGATTTTCATTGAGAACAAGGGTTGAACTTTTGAGATGATGCGGGGCCAAGATAAAAACTGTAATTATTTAATAAAGAAGGTAATTATAGGATTAAGTCCAAGGAGAGATGAGACCAGAGAGAGTATGTTAATAATTCAGTGTACAGAATGTTCCAGCATGTTTAGAAAGTCTTGACTGGTTTCAAGAGGGCAATTTGTTTTACTTCGCTTTTATAACATTAATTTCTTGAGTATATTTATTTATTTATTTAGCTTTTTGACGCAACACCTCCATCAATCACTTTTACTTTCTTCTTAATAACGTCAATGTCTTTCTTTCAGGAGGGCAGTGAAGCAAACTCCCCTGGGACTAAGTCCAATATGTCTGCCTCAGAGAAACATAGTTAACTGACATGTCCAAGGCTTCTTTATGGTTCTGCTCTGACTCTAGGCAGAGCACATGTCTTGATTTATATTTATGAAAAACCTACTTTCAGAAATGGGGTGTTTTATGATAGCTCTCTCTGTACATTACTTCAATTTTTTTCAGTCACTTATCTAGGTTGGCTGTAGTGATGTCATTAGAAGCTCAGCATTTACTTCAGGGTCCTTGGAAGACCCAGTGGAGGTCAGCAGAGTGAACGGGAAGAGTTACCTTCTTTTCTGCACAGGGGGACAAGGTGACAGCTTGACACTCCCCTCCTGACTCACTGTGGAAAGGGTGGGTGACTATGTAAGGCTGACTCCTCCCACTCTCCCAGTTTCATGATTTAAGCTCTGGCTTACAATATTTTGTTTTTTGAAAGTTAGTCGCTCAGTGGTTCTACTAAGTGAATCTAACCGGACTTAATTTTGTGCATGTATATTATATAATATACACTATTGTATATAATACTATTATATACACAAAATTACATAAAATATAATACAAAATATAAAATATGTATATATATAGTGTTTCCTTTTTCTTGTCTGTTTTGTTTTGAGACAGGGCCTCTATGTAGTCCTGGCTATTCTGGAGCTCTCTATGTAGAGCAGGATGGCCTTGAACTCACAGAGATCCTCCTGTCCGCAGCTGCCTCCAGAGTGCTGGGATTGAAGACGTGACCACCACACCTGGCCAGTTTTGTATCATTTTATAAAAATGTCCTGGAAACAAACTGGGAGGCACTTTCAAAGTGCTTGTTCTTCTGTTTGGTTACATATATGAAACTGGTTTTATATCTTTACTTTCCCTTTTAAATGTGTGTGTGTGTGTGTGTGTGTGTGTGTGTAGGTAGCTGTGTGTTCATGTTTTTCACAAGTGTGTGGATGCCAAGAATCCCAGGTGTCAACTTTGGGAACACTGTCCACCTCCTATGAGACAGGGTCTCATTGTTCTGGGAACTCACAAGTAGACAAGACTGGCTGATCAGTGAACCACAGGGATCCTCCCATCATCTCTGCCTCCCCAGGGCTGGGATTACAAGTTTGTACCACCAGAACCCACACTCTTCTTTGGGGTCTAGGGATTGAGCTCTCTTCATGCTTATAAAGGCAAGTATTTTCCTAGCTGAGCCATATTCCAGCCCCTTGATTCCTATCTCGTCTTGCTCAACACTCTGTGCCTAGTCAGAAGTCAAATATCAGATCTGATGAATGAGGACCGAGTGTCTGACATAGTTCTTAAGGAAGGTATTGAGTGAACAAGAGCATGCTGGGCAGGTAGAGAAGACTAGTGGTGTAAGAGGCTCTGGCAATTGAAGGTTTTAGGGGCTAGTGAGACAGAGAAGGTTGGACGGGGAAGCCTGATTGTGAGCCACTCTCTGCCTAAGACACTTCCCTTCCAGTACAGTCTGTGTAGGTGATTTCTCTGATGCTGAAAGTATCACATGACCCTCTGAGAATGTTTCGGTGTTGTACAGCAAGTTGTCCAGACTCCATCATGATCCCACATTAAGGATAAGAAGATGGAGATAGAAGAATCCAGAAACTTATTCCAGGCTTCTCTGATGATTGTGAAAACATTCGGGTGTCTATATGTAAAATGTCAGGTTTCCAGTCTTCCTCCTGGGAAACATAGGGAGAGAAGGCCTAAGAATCAGCTGAATTAGTTAGAGTTTCCATTGCTGGGATGAAACACTGTGAGCATAGCAACTGACAACAGAAAGTAATTGGGCTCACGGTTTCAGGAGGTTAGCGTCCATGATGGTGGAGCAAAGGCATGGTGGCTGGAGGAGTTGAGAACTCACATCTTGGTCCACAAGCAGGAGGCAGAGAGAGAGCTAACTGTTGAAGGTGTAGTCTTTTAAAACCCCAGCTCCAGCGACACACCTCCTAATCCATCCCCCAAAGTTCCAACAACTGGGGACCAAGTTTTCAGATACCGATGAGTCTGTGGGAGCCATTCTCTTCAAAGCACACCAGTGCGGGTCGATTCTTGAGGGACTTTATGGAACCAGGGAGAGAACAGATGTACCTACAGGTGCTGCTTGCTTCTTCTGAAATAGAAACATCTTCATTTCATTTGGCCCTTTAGAAAATGTCATCTGGAAATCCGAGTATAGGTGGATTGTTGCAAGGGTAAAGTTACAGGCAGGGTGGTTCTTGGCTTCTAGTAACTATTGCCACAAAACTTCCTAAATTAGTCCTGTGGTTTCTTTCCCATAAGTACCAGGCAGGAGCAGCAATTTGCTTTGGGAATTAAGGCATTTTAGTTTAGTTGTAGCAGTCAGTGACCCAGAATAATTTGTCTGCATTTCCATCTTGATTAAAAGTATCTTTTAAAACTTGTTAGTCGCCCTGATTGGGTTATACATAGAGCACTATGGGAGATGGTGTATTTGAATTTTTGAGTTCTTATTAATTAAAATATACCTAGAAACTTGACTTGAACTTCTATGATGAGATCTTTAATAATGAAGTGATGCTAGGATTTGGCTTATTTTTTTTTTCATGCCAAATTAAAAAACTGTATATTTGTGTTAGCCTGATTTGTTGACTCGGCATTACTCATGAGCAGTGTAGTCTGGGGCTTTCGGTTTTGAGTCAGTTCATTAGGGAATATTTAGCCAGAAATATTTCTTGGGACTGTTCAGGCCCCAGAGTATCTAAGGATTAGTGAGGCCAATAATAAAGCATCTTCATTGTGACATTCAGACTTGAACAGTCTAATACTTCAGTGAGCCAGGCAATAAATCTGGGGACAATCAGTATGATGATGAATTTTCACTGTCAGTTTGACAGGGTTTACAATCACCGTGGATACGCAGGCTAGGCATGCCTATGAGGGTGTTTCCAGGAAGGTGTAACCGTTGAGTAAGGGAAACACTCCCTGAGTGTAAGTGGCTCTCTCCCAAGGTCAATTCTGGGTTGATTCAGAAAGTGAAGAAGGAGGGGAGCTGAGCACTTGCTTGATAATGGGTAAATTGTTTGATCTGGTTAAACTTTGAAAAAATTTGAACATCTTTGCCATAATTAAAAAGTTGTCAATTGGGGCTGGAGAGATGGGTCAATATTAAGAGCGAACACTGCTCTCGAAGAGATATCTAGCTCCCATATTGGGTGGCTCACAACTGGCTGTAACTCCAGTTCTGTGGAATCTAACATCTTCTTCTTTATGTTTCTGCACTCACTAGCCTTTACAGCTGCCGGGCAGTTTGGAACAATTTGCCCTATTTGCTCATTCCAAAGGAAAATGCTAAATTAGTTTTCTTTTCACAAACCAGTTGAGTTGAATAACAGGGAGTGTCTCTGTCCTCTTCCAATTTATAAAAGCTTTTCTCCCAGATCCAACAATTTCAATTTAAATTCTTTAAAAGCAAAGGAAAAAAATTCTTGCCTTTGAATGGAGAAGAAAGAGTATTGATTTAGAAATTTCCTGAAAATGAGGTTCTAGAAGGATTTTGTATCTTAGGATACTAAAAGTCCTTTTATATAAGTTGGAGAGAGACACAGACAGAGACAGAGAGAGACCGAGAAAGGGAAGTGGGGGAGATGGATTTCACTGAGCAGCCCTAGAAGGTGAATACATTTCCATCCTATTGCCTTTTAGAAACAAGGGAGGCTGTGTCCCAAGACCCGATTGACATCGGGAGCCAGGTGCCTGCTTCCAGGATCCATAGATTGCATCTTACACACTATTGGATTCTTTGCATTCTTTGGGATAGCTTCATTTGGTTCCATTAAGACTTCCAGTCATCTCGGCTTACCTCTGCTCACCCATTAAGGTCTATGTTACTCCTGTGGTAGGACTGATGGGCTTCTCCCTGCCCCCACTACTGTTGGCTTCGTCAATAGTCCTTCTGTGTCTGCTCTGGAAGGATCCACCCCCTGACCCCTTACATTTTGACCTGGATGCCACAGCCCTGCTCGGATGTACTTGAATAAAATGTGGTGTGAAAGAGAACTTACTGTGTCACTGACTGAAACCTCTTTATCCTTGGGGGCCAGTGGCAAGTATGAGGTCCTGGATAGTTAGGGGTTAATTTTGGGTGCCTGCTTCTGCCCTGGATGGGTTTGTTATCCCAACTTTTGCCTCTCATCATCTTCTGTCTGGGTTAGTTCATCTTCTCCACACTTGTTGCAAAAGTCAAAAGAATCATTATCACTTTGGGGGCTTATTTTTGTTTGTTTGAGACAGGATTTTGCTGTGTAGCCCTGGCTGGCCTGGAATTCACCATGTAGACTATGCTAGCCTAGATCTCACAGAGGTCTGACAATCTTTGCCTTATAAATGACACCATATCTGACATAATTATAATTTTTTTGTTACAAGCACACACAACCCCCCCCCAACCAACCAACAGTAAAAACAAACAAATACCTAAACCAACCAACTAAACAAACTAGCCATTACTGATTCTCCTGTTCTTGTTGACAACATTCTTACAGTCAGAAGGTTTTTAACTGTGTATGTATTTATGTATGTATGTATTCATTTATTTATTGGTGCTGTGGATTCTTTAAGTTCTCTGACCAAGTCCATGGAACCCCTCACAGAACATTAAATATGTAAAATAAGACAGAGTGTTCTAAAGGAGACTGGATGTCCTGGAGTAAGTGATGTAGATTTTAGGAATTTTTAATATAATACCACATATCTTCTTTTAAAAAAATCACAAAGTAACATGATTCAGCATTGGGTCTAAAATTTTAGTACTTTTAAACTTGTTGACAAAGGTGCATTTGATATATATAGCAATTGTAATATAGCAAAAATTCTTTTGTGATGGGAGTATTTCTAATTATTACTGAGGTTTAGAAATAACTTCCATATATTAAAATTCAGTCAGATTTAGTACAATCAAAATGCAGTCTCTCCCCTTTCAAGTTCACGGACACCAGCCACACCCACAGACCAGTCTTGTCAATCTGTAATGCTCAAGTGACCTACTTTTCTAATCATTTTCCTGGTCTGTGGTGCTGTGGGATAATGTTCTTGTTACTCGTATTGGTTTAATAAAATGCTGATTGAACAGGAAGGAAGTATAGGTAGGGTGACCAGACCAGGGGAATTCTGGGAAGAGAAAAGGCTCAGCCTGCAGTCATCATCCAGATGCAGAGGAAGCAAGATGAGAATGCTGCACTGAGAAAAGGTACCAAGCTACGTGGCTAAACATAGACAAGAATTATGGGTTAATTTAAGTGTAAGAGCTAGTTAATAATAAGTCTGAGCTAATAGGGCAACCAATTTGTAATTAGTATAAGCCTCTGTGAGTTTCTTTGGGACTGAATGACTGCAGGACCAGGAAGGACAGAAACTTCAGCCTACACTGTGGCCCCTGTCTGCCTAGGACATGGGTACCGTCTTCTCTTTCCATCTCACTTTGCTGATCTTTGGCTTCTCCATGGCCAGACCCTTTACCTGTGTTCCATATTCACACTAATTCCAGTCTGCAGGCCTATCCATCCTGTTTGTAGATATATATTCAGCCAGAGACATTCCCTATCACCTTTAGGTCCTTTTTTATACCCCAGGTACAATTCATGATCTTCCCACACCCAGCCCTTGATTATATTTGTAAAACATTTTTGGAGGATGCAAACCTTTTACTTAATACGTTTTTCTCCCCCTTGAGGGAGGAAGAAGATCAACGTTATTCACCCATCTTTCTATGTATCTATCCACCGATTTTTCCTGTTTACTGATGATCAGCCATGGCCCAGGAGACCTAGACTTTGGGGATTGTGGTAGAGAAATGCCGTGTGACTGTGTAGCTTGTGGGCCTCCTCTTACCTGCCTGTAGGAGAAATTTAAACTAAGTTGTATAAAATCTAGTGGAAGATGTGTGCAAATGAGGAAATCATGATGAAGATGACGACATGAAACGGGAAAAATTGACATCATGGTTTTCCCGTGCACCAGCCATTCCTGTATGTACTTGAGGTTCATTCATTGAATCCTCAGAAAACTCTTTAAGGTAGGGACTATTATTGAAGGACATAGGAGATAACCCTGTGTCCTTTACTATAATATTGTAATGTGATAGTTCCTGCACTAAAAGATGTATCTAAATGTACTCAGGCTGGGGTTTGACCCCAAGCAGTCTGGCTCCAGAGCCGATGTTCTTAAATTACTGGGTTTTATACTTGGGCTAATAGAGAGATAATGTGCACAAAACCCCTTATATTGAACTGCTCCATTGGTTGCCTGGCATTTTAACTTGTCATGGCCAAAATTACCATTAAAATTTACCAGCCAAATGCTGTTTTGCATTTCATCAGCAAATCTCTGTCCTGGTGAAAGAGACTGTCAAACTTGCTAGTCCTGTCTTTCTGATTGGCTGTGATTTCATTGTGGTGTTCTGATTGACAGCTGTCCTGCCCACTCCTGTGGTCTGCCAGCTGCTGACAACCTCCGCCTAAAGAAAGTGCAGCAGCCCTGGAAAAGATCCAGAGCCCCTGTTTAAAAAAATCACAGGGAATGACAGTGAGCAGTGACAACAATAAACCCCTAAGGCCACAGTGTTTGTGTTTTTCCCAGCTTGAGACGGTCACCCCACGAGTTCTCATGCTCAGTTATGCCTTGGCATCTGGAAAGGACAGCAGTGATTTATTGGGTACCACTTGAAGATTTCATATGGAGGCTGCTTTTCAACCAACTAATTTTAAGCGTGTCCGAGAAAGAGACCAGTTGAAAATCCAGGGACACTAAGGAATGAAATATAATTATGTACTGAAGATATCCGGCAGCTGTGGTCCTAGGTGTTGAATTGCATATCTCAGTCCCCACTCTTCATGTTTGAAGATTTTTAGATAGTCCAGGATCCAGGAAGGTTACTTAAGGATATTAAGTTGCCGTGAGGTTTTGTAACCATAAGGGGAAACAGAGGTAAAATGGGAGGCTCTAAGGTTTTTATTTTTAGGGCAGTATTTAAAAAAAGAATGTGGTAATTGGGTCACATGTTAGCCTGGGTCATAGATGTTGGGTGAGGGAGAGGCTCTTTTGTGTGTGTTGGTCCTGCCGTATGCTATTAAGATAATGAGATAGCAGTGGGGGAGTGAGCCGTAGGAGGACAGACTGAGCTGCGAGAGGCCATGGCACCTGAGGATGAACAGGGATGACCTGTACCCTTCTGGATTCAGGAATACCCAATCTTTTCCCTTTGGTCAAACTGGTGGCCAGAATTTAAATATTTACCCTGAAAAAAAGATGTAAAGGAGAGTGATGATCTGGTGGGGGCAGAGTGGCCTTTGATTTTTTTTTTTAATGTAGCAAGATGCTGGGGTATATATTCACCTTATAATTACTTCATTGAACCTGAACTGGAATTCACTAACCCAGTCTGCATGGTGTTCTGGGAGGTGAGATATCCAGGTTCTGATAAATGTCAAATTCGGTTCTTCCTTTGCATATTAGTACTATTTTTTCCTTTTAGTGACTATTTTAAATTATAAAACTATAAAGATAAGTATTTTACTAAATAAGACATGTAGACTTAATAAGGAGTGGGCGATTGGGGTGGGGGCAGGGAAAATCTGGCCAATGGTTTGAAGTGTTGTGGACTGGTGTGGTAAGTCCTTCTGTATATGTGTTGCTTTTGTTGGTTAATAAAGAAGCTGCTTTCAGCCAATGGCTTAACAGAATATAGCCAGGCTGGAAGAGATCTATATATAGAGAGAGAGTAGGCGGAGTCAAGGAGGTGCCACATAGCCACCAGAGGGGAAATGCACGAGCTGCCAGTAGGCCACGAGCCTCATGGTAAAATATAAAATAATGGAAATGGGTTAATTCTAGATATAACAGCTAGCCAGCAATATACTTAAGTGCTTGGCCAAGCAGCGATTTAATTAATATAGTTTCTGTGTGGTTATTTCGAGTCTGGGCAGCCGGGAACGAACAAGCAACTTCTGCCAACAGTGAACCTTGAAGAATCATCTGAACTATTAAGTTTTCTGAAAAATGTCAATGATGTACCAGAAAAAAGACAAATGGCAAGTTAATAACACTTATAGATAACTTACCCTGGTCTAGGGCTGAAGGTGTAGCTCAGTGGGGTGACATTCGTCTAGCCTGGGCGAACTCCTGGGTTCATTCTGTCCCGAGTACCTAAAACAAAAATGGTTATTTCTGTTGTGGGTGGCGGAGACCGAGGTTGTTTCCACATTGTGACCTCAAGCTGGAGGTGGATAAATGAGGTTTTACGAAAAGACTAGGAGAGGTTCCTGCGGTTTATCAGAAGGAAGTGGTTGAGGAAGGAGATGGATAGCTGGTGCTGGGTTTCCCTGCAGATCCCTCCAGGGCTGGCTGGGCCCATGCCTCCCTCCTTCCTGGTAGAATGGGAAATATCATTAGAGGGCAATAAATACATTTAGTTTAAACTTCAGCTCCTTATGTTTATATGAGGAAAAAATAGATTACAGATTTATAGTAACTCATTCCTCCAAGTATCTGGAGTGGCTGAGAAAACTAATAACGTCTATTATTCATTCTCACAGGGTGGGGGAGGCAGGAAGAGGATGTGTTTGGACCACACGGGACTACAAATAGTGTGAACTCACAATGGCTGACAGACGTCCTTCTGCCTTCTGTCTCACCTTGACTTAGCAACATCGGCCATAGCTGGGTCCTTACCATGAGAGCAGGGATGGGAGCAGGGACCACTTGCATGCCACAAAGACAAGATGATGTTGAATCAAAAGCACATTATTTCAGCCCCGCTTCAAAACTCAATTTCCTCTTAACTTCTCATGCTCCGTGAAACAGACTTATAAGCCCCTAATGCCTGAATAGTCAGTGCAGTGATTAGAGTCAGATGTTTAGATACGCTTGGCTAATGTGCCTTGACTCGGCCTTGGCCAGGACGGTAAATCCATGTCAGAGACTGGGAGATTGCCATTTTTGTTATGAATATAAATTATGCTGGCTATGGAGCCTGATGTAAAGCTATGCATTATGTTTTTGTGTCAGCTAGTCATCAGGGAAGCTCTTGTTTGATGCTGACCCTGATTATCTAACATCAGGACTATGGAGCACAATGCGGGATGCCAAAGTAAAATTCACATGTCAGCCTCCAATTTGCAAGGGTTGGAAACTTGTGCTTTAAGACAACTTAAACCATACAATTGGTTCACTGATTTTTATAGGAGGTTGCATACCGTTTGCATACACCACATCTTTAAAAAGTTATTGGTAAAATGGTAAGTACAATTAGGGTGATTAAGAACACAATTAAGGTGACTGTCCCTTACATTCTAGTTTCATTTCTGTTGCTGTGATAAAACATCCTGACAAAAAAAGTGGCTTAGAAAGAAAGGGGTTTATTTTAGCTCAGAGTTCCAGATAACAGCCTGACACTGTGGGGAAGTCACAGCTGCGGGAGCTTGCGACAGCTGTCCCATCACATCCACGGGCAAGAACAGAGAGAAATGAAGGCATACCTGGTTCCTTGTGCTTAGCTCAAGTTCTCTGGTCTTATACAGTGAAGATACCCCTGCCTAGGGCATGCTGCTGCCCACAGTGGACTGGGCCCTCTCATATTGATGAACTTAAGACAGTCTTCTATTGACATGCTCACAGGCCTGCCCAGTGCAGACAGTCCCATCAGTGCAGACGGTCCCCCCCATTGCAGACGGTCCCACCAGTGCAGACGGTCCCACCCAGTGCAGAGGGTCCCACCCAGTGCAGACGGTCCCCCCCATTGCAGATGGTCCCACCCAGTGCAGACGGTCCCTACCCAGTGCATACGGTCCCACCAGTGCAGACGGTCCCCCCCATTGCAGACGGTCCCACCCAGTGCAGACGGTCCCCCCCATTGCAGATGGTCCCACCCAGTGCAGACGGTCCCCCCCATTGCAGACGGTCCCACCCAGTACAGATGGTTTCACCAGTGCAGATGGTCCCATCAGTGCAGACGGTCCCGTCCAGTGCAGACAGTCCCATCAGTACAGACGGTCCTACCCAGTGCAGATGGTCCCACCAGTGCAGACGGTCCCACCAGTGCAGACGGTCCCACCCAGTGCAGACGGTCCCACCAGTGCAGACGGTCCCACCCAGTGCAGACGGTCCTGCCCAGTGCAGATGGTTCCCACCAGTGTAGACAGTGCCACCCAGTGCAGATGGTCCCACCCAGTGCAGACAGTCCCACTCAGTGTAGCCGGTCCTTAATGGCAGACACATTTCCCAAATGATTCTAGGTTGTGTCAAGGTGACAGATAGAGCTAACCATCATGCCTTAGTTTCAGTGTTGGTCTTGCCACTTACAAGATGCTTACTCTCTCTTAGCTTTCTCTCCTCTACCGTTTTTACATATAAAATAGGCATATCTACAATAATAAGATTTTGTCTTGTGTAGATTTAAGAGTAACAATAGCAGCAATAGCAGCAGAAATAATAAGGGAACTGCCTAAACATCTTGAATTTATGTTTGTTGTTGTTAATGTTATATGATATATTTGTCCTGCCTCTTAGCCTTAAAAAAAGTATGGAGCAAACCATTAGTGTGTTATGAGGTGTATTCCTAGAGTGTGGTCAGGTTTTAAGAAAAAAATAAAATATCTAAGTTGAAGCAAAATGTCCTTTAAAGTTCTGCTCCCCTCTCTTGCCTTGTTGCCTGTATCAAGAGTATGATAAGCCGGGCGGTGGTGGCGCACGCCTTTAATCCCAGCACTCGGGAGGCAGAGGCAGGCGGATCTCTGTGAGTTCGAGACCAGCCTGGTCTACAAGAGCTAGTTCCAGGACAGGCTCCAAAACCACAGAGAAACCCTGTCTCGAAAAACCAAAAAAAAAAAAAAAAGTATGATAGATTTACTTGAGTATGGTTAAAACACGTTATATACATGTATGAAGCTATCACAGTGAAATCCATTTTTTTGTATAGTTAGTGCACACTAAGATAAAAAGGAAATGTGGTTATGAATTTTTGAATTTTTTCCCAAAAACCATGTATTAATTTTTACATATTAAAATAAACTAATGATTGATCATTTCATTTTGGATTTGTGCACTTTGACTAAAAAGTAGCAGAGAAGAGGTCTATGTGTCAGTATAACCTAACTCTGACTTTGATTCTCTTTGGGGCAGAGATAGTCGCTCAGTTCCTGCTTAAAAGTAGACATTTGACACAGAGGTTGGAGTATTTCTCCTTTTCTTTTCTGCCTCCCCTTTGTCTTGTTTCCTGCATCTCAGCAGTTCACTTGTACTTGTCTTACTTTGGCCGTATATGTGAGGCTAGGTGATATTTTAGCTGGTAAGTGATGCGGTATCTGATCTCATCTCATCAAGGGTAAAGAAAGACTAAGCTGTCTGGCCAGCTAACGCCTTTCCATTTGACAGCTGCCTTAACATGCAGACACCTTGGTTCTAGGTCTTATGGATGTTATAAAATTTAATTAAACCTGTCACCCTTTCCATTCACCTGGACTGAGAAGGGGCTTGACCTGGGAAGCAGCCAGCATCTGGCCTGGGCCGATGGGCAGCTGCCGCCATGCGCAGTACCGTGAGCCAGACTAGAGTTGCTCACTGAGAGTTGGCACGCAGGTAAAGGCACCAGCAATCACCACAGCATTCATATATCCCTCTCAGAGCAAGTGGTGTTGCTCAAGCCATCTGGTCAACCAGCCTCCCAGTCCTGGGATTCTAATCCCATCCCCACTACAGAAAGCTTTTGTCATTACAGAACGTTCTCACATTCACTGGTACAGATGTTTGCTGGTGTGTGTGGTCAGCCAGCCAAATTCCAGTTTGAAAATGCTGCTTGTGACAATGGGACTCTGTCTACTCAGGCTTTTAAAGAGCTGCGCAGTGGGGGCGGGACACACAGGGAGAAGCATGCTGCGGAGGAACAATATAAATGGGGCAGACGAGTGACTTCCAAACCAGGGAAAAACCAGGGATTTCTGGGTGTCATCAGGGACAGAGCAAAATGTTTGGAAGGTGGTGTGGCCCCAAGTCTCAGGTCATTCCTCATTCATAAAGAATTGCACAAAGTTATTTTCTGAGAGCTGTAGGCTTTAACCTGGGAATTGGCAGGTGCTTTATGGCCTTTCTCAGAGAGTCTCTCAGAATTTGACCTGGTCTTAAGTAAGTTCCAATATCTTAAGTAAGTCTTTCTCCAGAAAGCATTGGAGGACACTGCATTTCTTCCTTCCTTCCTTCCTTCCTTCCCTCCCTCCCTCCCTCCCTCCCTCCCTCCCTCCCTCCCTCTTCCAGTTTTTCTCCCTGCTTCCTATCTTCTCCCTATCATTTCCTTTCCTATTTCCTTGCATAGTCTTTCCTTTCTTACCAGCTTTGACCCCCTCCATCCCCTCTATTCTCTTCTTTCCTTTCTTCCCTCCCCTTCCTTAATACTTAAATGCTATAATTTGATATCATTAACACCAAGTATAAAGCGTCCAACTAGTTCTAGTCTGGAAAGTTCCTTTGGTGTAAAGAAACTCACCTTATAGTTGAGAAAGTTACCTCATTTAAAAAGAACTTCAGAGGCCAACAAGATGGCTCAGTAGATAAAATCATTAGCTGTATGAACCTGGTAACTGAGTTCAATTCTTGGGGACCATGTAAAAAAGACAGGTATGGTGGTGTGCACTTGTAAACCTAACTCATACAGTGAGATGGGGGTCAGAGACAGGAGAATCACGGGGAAGCTCATGGGCCAACTAGGCTGGGGTATGTGGCACGGTCTCAACAAAGTGGAAGAGAGAACTAGCTTCCAAAAGTTGTCCTCTGACCTCCATAGTTGCACGGTTGTCTTCATGTGCCTGCATTCACATACCCCCCCCCCCACCTTATAAATAAGGGGCTGGGGAGATGACTCAGTAGTTAAAAGCCCTTTCTGGTCTTGTAGAGGACCTGAGTTCAGTTCCCAGTACCCATTAGTGGCTTACAACCGTCTATAACTCTGATTCCAGGAAATATGAAACTTTCTTGGCCTCTGTGGGCTCCTGCACATTTGTGGGACACATATTTTCATGCCATCACACAAATGTACTCATGATGTAAAAAAAATCAATTAAGTGATAATAAAATTCAGACACTATTGAATGCTATGCACAAAACTAAGCATGGGTGGGGGAGGGAATGGACAGGTGAGACGTGCTGACAGACAGGACAGTTTGCTGCTTTCCATTGGGTGTCTGGGAAGGCTGGCCGGGGAACTGACTTTTCGGTCCAGACCCAAATGAAGAGAAATTGTGCAGTTTCTGGTAACTAGGCCTGGAAACTCGCACTTTCCAGTGTGGCCATAGCTTCCAGGCAGGGAGGATGATTTCTTTCTCCAGAGGCTTGATTTAATGGAGGCAACATGCAGGCATTCCTAGAAGCCCTTTGGTATCCAGTAGCCTTAAATTATGATAAGGCATTGCAAATGTATTCCCCTTCATTTTTCTCTCCTTCCTTCCTTCCTTCCTTCCTTCCTTCCTTCCTTCTTTCTTTTGTTGAAGTTGTCATATCATCTATACAAAAAGTGTCTGGCTCTGAAAGATAAAATAAAGTGTCTGTGAGGGCCATGTTTTGGATTCAGAGCATAGGACTAACAAGATGGAGGCAGAATCCTGTTTTGCCTCTGGAGAGGACCAGAGAGGTTCATTATGTTGCCTTCCTTGCCAGCTCTGCGTTAGTAGTTGGCTGGAACTTGTTGTTTGATGGATGAATTTCAGGTAGGGCTTCACTGTAGGAACCATGCCTCAGGTTAACTCAGCCCAATTCCTCTCTCCCCAAAAGCAATATGTAGGCAGCTTTGAGGCAGGGCCAATGCGCATGCCGCAGGGGGCTCTTGAGACATATGCACACACCTGGCAGGCCCTGTGCTGAATTCTCCAGTTCTGCACTGTGGAGTGGAGAAGAAATGGCCTTGGCCGGCAAAGGTTTGACAGCAGGTGTTAGCCTGTGGCTGCCAATGGCTGCAGGATAGCACGATTCCTCATCACAAGAATGCTTTACAAAGCATGTTTTAGTGCTTGTGGGCCAGTTGGAATATAGTCTTACTGGCTGGTTATATTACAGACTTCATTTTGAAACCACATCAAGATTTACCCTAGCAACATGACAACGACGGATCTCAATGTTTGTGTAGGGTTTCTGCCGTGATCTGGATCTCCAGGGCTAGCAGTAACTGGGATTGTAAGTGCTAGCCCAAGAATGGTATCCCCATTAATACTGAATAACACATACTTAAAAATCATATGTGAAAGGTATTTAAGTGCTTAGCAGTAATGCCACGTGCTTTTCCCTGCTTCACAAAGGGGGAACAGAGGTGCCTAACAGTTAGTATTAAATTATGATAAATGAGGTTATTTTGGCATTTTTGTTATGTTACCGGTCTTTTTTATTTCTGGTGCCCAATTTTATACAGAACCTGAAAAGCATACCATTTAAAATGGCATCTCCAATATAACGATGAAGTGAACTTTTTTTGTGAGGCCAACCTATGAATGGTAGGATCACCTAGGAAGCTGTGGCATGAACATCATGAGGAGCCTTTCTCTCCTACAGCGAAGCTATAAACTCCTCTCAGTGATGCTTTCCTTCATTATAGGAAACTTCTCTCTGTGAATTGCCTGAAGCATTGGAATTATTTTCCACTGAACGCCTAAGGTCAAAGTATCTTACAAATATTTAATTATTTAAGGCCTTTAAAAAAATGGAGACATAATGCCATACTATTAATAACCCCTTCTCCCCAGAGAATGAGCTGCTGACTAGTGGTGGGGATAGCTGTGAGGAAAACCCGTCAGGAAAATGATACACCCGCCCGGAGTGAAAGGAACTCCTGCTCAGACTTGCTCTGATTGGGGGAGGGAGGGCGGGGTGTGGAATATGGCAAGCTGGAGTCACCTGCAATCAGCCGCTGTTCTTTGAAGTGCTCTGTGACCCGAATAAGAACTCAAAAGTCTCCAGGACTCAGAGTTCTGATATTGACAGTAAAGTTGGGGACTGGGATGTAGCCCAGCATCAGGGGCTTCCATTTTCAGCACCGCACAAATGATCAGCAAATAAAATGCGAAAATTAAGACGTACACAGTCCTTACCGTGCAAGTGTTCATTACTGTTTTCTGAAGTGAAGTGTTGACCACTAAATGTCTGACACCCAACAGATGGGGTTCTTGCTGCCCCAGAGGTGGGTGGCTGTCACCCTCTCCTACACTGAAAAGTGAAGAACTGCAGAACTTAAATTCTGTTCTCATGGCTACGTGTGCAGTAGTGCAGCTGAGATTCAAATCTGATTTCTCCTTCCCAGGGCATGCACTTTTCGTTAAAATTACTAACCTAGGCTGTGTGACTGAGTGAATACTTTGACAGTTAATTTTTTAAAAAACATTTTATTGGGGGCTGGAGAGATGGCTCAGAGGTTAAGAGCATTGCCTGTTCTTACAAAGGTCCTGAGTTCAATTCCCAGCAACCACATGGTGGCTCACAACCATCTGTAATGAGGTCTGGTGCCTTCCTCTGGCCTGCACCGCAGACAGAATATTGTATACATAATACATAAATAAATATTTAAAAAAACATTTTATTCATTATCTATACAGTGTTCTGCCTGCATGTATGTCTGCACGCCAGAAGAGGGTGCCAGATCTCATTACGGATGGTTGTGAGCCACCATGTAGCTGCTGAGAATTGAGCTCAGGACCTCTGGAAGAGCAGTAAGGGCTCTTAACCTCTGAGCCATCTCTCCAGCCCATGATAGATAAATGTCAACTTACATAATGGATTATTTGAGAAGGGAGCCATCTATGCCGGGTTGGCTGTGTGCAGCAAGTCTGTGGGGGGTTGACTTGACCGCTAACTGATGTAGAAGGGTCACCATCCTAGCCAGGTGATCCTGAACTAAGAAGCTGCCTTAGGATAAGCTACCCTTAAAGTTAGCTAGCAAGCATCGTCCATGGTTTCTGTTGTACTTCCTTGGCCGTGGTTGGAGCCAGTACTGTGTGGGATAGCAGTTAGACCTGCCTTCAAGTTCCTGCCTTGAGTTTCTGCTTTGCCGTTGGGTTTCCGCAATGATGGGCTATGATCTAGAGCTGTAAGCTAAAATAAACCCATTTCTCCCCATGTTGCTTCTGGTTAGGTTGCTTTAGCACAGCAACAGAAACAGGGTCAGTTGTTGTTAATTCTTTTTGTTTGCTTTTTTTCAAGACAGGGTTTCTCTTTCTCTGTGTAACAGTCCTGGCTGTTTTGGAGTTCGATTTGTGTAGACCAGGCTGACCTCAAACTCACAGAGATCCACCTGTCTCTGCCTCCCGAGTGCTGGGATTAAAGGCATGCACCACCATGGCTCAGCTGGTCGTTAATTCTTTAATTCATTAATTCCTCTGGCTTTTCTAGACTCCCATACTCAAGCCCACTGTGTCATCCTTTGCCTGTCTGTGCCTCTGTTTCCTTGTCTGTAGAGTGAGACGTGTGTGTTCTGTTTGGGACGTATGTGCTGTCCGTAAGTTGAAACACACCAAGTGCTTGTTGTAATGGCTGGCACACAGCGTATACACCAAATGTTGGCTATTAGTGGTATTAGGAACCACTGCGGTTTATGGATTCTGTGCCGTTATCTCCTGCCAGGGTTCCATTTGGTTTCTGCTTTGGCTAAAACTGGCTTCTCTGTACCCATCATCCTCACTTTGCCTGCTTTCGATCCCTTTCTGTCCACCCACCCCCTTCTGCAGCAGACAAAAAAATTGCAAAGTGGGGGGATGTAAGGCTCAGGTCAGCATATTCACTTATATAACACAATCTGTATGGACTAGATTTTGTACAGACTAGATTAACTCTTCTAAACCGAGACAATTCTGAAACATGAAGCGTGTCTGCACCCGAGGGTTTCAGTTGAATGTGATAGATGTAATTTGAACAGCCAGGAAAAAAAAAAGTATCTTAAATCAGGTGCAGCACATTTTGTGTGTGACACATTGTTAGGTTTCACATAAAGTAAGAACAACATTTGAGCTATTAAGCAAGTGCACCGAGACGACATGATCTTCCTTTCCCTGAGGGTCTTTGCTTTAGTGCATCCCGTCCCGTTCTGTACCAGAGACTCTTGGGTGAATAGTTCCAACCTTGTCAAAGCCTTGCTGCCTGGGAGAATGTTTGTTTGTTTGTTTTTGAGACAGGGTTTCTCTGTGGCTTTGGAGCCTGTCCTGGAACTAGCTGTTCTAGACCAGGCTGGTCTCGAACTCACAGAGATCTGCCTGCCTCTGCCTCTCGAGTGCTGGGATTAAAGGCGTGCACCACCACCACCCGGCTGCCTGGGAGAATGAAGCGGGGTGGGGGGGAGAGAGAGAGAGAGAGAGAGAGAGAGAGAGAGAGAGAGAAATAGAGAGAAATAGAGACAGAAATAGAGAGAGAGAGAGAGAGAGACACCTGTAGATAGACATGCTTCTACTGGACGCTGTGGTTAGCTCAGTCTGGGGCTGTTTTGAGTGGAGATCAGAATGGATAAGTCCTGGGGAAGCTGTGTTTAACATGAGGAGTGGCTTTGTGGAGAGACAAAGAAGAGACGTTAGGAGAAGTGATGTAGCATAGCGTAGGCATCTGGGTGGCAGTTAAGGGTGGCAGGGCTGGCTCGTGGGTCACGATGTCCTGGGAGTGGTGTTCTGAGCCTCAGAATAATTACAGCTATTAGCGAGGTCTCCTTCCTCCTGTCGCCTCTTCCTGTCCCTCTGGCAGGATTACCTAAGATGTCTTTTATGACCTGTAAGGAAAAAAAGCATTTTCACTAATTAACCCTGTGCCCATGACATTGGGTTTCCTGTTTCATTTTTTGGAGTTGATGGTGTTTCTCCCTTCTCTCTCTGTCTCTCTCTCAGGTCATGCGACCATGTTGATGATCTGAGCAATCATGGTGATCTTTCGTCTTCGTCTTGTTTAGCATATAAGGCAAAAATCAAATTAAGGCCCTTTGAACATATGCCAAACACCTAGCCCCATACCAGGCAAATAACAAGTGCTTTGAATTGCCAGGTGAGACAGTGTGGTGACCCATAGCTGCAACCCCAGCATTCAGGAGGCTGACGGAACAGGAGAATCATGAGTTTAAAAGCAGCGTGGGCTAGATTGTGAGTTCTAGGCCAACCCAGGCTGGTAGTGAGACCCTTTTCTCAAGAAACTGTGGCCTTGGGGGAAGAACAGTTGGATGGAAGAACCCAGGTAGAAGTTCCGAGTGTTCTCCTAGATTCTTTTTGACTGTTTAATCTTGTAATGGATCCAAGGATCCTTATCTGAAATACATCGCATATTTCAGAATTTCCCCGATTTATAAAAATTGGCGCACAACGTGTAACATATCGTGTAGCCTTTTCCATAGCGGTGCCCCGTACTCAAACACACCGGGTGATACTTTTAGGAATGAAATACACAAATGCAGGCATCGGACAGTTGTGACAATACATGAAGCCTTGGGTTAGTTCAAGTTAGATTTTCAGAGATTTTATTGTTTATTTTGAGGTGGGAGGGCGTGGGTCTCACTAATGCAGCCCTTTCTGGTCTGGAACTTTCTCAGATTCACAGAAATTCATTTGCCTTTGCCTCGCTAGTGCTGGGATTACAGGTGGCTTGCTTTGGGGCTTTTGAATGGTGGGTGGGGAGAGTTAGACCACCGTAGAGCTTCGCAGATTCTTCTGGCTTATGCCACCATTAGGCGGTCCCAGTTTGCCTTCCAAAAACAAACAACAACAACAATAACACAAATGAAAAAACAAACCAAAACAAAACCTGGATTCATCTGGGTTAGATGGGGTGACGGACAGCCGATAACACCATTCATCTTCTGTTTTCCGCCGGAAGTCTGCACTGCTAGTGCCACAGGCAAGGAAGGAAGCAGAGGAAAATCCATCTTGGGTTTCCCTCTGGGTGTCTCTGTCGGATCCTGATTAGGCCTCTCAACTGTAAAAATAATTCTTCTTGGTCACCAACTTTCTCAGTCACCTTCCTGGTCCCTTCTTTAACCACTGCTCAGAGAGTGTGACATTGATAATTGCCTGGCAGAAATGGATCCTTAAATCAAGAACACAATCTGTATTTTTTTTTCTGAACATAAAAAGATAACAGTAACACAACGTGAAGAGTAATTTGTTTTAATATGCAGAGATGATAACGGCTTCGGATGGCTTCATGTCGGCCTTGGCCCCACAAGCTGATTCTTGTCTGTTTCTTATTTCCTGCCTCATGGTCTTCGTCCCCATCCCTGCTTTGCAGTGTACCCCAGAGCCTCTTCCTTACGCCTCATCTCTGTTGCCTGCTTTCTTTGTTGTCTGCCACGTCTAGGGGTGGGGTAAGACAAAGACAGGATGTCTTCAAACTAATGGCAATCCTCCTGCCTCCACAGTGCTGGGATTAAAGCATGTACCCAGTGGCCTACCTGCCTACTGTTTTTCCCCAATTATACTTGCTATTAGATGCCATTTCTTACAGATCTGAGTGTGCTGGCCTGGATCCTCAGCTGCCCACTGCTGAAAACAGTTACTAAACAAAATTGATGGTCTTGGCCTTCATTGTTTATGTTACAAGTTTTTTCTTTTTGGAGTCTGCTCACATAGGCAGACGCTTGAATTTCTAGTCTAATTGCTCTTTGGAGCCCTTGAGTTGCTGGGTAACCAAATGCTGGATGTACAGATGCTGTAGCCGTGAAAGAGTATTTTAATGCATGTGAATAAATGTTTATCCGAAACCAAGGCTGCTTCTAACTTCATGCGATTCTTAGTTTGTGCGTGTGTGAGTGTGTGTGTGTGTGTGTGAGGGAGGGAGGGAGGGAGGGAGGGAGGGAGGGAGAGAGAGAGAGAGAGAGAGAGCGAGAGAGAAGTATTTGTCTGTATTCTTCCTAATTATAGTATAGTGGTAGGCTTTTATAGTCATGTCGGTGTATCATAGGAGATGTTAGTGAAATTTAGTACGGGCTTTAGCCTGACAGTTTCCCATTATGAATGGGTATATGTTTAGAGTAATTCACATCTCTTAATCTTTTGAAGGTTCCATGCCTTGTGGAAGAACTATCTGGAAGCAATTGTTTTCTGTTTGGAGCTAACCAGCCCAGCATGCACACTGTTATTTCTACCCAGGGCTGTCATTTCCTACCGGGGACTCTCCCTCTTAGACTTTGGCTTGGCACGGACACACTATTGCTCCGAAGAGCCACCCCATTCCTGAGTCCACTTCGACAGGTCTTTGTAAACAAACTTCTCAAGCTTTGTTGAAATGAGTGGAAAAATCTAGGTCATTCTGTTTATGGTTTACGGCTATTGAGCTCTTGATGTTGGCTTCCCTTTCATCTGAAATATTCATCAGAGGTGAAGCGCTAAGTAAGGAACACAGCTGTTGGTACACCTGGCACACAGAGTGGCACCTGCTGGAAGTTTCTGGTGAAGTCCTTGTTAACTCTTAACTCCCCATGGGTGGAGATGTGGCCACACAGGTTGAATTCTGTTCTCTGGAACATTTGGAATTGCAGATGTTCCAGATTTTAGGTTTTGGTATGGCCGCATACACATACATATCCTGTGTGTGTGTATGTGTATTTACATGTTTACGTGGGTGTGTGCACGTATGTGCACATGCATGTAGAAGCCAGAGGTTGACATTGTGTGTCACTCTCTGCCTTAAGTTTAAAGACAGGTCTTTCACTCAATCTGGATTCCATCAGTTGAGCTAGACCGGCTGGTTAGTGAGTCCCAGGGTCCTGTTCTCTTAATTCCTCAATGCTGAAGGTACACCACTTGGTCAGGCTTTTGACATGGCTGCCAGAAATCCATACTCAGGTTCTCATGCTTGTCCCATGAACACTTTAGCACGAGAGCCATCTCATTAACCCCTTCACATGAGGATGAGACCCAAGTGTGAGCACAAAATTGATTTGTGTATGTATGTGTATACACACACACACGCAAAAGATAATTTTATATACCTTAAAGTATTCTGTGCGTGAGACAAAGTTTGCTTGTCACAGATGACAGAGTCCAGGTGGACCCCTTTTCATTTGGGGGCACCAAATAAGCTGTGTGCCATGCTCCCGACATCTGAATGTGACCTGTCATAGGTGGGCAGGAGTGCTGTTCTACCCTAGTGTTGTCATGGACACACTCAGAAAGTTTCAGGCCTTCAAACATTTTTGGGTACTTGGATGGAAGGCATTCAGCCTTTGTTAGTTTTTAATCCCAAGAGCCTGTCACCATTCTTGGACATAGGAAGGAGACACACAATTATTGACACAGGTCTTAGGCAACGGAAGAGACACACAATTAATGTCAGGTGAGTGGGCTAAATGAATGAACACCCAGTGCCCAGAGAAAAGTGACTGGATGTCAGTCATTTTACATCTGAGCATTTCTTGGAAAGTTAGGAGGGGGAGCTGTTTAGTTTTTTATTTTCAGAATGTCTGTTGCTTTTCCTGCCCCTTGCCCCCTTCTTTCAGAAGCTGTCAAGGGGCTGCCCCTGTCTGCATGCTTCATTTCTTCTCTCTCACAGGAAAGCAGGATCATGTGTCCATTTAAGCACCACATAGAGTTTGTCCCCAAGCTCTCCTGTGATGGATTTTGTTTTCTCTCTGCCCCTTGGGTCTAGAGAACGGGCAGTTTATATTTATCAGTCTGCAAGGTCATTTCTTCCCTCCTGCCCCACTGCCTGTCCTAATAAGAAGTCAGTTGGTCCCATGCAGTGATCACCCCTTGGGTCAGACAGTTCTGGAAGGCTGTGTGTGTTCATTTCCTTGAAGACGTGGAAGGTAATGCATTTGAAAGCAGGGCAGCCGGGGTCTGTCCCAGCGTAGTAGTGTAGGTTGTTTATTTTTCTTCATTTTCACAGAGTAGCATTTGCTGGGAGACCTTTGTGCCCCTGCTCATGCAAGCCCTGAGTTATGAAAATACATAACAAAAAATAAAACAGAAGCTGGACTGGAGGTTATCTTACCCAAACAGGACTTCTTCCTCCTTTAGATTGTACAAACAAACTCATTCCCTAGTTAGGGTGCAATCAATCATTCTGATGAATTCAGCATGAGCCTTGCTTTGTCTTTAACGCAGACTGCATTGTCTAGTCCTTGGGGGGGGCAGGGGGTGTCTCTGTTCTGTTCCTTGTCTTGTTTGCTCCCCAAATGGTGAGTCCTCTTGGAGGAAAAGAATAGCTGACTGGTTTCCTTTTCCTTCCATGTATTCAGCCATTGGAGGGGCAGAAGTCATCTCTAAAATGTTTTGTGGGGGATAATAAACAGTTTTCTTTGGGTGGTCTTAGCAGAGTTGAACAGATTATTCTGGAACTGAGATTCTTAAAAATGACTTTTAAGGCTGGGCAGAGGTGGTACACGCCTTTACTCTCAGAACTTCAGAGGCATAGGCAGGCGGATCTCAGTGAGTTTGTGACCAGCCTAGTCTACAAAGGGAGTTTCAGGACAGCGAAGGCTGTTAAAACAGAGAAACCCTGTCTCAAAAATTACACACACACCACAACACACATACACACACACACACACACCTTTTGAAATGGGGAAATGAGACCTTTCTAATCTTTGAAAGAGGGAATGCAACAGTAGAGAGAGGCATTGGGCCAGTGAAGAATGAACACAGGGCCAGAGACTTTGTGTAAGTCGCTTACACTGTGTATCCTTTGTGTGATGACCTGTCCTGGGCTATTGTGATTACTGAGTTAACATCCCTGGGGGCTGTAGAATGGCTCCTGGCACGTGCTAAGAACCATCAATAGTGTTTGTTAATCAATGGATGAGAGGTGGAAGTAGGGAAATGTTAGGAGGGATTAGGTTCAAGAAGTCCCACAGAGGTGTTGCAGGAATGGCTCAGTGGATAAACCCTCAGCTTCACAAGTGTGAGGAATGTAGTTTGGGTGCCCAGCTCCCATGTAAAATCCAGGCAGGTGTGGTGGCCACCGGGAATTCTAGCACTCTGGGGGCAGCAACAAGCAGTGCCCAGGACAAGCTGGCTAGTTGGATGAACTGGAATCGGTGAGCTCTGAGTTCAGTGAGGGAGCTTGCTTCAACAAATAGTTGATGTCAACTTTGAGCATCTTAGTGTGCCTAAGTGTGTGTGTGTGTGTGTGTGTGTGCATGTGTGTGTGTCCCAACCCACAAACACACACAAACACACAGAAGGGAGGAAACCATTTTGGGAGTGCCCAACCCTAACCGTTAGACCACCAGGAAGAATCAAGGAGACAAGACCAATTGAAATGGCAGCAGATGATCGGAGGTGATAGAAAAAGCAGAGAAAGCAAGTTTAGGATCAAAAGCTGGACAATAAATTTCCCTGTTTGGAGATGTTCCACTCAGCACCCTCTCTACTCTGTAAAGGGGGATTGACTCAGTGTTTCTCTCTGTCTCTTTCTGTGTGTGTATGAATGTATGTGTATAAATGTGTGGCATGTATAAATATGTGTGTATGACCATATGTGTATAAATGTGTGTATGTACATGTGTGGAATTAGAGGTCGACACTGGCATCTTTCTCAATTACTTCTTCAGCTTATCTTTTGAGGCAGAGGCTCTCATTGAACCCTGCACTCACCAGCCAATGAAGGCTGGCCAGCAAACCCAGGGATCCGCCTGTACCCGCTCAGCCGTACTGAGATTACAGTCATGTGCTTCTGATGTTTTTTCCTCTGGGGTGCTGAGAGTCTCAACTCGGGTCCTCTTGCATGTGCGTAAGCCTTTGACTGAGGCAGCTTTGTAAGCCCTCGACTGACATGGCTTAGCAGTCTCTGAAGTGGGTTTCGCTCCAGAAATCCATGGACTTCTTACTCCCACTTTTCCTAGAATGCTAGGTGATGGCTTTAGGTGGGATGGAGGACAGAGGGAAGAGTCCTACCTGCTCCTGTGTCATTTCCTGGTTGGGAGACATGAGAGCATCGTCGGCTCAGCTGACACTGAAGAGGAACTGAACGGACTTGCCTCATGAAGAAAGGGGCTCACCACTGACCGAAGGCTCACTGGGTTTCACTCTGTGTTCGGTTCCCTTCCCAAGTATTTGGTTCCAATTCCTACTTGTTTCCCAAGCACCTCCCTTTCCAAGTTGCAGGTCGAAGGGCCTCATTTTTTAAACTAAGTTTGCTTGGGTAGGAAGGCATTGGTGCATGGCGACATAAATAGCAGGTGTAAATCCCCCAGATGGGCTCCAGCAGCAGCGGGGGTGCGAGTGGCTGGGCTGAACCCCTTCTGCCCCCCCCCCCAGACTTGATAGTGTATTTTTGACATTAGAGTCTGTCTTCATAGCAGTCTCTTGAGTCTGTGTTTTTGTTTGTGTGCTTGCTTTGCCATTCTTACTCTTCTCCTGGACTCTTTCAATGTTTCTATTTTACAAGGCAGCCTTGGTCCCCTCCCACGCTTCGTTTCTGGTGCTCTGACCCACATGGTACTTGAATATAAATTTATTTGTGTTTAGTTATTGAGTGAAGACCGCTTATGTCAGACTAGATACTTAATATTCTGGTGTAAGGCATTCAGCAGACTGTTTTGTGGGTTTTAGATTTTAGTTACCTTTTGAGTGGTGAGGCTGGCAGTGGTGGTGTTGAGCAGCCGGATGGTATTCACTACATTTATATGTTTGTCTCTGGCTATGGTAGGCGGTGTTCTCACATTTGGACTTAGGAGGAATTATGAAAAGAGTGTGATGAGGTCAGTGGGTGTGGGCACTGCACCTGTACTGCTCAGATTTTCTTTTCGTGATTTGTCTTCCTTAAGATTTCATTGAGAGGTTTTCTATGTATGTGTGTGCGTGTCTTGCTGTGTATGTATGCCTGTTCGTGTGTGAGGGTACATATGCATGCGTGTGCATGTGTGTGGAAGCTAGAGATTAATCTTAGATGTTGTTCCTCGGGCATCATCAACCAGCTTGGTTTCTGAGACAATATGGTGATTTGAATAAGAACGGTCCCCATAGACTCACGTGTTTGGATGCTTGGCCCATAAGGATTGGCACTAGTGGGAAGTGTGCTTTTTGAAGAAGGTACATCACCATGGAGGTGGACTTAGAGATCTCCTATGTTCCAACAACACCTTTAGAGACACAGTTGCCTTCTATTGCCTGAGGATCAAGATGTAAAACTCTTAGCTCCTTCTCTAGCACCATGTCTGTCTTCATGGCACCATGTCCTGCCATGATGATAATGGACTATATCTCTGAAGCAGTAAGCCAGCCCCACGTAAATGTTTTCCTTTATAAGAGTTGCTGTGGTCATGGTGTTTCTTCACAGTAATAGAAACCCTAACCAAGACAGACAGGCTTTCTCCCTGGGACCTGGGAATTGCTGATTAGGCTAAGTTAGCTGACTAGTAAGCTCCAAGGATCAACCTTTGTCTTTGCTTTCCCAACACTGAGATTATAAGTACATGACACCTCAGCCCGTTTTTTTTTTCTTTCATATGTGGACATTGGGGATCTGAACTCTGTTGCTCATTCTTGCGTGATAAAAACTTAATGAATTAAGTGACTGCTGTGGGAACGCCATCAGCCAATAACCTTTAAGATACTGGCACACTCTGGGCGTGGCCAGATGCACTATATAAACAGATGTAGAAATGTGTGCAAGACCTCTTGGCTGCTTGACTTGGTTCCTGTTCCCCACTGGTGCAGAGGACTGTTGATCTGTGGTCTACCTCTGAATAAAGAACCCTTTATTATTATACTCCATGCCGAGCTAATGTGGGACTACTTTATTATAATCGCCTCTAAGTGATCTCCCCAGCTTCAGAGGTTTTCTTTTGTTTTCAGACAGAGTCTCATGTAGCTAGTTTGGCCATGATTTCCTGTCTCTACCTCCCAAGTGCTGGGACTATAGGCATCTGCCATGCCATGCCTGTTTTGGGGGATGCTGGGGTTGAATTCAAGGCATTGTGCACCCTAGGCAAGCATTCAATTGAACTACATCTCCAGCTCTCATATACAGAGTTTCTAAAAATGTCACTCAGCATGTGGTTTGCAGTGCTGCAGTAACCAACAGTACCCAAATCTTAGCTGTTGAAAATTACAAAGTGTTTAATTTTCTGTTTAAATTGCCTGTATTCCATGTCCATTGCAGGTTGGCTCCCATGAAGGGCTCACTAGTGAATTCAGTTAGGGGGTCTGCCCTACCTGGACTGTTGGTAGTTACCATGGTGAAGTAAAGGAAAGGAGACCCCGAGTCATGCACTCTACATTGTGAGATCGGACCTAGGGGTAATCCATCTACTACTCATGCCCATTGGGCAGTAAAAGAAATCAAGCCTGTTAGAGGCTCCCACATAGTTTCAGGTGGGCTGGGAGCACAGCTCCGTCCTCATCTTGGAAGGAGAGTTGGAAATAACTGGTGAGCAGCCTCATGTATGCTCCAGACTCCAGAGTTGAGTGGCCCAGCCAGTAAGCAGAACGCAGTGTGGGCTGAGAGAGATTAAAATTTTGAAAGACAACTTTAAGAACTGCAAAAATATAATGTCAAAGGCAGGCAGTTTATGAACTACTTATCTCTGTATTTTTTAAAGTTTATAAGCCATTTCCCTTTATAGTTTTCTTTTAAAAAATGCTTTCCTTAGCATCCATTTCTCCAGTTTTGTAATTATCTTAACAAAACTTACACAAAGCTAGTAAATCACATTCAGAATTTAAATCCTTAAGAAACAACTTTACATGGTGTTCCTTTGAATCTTTGTATACAAAATACATCATTTGTGTGTTTGATTGTGTGTGTTTATGTGTGTGTGCCTTGCCATGTATTAGCTCTCTGAAAACTGAGTGTGTCTAAAGAAAATAACATATTTATTTCATGCTGGCTTAAAACTCAGGCAGAATTCTATTGAAAGCCAATGTGTTTTCTGGTTGCTTCCCCGCTTTGTGTGTCAGTGCTGAAGTTGGAAATAAGCAGGCACGATAGTTTCGTCACGCAAAGTGTAGCAATTCTACACAGTGTGCCAGTAAGTCCCTCACTTACAACATCACTCATGCATGTGTCTGGAGTCGGCACGGCCTTCTCAGCAGCAGCTCAATGTTCAGATTGTTTTGCTATCCGAGATGCAGGCCCATTGTTGGAGGTCACAGCTCCATGCTTCCTGGTGGGTTTTGGGTTATTTCCTAGAGTCAAGACATGGGATGGGAATGATGACATAATCCATTTCCTGTTTCTTTCTGAAGGGGGCCGTCTCAGCTTTATGACATGTGACCTCCTCCTCCTTGGTGGAAAGAGCAGCAGTTAGGGACCAATAGATGTGGGTTTGGATCTTGGCCCACCTCTTCCTACCTGTAGGGCCCTGGGCAGGTTGTTTAGTCTCTTTAAATGCCACTTTTATTCTCAGTGAAATGAACGACACTTGGAACCGTTTCACTGCTTTCTGTGAAATGTCTGCACATATAGCTCTCATCAGATGCCATCCGTGGCCGATGTGCACTAAGGATGCAGTAAGCCTTCCCTATTAGCACAGTACCTACTCGGGCTTAGAGAACTTTGTCCTGTTTTGTCTGATGAGAACACATGACGGTGGTGAGAGGCACCTAGCTGGGATGGTTTCTTACTAGCTTCCCTCTAAAAGCAAAAACCCCAAACCCAAAAGACAGAGTTTGAATGGTAGTTAATAGTTGGCGTAGGATACATGTTTGCTTTCTCTGTTAGTCAGGATTCTCGTGTGTCATCTTGTGAAGAGTCGGTGGACTAAATCCCCTGTGCTCTTAGGCGTTAGAGTAGTTAGTGAGCAGTGATTAGGGGCTGAGGGGGTAAGTGTGAAAATTATAGGCGAAGAAGACAAAAACTGGTAATCATGATTGTAGTCAGTAACAGTACCTGAATGTAGTCATCACTCCATTACTGTGAAAGGATGCCTGGGTTAAGTTTCACCCACAGTTTTGGAGGTTCTAGTCCACGACCACTCAGCCCCCTTGCTCCGAGCCTGTGGCGAGGTGGTATATCATGGCAGCATAACAAATTTACAACATGGGTGAAGGAGCGAAAGGGAGAAATCCAGGGCTGAGGGTCCCACAGGCCCCTGAAAAGGACAGCCCCAGTGACCAAAGAACATTCCACAGTGCTTGGCCTCTCAAGACTTCCACAGTCTTCCAACAGTGCTAACTCGGGGTTGAGCCTTTATCTCACGGGCCCTAGGCAGAGATTCAAAATCCAAAACTGTGACACCTCAGATGTATCTCATTCCTAGTTGGCATTTTTGTTTTCATATGAAATAATGACCCATCTTCCTTTAGCTCAGTTATTACTTATGCATTGAAGACGAAGAAGTTCAGACTAGGGAGATAAATACTGCTCCCCAGGCAACACACAACTGCTGGTGTTGGCTCATGACTCTGACTTCAGAACAGCTTGTTTTCTCTCGCTCATCTGTGTTGTGCCGTCTTGTTTGAGTTCTAAATTGAAAGTGGTAGCTCCTGACTGACAAGCCGTACGAGCACTATGGTGTGAACAGGTTATTCTGGTAGCAAAAGGAGCAGGGTGTGTTGTTGGCATTTTGTACCGTCTAAATTTGTCCGATGACTTTAACGTAAGTGTGTTGCTGCTCTTGACGTCAACAAGGCATCGGAGAACTTGGGAACCTGGTCTTTGTTCCTCCATTTATAACTTCTGGTGTTTGGCTCCTGCGGGCCCTTCGGTGGCACCCACGGTAGGGGCGTTGATCGAGAAGGAACAGTGGTAGAGGTGAATGTACAAGCAGCCATGTGTACCTGTCTGAATTACTCCTTCGTTTTTCTTGCTTATAACAACTGGAACAAATTGTCTGAGCATGCCATCCCAGAGACTCCTGGGTCTTCCTGCCCTTGTTTGGGATGTTATCATCTGGTTGTCCTTTTGTCTGAAGTTTTCCATTCAAAACGTTTCCAAAGATAAGCAGCAAGGCCTGGGTGATATACGTACATTGGAAGTTTTTATTCTTAGTTATGAGGCTTGATGGACCACTATTCTGTCTGTCTGTCTCTCTCTCTGTGTATACTGTGTTAATGTGTGTGTCATGTGTTCACATGTGTGTGTAGATGGGCATGTCCATGAGAATGGGCACGGAGGACAGAGGCTACCATGAGCTGTCTTTGCTCTATTGCTCTCCACTTTATTCTTTGAAGCAGGATTTGTGTACAGTCTGGATCTCAGGGTTGCAGTTATACTGACCGGCCTCTGACCTCCAGGGACCTGCTTGACTCCATTCCCCTGTGTTGGGGTTCTGTAGACTTAGGCTGCTGCTAGCTCTCTAACCTCAGGTCCTCAAGCTCTTTGCCTACTAAGCCATCTCCCTGGTTCACGGGACACCACTCTTAAATGGTAGCATTACTTCATTTCCTTAAACCTGTCTGCTAAATGCAGAGCATTTGGGAGATGTTATTAAAAGGATCAAGTTCCGTATCATTTCCTTTTTGATCATGAACTCTGATGTGTAGCATTCCAGTCTAGTTTTACAGTATGTCTGATCAAAGAACATCAAACTGGTCAAGACAGCACCTGGTAAAGGGTTAATGCCCTGGAATTTCACACTCTACAGTCTGCATTATGTCCTTAGTATTCTTCAGGCATTTTCTTATTTATGCCAGAAGACTTGGGTTGTTATTCAGGACAGTGGCCCAGTGACTTTGCACATCGCATTCTCTTCACCAGGAGAGAAATCTCTGCATGCTATTTGGAAAAGAAAACAACAACAAATCCCCCCCCCCCAATAAAAAACCAATAGTGTGAGTAGCTCCTTGGCTACTGATAAATTAAATGAGTGCATGTAGTTAAAAACCAAAGTACAACAAAAGCCTTGCAGATGAGTGGGCATTGCAGAAATGTCTGCTTGGTGCATTTCAGTCACTGCATTTGCCTGCTACCATGTTACCATGACCGCATTGCAAGGGGAAGGGGGGAAGAGAAAGAGAGAGCAAGATAGAATATATGTACATATATATTATAGAATTATATAGAGTTATATAATAATACATAATTATACAGATATATATTATATAACAACATAATTATATATATACATATATGTGTACATATATCCTTAAAAATGCCCACTTAACCTACTATGGTACAAGAAACCATTTCAAATGTTGTGGCTTAAAATATCAATAACTCGTTTTTTCTTAAGAACCTCTGAGTTGACTGCTTCGGCTGGGGTAGTTCTAGTCTACCGTTAGCTGGTGTTGGGATGTACTGGAAGGTTGAAGTCTGCTTCTCTTGAAGCAGAAGGTTGAAGGATGCTTCTCTTCCTGGCCTCCCTAACTGGCTGATTTGGGCTTCCTGTTACCATGCTGTTCTCAGGTAGGTAGTTGCCCTTCCTTGGATGGCTGGTTTGCAAGACAGAGAAAGCAGAAGCTGCTAGATCCTTTCAAGCCAATCCTGAGAGTCTAAGCATTTGGTTTACCATATTGTATGTGTCAGAAGAAGTCATATAGTCCGCCTGGATTCCAGGGAAGGAAAACAAGCTTTGGAAGATGGTATGCTATAATATACATAAAGGGAGGGAAGGACTTGATAAGAAGTCTTAGACAGGTACTAGGGGGAGCTGATGACTAAGACTGATGGAAATGCTGGTGGCATAGGTAAATGGTACCCCACTTCCTGTTTAGGGGTGTGGGCAAGGATTGATGTGTAGAGTGACTTAGTGTACAGCCATTTAAGACAATAGGAATGTCAGAGGGAAGTGCTAGGAGAATGCTGGGTGTCTGAGAACGCTGGAACTTTGTTGGGGGCTAGGGTCCTGAGAACTTGACTGCTGAAGCCATCTGGAGCCAGTGGCTTCAGCGTTCTTCACTCTCGAATTCAAGGAAGGAAATCCATGGTCCACAGAGGTGAATTTTAAATTTATTATAAACCATAATAAATTTATATAGAGAAGTTTGTTGTAAATCTATAGGTAGGTGCTTAAGAGGGAGAGATCAATGCCACTTGAGTTAGCCGTGGAGGTCAGCCTCATGGTGGCAGGCAGCCACATGGTGGGGATGGGGAGCTTGTGAGAAAGAGTGAAAGAGCCCAAAGTACCAGGAAAACACAGACTCTGGCCGACATCTTAAACAGACAGAAGAAAAAGGAAACGTTATATTTTTCCAAATAGACTTGCCTTCTAAGGGGTGGTCCTTGGCCAGCTGATTGACCTAACTGGATTAACGCTTAAGGGAGGAGTCAATAGCTCATCTCCACCGCAACGAGAGTGTGTTCTTACTGAAGTGGAGGGTGTTCAGTGTACTCCTCAGCTCCTGTGTGGTAGTGGAAGGAGCCAGATGTTCCCAGATTGTTTCATGAGAGGACTCAGAAGGGAGCTGAGTTACAAGGCAAGAGGGCTCAGGCAAGGAACTGAGTAGAGGGTGACATCCAGAGTCGGCTGTGGCTTTCAGCTGTCCTGCCCACCAGCTGTGGATGACAGCAGCTGCAGCGGCCTGGGGGATAGCTGGAAATCTCACTAGTTTTGTGGCTATGGTCTCCAGGCTGGCGGCAGCTCACTTAGTAGCGGACTGCAGCCCAGATGGAGAAGCCCCATCTGATTTGTGCTCTCACTTCCCATGTCGTCATCACAATGGAAGCAACACTCTTACTGCATGCCTAATCGCTGTTTTGAAGATGAACAGGAGGCAGGTCAGAAACCCAAGTGATCAAGTTTGATGCCTGAAAAGACTGTCTGTAAGAAGTGGCTTAATGTATTGTGTGGGACTAAACATTTGCACATTGGTCCACAGTTATCTGTTGCTACGTGGTCATTTAACAGTAGGCCCCTCACATCTTCCTAACTGAATCTCTGGGGCCTCTGATCACGCTATCTTGCACAACAAAGACTTCACAGGGTGGTTAAGAGAAGGGTCTTGAGATGGGGATATTCTCTCGGTTTATGTGATAGTGCCCATTGTCACCCCAAGGGGATTCTATAAGAGGCAGATATGGAGATAAAGTGATAGGATCAGATGCATTTTGAAGGTGGATGAGGCCCTGGACCAAGGGATGCTGGTTAACTCTAGTAGCTAGAGAAGGGAGGGAGAACTCGATCAGTAGTTCCAGAAGTAGCACAACAATGCCTGACACAAGCCTTCTGGCCTCCAGAGCTACACTGCATAGATTTGCATTCTTTTAATATACTATACTTAAAAACTACTGTTGTATCAGCAGATCTCTCCTACCCCAAGCCAAAGTCACACAGAAACAGTCCAGCTCACTTCTGCACGCATTGGCACGGTAAAATTAGAATGAGCTTCTCTCCCCCCCCATTCTCCTGGTAACACACCAGCTTTCTCTTTTTAATGAGTAGGAACTTGGAAGGGCAGGGAGTGAAGTTTGGTGACTTGGTTTAGGTTGAATAGTTAAGAGACTGAGCCTGGATTAGAGCCACTGAACTCCGGGGCTGCCATGCAAGAGGAGGACTTATGTCAGATGAGTCAGGTGGGACGTGACAGTCAGGAGTCCGCAGTGAGTGAGCTGCCTTGGGAATTGCGTCTTTAAAGCCCTCTGTGTAGAGCCCTGTTGACAAGAGATCTGGAACTACATGAGGAGACGTGCCTGCCCAGCATAACTTAGCCACTCATCTTGATCCTGAACATTTTAAATGCCCCTGTCAGAAATAACTGCTCTAGTGTATTCGTTGATGTTTAGCAGCATAGGTAGTCTTTAATGCATTCGTAGCTTTGTAATGCTTTCATTTGGATTTCAATCCACCTTTTAGTTTTTAGTTCTCATGCTATCTCTTAGATTGTTTTTTGGGGGGGGGGAGAATTTCATACATGAATACTGTCTTTACATCGTTTCTATCTCTCTCCCTGTTCCTCTAACTCCCCCTGTGCCCCTAACTTCCTGCCAAATTTATGACCTCTTTTTAAATTATTCCTATCATACACACACACACACGCACGCACGCACGCACACAGCCTGCTGAGTCCGTTTAGTGTTGTCTGTAGGTGCAGGTGTTTAGAGCTGACCACTTGGGGGTGGACACCTGCCATTCACCTCATAGCTAGAGAAGATGAATTCTCCCTCTCACAGGTTCCCTGAAACTGGAGTTACAGATAGTTGTGAGCCCAGCCATGAACCCAAGTCCTCTGCAAGAGAGATAACTGTTCTTAAGCGGCTGAGCCATCTCTCCCGGCCCACATTGAAAACTTTCTAGGAAGTTGGTTCTAATAAAGTTTATAGAGCCCCAAGAAAAACCTCTTCTAAATTTGTGTTTCTAGTAAAAGAATAAATTCTGGGTTGTAAATTAGGATGCCAGAAGTCCTTGTCCCGTCATGGGAGGTGGTATGGTTTGATTTTAGGGAAACTTTAAGACAGAATTTATTTCCGTTTTTGCAGTGTTGAGGAGCAACACTTGGTTATGTTAGGCAAGAACTCTACCACTGAGCCACATCCTCCACCCCTTAGTTTGAGCGCTTTCCCCCTCCTCATTTGTATCTTGATGTTTGGATGCTAGGGCTGTTCATTTTTTTTAAAGGTCTCCACCTGGGTAGAGATGGCACCTCTGGACACTTGTCTGCATGTGGGGATCCTCCAGGCCTTTCTGCTGGAGCCTTTTTGACTTAGACCTGAAGTTCTTACTCAAGGACTGGCCTTGCAGGCTTACCCAGGGTCTGGTCGCAAGTCTGGGTCACTCAGAAATAATTCCCATATGTTGGAACAGCTTGCATTAAGAATAATCTTTGTGAGCCAGTTAATACTGTGAGGGATTTTTTCCTAGCTCTGTCACTGTGCTATTCGCAGCCCAGGTTCTAACCAAACAGCTTTTCCATTTGTCATTGCGACTGTGGAAGCTGCATGGAAAACAATTATAATAACAGCACCAAGCGGTCCATGCAAGAATGCCAGACCTGCAAGCGGAGCCCCTAAATTTCTGAGTATTTGTGTATAGGCTTGGTCACATCTGAGGATGGGAAGCCAGGATTTAGCCTCTGTATAGGTATGTGTTGGAAGTGTCTAGTCCATAGTCAGTATGGAAAAAATCCATTAGATAGGCATATTATAAGGTGGAAAATTAGGGTAAAAAAATCTATGCTTTTGGCTCTTCCTTTTTACTTCTTGTCCTGTGGGGGTCTGGAGAGATAATTCAGTTAATCAAAGTCTTGCTATATAAACAGAAGGACCCAACTTCTATTCCAAGAACTTAATAAAGAAGATGGGAGTGACCGTGTACTCCTGTCATCCCATAGCCAGGAGGTAGATATGGGGGGCCTCTGGGGTTCTCTGGCTAGCCAGCCTAGCCTAATCTGCAAGTGACCTCTTCTTAAAGATCCCGAATGGACTGTGTCTGAGGAATAACCTCAAGGTTGACCTCTGCCTTCTATGTGAGTACACAGAAACATGTGTGCATAGACAGACACACATACTATACACACATACATGCACAGGTACATACATACATACACATGCACACACACATGGACACACACACACACACACACGTGTAGGTAAGCCTTGCCCAGAGTCTCCCAGGCAGTGTGTTGCTGAGCTTATATTGCTTTGGAGTTGCTGTCTCTTCTGAATGTAAACTTGCCAGGAGGGTCATCTCTTCAGAAGAATTTCCAATAAGGTTTTGTACTCACTTTTAAATTAAAAAAAAACACATTCTCTTCTCACATGAAAAAAGCATACGTGGCCCCCAAGAAATATCTTTGAATGTTAGGCAGTGGGGGCAACCAGCTGCCTCTTAGCGAAGGGTTAATCTCCTTAGAAACGGCGTAAAGTCCTGTGTGACCCAAGTGTCCTTTCCCTCCAGTAGAGACATTGGAACAAGAAGAGAGCCGGGCTCTGGACCTGGGCCTGACAACAGATGCCATACAGTCCTGGCAGGGTGGGGTTTCCCATTTTTAGGTAGCAGTCTCTTGAGGACCACGGCTGACAGTGGAGCAGTGTCCCCGACTTATCATTGGGCGTCCACCCAGCTGGCGCTGATAACACACAGAAAGTAAAGTGTAATGGAATTTATTTAAATCAAGGCAGAAAGAATTAAAGCACCATTTCACAGGCAAAAATAGCCCAGGAAGGATCCGAGGGACCCGATAAGGACTATCCGCTTTGACTGGTTTTGTGCTCAGGGTGTGGCTGGCGGACTCTCCAATCTTGAGAAGGGCATTTGCTCTTGGTTTTCATTGTACAGTGGCCAGAATGGCCCTTTGCAGGCTAGCTGAATTGATCTGTGTGTTTCCCACTATCTATCTTTTACAAAAATGCGTTTCCCCTCTTGTTCTGCCAGACATTTTCCATGTAATGACTATAATCGTCAAGCCAGGCTGTTTTATCATTTTTGGGGGTGGGTGTCCTTTAGTTGTTGTTGGATGGGGTTGAGATTTTTTTCCTCCTTTACAATGGCCTAATTGTCACACATGGTGAAGCCTGGACCCTGCAGTGTCCATGAGATTATTACGTCTATATCCTGCCATGCGCTAGACAAAATTTGTTGCCAAAACAGCTTTTGCCTGGGCTATGAGAGGAGGCTGGGCACGCACTGTTTCATGGCAGGAGAGCTGTTGCCCCAAACATGGCACTTAGTTCACACAGCTGTGGAACAGATTGTGTCCAAAGAGTGTTCAAATGTGTTATTCACCGTTGAGTCGCACAAAACTGAAATCGTGGGGAGGTAGCTGCTCACCCCACAAACAAATGACCTCCTTCATCTTTCTCTTTGTTACACTTACTTTATGTGTGGTAGTGTTTTCCTGCATGTGTGTCTGTGCACTCTGTGACCAGAAAAGGGCACAGGATCCCCTGAAACTGGAGTTTCAGGCTGTTGTAAGTCTCCATGTAGGTGCTGGGAACTGAACTCAGGTCCTCTGCAAGAACAGCCAGTGTGCTTAACTCCTGAGCCATCTCTTCAGCCCCCTTCCTATTTTCTTACTGCGTTGGAGAGCTAGCCCAGGGCCTTGTATGTATTGGGTAAGAAATCAACCACTCAGCTACCTCCGGCCCCGTCATTAGCTTTCTTCATCTGTGTCTGCTCAGATGGATGCCGTGGTTCAGGGAGGTTAAATAGCCAGCTCAGATCACAGAGAAGAACTGTAAGACAAGGATTCCGACTGGGTTGGCCTGACTCCAATGCTAGTCTCTTCACTGCAAACTGCTGTGGTCGAAGAACTAAGCTTTTGTTGGGGAAAGTTCTAAAGCACTGTCACTCGAGGCTGAGAGGACGGGGGTAGCATGATGGCACCTCTTGGTCCATCCATCGAAGCAGGTTGTCCAGGACTGCATCACATCTTTGTCCCGCTCCGCAGAACTTGGAGGACTGACAGTGATGAAATTGCTGCAGACACGCTAAAGACATGGTCTTGACCCCTATGACTTGTGCCGTCATGGACTGTAACGGTGACTCACACGTCTTTCTTTGAGCATTTTGCTTTGGTGTGTAAGGATATTTGGAGGGACACATGGAACATTGGAAGTGAAGCTGAGCAACTGGGAATTGAATGTGGGGAAGATGATCTGGTTTTTTCATGTCGCCCCAAGTTCCAGTAGCTCAAGCTGTCATTCACTATACCAGGTTCCTGCTCTCAGGATAGACAGGAGTGTATCACAGCCTCTACTCCGGGAGCACTGAGGAGTGTCTGACGCCCACAACACAGTTCACATGGTGGAGGAGTTCAAAGTGAGGGGTCGGCAGACCACACCCTTGAGGTGGTCCTCTAAGTGTTCTTACTCATTCTCTTGGCAATTCGTTCAGCTTACTAACTGAACATCTCCTAGAGAGGCTTTTCTAGCTGCTTCCAGATAAAGTTGTTTTTATACGTTGGAGTTGGCTGGTGGAAGAAAAAAATAGGAAGACCGTTAATTTATTTTTCAATTTAACTCAGTCCCAGCTGATAAATAGGCAGTGAAACCCCCAAACCTAAGGCTAAGGGGAAGTCATGGAGGAGGGGACAGAAAGAGCATAAGAGGCAGAGGCCCGGGATGCCTGTTGCCTAGGTAGTGTTCCCTAGGCGGGACAGGGAAAATACCACCATGAAATCTCAATGATAGGATTGCCTGAGCAAGACTAAATTCCAGTTGACATGCTGGCGTGGTCAGTGGAAATCCCACATGGTCCCATCCCTAGGTGAAGAGCTCCCGATGGCCTGTGGCTGCGGAGAGAGGGAGAATCAGTCTCCCCCAGTGAGCTCCTCCATAGGCTCTCCAGTCCCAGGTAGTTAGCCCCGCACACATGTACATACAAGCAAAGCCGAATGGGCTCAGTAGGTTGTGTATACACGTGTAACAGTAAGAACTGAAGAAAAGACCATGAATTTGGAAGGGAGGCTATGGGAGGGAGGGCTTGGGGAGGGGAGGGAGAGAGTGATGTAGATACAGTTCTCATGGATGAAGTTCTCACAGAAAGAAATGAAAGACAAAAACAAAACCAAGAGCTTAGCCAGGCATGGTGGAGTGCCCCTGTGATCTCCCTGGGAGATGGAGGCAGGAGGGTCCGTTCAAGGTCCACCTGAGCTGTGTGAGTGGGTTTAAGACTAGCTTGGGCTTTAAGAGATCTAATCTCAAAAATCAATCGTTAAGCTTCAAGATAATTTTTGTGAGCTTGCCCTCTGCAATTCTTTGAATCCCCTTCCTGTTCTAGAGCAAGCTCCATGAGGGTGGGTAATTGACAATGAATCTAGGAGTCTGTTTGGCTCTTGGTTCCAGAGGCTGGGGAGTCTTAAGAGTGTGATGCTGGTGTCTGTTCAATACCTGCTGAGGACCTGTTTAATAAGGTGGTAGAGGGCATGGCATGGGAGACAGAGTAAAGGTGCTAACTGTAATCTTCCTTTGGAGCTGCCACTGCCACCACTGGCACCCTATTTGATAACCTCGTCCAACTTTAATTGCCTTCTGAAGGCCTCATGTAGTCAGAGACTACAAGTTCATTCCCGGCTGCCCAGACTGAATAATCACACAGAAAACTATATTGATTACAGCACTGCTTGGCCAATGACTCAGGAGTATTCCTAGCTAGCTCTTACCTCTTACATCAATCCATTTCTATTAATCTGTGTATCACCACGAGGCTGTGGCCTACCTGTAAGGTTCCTGTGGCATCTTTCTCCTTTGGTAGCTACATGGCATCTCTCTGAGTCTGCCTACTCTCTCTATATATCTCTGTTCAGATTTCCTACCTGGCTTTATTCTGTTCTGCTATAGACTTAAGAAGCTTCTTTATTAACCAATGGCAATAAAACATATTCATAGCATACAGAAGGGAATCCTACATCGGCCTCACCTCTAAACACCACTACAGTATGGATTAAAGTAACTTTCCAGCATCTGAGTTAGATAAGAGTACCCATGCCCCGTAGCAATCATGAAGTGCTTTAAGAAAATGTTATTTAATGCCTAGTTATATACTTGATAAAACAGGGCCTTTGTGGTAAATTTATTTTTCAGCGTTTTAATCAGAACACTGTTTGTGTGAGAAAAACTGCATCTTCCTGAGCTGTTTCTCACTTTCTACCTCCCTCAAGGATTGAACCCTGCTGGCTGGCGTAGCACCATCTGTGCTCTGTGGAACAGTTTGTTGTAGACTCCAGAACTGGGGAATTGGCACATAGTGCCATTTTAGTTTCTCCAGTGTAACATAGCAGACACGGTCTGTTGGAATTTTAGGTTCTACAGAATCAGTAAAAAGATGCCCCCAGCATTCCCAGGAAGCACAGTAGACTCAGTCTGTTTCGACAAGGCATAAAGTTTGCCAGAACTTTTGCCCAGTGCTGAGTATAGCTGTGGGGTTAAGCAAGTTGTCTTAGTCTCCAGTGACTGCCCATCACTGACAGTTCCTTCTCTCCAAATAGATTTTACTTTGTGGGCTGTTGGGCTGGCGTCTCTTTCTCGCATATATGGAGGGGTAAGAATCTTGATGGCTCTCTAGTCCTTCCTTGCATTGGAAACTCCAAACCAAAAAGAATTGCCAGAGATCTCTTTTGGAACTTGATCTTTAAACCAGGTTGGCTTTGAACTCAGAGATTTGCTTCTGCCTCTTTCTGCCTCCCAAATGCTGGGACTTGTGGACTGAGGTTTCTGTCCTGTCCGGTTCCTGTAATTGTTAAGTCCCAAAGAAATCACACAGAGGTCTACATTAGTTATAAACTGATTGGCCCATTAGCTCAGGCTTCTTTTTAACTCTTACAATTTATATTAGCCCATTATTCTTATCTGTGTTAACCACATGGCTCAGTACCCTTTTCAGCAGGGCAGTCACATCTTGCTTCGTCTGTGGCTAGGCTAGGACTGCAGAGGAATGGGCTTCTTTCTTCCCAGAATTCTCCTCTTCTCTTTGACCCACCTCTACTTCCTGTCTGGTTGTCCCGCCTATACTTCCTGCCTGGCTACTGGCCAATCAGCATTTATTTAAAATATAATTGACAGAATAGAGACATTTGTCCCACACCAGGGACTGAAGGTGTGCACCACCACTACCTTGCCAGGTAGGAATTCTTTTCTTTTCTTTTCTTTTCTTTTCTTTTCTTTTCTTATCTTTTCTTTTCTTTTCTTTTCTTTTCTGAGATAGGGTTTCTGTGTGTAGCTTTGTGTGTAGTGCCTGTCCTGGCACTAGCTCTAGTCTAGGCTGGCCTCAAACTCACAGAGATCTGCCTACCTCTGCCTCCTGAGTGCTGGGATTAAAGGCGTGTGCCACCACTGTCCACCTTTTGTTTTTAAGCTAGGGATTCTTAGTAGAACTGATCTCTTGAAGTTAGTTTGCTAGGATAAGATGTGAAAATGCTTGCCAATTTAGTATAGAAATTACTAAAACCTAACTGAGAGTGGCAGTTACTGGTACTCAGGAGGCTGAGGCAGGAGGATTACTGCTAGCTTGAGGTTAGTTTGAGAGAAGGAATGGGTGAAAACTGAAACTTGATTACATGAGAAAGGCACAGACTCTTCAGTAGTAAAATCTAGCAATACTATGTTAGGTAAAACATCTAATTGAAGGTGTTTGTGTCAGTTTGCCCTGTTTCCCATTCTCTCTTATGTGAGTGGGTTTCCTTAAAGGAATGCTTAAAACTTTGTAGCACTCTCAAGTCTGTCACACACACCCTTTGGCAAGGACATAATCGTGCCTTGCTTTTAATATGAGGGAAAATGAAGGTAGGGGTAGAATTTGTATTAAATATTTGGAACTTTGCCCCCTACCTGCCCTCAACATCTAGAATATGCATGAGATTTGGGGAAACAAATCGGAAACAGGATCTTCCCCAGATACTTGAAACATGCATATCAGAATGGTGGGGTTTTGATTTCAGGATAGTGTCATTTCATTTAGGAGGTTGGGTTGCAAAGTTGTGCGTAGTTGTCTTCTTCTGTTTTATTTTGACTCCCCCAAGAATGAAAGTCATTTTAAAAATTAATATTAACTTTGTTAGTATAAACTTTTAACAGTGTAAACCGATGCTGCCTTACCGTTATAGGTCCTTGGGATGTGATGTGAGACCTCACAAGGGAACAGAGAATAATTTAAATTAGGTGTGGTTTTGTTTGTTTCTCTCTCTTCTAACACGTAGGGGTTACTGGGGACATGGAGTTCGTACATAAAACAGGAGGTATAATTTTTTTCAGACGTTAATGTTTAAAAAAACATAGCAGGCAGGTAGGCCAGAAATACTTCATGAAAGCTGTCGATGTGGCCATTCCGCCTGATTCTGCTCACTTCTGTGCATATGCTTAGCATATTTCCTGGCACTCACGTGGATCTAGTGTGCGTGTCTGAAGCAAATGAATGAATAAAGCAACCAGGTAAATAGAATCAAACAGTTAATTGACTGATTTCAGAGCTAGCTGAGGACGTCACTTGTGTGGACCCCTATGATGGCTCGAGATCCCCTGTGATTTCCCGACAGACCCCTTCTGGCCCCATTTCAGCTGAGTGTGTTGAGGAAGAAAGAGACCCAGAAACCCAGGCTCCCCACCAATGCACACGTGTCCTACCGATGCCGTATGGAAACAATTACAGATTGGATTTTAATCATGTAAGCAGTACAGGCACTCTGCTCGTCCTCGCTCCATTTTGCCGCTGTAATTACCTTATTATGTATCAGTCATTTGAGCAGGGTAAACAGTAATTGCTGGGAAACTAAGATTTTTTAACTCGAAGAAAAGAATTGTTATGTAAATGGAAGGGGAAATCGCAAATGTGTTTGACGATTCCTTTTGTTTGTTTTGCAATTCAGAAAGTGACTTAAACTCAGCCTGCCAATGTTTGAAGCTAGATTTTTATCAAAGGACTGGTCCTATCATTTTTCATATGTGTTTAGTTAAGAGATTTATTTAGATGGAAACATAAGCTAGCCAGCAAGAGTCTCACTTTTAGGGAGTGAGTTCCCTCATAAAAAGCTTAGGATGTCATGCCTTGATGTAAAGAGAAAAAAATATGTAAGAACCCCCCCCCCTCCCGGAAGAGACCAACGTTGCAGATTCAGACCACCTGTGAGACTCTAAATGACTTTTCCGGAATCTATGTTAGTTAAATAGCAACATTTGATTATAGTGTTTAAGAGCAAATCAAGGAGTCGGCAGATGAATCGAATCGGTGGATAAACACATTTAATAGTAGTATGGACGTCGTCCTTATGCGATGGATCGTTATCAAGTGAAACCATTCTCATTTCATGTTGTACAGCGTTTCCAGATCTCAGGAAGCGAGGGCAGCTGTATTTTTTTAAACCTTCACCCCCACCCCCCACCCCAGCATCATTTCCTAGGAGAAACGAAGATCCATTAATCCAGAGTATTTGTAAGCAATGGCTAAACTCTGGTCTGCAAACATCACAAAGGCACCTGGGGAAGGAACTCGCTTCCTGCCAGATAAAATGTAATGTTCTCCATCTGTCCAGGGAGCAGTTTGGCTGGATGTCACGGGGCAGGTGCTTTGGAGCCTTTGCTCCCAGCCTTTGGGAATTTGTCTGGACTCAGGCAGAGGATGGTCAGAAGTGCAGCATCTTCTGTGTCGCTTCGTCTCGAAGGGTGGACCCATCAGGAAACTCGGGTCTCTAGTCGTGTCTTTTTGACGAGCTCACTTGTCAGTGGGACCTGAGAGAGGCAGAATGTGTCCCGAGATGGCGCAGGGATGGAGAACTGCCAGTTTCTCATAGTCTGTGTAGTCCCCCCATAATCGCACCCGTGTGTTTTAAGTTCTGGAGGTTCCTTCGCACAGCGTTCTGTTTTTGACATAGACATTTGGTGTCTTGCACCACGCAGATGGATTTTTCTCTTCCTGCTGTATGGGGGCCACGGGAGTTTGTTTTTGCCATCCCATTGAGATGTGGTAAGAACCACATTTAGATACGTTGTGGAAACTGATAATAGCAAGCATGACCCTAAGGGAGAGTCTCAGAACCTCAAGCTACTTGGCTGGTGTGGGCTGCTTTGTATTTGTGTGTGTGGTGACATTCCTTTGTCCAACATGCCATTGTCTTCTCCTGGTCATCTCTACCCATCATTAGAGTGGGCAGTCTATTCCTTTAGTCTCCCCAAGTAACCCTGAGGAGAGAGGAGCCAACGCACCACCTGCTCTGTCCAAGTACAACAGTTGAAGTCCCCAGAGCTTGGAAGGAGCCATCCCAAGAGCCCCAGTGTCCTCACACTGACCACCACAGGAAAGGGACTTCCAGTCTTGCTCAACACTGGGGCTTTGAATACACTTTATGGCCATGGTTCCTCCTTAGTGGCTATGGACATAGTTCTTATAAAAGCGTCTCGTGGACGACAGTTGGGCCAGATCCTACCATTCACTGTCTCTGTGGCGACCCACCCGCTAGACTGAGGTTATGAGTCGGATTATTTAATGGCAATGTTGTCGACTTCCTCCAGCCTAGTGTGGTCTTGTTGGTCAGCGCTGTGTACTCTCCTAATGAAGGCTCTTCAGCATTTCCCGAGTTTGGTGTATGTGTGTTCCAGCACTTTTCCCGTCTCCATCTCCACAAGGGTAGGATTACAAGCTTGCACCAACACACTTTTTTTTAAAAGTGGGTTCTGGGACTCGAACTCAGGTCGTTGTGCTTGTAAGGCAAACCCGTTACTGACTGAACTATCTCCCTAGCCCTGCTATTCTCTATTAATAAATTCCTTGGAAACCTGTTTGAATAAGAAGCCTCTGATTTATAGTAGAGCAGTTGATCAATGGCCCGGGAAAGGTGGATTCTTGCCATTGGATGACCCCAGTGGAAAGTGAGGGACGGCAGGCTTCTGAAATGAGAGCCCTGGCATATAACTACAAAGCAGCACGAGCCAGAGACACTGATGGAATTTTTGTCCTCCAATTTTTAATGTATATATATATATATATATATATATATATATATATATATATATATTTGGCAATAAAAGTTGCAGCTGAAGTACCATCTCTGGGAAAAAAAAAACCAGTAAAAGTGGATTGCGACATCGGTTCCTCTGCTATGGAGCTACGTGAAGGTTTCCTTAACTCTTTATCGCCTGGACTGTTTCTTTCTTCCCTCCTTCCAGAGGTAATTTATGTAGCCTAAAACTGGAAATTAATTTTGCATTGACTTTTCTATCTTCCTCTGCTATCTGTTACTGTTGTCAGTGCTTGCTTCCCCCGGATGCACTCTGAGCCTGGTTCTGTGGAGCAAATGCTGTCCTTGGAGGACTCTGGCTCTTGTGGCTGAGATAAATACATATCATCCTCGACTGGATTTTATTTTCCCTCTGTGAGTCGATTCTAGAGAATTGCAATTCTGGAAAGAATTAAAAGTTCAAATAAGACAATGAATTTCCCTCAAGGATTATGGTTTGAAGCCTCAGCATGCTGAGTAATTGTTCTAAAAAGGGCTTTCTTCTGTGAGGGTTGGAGGGTTGATGCCTGCCTATTTTCAAGACTGAAGATCGAGAGAGCTGTTTTCAACTGCACGTTCAACTGAACTACGGTCTGGACCATGGTGGGAAGGCTGTCCCCAGGCTGCCGATTGTGGTTTGTTTGAAGTACATGTGACATCTGTACAATTGGATGCATGGCGAGGACAAGGTCTGGGGACAGCAAGGAGGGGATCTAGATTTCCTGGGATACCTGGGGATCAAACCCTAGGCCATGTGCATGTAAGGCAGTCACCCTACCCCTGAGCTCAAGCTCCAGCCCCTGGCGTGAGCGCTACATGCTGATGGCTTTATTTTCATGTGAACTAGCTAGTGAGTTAGTGTACCATACACCCCCAGTCTTTCTGGAATGGTTTGCAAATGCAGAGAGTGTTGAGTAAGTGTTGGAAGGCAGCAGCTCAGACAATTAGCAGGAATTAAAAAAAATAAACCACGTGTATATGATGAAACAAAGAAAAGAAAAAGCTTATATACAAACTCAATTACTAACACTTAGCCTAAAGACAAGATGACCTCATTCATAGGTTTCCTGGTCTCGCAAAGCTTCTTTAAAAGTGGGAAGTGGTTGCCAGGTGTGGAGGCACATACCTGGAATTCCAGCATTAGGGTGGCAGAGGTAGGAAGGTTGCTAGTTTATGGCCAGCCTAAGCTACCTAAAGATCACATTTAATAACAAAGCAACACTAGGAAGTGGCTTTAGAAACTGAATTATGAGGGACTGGGGAAATAATTCAGTTGGCCAAGTGCTTGCCACACAAGTACCAAGTAAAACCGGAAGGGAGACACAGGAGATCCCTGGGACTTTCTAGAGGGCTCCGGTTCAGTGAGGGAGCCAGTCGTAGCAAGTAAGGTAGAACATGATGAGGAAGGCATATCGTGCTGACCTCTGGCTTACACGCACACATACACACACACACATACACACACATGCACTCATACACATGCACACATACACACACATGCACTCATACACATGCACACATGCACGCTCGCACGCATATGCATGCGCACGAACGCGCAAATATGTGGGACTCATAAGTCCCACAAATACTCATAAGTACACATGGAAATTAAAAAATAAAAGCAAATATTGAATTACTGTGAGAGAGAAGGGAAAAGTTGTTTCCTCCAAATATGCATGTGTATTTCTTGTGTGTATTTGTCTACGTGTGTATTTGTGTGTCTGTGTGTACAGGTGTGTGTATGTGATTGTGCAGTATAGATTCAATGTGGATTAATATAGTAACAAATCAGAAGCAAGTCTGACGGTTAAATATACTCATTGCATTTCAGCAGGAACCGGTGCTTGCAAAAAGGCTGAGGGACCAGTGTCTGCTTCTTTTGCAGATTCGCCATTCCCATCTGCGTCTGGAAAGACATAAGACTCCAGGCTGCAGAATTCTGTTTTTATTATTAAGACCGTGATATCCGTCCAAACTAGGTGACTGTATTCATGGACTCTTCAAGGAAAACCAAATATTCTTTTTTTTTTTTTAAATAAAGTAACAGAGTTGGGAATTGTACATCTTTTCTTAAAAATCTGGTTTTCATAATAAGGAGCAAATGTTAATCACCACATCTCTGAGGAAACTGAAGGAAATTCTTCTCGAGCTGATGAAGACTTGATTCTGGAAAGTAGAGTCGTGGTGACCATGAGGAGGTGAAGGCAGCCTATCTTGCCTCCTTACCTACGCAGTGGTAAATTCCAGGCTGATGGCTGTCACCCTGATCGGGGTAATAAAGTCAGACTAGTGGCTGTCACCAGCATTTAACACAATTGAAATGGAGTGGCGAGGGGGAGAAGCTTAGTACATTTATATAGTACGAAGTCTGTTTTACAAACTCTGTTTTGCAAACTCTGTTATCATTTTCCATGTGTATATACACCCAGGTACGTACACAGTCTTGATGTAAGATGTACCTTTCTTGCATTTCCTCCACTTTTAGGGCATCAACCATAGAGCTAGTTTTAGTCTTCAGCTGGACCAGAGGCTGCTCCCCGTCCCCCGTGGTTGATGCTCTGAGTAGGGGACACATTTCATTCAGGGAGTGACCGTGACTCTTGAGTCTCCTACTCTGAAGTCACATTGCACTTGTGATTTAGCTGTCCATCCTGGTCTGCGTCCCGCTCAGGAATTCTTGCTCATCCAGGGGTTTCTTGTGTCTCCTGATGGGCTGTTAGGGATAGAGGGGAGTGGAGTTCTTAGCAGATAAGTCGGCTGTCCGTCAAGATCGTAGGATCGGTTTTCTAAATGAGCAGAGAGCGAGACAATAAGGCGGCACATTTAGCATTGCAGTGTAAGCGTCAGGGGATGTTCCTGTACACGTGGCAAGTACTTACGTGTTTGAATTCATCGGACTGTTCTTTGTGAGGGCAGAGTGGGCTCTGAGGTTGATCTTGGACTTCAGGTGTGCAGGTCATCTCAAAGGAAGATTGGGCTGAGTTGACATGAGAAAGTTAACTTCTCGCGTGAGTAAAAGGCTCTCATTGCTTCGGAGGTCTCCGATTCCTTCTGGTTCACCTTAAAAACACGAATGCCTGAAAGTACTTACATCACACACAAAAAAAGTTCTCCCCAAATGATACTTACTTGAAAGCATTCATTTTTCATGGCCCAAAGCGAGCAGTATTTTTTTTTCTCAGTGTATAGGATTGTGTTCTCAGCTCCTCTGAGTGTTTGATTCCTTCTTGGTCCCCTCCCACACTGAGGATGGGTTCAGGAATAGTTAAGGAGTGATCTACTGTGCCAACACCCGACACCCAACATTTCACCTCAAATCCTACAGATGACAGCGGAAACATTTTAAATTCTGGAAGAATGGCAAAGCTTTGTAGCTCACAGACGTGTAGTTTCTTGTTCCTGATCCCACCCCCAAACTAGCTACGTGAGTGGAGTTCAAACTTCATTCTCCCATTGGGGTGACACTACACCTCCAGACAACACATCCCTTCTCTCCCTTTTCCTCAGCCATACACCTCATTAGCTGTCCCAGCCCTCTCCCTGCCTTTATCCAGCCTCAGTCCTGGGTAGCCTCCCCCCCCCCCCCCGCTGGGGCTCACTTCTCGGAAGGGCTGACTTGCCACTTTGCCCGCCCCCCTAAGCTCTAGGACAAGCTGTCTGGATGGACCCTTTGTTCTGCCTGAGGACCAGACAGTCCAGTCTCTGTGACTCTTCCCATAGGCTCAGGCCGTTCCACACACAGCCTCCACTCTCTCCTTCCCATATAGAATAGACAAAAAAGCAAAGGCGTGCATTTATCACTATGGCAACCACTGCCTGCCTCTTCTTTGCTCTTTTTTGAAGTTACTTCATGGTTGAGAAGTTTATTTGCATAAAGTTATCGACTAGCGAGCTAAATGCTTCTAAGTGCTTCTAACCGCCATTTGGAGGTTTGGCCTTAAATTCCTTTCACAAGCCCATAGTGTGGCTATTTACTGTGCAGCGTCTCTACTGTGGATGCCTCAAATATTCCCGCTGCCAGTGCACCCTAGACTTCGCTCTCCCTACACCTCCAGATCCCTCAGGGTGTGGCGCGGCATCAGGTGGATATAAGCACCCAGCCTGGAAATAGATCTTTACAGAATCATGGGAGCTAAAACCCTGCAGCTCTAAACCAGTGTGGTGAGTGATAGGTGACAAGACACTGTGGAAGTGAGAGTCCTCACCTTGTCCTCCCGGTGGTCACCATGAAGAGCCCTCAGGATCCGCTTCCATGTGCACTGATATCATTGCAGTAGTTCGTGCATGGTGTGTTGCTGTGTTGAAATGCTGCCCAGAGCCAGCATGGGGCAGAAAGCTTTGTCTGCCATCTTTGCACATTGGCACTGTGCCATAGTTGAAGCCATACTTTCTCAGGAACCAGGGGCCAGATTTAACCTTTAAAGGTGTGTGTGTCCCTAGTAACCTGGTTTCTGCTAACGGGTCCTCACCTCCTGCAGGTTCTCCATCCTCCCCACATAATACCACCGAATGGGCACAAACATTCAGGACATGAGTCCGTGAAGAACATTTCTCATTCAAACCATAGCAAGCATGGGTGAGGATGTCCAAGGGATTATAGAAGACAGCACCATGACCATGGAGGGAACACCCAGGGAGGTGGCATTCAATGATGTGGGGGAGGGAGTTTGAAGTCATCAAGGCAAGAACCGTAAAATCTCTGAGGCCATAAATTCATGACTTTCTTTTGTAATTTTTGCAGCAAGTAGACAGTTGATCCTATTTTAAGTTCTTTCAGGGTCTGGGGAGTTCTGCCTCTTTGTAGGCATTCTGCCTCTCTGTAGGAGTTCTGCCTCTTTGTAGGAGTTCTATTTCTTTGTAGGAGTTCTGTTTCTGACCATGTCTTGGTCAGCACCGTCTTTAAAATAATGATTTGTGTGTGTAAGGTGTGTGTGTGTGAGGTGTGTGTGTGTGTGAGAGGTGTGTGTAGAAGGGGTAGATGGGGAAGTCAGAGGACAACTTTATGGAGTCTGTTCTCTTCTGCCACCTTTATGTGGGCTCCAGGAATTGAACTTAGGTCACTTAGGGCAGCAAGTGCCTTTGCTGACTGAGCCATAGCTATGACTGTGAGCTTCATGTGTCAGCTTGTTGTTGGGTTTCCATCCCTGGGAACTGTGCAGACGTTTGCCTTTATGGAGCTGTTAAGAGATACTGGGAAGGAATGATGCGCCTCATCATTCTAATGATACTGCAGCCGTGGCAGCCAGTATCCCAGTGCTGCTCAGCTGTGTCTGAAGCATGGTTGGGGGTGACATTGGAGCAGAGTGATGCACCTCAGCACAGCTATGGCAGCCAGTATCCCAGTGCGGTCCAGCTGCGGATGCCATTTGTCTCTGACCTACTCGGAAGGCGTCTGAGGACATATCTCTTATGGGCATAGTTCTGCTATTGATGCCTCAGAGAGTATTGGTATTTCCCTTCACTCCAGACCTTGTATTACATCCAAAGAAGTGTATGTAATCTATATTTGCATAAAATCTATATATAAAATCACTTTGTAGACTTCCAGGTTCTAATCTCTTTCCCTGCTTATATGCAGCATTTAGCCTGAATGGGCTTTTATCATTCTCATTCCCGTATTTTTATATTTTTGCTACATATGTATATGTCCATATGCTATGCATAATATTGTTTTATGTGTGCTTTTAAAAGCCTGGTGGAAACAGTGTAGCATTGTCTCACTAGTCTGCATGGATTTGCTTTCTAGGCTTTTGAGATTTGCGCATGCAATCCTAGTTTTTGATTTATGTTCCTGGGTTTCAGACCATGAAAGGACCGTCATTTATTCCCGTCACCACCTATTGATAAACACTTAAGATTGTCTCAATTTTTCACTGTTGCTAACTTTGCTAGATTGAACATTTTGTATGTCTTACTGTGCATGAATTTCTCTAGATATGCTTGCATAATTGCTGAGTCATGTTACCGGTTATCTTCAGTTTTTCTCCAGATTTTCATGTTGCATCTCAAGATAATTATGCCAATTATTTTTATCAGTACAGTATTTAACTTATTATTCCAATATCCTCACCAATACTGAGTTTGTCGTAGTTAGAAAAAAATGCATGTGTATGTACACATACGTGCTTTGTGTACGTGCTTTGAGTGGGTGCATGCATGTGCACACACATTACATGTAAAGGTCAGAGGAGGTTTCGGACATATTTCTCATTTGCCCTTAAAATTATTTTCTTGAGACAGAGTCTCTCACTGCGTGTGTGTTTGTATGTACATGTGTGCATGGAGGTGCGTGTGCATCTGTGTGGAAGCCAGAGGTTTCTGTTGGGTGTCTTTCTCAATTGTTTCCACCTTACTTTCTTGAGACAGGGTTTCTCACTGAACCTAGAAGCTCACTGGTTCAGCTGGGCTGACTGGCTGGCAAGCTCCAAGGATCTGCCTAGCTCCGCCTCCCCAGCACTGGGCTCACAGCCCAGGCTTCTTCCATGCTCAGCTTTTTCTGTGAGTGTTGGAGATCTGAGCTCAGGTCCTCATGCTTGTACAGGAAGCATTTTACCCACTGAGCCATTTTGTTTATGAAAATATTTCCTTTATGATATATATATATATATATATGTATATGTATGTGTGTATGTATGTATATATCCTGAGTCATGAAGTCCAACTTCTTCCTTCAGTGCTGCAAGGCCAGTGTCAGAGGCCAAATCTACACAGCTCCCTCCAGCCCTCAAAACTAGATGGTTCTTCCTTCGTGGTCACAACAACACTTTCTTTGCCTGAACCTCTTCCGTATTTACTGCAGGCTGGCAGGTCTCCTTCTTCTGCTGCCCTCCATGGATTAGCTGGTCTTTGAGAGTGGAAGAGGTGTCACCATCTTTGTGGCACTCACAGTACCCATGCCTTGTGTGTTTGAGGAACACCGTGAGATTACTTCAATATTCAGTACTGGGAGTATCCGGGGACGCGTTCACTCATGCCCTTCTGGCTTGGAGTTGGGGTTGCACTGGTGTGTTCTTACTGTAGGCTGTTGCTCAGAGGCCAGGTTGGAAATTTCTAGAACTCTAGAGGGGAACTTTTCACCAGGTGTGTGCCTCAACAGTGGAAGTATTAGCCCTGCTCACCTTTGTCAGAGAGAAGGAGAGGTAGGAGAAGGGCTACAGGTTGGAGGAAAGAAGAGGGTAGGAAGAAAACCTTATATTTTATGAGTGTTCATCTTGAACTTATGCTTAGCATCACTGTTTTGAGATGCCTGCCTCTGTTCTTGCCTGGAAACTCACCTGCTTCTTACTGTCACCTTCAGGCACAGCCCCGTCATTCTCTTCCATAGCCACCATTGTGGTCCTCACCACCCCGTGCAGTTCTGTGCACACTGGATACTCCTGTCCTCCGCAGCAGTGTAAAGGCCCTCTGGGCCTACGGTAGAACATTTAGACAGGATGGCATCAGTGAATTCAGCAGCCATCAGTGTTTTATTAAATAAAACAGAAATTTAATTTCCATCTCATTAGTAGGTAGAGAGATTGTTCTGAAGAACATTTTATGTGTTTGCTAATAGAGATTTGTAAAAAGAATGGAGGTTTTCAAAAGGTTGTGTGTGTGTAAGGAAGGAGAATGAATACATGTAGCTGGTGTGTAGGGGTGGTACACATTTTCCGGCTCTTTTTGAAAGACAAAGCAGAGGAAGTATGTTCTGCAGGACACGCCAGCATCTACAGATTATTTTCTAGGAAGAACTTGTGAATCTGATGTGGTTTATAACTTATTTTCAGTACATGGTAGGGATGCTTTAAGGGTAATCCCATGCTCAGCTGTGACAAAATGGAAGGTTGCAATCCTGACAGCCCCCCTGCCCACCCAGCCCAGTTCTGCCCCGAAGGCATCAAGAGCACAGCCACGTGTATACCTGTGGGGTTTATACCTCCGTCCTCCAGCTTGTATGTAGCCATATTTTAGGAAAATATCCCTTGTTGACTGACTAGTTGTGGTTATTGCCGTGTGCACAGTAGATCCATCCCTAAAGTGCACTGTATGTTTCTGTAGGGTTGACTGCTGTAAATATTTATGTGGAGTTAAGTCCCCAGAATGCGGCTTTTTCCAGTTAGAAGGAAAACAATGGCTGACTAAACAAAAAGAGGCTGCTATCAATTAGCGTGTGGAAGTCTGGCTTTAGATGAAAGGATGGCTCGTTACTTAATGTAGCAGTCAATCCTGGGAGCGAATCCTCCTTGATCACATTTGGGTGTGTTTCCTTAATCCTAAAAGGAGAGGGGTAAGTCAAGGGCTTGGGACCTGATCGGGCCAAGAGGGAGCAAAGTGGGATGAAAGTAGGGACGTTGAGTTGCTTCCTGTGACTGAGGATGGGTCCTGAGGTGAGCAAGGCTGATCGAAGACGATCTGTCCTTGTTGCATGCTCTGGTGAATTATTTAAGTCTTAAATTCTTACTACAGTCTTCTGTATTGGCAGGAGTCTTGTCAATCACCTTGGCTATGTTTTTTTTTTTGTTTTTTTTTTTGTTTTTTTTTTTTTTTTGATTTTTCGAGACAGGGTTTCTCCGTAGCTTTTGGTTCCTGTCCTGGAACTAGCTCTTGTAGACCAGGCTGGCCTCGAACTCACAGAGATCCACCTGCCTCTGCCTCCCGAGTGCTGGGATTAAAGGCGTGCGCCACCACCGCCCGGCCTTGGCTATGTTTTTATTTATTGATCAATTTTGTGTGTGTGTGTGAGATGTGTGCATGTTCACATGGGTGTGCATGCTGGCTCACGTGTGTGGAGGTCAGAGGTCAGCTCTGTGATCACTCTTATTTTTTGAGATGGTCTCTTACTGAATCTGGAGCTCACCCATTTGACGGGCTGGCCAGTAAGCACCGAGGACTCCCCATCTCTGCCTCTCCAGTATGTGGGTGCTAGGTACCCAAAATCAGGTCCTCGAGCTTGCGCCCAAGCACTTTTGAACTGAACCATCTCCAGTCCACCCCTTACTATTTTAACGGGTCGGTGAGGGAGAACTATCTGATGTCAAATAAGATATTCTGACTAGATGGTAGGAAAGTAAGAGCAATGAGTGTCCCATTTAGTGAGTTTCATTTCTGATTTTATTTAGCTCTTATATCTGAGACAGACATTCTCTCCCCCTCCCTCCCCCCCTCCCTCCTTCCCTCCCCCTCCCTCTGTCTTCTCCCTCCTTCTCTCCCTCCCCCTCCCTCCCCCTTCTCCCTCCTTCTCTCCCTCCCCCTCCCTCCCCCCTCCGTCCCTCGTTTCTTCGCCCCCCCCCTTCCCCCTCCTCCTCCACTGCACAGGTTCTGATAATACCAGTGAAAGAGCTAGATCAATATCTTTTATTTGGTCTGTCTGAGTTTATAAAACTTAGGACTGAAAACCGCTGTGTGCTTTAATGGCCGTGTTGGGGGCAGGAAACGCAACTGGGTTTATAGTCTCACAGGGCTTGTGCTCTTCGTTAATGTTAACATGTGCTTTAGGACTCATGCAGATTTATTCAGGGAGAAAGAGGCTGATTCAGTTGTTTTCAGAAATCTGTATGCCCGATTTTCTTAATTTTTTAAAAAAATGATATTTTAACTTTTTGATGATGCTTTCTCATCCCAAAATACACAGCACATTCTCCAGGTACAGCATGGCATATGTCTTGCCATAAGCAAGCAATGAAATAGCACTACTTTATTATCTGACTGATGGAGATTTAAAACCCTACCGTATGTCCTTGGCAGCACGCTAGCTTTGAAAGAGACCCACAGAGAAACAGACGGGGAGGAAACGCTTTCACCATTGCCTCTTCACTCTGTACTGAACTGTTCGCCCTGGCTACTATTTCTGCTTACCAAGTTACCCCAAAACACCGTGGCTAAAAGCCTGGAGGACTGATTCACTTGCAAACCTGCACCTTGGCCAGAGCTCTGCAGGGATGGTTTGCCTCTGTGTCATGCTTGTTAGGTGTGCTGGCCCAGAAGGGGCTGCAGCTAACACTTGTTAGCAAATGTGTGCAGTGGTTGATGCTAGCATTGAGTCACATCCTTAGAGCAACTGTTATGCCTATGAGACACACACACACACACACACACACACCAAGATTAATAGAAACCCAGAGTTAGCAATTGGGGTTCAACCTGAAGGTCTGAAAGCAAAACACCTAGCCACTGGCTCTTAACCCTGCCTCAGTCCGAAATGGCGATCCTCCCTCCAGGAATCTCAGGAGACTGTGAGTGAGCTGTCTCCTCCTGTCTTATATTCCTCTCTAGTTTAAAGGCGTGCATCACTACTGCCCAGTTTCTATGACAAACTAGCGTGGCTACTGGGTTTAAATGTGTGAGTCACCACTGCCTAGTCTGTAAGGCTGATCAGGATGGCTGTTTTACTCTCTGGAGTTCAGGCAAGCTTTATTTGTTAAAATACAAATGCAATATCACACCACACACACACACGTACACACACAATCACAAAAGGAGGCTGGCTTTCAAGGGTTTGGGTGATATTCTGTGTAAAATGAGAGGCAACTAGCAGTCTCTGCCACTGACGTCCTGACTCTCTGAGGGATCAAAGGGAAAGCCCTGTTTGGAGACTAGGTAGGGCCACGTTTAGAGATTCACAATTCATGTATTGGATACATACAGAAGAAAAGTATGTGTGTGTACTGTCTACCATAGGCATAAGATTGTGCTCACCTGATACACACCTCACTGTCTACCAATAGGGATAAGATTGTGCTCCCTGGATACACACCTCACTGTCTCCCATGGGAATAAGATTGTGCTCATGGGATACACACCTCACTGTCTACTGTAGGCATGCGCTGTTGTGCTCCCAGGATACACACCTCACTGTCTACCAGGAGGATTAGATTGTGCTCCCTGGATACACACCTCACTGTCTACCATAAGGGTAAGATTGTGCTCATGGGATACACACCTCACTGTCTACCATGAGGATTAGATTGTGCTCCCTGGATACACACCTCACTGTCTACCATAAGGATTAGATTGTGCTCCCTGGATACACACCTCACTGTCTACCATGAGGATTAGATTGTGCTCCCTGGATACACACCTCACTGTCTACCATGAGGATTAGATTGTGCTCATGGGATACACACCTCACTGTCTACCATAAGGATTAGATTGTGCTCATGGGATACACACCTCACTGTCTACCATAAGGATTAGATTGTGCTCATGGGATACACACCTCACTGTCTACCATAAGGATAAGATTGTGCTCCCTGGATACACACCTCACTGTCTACCGTAGGCATGCGCTGTTGTGCTCCCTGGATACACACCTCGTTGTCTACCGTAGGGATAAAATTGTGCTCATCAGATACACACCTGACTTTAGTCAGGATTTCTGCAACAGTTTAACTTCTGAATTGTCAAATTTATCTTGATTTCATAGTCTTGTATACATTATTCTATTTATAATAAATTGGATCACCTTACTTTATTAGTTCACACTGTTTTGTGGAGACAGGAAGGAGACTCTGAGGGATGTTATGGATTGGAGACTGTTACCCCCAGACCTAGAGAAAATGATCAGCCCGGTTGAAGAATGATGTCATATTAATAAGAACTAATAATGTTTACTGGGAACTTTTAAGTTTCCCAGTGGCAATGTAGAACAGGTAGTTTTATTATTTTGATTTTACTGAGGAAACATGGCCCAGGGCCCTGACCCATACTGTGAAGTGCAGCAGTTACCACAGCAGTGAGACAGTTTGGCTCAAGTGTCCCGTCCCTCACCCTGGAGAAGGTAGAGAATTCCGTTTCTTCCAAGCAGTCACATGACAAAGCATCTGTAGAGAGTTATAGAAATGGATTTAATGAATATCTGCAAGTCATCTAAGTGATATGCAAAAGCCAGTCAGATGCTGATGGGAGGCTTAAAAACAAAATATTTAAAATACTGCCTTTGCTCTCGAAGACCTCATAATTTAGCAAAAGTATAAGAGTGAAAGCCTTTGAGTGTCTGTGTAACTGGCGTATGTTGTTCTTTGTGTCTCATGAATCCCGGTTACAATAACGTGTGATAAACCAAATAATAATGTATGATGTGCTTTATGTGATTCCTCCCTCTAGATCGTAATGTATGGCAGAAAGTATATTCTGTATCTGGGATATCAATAAAGTGTTTAACATACATGATTTATATCATACATTATTATTACTCTATTTGTGTGTGTATGTGTCTGTGTGTGCATGCCTCATTGTTTGTGTGGCGGTCAGAGGACAACATGTGGGGCTGGTTCTTGCCTTCTGTTGTGTGGGTTCTGGCGATTGAACTCAGCTTGCTAGGATTGGCAGCAAGCAGCCTTACCTACTGTCCTAAACACAGCCTGGAACCACATGAGACAAGAGTGTCAATTGAGGAACTGTCTAGATCAGATGGGCCTGCGGGCATGTCTGCGAGAGACTGTCTTGATTATCAGTTGATATCTCTAAGGGATCCAAACCCACTTTGGGTGGTGTCATGGCCTCTATAGCTAAACACCAGCCTGTGAATGAGCCAGCAAGCGGTGTTCCTCTATAGTTTCGGGTTCAGGTTCTTGCTTAAATTCCAGCTCTGATTTCCCTCAGCAATGGACTGTGACTTGGAAGGGAAATCCAAATCAAGCCTCTCCTCTCATAAGTAGTTCCTGTCAGAGTGTTTTATTACAGAAATGGTATGGAGACTAGAAAAACTACAGAGACATCCTGCCTGTACCATATATTGTTTTGTGATTGACGGTGATGACCATGACTGTCTTCATGACAGCCGCTACCACTAGTGGTTTTGGGCAAATAATTAGGTCAGTGGTAAAGTGGAGATTTTAGCTAGGATGTATCAGTTAGTGTTTAACCAGGAAAACAGAAGTCATACATAGGACTGGGTGTAATGCCACATGTCTGTAACCTCAGCCCTTGGGAGGTTGAGGCAAAAAAATCATGAACTTGAGGCTTCAGTGAATTTTAACCCATCCTGGTCTAGGTTTCTCAACTGATGGAGTTTAATAGAGGAAGCGGATTATGTGGTGGAATAAGAACCGAATGGTACAGAGAGATGAAGTCCACAAGTTAGCAAGAGCATAAAGCTGGCCATGAACTTATTGTTAGGGCTATGAAAACAGAGGGAGGAGACAGTTTTCATTAGTCTGGAGTCTTGGGCTCAGTGTGAACTGGTTTAAAGGACGGAGGAAATGTAAGGAGGAAGAGATGGCAGAACTGGGGGAGCAGAAGGGTTTCTCATTTTTAGGGGAGGGTTAGCCCAAACCTAAGCCTGGGCTGTAAAGATGCCTCTTATAGAAGTTGGAGAGGATGGCTCTTTGTGGGAAGAATGTTGACTGGCCATTCTTTGTTTCTGCTTGTTAGCCATAAAAGTATATGAGTAATTTTTATTCTTATACCTTTAAACTAATATTTAATCAAGTTAAATATTTCAAGTTGTTAAGGTGGCTTTAATGATGACACCCGAAAAGTTGAGATGCTTATGACCTCATATTTGAAAGGAAGCCGCCGTTGCTGTTAGCAGGCTTCTGTGCTCTACTTTCAGCTGCTAGTTTTGATGCTCCATGAGAGCCTAGGTCAGGGCTATGTCCTCTGCGGTAGACCTTGCTTCCACATCAGCCTTCAGCTAGAACAGTGTAACCCTGCAGTCAGCCTTGGTCCTAGGTTCCTCTCCATCCTTCAGGCCTCTTTTGGATGGTTTGTAATCTCTCGTGAATGCGAGTAGGTGTGTTCTTCTGCATTTTCCTTGTAGGACTTGTTGTGGACTGATGTTCTGTGCCACAGAGGCATGCATGATACCAAAGAGAGGCAACAAGGTAAACCTCCCACTGTCCTCAGTTAGGACTCGACTAACTGGAAGCTGGTCTTGGTTCTTTCCTTTTAAATAAGCCAATCATTGTCATCTCTGAGTAACTGTCTTGTTCCTAATTTCCTTGCACTAATCTGCTGAATGCTTTTGTGGAAATAATAATAACTGACCATACATATAGTAACTGTCCTATGTCATCCCTTCTCTTTGTGAGCACCTATGAATTTGTTGAGTTGTCACAGAATTGTGCACTCGGCTTTAAGGTTGACCTCATGTTTGAGAATGAGGAAGAGAGGCAGCGTGTTTAAGAAGGCCCGGCCCTCAGCCGGAGCAGTTATCAGCTAAGCGGTCTTGTTCCAAGATCTGTACTGCTGACTGCATCTCTCTTCTTTCCAGTCCTGGCACTTTGGCGCCTACTAGATGCAGACATTTCTTTGATTATTTAAGAACAACTAAAGAGATTTTGGCTTGTTTGATGTCTAGTTCATTGTGGGTTACACAGCTTTGGCTGTCTTTTACTTAAAAACAGAGAAAGACAAAGCAGGGTGGTGGTGGCGCATGCCTTTAATCCCAGCACTCGGGAGGCAGAAGCAGGCGGATCTCTGTGAGTTCGAGGCCAGCCTGGTATACAAGAGCTAGTTCCAGGACCGGAACCAAAAAAGCTACGGAGAAACCCTGTCTCGAAAATTAAAAACAAAACAAAACAAAACAACAACAACAACAAAACAGAGAAAGACTAAAGTCATAAAAGAGCATTAAAGATAGTTTTTGAAACGCTGAGGCCTGTGGTTTCCTTTGGGTGCACAGTTGACACACCAGGTCTGTGGCTTCACATCTTTGGATTCAACCGAACATGGATGGAAAACCTTTGGGACGCATCTTACTTGAATACACGAAGACTTTTATGTCTTAAAAATCTTATCTAAATGATGCAGTGTAATGAGTATTAACCTAGGGTGTATCTCTCAGGTATTGTAAGTAACCTAGAGATGATGTAAACACATGGGCGGGTGCATGCAAATTATATGCAACTACAGCACTTCCTGTGAGTGACAGGAGCACCCCCATATTTTAATATTCAAAGGATCCTGGAGCCAGTCCTTCATGGTTAGCAGGAGGCACCTGCCCATCCTGACACATAATTGCTACCTCCAATCATAAGCAAAGGAGTCTAGTCTCAGTTGACTAGACTATCATGACGGCTTTCCACAGAAAGGCAGAGAGCAGAGACACATCTTCATGGGGCTGTTTTGAGAGTTGCATTGGAACCCAAAAGAATCTGTTGTGTTCTTGGAAACCTGGCAGTGTTAAACTGGAAAGCCCCCAGTTTAACCTGGATTAAAAACGAAGTAAATCTTGGTTGAGAAAGATTAGAAAACTAATCTGAACATTAATTTGAGTGGCATGTCCCTCTCACATGCTGTCCCAAATGTTTGTCTCAGTTGTATACATGCTTGTGTCTGTGTATGTATGTGCATATGTATGTGGTGTTTCAGATGGGCTTTCACTGTTTAGCCCTGACTGTCCTGGAACTCACAGAGACTGTCTAGCCCCTGGATCCTGAGTGCTGGGATTAAAGGCATGTGCCACCATTCTGGGTTGGTTGCCTTACTTTCAAACGCAAAGGGGAAAAAAGTGTTCAGGCCTAATGAAATGGATGTGTGCATCCCAGGGTCCTTCATCAGGACCTAGCCTGTGATGGATTGTTCGAGGAGACTGTCTAAATCAGTAGCTCAAAAGACACCAGCCTTTAGCATTCCGGCCAGTGTAGCTGAGGGGCTGCTGCCTCAGGTCTGCGCAGTTCTTTCTGTGTGATAAATAGCTATAAAGAGAGCTGTCGGTTGCAGCATCTGGGGGATGGAAAGAAAGGCTTCTTGGAAAGAATGCCGAACTTGGTGAGCGGCCCCAACATCTGGTGTGGGGACTTGGTGGGCTTGGGAAGGGGCTGGCTGTATGTTTGACAGCTGCACATTGGGTTCTAGAAGGTTCTTTCCAAGTTGTTTTGTGTTGGTCCCAGTTGACTTGTACGCTTTAGGACATAAAAAGGAACTGTAAGGAAGGATTAGTTAGATTCCATCTCTCTGGAAAACCTCTGTTGGTGACCAGTAGACTGAGATGAAAGCTTTGCTGAACTTTCCAGTATGACTTCTCTCCTCGAGTAGCTGGCAGTGCGGGGGATGTCTCGGGAAGAAAAAAAAAAAAAACAAATGTTTTGCCCCACGGAGGTCAAATGATGGAAAAGAGAGAAAGAGCCTCCCAGGAGTCAGGAGACATTTGGCCTGGCAAAGCAGAAGTAATTCAAACGTGAGCTGAAAAGACGCTTTGAATCTCACAGGGAAACATACGTAAGCCATCAGCTGGTGTTGGATGCGTCTTGAAGTTTTGAACTTTTGTGCTTAACATAAACCAAGAAGACCACAAGTTTTATTCCAATGACCCCAAACCACAAAGTAATTTACTTTTATTAACACTGGAGTAAATACCAGTGTTTGCTGGCATGTGGTTTGGAGATGGAACATGAAAGAAAGACGTCTGTTTGGCTTTCTTCTCCCCCCAAAGCTGAAACAGCTGGCAAAAGGCAGGCTTTTGCCTCACTTGTAATTGTCCGGAAATTTAAAATAGACCTTTTACTTTTTTTTGGAGTTTATATTGAAATTCCATCTTTCATGACATCGGTGAGCCTAAGTTTAATAGCAGGCATCCGTCTCTCATGGGTACCCCTGTTATGGGAAAGTCAGCTTTGGGTCTCCACATGGCACCAGTCTTAATGGCCTTGGAATGGGGGTCCTGGGTAGGGTCCAGGATCTTGGATCATCTGAAACTGAGCCATGCCATCCCTGCTTCAACACTTCTTACCTCCCAGAGGTCCCAAAGGGAGTTATATATGAGGAGAATGAGCTCAGAGGAGCTCGGGCAGTCTCCCCCCTACCCCCATCACTGTGACGTTCTTTCCCCCCAAACTCTGTTGAGTGCTTGAAGATCTGAACAGGGTATCTAAGTGTCAACTGTGTAAGATCCAGTCATGATCGTGATCCCCTAAAATGCCATTTTTTATGGCACGCCCACACTCAGATCAGCCATAGTCTGTATGGTTCAAAATGAGACTGTTTAGGGTCCAAAATGAGAGCAGTTTTATGGCCTTTCTTTCTGCCATCCTTCTGTGATTAGTGGCTGGGATCCAGAACAAGGGCATTTGCAAGTTCAGTTGAGAGACACCTGCTGCTGACCATGGCCTTGTGTGTAGCAGGTGTCTCCCCGGAAGAGTGCGCTGGCTTCACTACCCAAGACCACTTGCCCACACCACCCTCACCCTTTTCTTTGCTATGTCTTCTTCTGGAAGCAAGTATTAGATGCTGTTCCCTCCTGCCCAGCAGTGCCGAAGCTGTCCCATTCTTTTCAGAAGTTGGCTATGCTTTTGCCCATCACCTCCAGGCATGAGGTTGAGCTCTCCTTTCTTTCTGAACGCCTTCCTTCTTCCTCCCCACTCACTTGCCTCAGATATTTCCTCCCCTGGCCTCCCTTTCCTTCCCTCCTAATTCATATCTCAGCCCTGGCGTGGATCAAGTCTCCTTATTCTGTGTTCACCACACACAGGTCAGCTTCCTCCCTGGAACTCACAACAGCCGCTGTGTTATAGTTGTGTCCTAACCTACTCTCTTCCTGCCCTGTGTCTCCTGCCATGTTTCTTGTGTTGAACGCAGTCTCCTTTCGTGGTAAGTCTGAATAAACATTTATTGAATTAGTGAATGCCCTGGAGTGTCAGTATACTTCCTGGGGCACAGTGGAAGACCAGGACGTCTCTACCACCTCGCAGGAGTTTGAAATTTGTAGTAGCGGTGCCTCTCTTCTTGTCCCTTCTAAGATCCATGTCTGGCTTTTAGTGCATTTAAATTCTCAAGCTCGCAGACCCTTTCTGTGGATGACTACACTCCTGGTCAGCAACTGCAGAGCAAGGAATCCTCCTAGATGCATTTCCTAGTCATTATTTGCATTCCCTTTTTCTTTGGGGTTCTCTGTGTTGTGTGTACATGTGTTGGGGTGTGCTTGCCTGTAAACGAGAATGTGATGCTGATGTTGCAATGCCTTTGTCCGTTGCTCTTTGCATCATTATTATTATTATTATTAATTATTTAAGATTTCAACTAGACTGAGAGGTCACTGAGCCCCAGGGAGTCACCCCTGTTCACCCCCCAGCATGGGGTGAGGGAGGGTTACAGATGCACGACCCTATAACCATCTTTTGTATGGGTGCTGGGAATCTAGACCCAAGTCCTTATGCTTGTGCAGCCCACACTTCCTCCACGGAGCCATTTCCCTAGTCTTCTGATTTCAGATGCCTTTGTTGATGTTTGGAGAGTGCCTGTGTCATCCTTTATATTGCTTAATACGTATTTTCAGAGTGTGAAAATTGTACTGTCAAGTTCCTTTTAAATTATTAGCTTTCATTGTGATAATGCACAAAATAAGTGTACTCCCTTATTTTCAAACTCGTGGTTCAGTGGCATCAGTGGTCCAGCATTACGTCGTTCAGTGGCATCAGTGGTCCAGCATTACGTGGTTCAGTGACACCAGTGGTCCAGCATACATGGTTCAGTGGCATCAGTGGTCCAGCATACGTGGGTCAGTGGCATCAGTGGTCCAGCATGCATGGCTCAGTGGCATCAGTGGTTCAGCATAAATGGCTCAGTGGCATCAGTGGTCCAGCATACGTGGGTCAGTGGCATCAGTGGCCCAGCATACGTGGTTCAGTGCCATCAGAAATATGTATGTGGTGAGCACCCATCACCACTAGCCCTCCACAGAACTCTCTTACCCCAGCTGAAACTGTACTCATAACCACAAGACCTCATTCCTTTGCCCTTACCTCTCAGCAACCACCATCCTATCTTTGTCTCTATGAATTAGATTAATCTAGGTGTATCGTTTGAAGGGGGGACACTCAGTATTTGTTTTTTTATTACTGGCTATTTCACTTAGTGCAGTGTCTGTGTGGTTCATGCATATTGGCTCATATGTCAGAATTCACTTCCAAAACTGAGTCATATTCATTGTATGAGCCTATACATTTGAAAGTATCCACCTTCCCTCCTTTGGCTCTTGTGAGCATACAGCCATGAGTATGAGTGTATAAAGGTCTCTGTGAGCCCATTATGTTACCTTTTAACATTATACATCTCTTATCCTGTCTAAGGGAAGTCAGATCTAGAGCTGGTCCTTAACATTCTCATATAAGACATGCTGTTTGTGGGAGGTCAGTGATCAATAATTATTGTCTAACTTTTGTCAGTAGCAGGAAACAGAATAGTCGGCATCATGAGTCTGGGTACCAATGAACTTGGAAACATAAGGGTCATCCACTCCATCTATAGAGGTTGAAGATAACTGTTTTACTAGGTGGGAAGTCAGGAAGTTGTATTTATTGGAACCTGGACACTAATATTTTTAAGCCACCACCTCACAATGGAAACAAAACCATACATTTGAATGACCAGCTCTTTTCTATGGCGCTCCTTCTTCATGGAAAAGTGGGCTCTTGCATCCCTCCAGAATACATAATTGTGCTACCAATCTGTGTCTGTCACTCTGTTGTCTGCCTCCCCCTTTAATCCAGTAATGGATTCCCAAAGCCACTGAAGTGTCGTTCTTTCTCTGGAATGTCCCATCAATCAGTGCACCCATGTCCTTGTCAGAATGAGAGATGCAGGTGACTCTGAGTGTGGGCTGCCAGCCATGTTCGCAGCCATAGGTGCTCTCCATAGTACCCGGGGCCTGACTGGGACACATTTCTTTAGTTTCAACAGCCCTTTTCAGGATTATGTAATTGCTACTTTTATAAAATGTGTTGCTCCCACTGTTGAAGCCAGGAGCTGTGGATGGTGTTCTCATTTGGGGACTGTGTTAAGCTCAAAACTAGTCAATAGTTTAGCAAATAAGGGTAAGTAGTATTTCTTTTCTAATGCTTTATAAAGGCTTTAAGGAGGTTTGCCATAGAGATCAGTTAAATATCTTCATCCGATACCAATTTTTTTAATGTTTTTATCCTATTTTTTCCCTAAGAAGAGTATTTTCCTTTGTACCTATGGTAAACTTGGTATTTGCGGTTGGTTCCCTACCACACCCTCTCTGATGATTAAGGTCAACAATAAAATAAACCCTTAATTCGGAAAAAAAATGTGTAGCTCATCTTCTCTTTAAAGCACAATTCGAGGAGTTTGGTGCTGGTGGATAACAGCCACACAGCTGTCGAGGTTCTTGAAAAGGAGCTGAAAGGTGGAAGGAAGAATGGCCCATCCTGTGGGCAGCCCATTCATGTCTCCTGCCCACATCAGCTCACCACCCCTTGCTCCCTCTTCTTCCACTGAGCGTCTAACTTGATTCTCCATTTCTCACTCTCAACTAATGGCTTCTCAGAGTAGCCTGTGATCTGTTTTCCCTCGCCCTCGCCGCCATCCTATGCACCCTTATGTATCAAGCTTTCTTGTTGAACCACCTTGGACCACCAGTCCACAAGTAATGACCCGGATGCTTATTAATTATAAAAGCTTATTAATTATAAAGGACAATTTAGGCCTTTCTCCAACTACCTTTTATAACTTACTCAACCCATATATTTTAAATCTACTTTCTTCTATGTGGCTCGGTTACCTCTTCTTAGTACGGCACGTCCAACTTGCGCTGAGTCTGCTGGCAAGATCCATGTGTGTAGATTCCTCTTTCCAGTTTCTCTCTCTCTCTCTCTCTCTCTCTCTCTCTCTCTGTCTCTCTGTCTCTCTGTCTCTCTGTCTCTCTCTCTCCCCCAAAAGTCCTGCCTTGTCTCTCCTGCCTAAGTATTGGCCATTTAGCTCTTTATTAAACCAATCAGAAGGTGCCATACGCAAAGACACATCTTTAAATATTTTATAACATGCTTATATTCTGCTCTCTTTGCTTTTTAAGAAATGATATTCTGGGGCTGAAGTGATGGTTCACTGGGTGGGTAAGAGCATTGACTGTGCTTTCAGAGGACTGGGGATCAATTCCCAGCACCCTATAACTCCAGTTCTAAAGGATCTGATATCCTCACACAGACATACTGTAGGCAAAACACCAATGCACATAAAATAAATAAATCTTTTAAAAGAAAAGAAATGACCTCCCTGCTTACATCTAAGCTTTGCCCTTGGCCTGTGAATTGTGTCAGTTCGGTAGAATATCAGCTTTCTCTCTGTTGATCCTCTAGCATGCTTCCTAGCTTCCCCATCTTTTCTACTCCCATGAAGCTGACTCTCTGTACCTTCCCTTTGTTATCTCTGATGCTCTCCTCTCATCCCCACATTCTGTAGAAGTTGCTTAGGTCAAGGTTTCCTGTATCTTTTATCCCACCCGAAATTTCTGCCTCCATCAGAGCATGAACTTAATGTTCTCTTTTCAAATCATTCTCTCTCTCTCTCTCTCTCTCTCTCTCTCTCTCTCTCTCTGTGTGTGTGTGTGTGTGTATGTCTCTCTCTCTCTCTCTCCCCACCCCCTTCCATAACATTCTAATCTCATTATGGCCTCTTAACACATCAAGAACTTGTTCGCCTTTGCTGGATATCTTTTTTTTCCCACTGACCGGGTTGCTGCTTATCTTCCAAGGTTCAGTCCTTGGGCTCCACATGAATAGTTTCACCTAGTGGAGATCATGTTCAGGTGTCCATGTTCAACTCTGCCCCTTCCTGTGTTCTCTAGTACATTCCGTGCTCAGTGTTGCCATAGAGATAGGTCTTAGGCCTTATCAGCCTTGATAGGAAGAAATGTGGCTAAGTATGTCCTTCTAAATTTGTTCCTCTTGAAGCCTTCTCCATTAACAGATTATACAAGCATGAACCTGTTCTTCAATGTGAAAATACAAAAGTGCTTCTCCTGGTTAATGTCTCACATCAGGTCAGTCTACATGCAAATACTTCAGCCTCTAGTTTCAGAATAAACCTGTATATCTACTTACTGCCTATTTCCCCTGCAGTCCAAGTTACCATCTTTACCCCTAGTCAACACTCTGTGTCCTTACTGGTTTTTCTCCCTCTGGTTTTTCTCTCCTCCTCCCTGAAAGTCAATTCTCCATATATTGGCTAGATTTGGTTTTTAAAAAACTGCTAATCAAGCCATATCCTTCTCTGCTCAAAACTTGCTTCTCAGTGGCTTTGGACCACATCAAGATCCAGAGTGCATAATGTGACCCAGACACACCTCATCTGCCTATCTGACCCCAGTGGCTAGGTATTGATTGGCATTTGCACTGACTCCATTACAGCCATCCTGGCCTTTTGCTTTTCCAGACAGTTCATGATCATACACACCTGTGGGCACTGAATTTGTGTTTCTCTCCACCCAGAATGTTCTTCCCATACGAGGGAGTGTTGTTTCCTGTATTCACCCAGGTCTCTGCCAGTCATTCCTTAGACAAGCTCTTCCAAAATAAAACACTCCAGATAGAAGTCCACTCTAGCACTCCGTGTCCTGCTCATGATTGATTTGTAGCTCTCATCACTACCTCAGGCTCTGTACTATTATGTGTCTTAGCTACTAGATGTCATGCCACAGGTTCCGGGACCACATCCCTGCTGTCTGGAACAATGCCAGGCATATCATATGTGCAGTAAATAATTGATAATAAATCACTCTACTCCAGGGCACAGAGATATGTATTAACAGTAATTCATATTACCTTTTTAAAAATTATACTTTTGGCCATGTGCAATTCCAGTTAGCACTCAAATACATAATCTCATTTTTTTCCTCGGTTGAGGTCAATGCTATGATTTCCCCCCCTCCCCACCATTTAGCAGGTGAAGACAGGACTGCATTAAAGGTGCATTTTCACCAAATCATATAGCTAGTCATTGGGCCATTAGTTCATGTCTTCTGATTGAGGGACATGTCTGTGTTAGCATTTCATCACTAGGGAAGTTGTCTGAGATAAACTTAGGGAGGAAAGAGTTTAGCTTAAGATATGAGGTTTCAGTCCATCGTTGGCCAGCACCAGGGCCCCTCGCCCTGTGGCAAGGCAGAGGCATCACAGTAGAAGAAGAACATGGAGGAGAAAAGCTAGGCATCTCGTTGTAGCTCGGAAGTAGAGGAAGTGAGGAAAGACGCTGGGACAAGACATTCCTTCAGCAGCACCTCCCAAATGGCCCCGCTCCTGCAACTGGGCTTCATCTTCTAGTTTCGCCAACAATGCTGTAAGTTTATGAATCCTTCGGAGGATTAATACATTGATTAGGTCTGAGTTCTCAAGATCCAGTCACTTCCCCAAAGCTCTGCTTCTCGACACTGTGTTGTGCTCAAGCTTCCAACCCAGAATCCTTTGAAGAGTCTCCCAGACTTTAACGGTAGCAATCAAGCTTAAATCTCCCGATTTTAAGAACTATCTTATTGCTTGTGTGAGAGAATGAAAGCTCGGGGAAGGACAGTTGATTTGGTCTGCTAAGAGGCGGGGAGGCTGGGTGACATGTGCCGTAGGAAAATGTTGTATGACTTACATCTTGAGACTTGAAAAAAAAATGGAGTTGGAGATGAATAAAGAGCAGAGACATTCCTTATGTGACGGATGGCACGAGTGGATGCAGAGGCGCACATCTGTGTGGCGAATTCATAGAAGATGTAAGCTCGCACAGCAGATTCCTCAACCGGCGAGGCCGTCTCACAGTTGTAGCTGGGGCTGTGGGCAGTGGGAAACGTTAGGAAAACAACCGAATCAAGGTTGCTTTGCAAACGAGTAGGAGCCAAGATCCCCTGGTGCAGCCAACAGCACAGAAAAGTAGGGGAGGCCAAGGGAGCAGAGCGGGGACAAGACCCTGGATTGGAAGGCCTCCTTCAGGAAGAGAGGTGGTTCAAACTTCCTGGTGCAAAGGAGGTGCGGAGGCCTGTGAAGACACAGGGGCTCCCGCGCTCATGTTGTGCTTGTCCGAGGGTGCCAGGCTTTCCAAAGCAACCTGTTGACATATAGGCAGAAAAGAATTAAATTCAGAGGTTAGGTTGCTAAGATAAATGAAGTGGGCATCATGTGGGAAACAACGGAAATTGTGCAACAGAAATAGATCTTAAATCCTATGAATGAGTGCACATTTCTCCGTCATCTGTTAACTCCATCTTCAGTACTTTTGGGGAGACTCAAAACCTCAGTCCTTGAATATGCTAGACAACCCTTCTAACAGAAATAACCAAACCAGTACTCAGTTTATGCACATAAATATAGAATTTTATTTACATTTTATGTAATACTTATAGTTGCATGTAATTTACATATGATTTTTTTTTGTGTACTATTTATTTAGCTGCAGTGCTGGAGATAGAACACAGCACTTAATGCCTGCCAGGGAAGCGCTTGTTCCTGTTAGACTGGCTGGACTGTGAGCTCTAGGGCTCTGTGTGTGTCTGCCCCTGTGCATAGTTATAGATGCATACAACAGCTTTTATGTGGATGCTGAGGATGCTAACTTAGGTCCTTATGCTGGAGCAGCTAGCGCTTTAACCCCTGAGTTGTCTCCCCAGTCCAGTTCTTCCTTAATAAACCCTTGCGTATCATCTACAAGTGCCTACCCGCCCTGTTCACCGTTGTCGCTGTGCTTACCCCACCCCCACCCCATCGCGGGGAGGTGAGGCTCTCCTGCATCCACGGCGCAGCTTTCTTGTAGAAGCTGACTCACCCACACTGGTTTTTTTTTTAATAGATGTTCTAGGATGGTGGAAAATTCTGGGTAGAACAATGCTTGATATTTCAAAGCAAGCACTTGAAAGTCTATTTCTGCCTTGTAGTAATAGGATCGCCAGAGTTCCAGAATTAGTTTTGAATTGGATTGCTGTGTCTGGGAGGCCCTGCTACCCCAGATCCGTACGCTGGTAAGGATACTGCTCTGGTGACTTTTGCACCTGGCTTTTGATGAGCATCATTTAGAGAATTAGTCAAATACCTAAGAAACGCCTTGTGTTTATCCTCCTTGAGATTTACCAGAGAGATTGACTTTACCTACCTGTGTCTAACGCCAGTGCTTTAACAGCTGTGTTTTTAAATTACGTTTCAAATGAAAAGTCAAGTTCTATGTGTATGTATGTGTGCACGCACGCATGTGCACATGTGTGCATGTGTGTATGTATGTGTGCATGCGCATGCATTGTTAGGCAGCCTTGATCTGAGTTTTATGACACAGATTCAGCCATGTGCTTTCATCTCCAGACTGTTCCTTGGCTTATGTGTTCCCTTGCTGCCTCACCTATCACAAATCCTTGTGCTACTTCGCTCTGATGAGAGAGAGTGCAGGGCTCCTAAGAAGCCCACGCTTAGGTAACTAGCACACTCATGACAGAAGACACTTCTAAATCTGTTTACTTCCTAAACATTCCACTCCCAAATATTGTCAGAATAGCAATTCAATTTCAGCATGACCTTTGGAGGGGGCATTCAAACTCAGCAATGGCATGTTCCCGTTGAACACAGATAGCATATGTGCCCAAAACAATAGCGGTCCCGCAGCACTTACGAAAACACTATCCTGAGTGAGGTAAGCCAGACCCAAAAAGAGGAACATGGGATGTACTCACTCATATTTGGTTTCTAGCCATAAATAAAGGACATTGAGCCTATAATTCATGATCCTAGAGAAGCTAAATAAGAAGGTGAACCCAAAGAAAAACATATAGACATCCTCCTGGATATTAACCTTCATCAGGCGATGAAAGGAGACAGAGACAGAGACCCACATTGGAGCACCAGACTGAAATCCCAAGGTCCAAATCAGGAGCAGAAGGAGAGAGAGCACGAGCAAGGAACTCAGGGCCATGAGGGGTGCACCCACACACTGAGACAATGGGGATGTCCTTTCGGGAACTCACCATGGCCGGCTGGCCTGGGTCTGAAAAAGCATGGGATAAAACTGGACTCACTGAACATAGCGGACAATGAGGACTGCTGAGAAGTCAAGAACAATGGCACTGGGTTTTGATCCTACTGCACGTACTGGCTTTGGGGGAGCCTAGGCTGTTTGGATGTTCACCTTACTAGACCTGGAAGGAGGTGGGAGGTCCTTGGACTCCCCACAGGGCAGGGAATCCTGTCTGCTCTTTGGGCTGATGAGAGAGGGGGAGTTGATTGGGGGAGGGGGAGGGATATCAGAGGCAGTGGTGGGGAAGAGACAGAAATCTTTAAGAATAAATAAATAATAATAATAAAAGAAAAGAAAAAAAGAAAGCCTCTTTACCCATCGTGCTGTGAGTTCATTAGCTGTGCAGGAATCCAGAGGTTCCTGAGCAGATCTGTGGAGCACTGGCCCCAGCCATCCCAGGACTGGCCTTGGGGGTCTGGGGTCCACACACTGAAAAACACTGCTTTTCATGCTATTGGGAGATCTCATGAACATGTTGTCAGCACTGAGTTGAAAAATTAAACAGCATTCCCCAAACTTATTTGGCCATGGATCCTCCCCCCCCCCCCCCGCATCAAATCTCTGTCAGTCCCTTGGAGCCAGGGATCCCGTAAAACAGGCATTGGGAAATGCCTCTATAAGCAGTTCTTCTCCTAAGCAGGCAGAGAATCAGTGTGAAGGCCAATCGCTACGAAACAAGAATTTAATCTCTCTAAATCCATGATGGGAAGAGCAGTATTCCCTTTGCACTTTCACCCCTGTCCCCGTGGTCTGCAAGAGGAGAGCTCCGTGAACGTCCCTGAGTGTGGATCACCAAGGGCCTGCTGCTAGTGCAGTGGTGGGGGTGGACGGAGTAGTTGTGTGTTCTGTGAGCCCTGTGTCCATTCAGGTATTGGGTCTGTTTATTTGCTTGCTTTAGGCTTGTCTTTGAGTACCATAGCATAACCAGAGACAGAGAGCAACAGTTTACCAAAGAGGAAAGAAACCCTTTTCGCCCCATCCCACCACTCTATCATCCAACAGCACGTGGCTGGCCTTACTGGTCCTCCTTGCCTGCCTAACAGTTTAATAAAGAGCATATAGTTTAGATAGTATACTCCTTTATCTTGGAAGTAGGATATGTTTGCCCCCCCCCCTTTTTCCCAAACGTTCATTTGTTGTTTTTTTTTAAACAACCTTGTTAACTGCCTGCAAATTCCTCAGTTCAAACCCATGTCAGTGCACCCTAGAATTATTTGCTTTGTTGTAAGTTTCTTCTATATTGGAGGCAGAAGAAATGTGATTTTAAACTTAGAAGCGTCTAGATGTTTATATAGTTCTGGGCTTTGTTTTTAGTCATTATCTGGGTAAATTTCTTTAGTGTCGTGGCTTTTCAGAAATTATCAGACAGAACGTTAGTTACAAGTTAGCGCCTTGTCCTGCAATGTAGAGAACACAGGTGGTGGGTTTATTGTGTGATTTTGGGCTCAGCTCATGGGGCTGGGGAGAGAATTGTGCCCAGATTTTTCCTGCTTTGAACTCAGTGCCATCATGCCAAAGTTAAATTGAGCCATGGTGGAAATGTTGTTTATATCATGGGTGTTGACAACTGCTCTGCCCTGCAGAGTCCTCCAGCCTCTGTGGAAGCTGGTGTTTAGTGGAACATCATGGGGCGAAGGCTAACTCTCACGCTGGCTTGATTTAAGTTGTACATCCATGTCTGAAATGCTTGGGATAGAAGTGCTTCCAATTTTTTCCCCCAGATTTGGAATATCTACCTATACCTGTGGGATATCTTGGGTTAGAGACTCAAGTCTAAACGTGAAATTCATGTATGTCTCATGCATACCCATACATAGCTTTAAGGTAATTTTATTCAGCATTTTTAGTGTGCTGACATTTTGACTCTGACCCATCCCATGAGAACAAATGGGAAGGTTTCTCATTGTGCCTTTGGGAACAACAAAAGTTTGGGATTTGGAGTCATTTCAGATGATGGATGCTCAACTATACAGTCAGGTGTCCCTTGGGTCACTTTATAACTGTAACTAAAAGGCCTTTCAGACTTTTTACCCTTTAATCCTTTGACAAAATTTTACCATCTAGTGAAATGTACCTTGGTGTGTGTAGATGGAGACTTCTGTCCTGCCCAGTCCCACAGCTGTTCAGTCCTAAAGAAACACATAGAGGCTTATATTAATGATAGACTGTTTGGCCTATTATTGCAGGCTCATTATTAGCTATCTCTTACAACTCAAATTAACCCATAATTCTCTTCCATGTTTAGCCACTAGCTTGGTACCATTTATCCGCTTCCTCTGTGTCTCCCTGCCTTTTCTCTTCCCAGAATTTTCCTAGTCTGGTTTCCCTGCCTATACTTCCTGCCTGGCTACTGACCAAACAGCATTTTATTAAAGTTATATGAATGACAAATTCTTACAGTGTACAAGAGCATTATCCCACAGCATGTGTGTAAGCACAAGGTCCTAGTATTTGTCAGACAAAGATCTCATCAATTAGGTTCATTAAACATGGACTGCTTGTGTCCTCTTTAATTTCACTGGTGTGACATAATACTACCTTGTGGCCAAATAGTTCTTTGTGACTAGAGATGAGCCTCTTTGTCATGGGCATTGTTTGGTCATGGAGTTAAGGGGAGCATTCACTTGGCTTGGATGCTCTTTTACTCAGGTGGCTGACACCTTACTGCTGGCTCAGGGAGACTTGGTGGTGGATGGTGGTTCAGTGGGTTTGGATTACCAACTGCTATTTCTTATCACAAAGCAGCCAGGAGAACAGATTTCCTGCCATAATACATTATTTGCAGGCTTAAAGAAACAGTGAAGTGCTGGGTGGTGGGGCACACACTTTTAATCTTAGCCCTTGGGAGGCAGAGGCAGGCAAATCTCTAAGTTCCAGGCCAGCCTGGAATAGAAACAATTCCAGGACAGCCAGGGCTACACAGAGAAACTTTGTCTTGAAAAACAGCAGCAGCAGCAGCAGCAGCAGCAACAGCAACAACAACAACAAAACCATTGAAAGATGACTAGAGAGATATATTTTGTAAACATTAAATGAACATCTTGCCCACCTTCCTTCTCTTCCTCTGTGCTCTCCATTAATGGCTATTTCATTACACATGGATCAAGTTGTGTATAGCTTTATTCAAGATGGATTATTGGATTCCTGTTATGATTTTTTAAGGGCAGAGATAAAAATCTAGCAACACCTCAAAGCCTTCTGTTCTTTCATCACCACCCTATGGTATTGAGGAAATTAATGCTAAGTACCCACATATTTTAGTATTTTTCTGAATGTAGGGATTTATTTTGTTACTCCCCACTTTGAGGAAAAGGGAATGTGTGTGTGTGGAAAGTTGACATGGGCAATAGAGTCAGGTTTTCATTTATAGCTCATTGGCATAGCCTAATGGCTAGGAGCATGGGTCAGGAGTCAGACCGCCCTGCCTGTTATCCTCTGCCTCCTGCTAGCCCTAGGAAATTGGGCAAATTATTTAATGGTCTATAGTTCAGTCTCTTCAGCCTGCAGCAGGGATAATGATAACACTTGCCTGGGACCTCTCAATGACCCATTGAGTACTTTGTGAATATCTAAAGAAAGATCTCTTGCCATGAACAGACCCTATGGGTCCCTGCTGCGGTTTAATAAGTGTTAGGGAAACAGGAGAGGTTGCATGGTTAGGCAAAGGTGACTGAAGCTAATGAACATCCTCTGCTGGCTGCCCTTGTCCAGGGTCTCATCTGTATAACCAGCCAGCATGGTTGTGACCACAATGCACGGTGCTAAGGAACTGGTGAGTTAGTGGAAGATACCATTGCCATCGCTGTCATTTCAAAGGTGAGAGGCTGGGATGGCAGTGGGTTCATAAAAGTCTGTGACATGTACAGGGGAATCTTAGAGAAATGAAGAGTTTACCAGAAGCCCGCTGGAACTATGGATAGAGAGCCCCATTTTCTTGACTTTTTGCCTTTTTTTCCTGAATACTGACTAGGCATAATATGCCATCGTGCGATTCAAACAAAAGAGAAAGTAATAGAATATGAGATTAAGAGTCTGTGATCATACCAGCCCACCCGGAGTAAGTCACATTCCAGGTCCCCCCAAACAGTATGATTCCACAAACTAAATAGTACATCAGTTTCTTTGCCCAGCATTCCGCTGTTCATTTTAAAATACCTTGTGCATAGGCATGGGTGGATCACGGCCACTGAGGCAGCAGTTGGTGCCATGGTGCAGTATGACTCGTCACCCTGTGTCACCTTGGGGCTCTCCCAGCAGGAAGGCCAATAGCAGATTCAGCCCCTTAGGGCCATGAGACAAAATAAATCTCTTTTCCTCACAAGATGTTCTGCCTCATGAATTTCATTATTGCCACATAAACTAATGCACAGGCTTAGAAAAATCGTGTGAACAGATACACAGCCTAGTTAATGATTTAGTGTGAACAGCCTTGTGATGACTACCCCAAAATAAAAAAATAGAATCCTTGTACCCATAAAGTATCTTCTGCCATCCTTTCCTATAGTCTCAAAATTGGTCCCCTCATTGTACGTGCATGTGATGTTTATATTGTGTGATGTATATATGTATGTATATATGTGTGCACTGTGTTAGGCTGGCTGGCTACTGAGCTCCAGAGAGCCAGCTGTCTTGTTTTTTCAACACTGAAATGATGGGCATGTACCCCCATGCCTGGCATTTTACATGAGTGTGGGGAATGAAAGCTGGTGCCTCGTGTTTGCTGTACTTTATCCGCCACGCTCTCTCCCCAGCCTCCCTCCTTTTCAGCTGGTCGCTGCTGAGCTGTCCTCTGGCATCAGGTTCCTCTAGCGGGTCCTGGAATAAAAAAGGCTACTTACGTTATTCTGCTTTTATTCTGAGTAATTCACGTGTTTTATTTTCGTTTGGTAATCTAATAAGTTGTTTGGGTGAATTCTAGCAGTTCTCTGCTTTGACTTTGATGCCGCTTTCTGTGCCGAGTGCTGGCAATGTCCACCAGCTTTGTGGTTACTTTGGATTCTTAGCTAAAAAATTATTCCATTATTAGAATATCAAATAGTGAAATTGATCAGTTCTTTGGACAGCTCTACAGTGGCTACAGGACTGTGTGTACTTGGCAGGGCCTCGAGTTTTAGTTCTTTGCCCAATAGCAGGAAGCCAAGGGCTGACCCCTTCTTCCTCTCCATCGTCACTGCTAACATCATGTCAATGGCCAACAGGGCCAGTTCTGTGTTGTGAGCAAGGGAGTGAGTGGACATAATATGGTGACTGATTGCGAGCTGGCAAATGACTGTCCTTAAACATGAAAACGACCCCTGAAGATGACTGAGAAGGCTCTGGATTGGTTGCTGAATGACCACTTGGTTTGGACTGCTAACGTTCTTCTCAATGCTAGAACCTGAATGACATTTATTAGTCAACATTTTAAAACATATGAAAGGGAGTAGAGGAGGAAAGAGTAGAGGAGGAAAGAGAAGGAAAGGGAGGGGGAGGGAAAGAGGAGAGAGAAAGGAAGAGGAAAGGATAAAGAGAAAGGAAGAATGTGAGGGAGGGAGGAAGAGAGGAAAGGAGGAAAGCATTGTGGAGGGCAGGCTCTAAGAACCCCATGTGCCAGCATTCAGATTGCAGAGGTAGCTGGCATTTTATGCATGTAGTTCAGACACATATATAAGACACTCAGCATTTTTCAGTGGTTTCAAAAGAAATGACAGGTATCAGCTACCTTTATTCTCTAAATATTGGAGCACATGCCTGAAGAAGAGCATCACCCAGGTAGCCACTATGACTTCTGGAGTGAACAGTGATGACTGCTGTCTCTAGGCGGCCAGTATACTTTCAGAATACCCCAGTTGTGCCCAGCTGTCACCCATGGGGTTTTTTCCAGTCATTATCTTGCAAGGAGATACACGTTGCATTTTGTCATGATGTTTTTAGGTCTCGTATTTATGAATAAGAACTTTTCCTTTTTCTTTCATGGCAAGGCTTTTTATAAAATTTTTTTAAGAAGTCTGATTTTCTTATAAAATGTATATTATTTTTTCATGATTAGTGTGACTGTCCCTTTATGATCTCCTTTAGTTCTGTCGGTGTGCATGGGGACTCTCTCACTGGCTTCCTAGTCTGATTTCCTGCTCAGCATCCAGCACCCTGACCTCAGCAGAGTTGCCTTTCTGAATACAGATGGAAGCCCCTGACCTTAGGTGCTCTAGCTCTGGATTTCCTTCCTCTTAAATATGAAGCTTGAGATACAAAACCACGAGAGAACCAGCATTTTACCCACTTCATAAACATGAGATGCCCTCCGGGCAGTATCCACCCTAATTTCTGACCCCCACAACTGAGTAACACAGGCTCCTATAAGCACCTGGTGCATTCATTGTACCAGATGCCAGTGAAGGAAGCCTGCTCTCTCAGCTCCGGAGCCTCAAACCTGGATTCTGCACCAGGTCTGCCTGATTCAGTGGCTGTCTGCTTCACTGTGCTGAGAACAGTGAAGATTCTCATAGGTTTGCCAAATTTAGCCCAGGATGGCGATGTTTATCGAAGGAACAACACAGTATGAGGGAAAAATAACCATGGCTCCATGAGCTCACACGAGACGACATACTTGGTTCACAGCACCCTCCTGGTCCAGTTCCTGTTTGGACTCATCTTTCTCTTTACTCGGTCCTTAAGGAGTTCAGCTTTGGTGGAACTCACTGTGTGTGTGTTGTCTGTCTTTCTCTGCAGCTTCTGTCAGCCCTTTCTTAAAGGGAAGGGCAGCTTGAGACTGTGCAAACACAGTCGGCTGAACCCACGCGCACGTGTCTGCATTGACCCATTTTCGGTGTCCAAACCATGCAATGGTTAGAGCGGAGGACTGCATGCTCCCAGAGTTCTTTGAAGCGTCAGCTGTATTTTTAATTAGATTTCTTTTTGTAGGCTCTGTCAATCTGTGGCTATAAACAGCACCTTCTGGTTTTCCGATGACATGATGAAAATATAAATGAATCTTGCAGATTGCATTTTATTATCCTCCGTATTAAGCACTCAGAGCTGGTGCTAGCGGGAATCGTGGTCTAGTGATGCTGATTAAATAACGTCAGGCTTGGGCTTCTGGGCTGTTTTTCCGCCAAGCCAAACGGAATCGATATAAGGAGTTATTATAATTGAGCAAAGTGTAGCAATCTAGCTGGTCAGGGAAGTGTCAGGACTGTGAGCAGAGTGTGTTGGGGCCTCTGAGAAAGGGGGGAGGGGCTGTCACTTTAGTTTCTGACTTGTCTACAGAACCTTGAATGAGTTCCTTGATTGTAAGATGCTGTTTTTCTCACCTGTCATGTAAAGAGTGTTTTTTTTGGAATAGGCTTTGATCTGGTGTGGGGTGCTGGTATGGGTGGGGCTTGAGCAAGGTCTCCGGCTGCAGTGTGGTGATGGCTTGAGGAAGCCCCATAGGTGGACACTGCAGCTGTATTGCTAACAAAATGATGGCAGCTTGCCCCACAGTTACTGTGTAGAGACAGAAAAGACAGGCCTGGAATCTGTTTTGGAAAGACGGCTTGGCTCTTCCTGGTGGCTTAACTTCATCTCTGTGTCATTGGAGGAAGTGATGCCATTCACTGATGCGAAGACCAGAGATGGATCAAGTTGGACTGGGGGACAAACATCAAGATTTCGTAATAGCCTCAAATGTGAAATCTATATGTTAAGTACCCAAGAGGAGATGCTTAATGAGAGGTCGAACATTTGATTTGGGACTTGAAGGGCCCAGAAACATGTGTAAAAATGCATGAGTTCCCCTCATACGTAAGACACGAAAGACATAAGACTAGCTGGAATTACCTGGGGACTTGATGGGAGGGCATAGGAAGAGAAGAAAGGGGAAGTGAAAGGAGGGGGAAAGGCAGTTCGGTACTCTCCAGCTAATGAGGTAGAAATCCTTAGTGCAGTGGAAAGATGTGTTTATTTAATGAGGCAGAAAGAAAACCAGGAGGATGAAGGGGTGGGGAAGCCAGGAAAGGCAATGGCTCTCAGAAGGACGGAGTTGCTGGCTCATGCTGCCAAGCCATCCATCAAGATCATAGGTGTGGAACATCTCTTAAGTTAGGCAGTAGGGCCAGATGTGTGCATGAGCAGAGAGCCATTGGGTACCACCTCTCTTAAGATCAGGGAAGAAAATAACTGCATCGGACTATAAATAGCAATAGCAGCGATGTGTCGGTGCACACTGCAGTTGTTTCACCCTGGGCTCACATGCGATGAGATGCTTTGAGTTCCTACTCTGGTCGGGCATGGTGCTAAGGGTTTTTGCATGCTTTAATTCATCTTCGGGAAAACCGATGGAATAGGCACCTTTACCATGTCTTCAGAGGGGAAAGTGAGTGTTGGAACGAGCTCATGAACTTGCCCAAAGTGATAGAGTTAAAGGTGCCTCGATTATAATTCTTGACTCTAAAGAATTTTCATCAAATTAAATGGAGATAGCTTGCAGTGGTTAAGCTTAGAAAGTGAGTGTTATATAGAATCTGGACCAGAGAGGACAGACAGGGCGGTGTTGAATTGGGGCTTTCTGGAAAGGAGAGAATTCAACATGGTGACCTCAGGGAAATGAAGGAGGCTGTGGATGAAGGCTTAAGGTTGAGATGTGAAATGGAAGGAGAAGATCTTGAACATTGATGGAACCTTTGGGGCTGACAATAAAAGATAAAGGTAGCTATGATCTCCTGAGGGATAGAGGGCCTGGGATGGTGGTCTTAGAGGAAACTTCCACAAGGGGATGCCTATCACCCCAGCCGGGATGGGAGAATCCCTGAGGATGCAATTAGAGCCACAGCAAAATGTATTATTGAACATTCTCTTTAGGAATTGCAAATTACAGTAACGAGAAAAAAAATATCAAAGACCTCTTGAGGATGACTCTTTTGTTATAGGTTCAAACACAAATCATAATCCTGGTGCTCACTGTGTGGTATTGTTGACACAATATCTTCACCATTAAGGCTGTGTTTACTTTGGTTCCTTACCCCGACCCCTGCACCAACTTCTCCTTCCCTGTCCATTAGGCTCAGCCCTTAGAACTTTAGGGGCTGAGATAAAGACTTTTGCATTGGTCTTCCGGAGTGACTGTGGTGTCCTGATACACCTCCCTCCTCTGGAGAATTCTGGCTCTTCCTTCAATGCAGCTTTACTGTCTCTCGGAGTTCTTCCCTGATGTCCTTAGGCAGAGCGTCCTTAGCTCTCCTGGAGTAGTTGGTCGAAATGCCGCATGGAATTATATTTAAGGGTGGGCGAAATTCAAGCTCTGCTGTTGTAATGGCTAATCTTCATCGCCTACCTGGCTGCTGAATTTAGAATCACCCAAGAGGTGTGTGTGTGTGTGTGTGTGTGTGTGTGTGAGAGAGAGAGAGAGAGAGAGAGAGGGAGAGAGAGAGATATGTGTGTCTGTGTGTGCACATTTCTAGAGAGGTTTAACTGAAAAGATAAGGCATGCTCTCCTGTAAATATGAGTAACACCAGCCCATGGCTGAGATCCCGTAAGGAATGAAGAGGGAAAAGGGGGCATCCGTTCATCACTTGCTGCCTCCTGGCTGTGGGTACAATATGATCAGCCACCTCGTGCTTTTGCCGTGTTTCCCTGCCATGATGGACTATAATCCTCTTAAACCATGAACCAAAATAAAGCCTTCCTTCCTCAAGTTCCTTTTATCAGGTGTTTCATCATAGCAAGGAAGAAAAAAGTATCAAATACAGCTATTGGCGAGTTTTGTGCCCTTGGACAAGTCCGTTAACCCTTGTTAGTTTTCTTGCCTTTAAATTGGACATGATCATCAGATATTCCAAAGATGCTATGGGGATGGAATAAATATTATGCAGCACATATTTAGACTGAGAGGGGCAAATGGTAGCTGCTCAGTGAGCATAGGCTCTTGCCACCCAGGGTCTTCAGTCATGCAAAGGGTGCCAGTCCCTTCCCTTTGCTCTTGGTCCTCATCTCGTATCTTTCCCAGCAACAACTGTGTTGTTGTGTCCCCCCCCCCGCCAGATTGTGACTGCTCTGGGAGTGTCTAGATCTTGTCATTTTGATCTCACCCCTTCTGCAGGGTCTAGCATGAAGCAGGTGTTCAGGAGATAATAGATTGACTGGTGGCTAATTCCTCCTTAAGTCCATATGACTTATCTTTGTTTACAAAACATACCCTGCAAACTTTGGTTTGACTTTCTAACAATCTCGAGGGGTTTATTTCTAAGGGAAAAGTGAAAAGTAAGAACAGTTTTATTCTGCTCTATCGTACAATTTCAGCACGAAGTATGCAGAGATGTTGCAGTTGATTAAGTCAGGTAGGAGCAGGAGAGCTGGGGGCATAATGAGTTGCAGCGAAGCCTCTTCATGAATGAACGAGTGTGGCTTTTATCGTTAACACAGTGTGAGAGAAAATCACAACCTCTTGAAAAGGACCTGCTATTGCACAACTTAAGGAAAATCTTAATGTCTCTTAAACATTAAGTGGAAATCTACTTAATTTTCAGGGAACAACAGTCTTTTGTCAATAAATAGAAATCTGTTCATCAGAAGTCTAGGAGTGATGACTCACTCCTATAACACAGGAAGGCAGAAGCAGTACCATCTTTTAAAGTTTGAGGCCAGCCTAGGCTACATAGTAAGTTTTGGCTAGCCAGAGCTATGTGACAAAATCATGTCTCTAAACAAACAAACAAACAAAAAAACAAACAAACAAACAAATTGGGGGTGAAGAGATAGCTTATGGTTAAAAGCTCTTGGATTTTGCTCTTGCAGAGGACCTGGTATGGATTCCTAACACCCACAATGTGGTTCACATGGTGATGTAACTTCTGTAAGTCCTGCTCTAGGGGATCCGACACTCTCTTCTGACTTCTGTAGGCGTTAGGCACTCACATGGCTCATGTACATATGTGCAGGCAAAACATTCATACACATGCAGTAAATAAATATATTTTTAGAAAACCCAAACCAAAACAACATATCAAAGATCCTCTCTTCTTATCATTGTACTAAAAATTGTGAACATTTATTGAAAATGCTCTTTAGATCTTTAGTTTGTTTGTGGTTTCCTTTCAGAAATCTACAGACAATTCATGAAAATGTTTCTAAACTACTGTTTGCATACATGGTAATGATCAGGCTGGAAGACCAATTCTTGGCAGCCTTGGGCTGTTCATTGCAATTATATAATAACAATGGTAGCAAAGCAATTAACAGACTGTAGGCTATGATGTACAGCGTGTTACATTATAAACACATCGTAAAAATGGAGCTGTGTGGTTTTCTTTTTGAGTCTGGCTTCTCCATATTTCAGAATCCGAATGATTCAGAACAGAGCCAGAGGTCTAGATAAATTCAGAATTACCTTTGAGCTCCATGGAAAGGAAATCGGATACAGATGAGCTTCCTCCATAATTGCTTGCACTGAGCAGTGTGAAGACACATGGCAGTGGCCTTGGCTTCTGCTTTTTAAAAAATAAAAAAATATGGAGGCAGAGAAAAAACTTTTCTTGGAAAACCAGGTTTTGATAAATGAGTTCTTCAGTGACATTTACTCTGCATGGTCTCCACCAAATATTGTGGTCAGATATTAAAGTGGATTGGCCCTGAGCATAAAGCAGGGAGGACTTGATACAAGGGCTTCCTGAAGGATATAGCCAGGGAATAGCAGATGGTTTACTGCCATCCGAAGAATTTCTGAGGACTCCCTTGAATGAAGAGATGTGTTGAGGCTTACCCTTGATAAGATAGTGCTGGTTGGTAGTTTTTGGCCATGTATTCTAGCATTTTAATATGTTGTCATCTGCACCCACTACATGTGGTGTGTGTGTGTGTGTGTGTGTGTGTGTGTGTGTGTCACCATTAGGGAACTGTAGGGGCTTGGCTTCTACCCTGATACCTGAGGTGCAGAGTCATTGGTGGGAGCAATGAGAGGTATGGTGGTTTGATCTCTGAACCTTGGAGATTATGAGCTGTCTGCTCAAGACTAGATGGGAGGCCAGGTAGAAGCCATTGGACCAGCTTCTGAACTCTCTATCAGGTGTGTTTAATCCATGACCTGTGGGCCATGCGTGGCCTAGGATAGCTATATTAGTGACCCAGCACAAAATCATATCATATAATCTGAGGTGTTATATTGTGACTTTTCTTTTCATAAACTTGATTGTGAGATTCTTTATAGTCGACAGCACCATGCATGTCGAAAGACTGGACACGTCTGGTGGATGGAGGATGACAGTGATTTGGAGAAAGGTAGCCAATAGGAAGTAAAGGAATGGGTAGGTCTAAAGGAAGAATAAAGAGTTGTTAATGGGTGTGATGGAATGTGGAAGAAAGGGTTTGGTGTGGCTTTGTCAGTTAGAGCTGGACAGCTGTGAGGACGGAGTTTTGGTGGCTGAGGAGGAGTGGGGGTAGGAACTGAGTAGAGTGTTCGTCACCATCCTGGTACTCCTCCCTGATGGACCCTGAATCCTCCTGAGCCTGGGCTTTCTTCACAGTTGCCCTGTAACCTTTGGTCTCACCTCAGGCACACACGTGTGTGTGAGCAGATACACACACATGCAAGGTCTTACTACATAGTCCTGGCCAACCTGGAACTCACTATATAGAACCAGACTGATCTTGAACTCATAGAGATCCACTTGCCTCTGCCTCCCAAGTCCTAGAATTAAAGATGTGTGCCACCACACTCAGGATCTCTTAGGGGCTTGGCTGAGCTTCCCACCCTGAGTGTGTCTTTGGAAAGTGGTCATGGAAAGGTGACAGGCTAGTGCCTAGTAAGACCCCTCAGTCAGCTGGGATCCAGGTAGAGGTCGGAAGGGTCTGAGCTATGACACTTAGTTCCCTACAATTGGACCTTTGGTAGTGGCAGTTAATCTTAATATTGATGACTGGCACCTTCATGAAGGGAAGTTAATTAGAAGTCTTTATAGTCAGAATACAAAATGTGAGCCATTGTAAACATCTCAGAAGGATACTTGTTTAAATTTTCTGGACGAGTTTGTTCTGAATTGGATTGTTTCTTCTCTAACTATTAAGTACCACTTAGCAGTGAGCTTTCCCACCCTGCTGTTTCTTTCCCTATTGCATGACTTGTGCTTGCATCAAGGATTTTATCAGCACAACCTAAGTTGCTTAATTTATTGGTACAAATTTATTTATAATATTTCCTTGTTGTGCTTTTAATATTTTTATGCTCTGCAGTGATGCCGTTTGTCATTTCTGAATCTGGTAATGCCTATCTTCTTTTTCTTTTGCCTGTCTATGTCTCCTGGTCTGCTTCAGTATTTCTATCCAATTTTTGTTATGCTACCCTTAGTTTAAGAATATTTGGGGAGATCCCACAGATATTTTGCTGTTAAGTTAGAATTTAATTCTTTTTGGTCAGAACACACACTTTAGATAAATGCTTTTAAGTGTATTGAGAATTGTTGTATGACCTAGAATTTGGGCTGGCTTGGTAAATGTTGGAGGATGGAATATTCTATAAATAACAGACCAGTTGGATCCATAGTGTTATTCATGTGTTCTATATTATTATTAATTTTCTGTTTGTGTATTTTATTAAAGAGAAATATTTACATCTCTGACTCTACTTATGATCTCTCCCTCTTTGTCATCCTAACTGCTTTGCTTTGTGTATTTTAATTTTTTTTTTTTTTTTTTGGTTTTTCGAGACAGGGTTTCTCTGTAGTTTTGGAGCCTGTCCTGGAACTAGCTCTTGTAGACCAGGCTGGTCTCGAACTCACAGAGATCCGCCTGCCTCTGCTTCCCAAGTGCTGGGATTAAAGGCGTGCGCCACCACTGCCCGGCTAAATATTTTTTAAATACATAGTGAGATACATTGATGTTCAAGACTATGATGTCTTTGTCAGGGAACTAACTGACCCTGTATTATGAAAGAGCTTTCTCCATCCATGCTTTTACTCTCTGTTCTGAAATTTCTTTCTCTGATGCTAGCAGACTGGTCCAGCTTTCTTGTGACTTGGGTTATGCACATCTTCCAATTTAAACAGTGCATTTGTGGGTAGCTCAGCGTTGACTCAACTTCTGAATCGGCCTGACAGCCTCTGTGTTTTAATGGGGACTCTGGGACCACTCTCACTTACTGTCACTATTGACATGGTTGGTACGGAGCCTCCATCCTTTCTGTCTGGTCTGCCTCTTCTTTTCCTTTCCCTCCCTCTTTTCCTCCTTCGCTCTTTCCTCTTTTCATTGTTGGATTATTTTTATGGCTCCATTTTCTTCCTTCTTATGGCTTATTAGACATGACTTCTATTTTTGTGTATTGGAGGTTTCCTAAAGGCCTGTTACAGACATGTCTACCTGGTATATGTCAGGTTGGGCGTTTGGAGAATGAACAAATGAAGCACTGAGTACCTTGTGCCCTAGCAAATGATTGCTGACAGTCAGTGACACCGTGATTGTCCTGTGCTGTCATTTCTGCACATTGGCTTTAATCTCTAGCTATGGCATTAGTCTCCTAAGTGAGGGCCCTGCGGACCCTCCTTCCTGGACCACCAGTGTGTTGGTGTATAGGGTCCTTGTCCTTCTTATTTGTTGTTGTTGTTTATTTTTATGTTGAGAGAGCATAGACCCCTCTCCCCATGGAAGAGAGATACTGTGACCTTGACTTCCTGTTGTTGAACCCCCCAAATAACAGTATTACCAAGAAGAACAGACACGTCATCATCTAAGTTTATCTCACTTGATCCACGCAAAGCCACATTTTCCCATTCTTGGAATGTCATGGTTTTTTCAGGGCTCTTGATTTTTTTTTAAGTATTGGACTTCCTGGTTATAAAAGAAAAACTTATGCTTTTGTTTTCTTTTCTTCTTTTCCAGCAAGTCACTGGCCGAAGTTTTGGTGATAAAGACTTCCGGACAGGGCTAGAAAATGGGATCCTTCTTTGCGAGTAAGTAGCACTTGTGTTCCCTTGGCTTATTTTAGGAATGCCCTTGATATTATTGTTTCTCTGTAAAATTTCCAGTGGAAGATTTTTTTCTTTTTATTTATTTACTTTTTTTTTTTTAAAGATAGGGCCTCATGTCTCATCTTGTAAATCTGGCTGGCTTAATACTCACCATATAGACCAGGATGCCCTTGTACTCACAGAAACCTGCCTGACTCTGCCTCCTGGATCTGGTCTCTAGTCTTTCTTATTTTTGACTGAGTCATAGTTTGAATCTGTGTGCTTTAGGAGAAACCACTGGAATAGGCAGGGGACGTACATGGAGAAAGAGTCTCCATATACAAAGGGCGTGGTGGGGACCATAGTCTTAAATTAGATGGAGAAACAGAACCCACAGGTAGGATGCAGTTCCCAATAATTTCAGCCCCAGTAGTTGCAAGGATGTGGGGCTGACTGAGCTACAAGGGGACACAGTGTTTTTGGACACTCAGGGCATCTTAACAGCAGGCCAGGATATGTTCTCACTAGTCCTACTGTGTGCAGGGCTTGGGTACATTGAACTTGCGTTGTTGATAGAGTTCCAGAGTAGATAGTCATGGCAGTGTCTGCTCTATTTTGGAGCAAGTCTCTGTCATAGAGCAGTTCTGTGAGTGTAGAGTTAGGAGCTTTCTAGAAAGTGTCTTTAGTCATAAAATAATCTAGAGTATTAATATTTACAGATGTATATGAGTTTAAACTTTTAACCAAGACTTCAAATTTTGAATGTATTCAATAGACTATAATTTCGGCACTGGTTTCTGTTTTAGTGAAGGGTAGTCTTATATCAGCTTGACACAAGCTAGAGTTACCTGAAAGGAAGGAGCCTCCATTGAGAAAATGCCTCCATAAGATCCAGCTGCAAGGCAGTTTTTAAATTAGTGATAGATATGAAAGGGCCCAGTTCACTGTGGGTGGGGCCATCCCTGGGCTGTCAGTCTCGGTTCTATAAGAAATCAGACTGATCAAGCCGTGGGGAGCAAGTCAGTAAGCAGCACTCCTCCGTGGCCTCTGCATCAGCTCCTGCCTCCAGGTTCCTACTCTATTTGAGTACCTGCCCGAACCTCCTTCTGTGGTGAACAGTGATGTGAAAGTGTGTGTCAGACAAACCCTTTCTTCCCCAGCTTGCTTTTCGTCATGGTGTTTCATCATAGCAATGGCAACCCTAACTAAGACCTGAAATTGGCACACTGTTCCTAAAAGTGCAATCTGAGGGTTTGATGGACATGCACAAGCCCGTTCTACACCCCCACCAAGCTATAACATAGAAATTTTCCCCTTAGTATTTCCCACCGAATCCCAGCTCCCTCGTGACTGCCCTGTCCCGAGCTTCCCCTCATCACAGCATGCTTTGACCTCTTCTTGAGCATTAGGTAAATTAAATCACATATGGCGGGCTCTTATTTTGGTGACTTTCAGAATATTGTTTGATGAGTTGAAAATTATGGGGATTGTAGAGTGAAAATGAAACGTTCAAGTTCTTTCTTTCTTTGGATCATTTAACCTCTTCTGGTCTCATTTTTCTTTAAATGGCAACACACATTTACCGCCCCACTGCATAGGCTCTTGAGGAACTCATCCTGTGGACAAGGTACTTTAGCGGGCTGCATAGTTCTTTATAAACACATTTATTTTGTAGATATTTTTTTCTACACAGTTTATGTCACATTCTCTTTTGTTTCTCCACTGCCCTTTGTTCAAAGAACAATTGGGGTCCCCAGATTGCTGTTTTGGTTCCCCTCTTCCCCTGGGGGGTACTCTTCTTAGACCTTCCTTTCCTCAGTGCCTCTCCTCCGTGTGTTCTATCTAAACCTGAGCTCATCTGTAGGTGAACTGCCATTAGTTCAGCATCTCCCAGAGCTGAGCTGAGTAGACAGGCTCCGAGCCACCCTTCTGGGACAACACTTGCAGCTTGCTTGGAGCTGCTCATACTTTCTGTTGAAGTGGGTCGGTGTTTTTGTCAACTTAACATACGCTAGAGTTATATGAGAAGAGAAAACCTCAGCTGAGAAAATGCCCCCATCAGATTTTACCTGTAGGCAAACCTGTAGGGCGTTTTCTTGATTGATGATTGACGTGGAAGGGCCCAGGTCACTGGACATGGTACCACCCTGGGCAGGTCGTTCTGGATGCTGAAAGAAAGCATGCTGAACAAGCCGTGGGCAGTAGTCCAGTAAGCAGCACTCTTCTATGGCTTCTGCTTTAGCGCTTGCCTCTGGGTTCTTGCCTTGAGTTCCTGCCCTGACTTCCTCATTTATGGAGTGTGAACTGGGAATAATTGTAAGATGAATAAACCGTTCCTCCTCTAAGCTGCTCCTGCTCGTGGTGTGTATACCGTTTACAGCCGTAGAAACCTAACTAGGCTAGGGTCTTTGATACCAGTTTTTGTCCACTTCAAATTTCTTCTAGAGAATCCTGCAGGCGTCTGCCTTTCTACTATATTGCCAGGAATGAGTCTGTCAGGAGCTGTACTATCTTGGGTTCAGAGTGGGCTCCCCTGAAGATAAGCTCAGGATTTAGAGACATTTGCACCTAAGATGTTCTTCCAGAGGAGAGGTTGGAGTCTCTGCACACACGCAGAGGCACTGTTGTCAGAACTTTTGCTATAATGAGTGTCAGGATGCTAAGGTAAGACCTTTAGAGCCAGGTCATGCTTAGGAAATACATGATCAGAACAGCACAGAGGACCAGGTAGGGGTTTCTTTAAATAAATAAAGAGCAGGGCCTGCTGATAGCCTGTCAGTGAAACAGAGGGAAATGGCCAATGAGGAGAATTAGCTATTGTTGTCTGGGCAGAGGGACAAACCCAAGATGGGTGAGTGTTCATCTGAGGCTCAGCCATGGAAGACTAGACCACTGTTGTGTTCGAAGAAATAAGTGTGTCGGTGGCTGAGGACCGGAGATTGATTCCTGGCTTCCATAGTAAGGATCCAACTTGCAGCCAATGTAAGCAGAGACTGCTCTTTTGTTCCCCAGCTGCTGACACCTGAAAAATTACACAGAAACTATATTAATTACAACACCATTTGGCCAATGACTCTAGCATATTCCTAGATAGCTCTTACATCTTAAATTAACCCATTTCTATCAATCTGCGTATCACCACGAGGCTGTGGCCTACTAGTAAGTTTCCGGCAGGGGTCTTTCTCCTTCAGCAGCTACATGGCGTCTCCCTGACTCCATCGATTGTCTCTCTCTATCTCTGTTTGGAGTTCCTGCCTGGCTTTACTCTGCTAAACCCTTGGCCAGAACAGCTTTATTCAGTAGCCAATAAAAGCAACAAACACACAGAAGGACGTCCCGCATCAAGCCTGGAAAAGCATCCTGAGCGGAATGAACTGCTTGGTGGCCCAAAGGAAGGGTCACGGGGACACATTTCTCCATCATAGCTTTGGAGGGGAAACCTGCTTCAGGAGCTAGAGAAACAAGTCATGGAAAAATGTCCAAGTTCAGGACTTACAGAACTGTAGGAAAAGTCAACATAAAAACACAGCTCTCACCTAAGAGGGAACGAGAGATAAGTTTATTCTGGAGCCAAATGTGAGTGATCACGGCCCAGAAATATATATATAGCTTTAATGTAGAAATAGACTTACAGAACCACGGTTCCCGCGGAGACCAGGAAAGCAGAAGCAACGGCTGGGAGCACACTCGCCAAATTTATAGGCAAACATTAGCCCGAGGCGAACACGCCCCCTAAGGGGTGGGACTTATCCCTACATCTCCCTTTTTTGTCTAAATAAGACAGAACTAAACCAAATACAACTATATACAATAATAACAAATAATAAATATAACAAACAATATTGAGAACAAAAGTTTTGCTAAACATTCTATCTCAAGGAGTCTAAATAATGTAGAGAGTAACTCCAATTATATAATCTTCAACTCTGTCAAAGATCTGAGAAGGGAATAAATATTACTTAACAAACGAGATATATACAAAATGTGCAACAATTGACAGAGGCAATTGACTACCTGGGCAATCACCCAAAGTCTCGTTTGCAATGTTGAGTCAACCAACTTTGGCTAAGGCCTAACATAACTGACATACCATTATTAAAGGCAAGGAACTTTTCAAAACTATCTTACCCTGTCTTGGCAGGATATGACAGTCCTGTTTTATCCATTGATGCACGCTCTGTATCTCTGTCAGTGGTTGAGGTATGGGCATTTCTTTGCCCAAAGGCCAGTTCTGCCAAATAGAAAGGCTCCAGGTGGAGTGTCTTTGGTGCTCAACATTCTCTCGGGAATAGAGCGGTGTTGCCAGGAGCAATTGTGTCTCACTATCACAAAACTCTGAGTTAGATTAAAGGCCATTTTCTACAGCTCTTTGAAGAGGTCGAAGATTATCTATTTATACTGAGTATAATCTCTATATATCTAGAGAACCTGATTAGTCTAATTATAAATGACAAACTTAGATGACTATTTATCTATATAATTCTCAATATCTATCTAACTTAAAGACTAAGACAATAAACAACTGTGTAACAAATGAGGATAATGACCTCCAAATATAAACACTGTACAAATATACATTGCAATATGGTAAATATATATCAATACACAAACATTATATAAGTATCTTAATCAGAGGTAGAAATGTACACTGCAATATGGTAAATATATACAATATATATTTATCAATACAATATATGTCAATACATAAAAAATGTTTTAAACAGAGATAGAAACATGCATGCATACAATAGTCAATATAATTTAACTTTGTATCAATATACAAGAATTGATACCAATATATTTGTCTAAAAGCAGTAACTCACAATTATAAATCTATTATCCCATCATTTTCCCTTTTTTTTTCCAAAATGATCCCTGAGCTTATAAAATTCCTCCCCCAATCTCCCAACCCCTAAATGATGTCCCTAAACCCAGGGGTAAACTTTACTGGGAGAGAGGACGTCGTCCTCTAGAATTACTTCCAGCTGTCATGGGGACGACGTTCTTTCTGAGGGATCCTGTGAAAGTAAAATGATGGTTAAATTTCAAGATCAATGTCTTTTAAAATTGCCAATAGTCTCTGAGTATTTTGTGCAGGTCTGGCCAAAATGTTGTATAAGATGTGCACCATTTCAGCTAACCAAGTTGGAACTGTCTTGTGCAGCTGGTACCCAAAGCAGGTCTTGTAGTAGCGCTATCAGTATCATGACGTCATATCAACCAGGTAGAGTTGTTGTTATGGGGCCTCATCTTCTTCCTGGAAACTTCAAATGTCACTTCTGTAAAAACTCATTGTTCATTGTGAAAAACTTAAACATTAATCATATAGACATACATATATATATATTCAATGAAAGGCATGATAGATATATTCAATGAAAAGTATGATAGATATGGAGAAAAGCAAAGATGTTTTCTAAACTCATATTTCTTTCTGTCCCATATCATGGCTCTTGACATGAGACAGAAACTCCAGAAACTCTCGGTTTTTCTCTTATTAACAGGCTTGGAACTGGAGAGGGACTGAGCCAGAGTCCAACTTCAAAACCAGCTCTATGTATTTATAAAGAAATGTTTAATAAGACATATATATATATAAAATTAATACTTACAAAAATGTGTCCATCCATCAGTAATTAAATATTCAGGGTCCCTTAATTTCTTTGAAGATGAGTATTTTCCTATGGAGATAAAAAAAGAACCCTGCCCCCAACCTAACTGTATTTCTTACCATCAGTATGCTCACCATCCTTGTGAATGAATTGCTATTTATCTTTTCCAAGTGGCTTCTCTTCTTCAAACCGAACCTTTATTAATTTTGACGGTATCCACAATTTTTCCTCACCTGTGGAGATAAGAGCAAAACCCCTTCCCCAACGTAGCACATCTCCTGGCTTCCATTGTGAGGTCAGCACATCCTTGAAATAAACTGGTTGATTTAGTTCAGTAGACTTTTCCATTATTCAATGTCTTTCTGCAGCTGTTGTTCCCTTCTCATTAGTGTTGAGAAAATTCAAGGTTAACAAAGCATTATGTAACCTATTTCTGGGGGTGTTTTCCACCCCTTTCTGTTTGTTCAACATATCCTTTATAGTTCGATTTGATCTTTCTATGACTGCTTGACCTGTAGGATTGTATGGTATACCTGTAACATGCTTGATATTGTAATAATCAAAAAACCATTTCATTTTCCTAGAAACATAAGCAGGACCATTATCCGTCTTTATTTGTGTAGGTATACCCATGATAGCCATGACTTCTAATAAATGAGTGATTACTGAATCAGCTTTTTCTGAACTTAAAGCAGTTGCCCACTGAAAGCCTGAATAAGTGTCAATGGTGTGATAAACATATTTTAATTTGCCAAATTCTGCAAAGTGGAACACATCCATCTGCCAGATTTCATTCCTTTGGGTGCCCTTTGGATTAGCCCCTGCAGGCAGTGGCGTTTGGTTATAGAAAGAGCAAGTAGGGCATTTCTTTACAATCTCCTTAGCTTGTTGCCATGTAATTGAAAACTCTTTCTTCAAACCTTTGCTATTAACATGATGTTTTTTATGAAATTCAGAGGCTTGTAGCACACTACCAATCAATAAGTGATCAATTTCTGCATTACCTTGTGCTAGAGGACCTGGCAGACCCGTATAGGATTGGATGTGTGTTATGTACATAGGGCAAAGCCTGTTCCTGATCAAATCTTGAACCTGGAGAAACAATGAGGTTAGTTCAGTATCATCAGGTATAAATTCAGCAGTTTCAATATGTAAAATAACTCTTTCTGCGTATTGTGAATCAGTAACTATATTAATAGGTTCTTTAAAATCCCTTAGCACCATAAGAATGGCATATAATTCCGCCTTCTGGACAGAATTATACGGACTTTGTTCCACCTTACCCAAGTCTTCTGATTTGTAACCTGCCTTTCCTGATTTATTGGCATCAGTATAGATTGTACGGGCTCCAGTTATTGGAGCATCACGGACGATTCGAGGAAGAATCCAAGAAGTTCTCTTTATGAAGTTAAGCCTCTTGCTTTTTGGATAGTTGTTATTAATGTCTCCCAAAAAATTAGCACAAGCTCTTTGCCATGGTTCATTATCTTCCCATAATTTCTTTAGTTCATCAGCAGTGAAAGGCACTATAATTTCTGCTGGGTCTATGCCTGCTAGTTGACGAGGTCTCAGCTTGCCTTTTAAAATTAACTCAGCGACTTTTTCCACATAAGTTTTCAGTTTCTTACTTGGTTTATGTGGTAAAAAGATCCATTCCAAAATAATACCATCTCTCTGCATTAAAATTCCTGTAGGAGAAATTTTTGATGGTAGTATCACGAGAATACAATGGAGCTCTGGATTCACCCTGTCCACATGTGCCTGTTGTAATTTTTCCTCAATCATTGTCAGTTCCTTTTCTGCTTCAGCTGTTAATTCTCTGGGACTGTTTAAATCTTTATCACCATCCAAGGTTTTGTTCAAATGAATTATTAGATCAGGTGTTATTCCAATAGCTGGTCGTAGACTGGAAATGTCTCCTAAAAGTCTTTGAAAGTTATTACGAGTCCATAGGCGATCTCTCCTAATTTGTGCTTTTTGTGTCTTAATTTTTTGCAAACCTATGTTATAACCTAAATAATTAACAGAATTTCCCTTCTGAATCTTTTCAGGAGCGATTTGCAATCCCCATTTAGGTAAAAGTATCTTTATTTCTTCAAACAGTCTGTTCAAGGTATCCATGTTTGAATCGGATAACAAAATGTCGTCCATGTAATGGTATACTATAGATTTGGGGAATTTCTTGCGTATTATTTGCAATGGTTGGTTCACAAAATATTGGCACAGGGAGGGGCTATTTAACATACCCTGGGGGTGGACGGTCCAGTGGTACCTCCTCGAAGGTTGAGAATTTTTATAAGTAGGCACTGTGAAGGCAAATTTTTCTCTATCTTCTTTTTGCAAAGGTATAGTGAAAAAACAATCCTTTAAATCAATAACTATGAGAGGCCATCCTTTTGGTAATAAAGAGGGCAAAGGAATTCCAGATTGCAGAGGGCCCATAGGTTGAATAACCTTGTTGATGGCCCTGAGATCTGTCACCATTCTCCATTTACCTGATTTTTTCTTAACCACAAATACAGGAGAATTCCAAGGGCTGGTAGATTCTTCTATATGTCCAGCATCTAGTTGTTCTTGTACCAGCTGTTCTAAAGCCTGTAACTTTTCCTCAGCTAAAGGCCATTGCTTTGTCCATATTGGTTTCTCAGTCAACCATTTTAGAGGCAAGGCTGTTGGTATCTCTGAAGGGACATCAATTGCTTGTTCTTGTACAGCCCGAATGACCGGTTTTCTCCGTTTGTAATATTTTTTAATATTATTCTCAGAAATACAGGCTCTAGAAGTAGCAGGAATGTTAATTTCTGTATTCCATTGTTGTAATAGGTCATGACCCCATAAATTCATTGCGATATTGGCTACATATGGCCTTAATTTTCCTATTTGTCCCTCTTGCCCTATACATTCAACCCATCTCGTGCTCTGCCTTACTTGAGATAGGGTTCCAATTCCCAGGAGCTGAACATTTACATTCTGAAGAGGCCAATACGGATGCCAAGATTCTGGGGTAATGATACTTACATCAGCACCTGTGTCCAGCAGGCCAGTAATAAAAATGCCATTTACACACACTCTCAGTTTAGGTCTTTGATCATTTATAGAAGTTTGCCAAAACACATGTAACTTATCTTTCTGATCATTATTGCTTGTAACAGTAGGCATGGGGCTTCCTAATTGTCCTGACGAGGCACGTTCTCTGCAGAAACTGGAAATGACTGAACCATGTTTGCCATCGGGGCCTGTGAGGCTCCCCCTCTCTTGTTTCCCGTCTGTATCAGGTTGCCTTGTCTATCTCTTGTAGACCTGCATTCATTCGTCCAATGTCTGCCTTTTCCACATCTTCTACATAAACCTGAAGGCTGAGTCCTCCTCTTCCTGTTATTTCTAGAAGATGCATTATTATTATTATTATTTCTGAAAGATGCATTATTATTATTATTATTTCTGAAAATCCGTTGTCTACAATTCCTTTTCATATGACCCATTTTGCCACAATTAAAACATTTGGTATTCTGGTGTCTCCTTTTACCATTGGAAATTGCTTCTTCTACCCATGCTTCAGTGCCATAATCAAATGTATCAACATTGAGTGTATGCAAGACCCATTCTTCCAAGGGAGCTGATCTGAGCTTTAAAGGGCCCAAAATCCTTTTGCATTCCTCATTTGCATTTTCATAAGCCAAGGACTCAATCATTATACGTCTTGCTTCTGGGTCAGATATCCCTATTTGTACAGCCTTAGTTAATCTTTGTAAAAAGTCACTAAAGGGTTCTCTCTGACCCTGTTTAACTCTGACAAATGATTCCATTCTCTGTCCTGGGTCTTGTACCCTGTCCCAAGCCCTTAAGGCTGCTGTAGTACACATGGAGAGTGTGTTTTCATCCAAATTAGCTTGTTCCTGAGGGTCGGAAAAGAGTCCTTCACCTAGAATTTTATCTAGGGAAATGTCAACTCCCTTCGCTTTTTCCTGCTGTTCTAAGAGTCTAGCCTCTTGCCTGAATAAGCATTTCCATTTCAATTGCGGTCCACTCTCAAGTACCGCAGAGCTCAGCTGGAGCCAGTCCGAGGGGGTTGCCTCTGCTTGTTGTGGCCCAAGTTCTTAGCCTCTCTTTAACAAAAGAGGCTTGCATCCCAAAAGTCATGACAGCCTGTTTTATTTCCTTGAGATCATTCATACGGACAGGCTCCCATGTATCCTCCTTGATGACCCTAGGGTTTTTGGAACCAATCACCTTCTCTGTTGTTATTACTGGAAAGGCAGGTAGAGCTGTAGGTAGAGCTTTGTGGAAATTGTCCCGGAGAGATTTACCCACAGATGTAGTTAAAATTTGCCTTTCTACCCTTTGCTCTTCTTCATTAGAATTTAGAAATTCCTCAATCTTTTCAATTCTATTCATCATTGCCTTCTGCAATGTCTGAATCTCCTGTCCAGAATTATGTTCCAAAGCCTTCATTGAGGATTCTAAAGTATGAAGTTTGTGTGTTAGAGATAACATCTCATCTTTGGACATAATTTTTATGGCATAAACCGTGCCTTCTTGTATTGACAATCTTTCCGTCAATCTGTCATAAGCTTTAGACAAAATCTGATTGTCACATTCGGCAGTTTTGATTCTCTCAGTTAATGTTTCATTTCCTACAGAAAGGGACTGAAGCTTACAATCCAAATCAGGTGTTCCCTCTTCCATAGTAATGAATTTCTCCTTAATATCAGCCACTAATGTTTCAGTTCCTACAGAAACGGACTGAAGCTTACAATCCAAATCAGCTGTTCCCTCTTCCATAGTAATGAATTTCTCCTTAACATCAGCCTGGAGAACTTCAAACTGATTCTTGAGAAGATTGTTGTCATTCTCAATTGTTTTTAAGCATTCAATCTCTGCCTTAAGAATCCTGGATTCGTCTCGTAAAGACTTTATCATATTTCTATTATCAAACCATTTAGTGCCAATGAAAAATATGAATCCCAGAAGGATCCATAGATGTGGGGTGATAGACACCTCTTGTAAAATCTCCCACATGGTACAATTAAAAAAACTGTTAAATTCTTGAACAGTAATGTGTTCAGACATTTTATTTATAAAAGAAAATTTTTTTTACCTGCAATGATCGGTTCCTGCCAGTGGTGGTCTCTGTGTTTTTGGAGCCTGTCCTGGAACTAGCTCTTGTAGACCAGGCTGGCCTCGAACTCACAGAGATCCGCTTGTCTCTGCCTCCCAAATGCTGGGATTAAAGGCGTGTACTACCACCGCCTGGCCGGCCTTAAACTCACAGAGATCTGCCTGCCTCTGCCTCCCAAGTGCTGATATCAAAGGCGTGCGCCACCACCACCCGGCCAAGTCGCTTTGTATCAGACCAAATCTGCCGCTGTGGCGGCTTTTGTTGCAAACCCGCAGGTACTTGAGTTTCTGCTAATTCAGGCAGTGGGGTTCCATGGCAAACTTAGCCAAGGCAGGCAGAATGGGCCTGTGTGGCCGAGTGTGTCTTGGACTCAGCACTGGGGCCCGAGTCACGAACTAAAAAACAGCACCCGGGAGGGTGCTGTGTTAGCTAGCGGGCTACCTGCTTGAGTCGGGGGCAAAATAGCCTACGTTGGACGCCAAAATGTAACAGCATAAACGAATGCAGACAGATTGTAAATATATATATATATATATATATATATATATATATATATATATATATATTCAATGTAGAAATAGACTTACAGAACCACGGTTCCCTCGGAGACCAGGAAAGCAGAAGCAATGGCTGGGAGCATGCTCCCCAAATTTATAGGCAAACATTAGCCCGAGGCGAACACGCCCCCTAAGGGGTGGGACTTATCCCTACAGTGTGTTGTGGAGGTGCAATGCCGAAATGACCTGAGCCCCTTGCTGAGAGTTTCATAAGAGGTCTGGGACCAAAGTGTGACAAAGCTCCAAGTGTCACGTGTACGTGATAAGTGTCACACTATCAGAAATAGGAACCAAGTGCTACACCGTTTTCTTGAGGATGTATGGGTCCATGAAGAAGCCCCTCCTGGGTTGGAATTGTGACTACGGCTGTCCAGACTGCCTTGAAATCACTCTAGAAGGGGAAGTTTTTGCCTTTCTGTTCTACCATGACTTTGTCATTCAGACAGACCTCCAAAGAATTTCACATAGATATGAGACTGGCAAATTATGGTCCTCTGCTTATTTTTGTACCGGACACCTTGTTCGGAATAGTCTTTATGTATTAAAATGCCTTTTTTAGAGGAAGTGGATGAGCCCCCATAGGACTATGAGATTGACTTTAGATATAAATTGCTTATTCTTATAAAGCGAGGTGATTGAATTTGATCAATGCAGGATATCATTTTGGTAAATCAAGTATTTTTTTAAACCGAAGAATCACTCAGGAATTTCTTTCAACTTTTCCCTTCAACTTTTTATTTTGAACAATTTCAAACGTATAGAGAACCCGTAATAATATACAGATACCTGTATATCATGCACCCAGGAATACTGATTACTCTCCTTTTGCTATATTTATGTTATTTATTTGCATACATACCTCTTTTTGCACTAAGCATTTGAGAGTGAGCTACAGATATCATGAAACTCAGTTCCTAAGTTCTCGAATGTGCATCATCTAAGTCCAAAGATATTCTCCTGTAAGACATTCAGCCACACCCAAAGCCGTGTGAGAAAGCACAGTGAGACATTCAGTGTGACTCTGCTTGGCACTCCACCACTAGCTGTCCCTATTATTGTCAGTGGAACTAGGCCAAAAGCCAATTATGGTGATGACGTGGTCAGCGCCCCCCTGTGTCACCGCGCACCCGTCTGCGCTCTCCCAGGGGCTGCCAGCTAGCAGCAGGGTGAAGGAATTTGCGTTTTACTTCCTAACTTCTCTTGTCTGGTTGGTGAGCAAAAACTGGGCAAGACATATTGAGCCCCTTTCAAACCCGCTCATCTGTGAATAATGAACTTTGGCTGGCAGGGCTTGGGAACTAGAATGCTTATTTCGCAAACAAAAACCCTGACCACTGTACTGATGTCACCTCCTCCTGCTTCTCCAGTTTGCAGTGGCTTCTTCCTCGGGCAGCCTGTGTAGAGCTCTCCAGGCAGACCCAGTGGGTTTCTCTCTGTGGCTTCAAGGTTCCATTTTTAATCTTACTCTAATATTAACGCAGAACTCTATCTCTGTTGCTTACACTAGACCCCCAGCTTCTTGAGAATGCTTTTGATATATCCTTGTATTTTCCTCACTGGGCACTGGCTTGGCATGTAACATCTGCACCAAATACTTGTTGAAACTGAGACCCAGTAGTAAAACCTATGCCTAGGGCATCAGTAACTACCCTTGTCTCCCTTCCCACAATGTTGTTATTCTCTCTCTCTCTCTCTCTCTCTCTCTCTCTCTCTCTCTCTCTCATACACACACTAACACACACACACACACACACACACACGCAAATTTAATACAAAGAACATATCACTGAATACCAGGGCAGTGAAGGCTGGAGTATCTGTTCTCTTTAAGTATGAGATTGTCCGCTGGGACCCTGATTTTTCTAGATGGTAAGGAGCTGCATGGATGAGTCTTATTTTGCCAACATGTTCCCATGGAATGCTATGAGTACGTGAGTCTACAGATAAGTGACCAATAAAGAAAGCTGCAGTGGGTTTTTGTCTCTGTTCTTATGCTGCCAAAATAATTTTCTGAAGATAAGAAATCAGCTGGTCCACTCTTGTTTATGCTGTCCCTGATAAATGAGCTGCTTGCTCTGAGAAGGAGGGCTTGTCTTGGATTCCTGTCATGATTTCAGCATGAGATGTGGTATGCACAGATATGACTGGCCCTCTATGGCAGATGGGAGCCGATGGTACAGCTCTGTTTGGAGGACTTCTTGTTATGAGGGGGACTTGTGGTGTGTTGTCCATGCAAAGCAGAGCACAGCCCAGCCCAGCCCAGCCCAGCACATCACAGCCCAGCCCAGCCCAGCAACAAGTTAGGCACCGAGGGGTATAAGCAGGAACGTGAGCATCATTTTCAAAGACTTCATAATGTGCTTCTAGAGTGATCTCGATCCCCCCCCCCCCCTCTCTCTCTCTCTCTCTCTCTCTCACACACACACACACACACACACACACACACACACACACACACACAATGTGGTGAAGTTAGAGGAGAAATCGGTGTCTCAATAAATGTAGACATGAACAAGATTTGATTTCCAGGGTTTAATAAAAGGGTAAAAGGGGGATATCATTGTGATTTGGTGAACAGTTATGAAGGAGATAATTTATCAGTTGTGTTTCATTTTACATAGGCCAAGGGAAGCACTCATTTTTATAGGAGAACTATTTTTAGTTTTATTTTGTGTTTTTTTATTCTTCTTTCTCAATGTTTTCACAGTGCTTCTGGTCACAAATAGTAGCCAATTCTCCAACACCAGCCAGGTGTCCCGTAACATCTTATTCTTAAAAATTACTTTTAGTTTCTTTTTTTAAAAAATTTTATGTGTCTGATTGTTTGGCCTGCATGCACCACACGTGTGCCTTTTGGAGGTCAGAAGAAGGCATCGGATCTACTGGAACTGAAGTTACAGATAGTTGTGAGCCACCATGTGAGTGCTGGGAACTGAACTCACATCCTCTACAAGAGCGATAAAGCCTCTTTATCACTAAGTCATCTCTCCAGCCACCTCTTAGTCTTGACACTAACTGGAATCAGTGCATATTCCACAAGGTAAGGGCTCTATGCCACAAGACCATACCCTCGTCAGCCCCATGGGTTAGCCAGGGCAGCCGTCTCACTCAGCTACAGATTGGAGGAGCCTGGGATCTCCTTCTTTGGGTTTTATCAACTGCTAAACTGGTGTTTCAGGAATGAGACAAATGCCTTGGGTACATATACTAGTTTATCAGAAGGGTTACTAAGGAGAAACTGTGATGAAGAGATGGCTTTGGGTAAGGTATGAGGCAACAGACATGGGGCTGGAGAGCCCTCCCCGGGGGGGCGGGCAGGTCACACTAGCATCTGACAGCCAGCAGTGCAAAGTCTCTCCTTGCCTGTTCTTTAGAGACTTCTTATGTGACTCCATCACATAGGCCTGCTTGGTTGTTAGCTCCCCTTCCCCAAGGATGGAAGTCACACTGGAAGTTTGAAACTTCTTCTTAGCTTTGATTTTTCTAGTGATTGGGTTTCTATTGAAACACCCACCAAGCATCACCTCTTGCAACAAGAGATGCTCTTGTCCCTCAGGAAATTTCATGAAGAATTCTGCCTCAGTGACCGGGATCGAAGACCATTCCCATCACTAGGGAAGTCATAAAAGTTTAACGGGATGTATACCAGAAACCAGGGGCAACGTTTCTTTTCTTTTGTTTTGTTTTTTTCGAGACAGGGTTTCTCTGTGTAGCTCTGGCTGTCCTGGAATTCGTTCTATAGACTAAACTGGCCTCAAACTCACAGAGATCTGCCTGTCTGCCTCCTCTCAAGTTCTGGGATTAAAGGCGGGGGCCACCACTGCCTGGATAGCAGGGGCAAAGATAAAAGAGAAGGTTTTGTTATAGGCCACAACATCGTGGCATTCTATTTAGGAACAGCAGCAGGAAGGAAGGTTTGGAGTCAGAGAGAAGTGGTTGGTAAACAAGAAGAGCTGACTGGCAGTTGGTAACAGAGGGGATACTTCTTTCTGTAATTCAATGCAGCATTTTCTAAAGAACATATTTTTATTTTATGTATATGGGTGTTTTTCCTACATGCATGTTTTTGTACCACTGGTTTAAAGTTTCAAAAAGAGGCCAGAAGAAGGCTTTAGATCCCCTGGGACTGGAGTTACAGATGGTTGTGAGCCACCATGTGGGTACTGGGGATTGAACCCTGGTCCTCTGGAAGAGCAGCCAGTGCTCTTAACCACTGATCCATTTCTCTATCCCTCAGTGGGCATCTAAAGTGCACTTACAGATGTGATAACACTCTTAATGATAGCACACAATGCTGTGAAGTCAGGCAATGAAGGAGGCTTATCAGGTCCGGTTTCTGAATCCTAACTCAATGTGGGATATAAATCTTAGGTTGACTTGTGGAAACAGCATTTAGGTGGAGAGTTTAAGGGAATCCAGCAACTTTTTTTTTTTTTTACTACCAAGGAAGATGAAATGGAAAATAAACTTGTTGTAGATGGCAGAATGCCATGGAGGAATACTATACATCCAACAAGAAGAAAAATGAGCTTGAGAAGAACTGCAGATAGACATGCTGGGCTAAAATGTGGGAAGCAAGGCTTAGGCGTAATTTTCTGTCCCACTTGCCAGTTCCCAAACAACTACACAGACACATATTAATTATAAATGTTTGGCCAATAGCTTAGGCTTGTTACTAACTAGCTCTCACAACTTAAAATTAACCCGTATTTCTTATCTGTGTTCTGACACACAGCTCAGTACCTTTTTTTAATATGGCATGTTCATCTTCCTGCCATGTCTGTTCATCTTCTTGCCATGTCTCCTGGGGACTCTGCCCTCCTTCATCCCAGAACTCTTTCCTTGTCCTTAAGTCCTGACTAACCTCTTTCTGCCTAGCTCTTGGTCATTTGGCTCCTTGTTAAACCAGTGAAAGCAACCTATCTTTATAGTGTACAAAAGATTATTCCATAACAACAAGGCATGGGTTAGGGAGAGCAGGTTTAGAAGGGCTCTGTGAGCCACACAGAGATTTAGAAGTCTGACCTCTAGAGTGGGAGAAATGAGAATATTGATGAAATAATTGGGGTAGAGTGTGTTCATTGACTAAAAATGGACTTTTAAAAAGAAGTCAATCTATCTGTTGTGAATGACAGATGATGGCCTGGGCTCTTGACCCAGCTGGTCAGGGTCCTCTGTTTCTGGGGAAGGGTTGAGGTTTCAGTTTGGGCAGGTCAAGTCTGTGATACAGAAATTCACCCAAGGGGGAGACTTGTGAGCTTTGAGAAATGAGGGCTTGGAGCTTAGGAGGCTGTCAGTGGACTTGGCCTACTCAAATCAGATCAGAGAACCTTGGTGAGATGGCATGGGTCAGCTGTGAGGTGCTGTAGGGTCCCAGGGAAGGAGTACCCCTGGAGCATCTGGAGAAAGGAGCAGAACACATCTCAGTTTGTGGGAGTGTCTCTCTTGTTCCAGGGAAAGGAGGAAGATGGGAACAAAGGAGCTGTCAGAGAGCTGAGAGGAAACCAAGAAAGTGTTGTCATGGAAACTAAGGTGGCTAAGGAGACTTTCAAGAAGCTAGACCAGCCTCCGGTGTTCCCTGCCTAGATACTGCTTACCTCAGGCTGAGTACGTCTTGCCCCAGTAGTAGAGGAGACACTGGGGGCCTTTGCTAGTGAATGACATCAAATTATCATTCCCCCCAGGGCTGCATTAGATGTACCTCGTGTTTTTCATCATCTCCGTGGACTACTCTTAAAGATCTCATGTGGTATGAACAGCATATGCAGTGCTTTCCTGAACCACTGAACATGCAGGAAGGGATCACCCTCACCCGATGGCTTGGGAATATAGTGACCCCACAGTTACAAACCAAGATGGCACCGAAAAGGGAGGGTAAATAGATGAGCTACAGACACAAGTGGTGATTGGGGCTGTCCTCTGATAACTGGGGTGCGTGCTCATCGTATGGGTTGACCATTAATTCCATACTGGTGTTTTCAGAATCTCATTGTTTTGTGCTTGGTCTGTGACCCTCCTCTCACTCAGTGTTCACAGACCTGAGCAGCTGAGCAGCCTGGATCCCCCCAAAGCCCCTGTGAAGCCAATCACATGGAGGCGACCTAGGGTGTTGGAACTCACTTTATCTTTGGACTCTTTGTCTGGGGCTTTTTCACCAACCCAGATTCTCACTCCAATCTTAGCACACTCGGGTCCTTTTGCCGTTGCCCATTCTGGCCCTAGCAGGCTGTTAAGAACTTGATAGGCCTTTTTTGTAGGTTTCTCTCTTATTTCTCTTGCCAAATCACAGTTGGCCCCACTGACTTGGCCTGTCTCCAGCTTTCGGGCACTAAGACTCATTAGGCTTTCAAGTTCAAGTGAGGACAGTTTGAGCTGCTTTCTCCCTTCCCCCCGAAGATCGATAGTGAAAAACTGCTTTTTGTGTGATGATTGGCCAAGGCAAAGACTGGGTATTCCCAGCAGCCTGCTGTCACGAACAAGGCACACATATGGACATCATGCCAGGCCAGTGTGCAGGGCTCTCATGATGGGCAGAACGGCCCCCTGGTCCTCCACACGTCAATAGCTTGTTGGCAGAGTTGTTCCTGTCAGCTGTCCTTTCAGCATCACTTACAGAGGCTTCCTGGGGAGCTCCTGTGAGCATTCCAGCATCCTGCATTAGCAACATGCTCCCCCTCATCCATCTTTGTAATATTTTTCCCATTTCAAGTGATGTCATCCTTGTCACAGTTTCTTTTCTCTTCATTCAGACTTTTGAACAACACAGATCTTAGATCTTGGAGCTGGTTCTGGTACTTCTTGTCAATGTGTTTGAAATTTATTTCAAGGTAATTATCATTCAATAACTGTTTCCCCACCCAGTATGTGGTGGTTTCTTCCACCTCATCAGCCTGTGCCTTGATAAACATTGAGACTTCTATCGACTTAAAACGGCTTAATTAGTCTCTTGCTTCCTGAAGACATTTCGTATACATGGATGAGAATGACCAGTTGCCTTAAAGACTGTCAGAGACCTGCAGGCTTCACTATGGAGTGCTGTGTGGCAGAGGGAAGCAGCTCTGCCCCTTTGCCCACCTGGTGAGGTTCCATGCTGGATTAGGCTTTCCAGTATTTAAGATTTAAGAGGATTTAGTAGCTCCATAATTGAAGTTCCTTAATAATTCATTTTTTGATTGCCTCTCCTGGGCTGTCAAGCTGGGTGGGCTGACTTCCCATGATGAAGTGTGTAAAATCCTATGTCCGCCATTCTTGCTCAGTGTTTTCTTTGGTTACCTACAGGAGAGGGCCCTTTCCTAAATAGCCTACCGAGGGCCTGCCTTATGAATGGTTTCTTTTTAAAGTGAACTGCGAAAGTCGACTTCCTTCTTTTTATTAGAGCAAACAAAGAGGGAAGGAGATGGAAAAATGAGGCTGCTGGATGTGGTTAGCTCCAGTGCCCGCCTGCCCTTAGGCTGCTGTGGATTGTTCTGGAAGGCTAATTTTATGGCGGAGGAAACTTGCTTACCTCATCACAGGTGGAAAGTGAAACATGAATTCATGGGTCCTGGTGCTCCCCTCAGGACATGAGAGGGTTCCATTGACAGGTACCCGGTGTCCCCGATGGCTGGGTGCTCCATTTCCATGGTGTGTATCCGTGCTGCCCTGTGCACTGGCCCCAGAGTTTGAGCTATTATTCCTGCTGTTGGCTCTGTGCTTCCCCATTCCACAATTGGCTGCACTTCATTCCAGTTCCTGGCCAGTTTCATCCCTCTGAGTCCTAAACGCTCAGCCACACTGGGCACCTGGCCCTCCACTAGCTGACACTGTGCTGTGTCCTGCGTTCAGTGCTTTGTATGCACGTGGCTATGGCCACCTACCGTTTGAAATGCTCTTTTCCGTGTTTTTTATTTGAAAGGTATTTGGGTTGTGCCAAGATTTAGTAGTTGGTCTTACACATGGCAGTACTCATGATAATTGTAGTTTTCTTTTTAGCTTGATTCTATGTTCTGTGAAGCAATGACAGCAATAGTTAGCCCTCTCTTACTGTAAAACAAAGCATCCAAGACAGGAATCTTTAAAATTAATAAAGGTTTCTGCTTGCAGTTTAAGGGGTTTCTATCCGTGGTTGATTGCCTCTTGCTTTTGAGCCTATGTTAAGGTTCAAAAGCCAATTGAAAAAAGGACATCATGACAAGAGTACAAGGTGAAAGGAACCTGTTCATCCCCAGGCAGGGGAGAAGTGGAAGAGGGAGGCAGTGTCTCTTTCCGGGCACACCTGCAATGACCACCTGTCTCTCTGTAACACTCCTCTCGAAAAGACCAAAAGTCTTCACCAAAATCCAACAGCGCCACACTGGAGACTAAGCATATAACACACAGGCCTTTGGGGGACATTTTCAATCTAAATTACAGCAAAACTCACGTCACCCATCTTTGTTTGCCCAATGGTTCTTGTACAGGGCAGGCATGTAATAGGCATTTGAAGGACGCATGCAGAGAGGGAAGATTATTCCGAGGTTAGTGTATTTATAACTAATACAATATACTAATATAACAGTATTATATATATAATATATATATAATAATATAACAGGCCAGTAGATGTATATTAAGCCTGGTCTATCATAATCTATAATAGATGCTAGAGCTAAATTTAAGACCTAACCAAACAATAAAGATCACAGAAAACAGGATTTACCTGGATTAGGCAATGGTTTTTACACATAACATCATACTTACAGTCATAAAACAAGATAAATAGGATTCTGCCAAGACTGGTTTTTCTTGTTGTCATTTTGAGATATAGCCTTTCCATGGTCTTAAACATACCATGTAGTCAAGTCTGACCTTGAACACACGATTCTCCTGCCTCGTCCTGCTTACCGCCAGGATTAAAATGGGTCACAGTTGCTGACAAGTAGGCATCTTGTTCTTCAAATGGTACCATGTGCACCTACCTACACAGTGGGAAAATACATGAAAGGATAAGGGACCTTTCTCTAGAATCTGTAAAGAATGCTTGCTACTTAATGACAAAAAGGATGAACAACCAAATGTGAAAATGGACAAAAGATGTAAATAGACATTTCTCTAAAATATCCAAAATAGCTATAAACACGGGCAAAAAGTACATGAAAAGATGCTTGATGTCCTTAGATCCTTAGTACCCAGAATCCTTCTGACCTAGCAGTTACAGTTCTGAAGGACATGCCCAAGGGGCATGAAAGGCAGATCTAAAAACTCATACACAGATGCTCCCAGTCACATTATTCGTAATAGCCAACTGGTGGGAACCCCCAAATGCCCATCAAATGACGAGTGTTCTCTCTATATAGTGCCCTTTGGTTTCATTGTAAGGAGGAATGAAGTACTGATGTATGCCCCAGTGTGGATGACCTGAGTGGAGGACGTTAGTCACAAAGACCACATCCTCTGAGGCCATTTGGATGAAATATCCAGAACAGGTAAACCTATACGCAGAGAGTGGATTAGCAGTTCCCTAAGGCAAGGCATTGTGGGTGTGTAAGAGAGGAAAGAACGCAAATGGGCTTGGAGTTTCTTTTAGGGGAAAGGAGATTAAAGTTAGTCGTAGGGATGGCTGTAATAATCACAATAGCTGTTGGAGTTTATATTTCTAATGGTCAAGCTGTAGGTGAATAATACTTCATTAATAACATACACACATATTTAAATTTATTTTATTTCAAAAAGTCCAAAATATCATCTAGATGTACTTCTGGCTTTTTTTTAAAAAAATGTTCTGTCCTTACTGGTATGACACTCTAATGTATTATCTGTATTTTAGAACTTCACTGATGACATTATATTCTCGATTGATTATATATATAAATATATATAATATCTATATATAGATATAAAATCTCTCTGTGTCTATATATACATATAATATATATGTATTATAAGAGAGGTTCTTGTTTAGATAAGTGTGACCTCTCAGACTTGTGTGCTCTTGCCTACCTGGCACAGGTGATGAGGACCCAACATGTCTGATGCCCACATCTGGCCCTCCCCTACCTGGCCTCAGGAGCAGAGACCCTGCACTTTGGTTGCAGAGCCCCTGAGGTAGAATGGCAGGTGCTATGCGAGGAGAGTTGTCACTGGTGTCTTGCTACTCGTCCTTACCCCATTAGTGTACCCCATGACATATCACAAAGGGACTCTGCTGCCTCCTTTGGGGGCAGCCAGCTTCCAGCTGTCCTCTGGAGTGATCAAGACAACACCCCTCTTTCTATCCTGCTCCCACAGATCAGCAGCCACTCCATGAGGTGAGAGCTATGGAGAGTGGCCTGCGAGCCTGTCAGATGACCCTGCTGCTCTCTGGTTGCCTGGAAGCAGTTTTGAATGTGGACCTCAGAGAATGATTTCGCTATGATCAACAAAAGTTGCAAAGTTATGAGTGGATCTGTGGTCTGTTGTAGTTTCCAAATTGATGTTTAAAGCTTTTTAAAGACTTGATAGTTATTAATTTCCTATCAATTCAGTCAACAAACAAGCACTAAGGCCCTGCCTGGGACTGGCCTCTACCCTAGCTAAGATTGCAGAGAGGCTGGACTCTTCCTAATCAACTAGATTTTCTGTGATTTGGGATAAGTTGGGAAGCCAAAGAGCTTTGGAACCTGGTAATTGAGGACAACAATCTCTTTCTAGGGAATGCTTCAATAAAGAGGCAGCATTTAAGATGTATTGTAAAGAATGGGTAGAAGTTTATTAGACCGTAAAGGACTTGGTAGGTGGAGCTGTCTAAAGACAGAAAACTGCAGGTCTATGAAAGTACTTAGTCACAGGAAGGGTGGGCTAGGGCCAGTGCATGTGCATGGTGGGGCGGATTGGGATGTGAGATCAGGATCAGAGCCGTTTGTGAGAGGGATTGAGCAGCTTGTTGCAGAGGTTCCAGCAGCACATAGTGAGCAATTGTAGCCAGGGTCATTCCTACATAGAAGAACAGTGATTTGGGACATGAACCCTGTGATGGAGACTTTGATAACTTTTTTCCTGTTCTCTAACATGAATATGTGTAACTGTAATTTTGTGCCCCTCCCCCAGCTACAGGAGCTGTAAACAGGCTCCCTCCACCTGTCTCATTCTGTTCACCCACAGTGCAAATTCCTACTATGTACTTCCCAGTTCTTAAGTTCCCTTCTTTGTTCGTCGTTTAAAACATGGGTTACCTCCCCAAAGAATGACGTGTGCTCTTGTTTGCCTGTGGCCCCCACACCATCTGAGTCTGTGGCAGCCCTGCTGTAGAACCCAGGCCCATGAGTGTGCCCAGGGTTAGTGGGGGTGCATGTGGAGATGAAGTGCAGACCGAACAGGAAGCACACGGTTCTAATTGGTCTCACTACAGCAGGATCTCCCAGTAACAGAAAGCACACAGTCCTAACGGGTCCTGTTACAGCAGGATCTCCCCTTTTGAGATAGCAAGATCCTCTGCAGCCATTGACTCCCCCACCTACCCGTCTCTTCAGAACATCAAGTGAGGTGAAGCCAGGAAGCCTTGAAGAGTTAACTCTCAGCTAGCCTTTGACAGAAAGCAGGACCAGTGCCTAGGATGGAGTCCCAACCTCGATGTGTTTGTCCTTAGAGCCCTCACTGCCTTCCCGTGTGGGCATCCTCCCTTCCTTCCTCCCGTCCTCAGCTTTTCTGTCACCTTCTGCCCTCTCCAGGGGATGACGCCCATGTAGAGAACTCATGAGCTCACTTGCTCCCTCCGTTATCTCCCTCCGCCTAATACCGGATGCTTAGGAGGAGAGCGGAACCAGTGATTGACACATCAGACTTCCAGCTGTGGGAGGCAGGGTGGAAACTGGCGTGGAGGAAATGATAACGCTGTGTGCACTATGAGGTGTGTGCTATATATACACACCTGGCCTGTGCCAAGTTGACTGTTCCTTCTGCGCTCCTCTTGCTTTCTTATTTGCTGGTGTTTTTGCCCCCAGTTTCAGAGGGAGAAGTGGAGTCTCCTGGATGTTGACTACTTAAATAACTTTAATTGTGACTTATAGTTGGGATGTGAATGCAGGTGTTTGTTCCTGGTCATTTTTATTACTCTTAGGATCTTATGGGTTTTTGATTCTGAGGACTTCTTATTGAAGGAACCTGCCTGGGGGGGCCTAGAGATGGCCGCTTACCCACCTTGGGCTGCACAGGAAGCCTTTTGAGTTGGGTCATTGCGTTTTTATTATCTAAGGTTCCTCTCCACCCTACTGACAGTGAACATAGCAAGAACTAAGTTTTTTAGCTTTGTGAAAGAAACACTAATTGCAGTCATTAATACATAATTACTACATAGCACAATGGTGATTACATGTATCACTGCCTGTGTCAATGTAACTTTATACCCACCCTATTTAGCAACACTAAATTCTGTTCCCGTGTTGCCATTTTCGCAGTTCATTAACCATGTGTGCCATCTCAAATTGGTAGCTAATGAAAGCAGAAGAGAACTTTAGTAGAAGTCTTGGTGGAAAAGGCAGTTTGAGGTTGAGGGTTTGAATACTAGGTGGAGGCATTTGGAGGGTGTATTAGTTTGAATACCAGGGGAAGGCATTGGCTGGCATATTAGTTTATGAAAAAACACTGAACGGAAGTAACCAGCATGTAAGGGTTCATTTGACTTATATCTTGTGGTCCATTGTTGAGGGAAGGTGAGACAGGAATTCAAGTAAGAAACCAGAGGAAAAAAATCAGAGCAGAGACCATGAAGACCATGAAGAGCAGAGACCATGAGACTGCTGGCTGGCTTACTCCTCTTGGCATGCTGAGCTTGCAGTTTTATACAACTCCCCTGCCCAGGGGGATGGTACTGCCCACAGTGAGCTGTGTCTTCCCCATTGGTTATTAATCATTAATCAAGAAAGTGCCCCGCTGACATGTGGACAGGCCCATCTAATGGAGGCTATTCCTCCATTGAGGTTTCTTCTTAGGTGACTCAAATTTTTGTCAAGTTGACAGAAATGTAGCTCAGAGGGTAGGTATCCTGTGACACTAGAAAACCTGAACGTCATCTGGAAGAGGGGATGATCTGATCTAAGGCTGGGGTTTTAGAAGCACCGGTGTCGTGGACTTATTAGTGTGGGGGCTGGAGATTATTTGTTGGGTTGCATATTGTATGTAGAGTGCTGTAAATGAGACATCTCGATCACCATCTCTTCGCCCAAGGCCTTCGTGGAAGAGAGGGCAAAAAGAGTGTAAGAACCAGAAGTCATGGCAGACTGGAGTAAGAGAATATGTGCACATGACAGGACCGTCACACTCATGAGCTCACAGCAATTGTAGTTGCCTATGCAAGACCAAGCCGCCAACATTCTGGTATGAAGTGGGGAGGGGCTCAGGGGACTCCACCCTAGCTGAGCAGCTGTTGGCAGCTCATGGCTTCAGCTGTCAGTTGACCTTAAGGGTGTGGCCCCTAGTAGGTTAACTGTGCTCCTGGGGATGGTCCCATACCTATGAATATATGAGCAGTATAAATTGGAGTGGGTGGGTTATTTAGAAAATTAAAGGAAAACATAAAGGTGGGAGGGGCAGGAAGGCAGGGATGGACCTGAGAAGAGTTAGGATGTGGAGTGGGGCTGTGTTAATACAATCGTGATACTTGCAAGAAATTCTCAAAGAATTAATAAAATATTTTTTTAAATGGAGGATGATAGGAAAGGATCCTGTCTGGATTTAAGAAGAATCTATCAATGGGAGCTGTCACCTCAGACATGTGCCTTGACCTTGATGAGTGACTTTCCATGTCTAGGCCATTTGATTTGGTCCCTTCTAACCGCAGAGTCCATAATTTCCAGGCAGCAGGGATGGCTGCTCAAGAGAGGCTTGGCAAGAGAGCTTGAAAATGAATCAGCGGACCCTCAGAGCTGTAGATAGGTGCTTTCCGCTCCTCTCGGTGATGGTGGATCATGTGACATAAAGATTCAGGGACATATGTGGCCAGGTGCTTAGTTTCATGTTTGAGGACAAGGTTCTCTTAGGTAAGATTTGCCATATAGGTTTCCTTTTCACCAGATGAGGTCCTCCCAGTGAGAGTCAAAGTGGGGTTGGCATATAACTAATTAACACTACATCACAGTAGTGACAGAAACGTGATTGCATTTGTACAGCTTGAGTTTGGCATTAGGGAAGGCTAGAGGTGAAGTCAGCTAGAACTCGTGGGGAGTGCGGAAAGAGAACCAAGAGTTGCTTGTGAGTGTTTTAGGACTAGGTTCAGGTGGGCCACATTAGTCCTACTCAAGCTCCATTGGCCAAAAGTCCGTTACATTCCTACAGTAAATGGGAAAGGAGAGTGTGGCTTAGTCTGTCTGGGAAAGAAGGAAGACAAGCGGAGGGTCGGTGGACAGACTCTAACACGGAGTTCTGTCAGAATAGCAGCGTTGGTCAGCTCAGCTTCATGGGCCTGGGATCAGCCTCCTGGTTTCAAGGCAGCAGAGACCTTCGTTGGAAGCTTCTGTGATGTTCTTGGTGTGCTCAAGACACGTGGTGTGCGTGTGGCCTACCTGTTACCCGTTCTGGACAAAAGACAGCACCCTCCAAACATTTGGTAGAAGGTAGCGATGACAATTTGTATTCCAACAGAGTTTTACTCACATGGAGTCCTCCTTGGTTCAGGTTTTGCTTTCCCTTTTCTTTTAGTAATTCCCCCCAAATCTTAAGAGTTTGTTAATGTTCCTGGTTCTGCCAAGACAACTCTAAGAGGAAAACTTTAAATGACATCTGTAACGGGTTTATGGTCAAGACCGCATTGATCATGTGCTTAGGTTTGAAACCAGATGTGTCATGTTCGATTAAATGAAAACGCCCATACCTTCATTCAGGGCTCACAGTCAAATCCAGAAAACCATCAAGGAAACCATGTACAGGAACACTCTTGAGCCAAATGAAAAGGGACACAAAAATGGGTCGTTCTGTCGTCGCTGTTCCCAATTGCAGCTGTGCAAACCAAGCTAATGAGACGATGATGTAAGGTATTGTTGGAAAGCACAAAGCGATTTCCTGTAAGATGAAGCATGAACTTCCCATCCCGGTGTTTGAGGTCCAGAGCAGCTCTCTCCCAGAGTTTAAGATAATTACGGAGCCCGGATCTCTGAAGCGAATGATTTGTAGAGTAAGTTCAGTATGCCTGAAATGCTTCCTCCTTTACACCTGACTGTCCACATTCCTGCTACAGTCCGGAAGCAGTCTGTCTGGTGGTCTAGTTCACCATGTCTGGACAGAATCTTTGTAATTACATGGTTCTGTGCCCTTTTCCAGAGCTCTTGTATAACCTCTGAGTAACAGCAGAAGTTCTTCCTTCAAGTCCAAAGATTAGAGACAGGTTTTGGTTCATTTGGTTTTTGTTGTTATTGTTGTAGATACAAATATTTATTTATAAATACAAAGCAAAGCTTAAGAAATGTCTGAGAGACCACCACATTCTGCACATGGAGAGCCAGAATGTTGTTGAATGCAGTCTGTGCTTGAGTCAGAACACTGGTATCATTCCTGGCTCAATACTTTTCTAAGGAATTCAGTAGTGCGTTACTCTTTAAGAGTTGTGTTTACTGGATTACATGCTGCACGTGTCTTTAACACATGGTGGCCGTGCGTAGGTGGTGTGACAGCGAACCATACATGTGCACAGTCCTTTAATTCCTGTGGCTCTTAAATCCACTAGTGAGCATGCATTTCGACATAGAAACCTGGTCTTCCCTGCTTTCCTTTGGGTTCCACCCCTGGCTTTAGAGCCGATATCATGTGTGATCCACAGACACTTGTTGAGTCTGTGAGGAAGCAGTGGAATAGTTTTTTTTTGAGATATGGGTCACAATGTATGTCTTCTCTTGGGCTTATATTGCTATGATGAAATACCATGACCAAAAGAAATTTGGGGAGGAAAAGGTTTATTTCATTTTATTTACATATCACAGTTCATCATCAAAGGCAGTCAGGGCAGGTACCTGGAGGTAGTCGCTGATGCAGAGGCCATGGAGGGGTGCTGCTGTGTATTGGCTTGCTCCTCTTGCCTTGCTCCGTCTGCTTTTTTTTTTTATAGCATACAGGACCACCAGCCCAGGGATGGCATCGCCCACAATGGGTTGGGTTCGCCCTTATTAGTCACTAGTTAAGAAAACGCCCTGCAAACTTGCTTACAGTCTGATCCCATGGTGGCATTTCTCTCAATAGAGGTTCCCTCCTCTTAGAGTGCTTTGTAGCTCGTGTCAAGCTGACATAAAACTATCTAACACAGTGTGCTGAGTTTAGAACGTGAGCTTAGGGTGCACCGTTTAAGTTGTATCTGAAGGGCACCTTCCTTTTTACTTACCTTTAGTGATGTTAATTATTTTAACAATTGAAATTCGTCTAAGATAGTAGTTTTCTTGCTTATGGTTTTCTCCACCAGTCACACACTGCCAGACAGCGAGTAGTTATCAGTCAATGTGACTTGTTTCTCTGAGATCTTTATCCAAAGGTGGCCGATAAGAGAAACTAGGTAAATGTCATTTTAGGCTTTGGCGGCTGGCTAATGGGAAATGGAAATTAAGCAACTTGGACTCACCTGCTACAGCGGGAAATGCCCAGCTACTAAATAAAGAAGCAGGCAATTTGCATTTATCACAGCCTCACGGTGAGCATTATCTGGAAGCTCAGTGCCATCCTAGATGGAGGCGAGGGGTTTCTCACCCCTGTTTTATTAAGGGGAAACTAACCCTTGCTGAGTACCTTCCCAGTTACTTACAGTTGGTGAGTATGGGATCTGCCTGCTAGAACTTAAGACGCCTGACTCCCAAGGTCATTGTCACTCCCTGATCTTCACTCTGAGTGCCGTAAATTATCTGTATGATTTATTGTTTTTTCTGATTCCCATAATACACATCACTATATATAATATAAAACATATATTATATATAGTTGTAAGGTTATCTTTATACTTATTCACGAATGGTGTTTTACAAATATAAAGTAAGTTACTTCGGTCTCTATTTTAAAGTGCTTCCTGTTGAATTTAGGGAAAAAAATCTTGACACCTTGGACATCTTACTCTCCGGTCTTCCTCCTGCTTATCATGCTCCACCGTACTGAACATCTGAAAATCCCTGAATTTACCAACCCTACTCTTCCATCCAGGCCTCTCTGTTAGCCTCTCTGTCTATTTGGAGCTGTTGCCTGCATCTCTCTCAGTAACTTTGTGGTATTCAATTGTTTGTTCTTCAATGTTACCTCCCAAGAGTTTAGCCTTCTGACCATCAGTTGAAGTATTGGTCACATGACTGGTCACCAGACTGGTCTTCTAGTGTTTATGATTATCTCAAGAATTCTTTTTGTTTGTTTTACTTGTTTTCTCCTCCCCATGCTGCTCCACTCTCTCATCTATAGCAAGGAATAAAGCCTTTCTTGTCCACATGTATGCCTAGAATAAGCACACACCACAAATACGATAAACATTTGGCAATAGCTCCTTCTAGTCAGTCCTTTTATCTCCATCATTTTTTGTGTTACTGGTTTTATAATATGGAAATATTTAGCCTTGAAGATGTGGGATGATACCATGCTTTCATTTTTTTTTTGATGTGTAAAATTATATCAGTTTCCCAGAAGGAAAGAGAAGATTTTGAAGCAAGGATTCAGTTTATAGACCAGAATAGCCTGGCACTCATCACCAGCATATCCTGCTGTAGCCTTCCCGGTACTGGGATTGCAGGTGGCACCGCCATGCCCAGTACAGAAACATCTTTCGATGGGTACAAAGATGATTTTTTTACATGACAGAGTAAACTACCTCCAAGGCCATCTAGCTAAAGGCTTTGGAAAGGATACCCCAGAGGCAGGACAATAGTACAGTATTCCTGGAGAAAAGACATTTTGCCATGTCTGGAATTCCTGCTCATGATGTTGTAGACCATCCATAGACTGAGCAAGAATATGACATGTCTTCCATGTTCCATCTCCTTAATAGATAGTTGCTTCTAGTTCTGTTCTTTCTTACAGATGTTACCACTATATGTATGTGCTGGGATTAAAGGCATGTGCCACTGTGGCTGGCCTTTACCCCATGATATTTTGACACTGTTCTTTGTTGTGCTTTGAAGCTGCTCTCTCTCTCTCTCTCTCTCTCTCTCTCTCTCTCTCTCTCCTCCTCCTCCTCCTCCTCCTCTTCCTCCTCCTCCTCCTCCCCTTCCTCTCTTCTCTTTACTCCTCTCTCCTTCCTTCCTTTCATCCTTTCTTCTCCCTTTCTGTCCCTTCCCCTCTACTCCTTGCTCTTCCTCTCCCCTCTTCTTCCCTTTCCTTCCCTTTTGCTGTAGCTCTCTTGGAAAGCATTCTTTTTTAATTTATTTATGTACACTGGCATTTTGCCTGTATATATGTCTGTGTGGGGGTGTCAGATCCTCTGGCACTGGAGTTACAGATAGTCATGCGCTACCTTGTAGATGCTGGGAATTGAGCTCAGGTTCTCTGAAAGAGCAGTCGGTCCTCTTAACCATCAAGCCATCTCTCCAGCTTTAAGCTGGTATTTCTAAAACAGCAACCTGTAGCATAAATAACCACCCAAAAGGTAAGGGTTGACCTGGTTATATTACCAGCTGTGTGTATCTTGGGCTGTCTGATTGGTACTTAGTTTTTCATTTTACAGATGTGGTGGAGCATACATATAACTTCTTTAGAACAAGGATTTTGGGTAATAATGCACCTCAGAAGGGACATAAATATAAAATATCACCATGCTCATCACTGAACAACCTGTCATCCATAAATTTACATGGATGGGAAGCAATTTTGGCTTTAAGTTAAATATTAGATGAATATTCTTCCTCATAGTTGTTGCTGCTTGTCTTTTTGTTTCTTAGTAAACAAACTTTTCCTCAGTTTAAGGCAAAATACAAGATAAAATCCAGGTTCTGGGTAATGTGAATTTGATGTTACTTTTGTTGTTGTATACTGTAAATTCCGTACAGAGCCAAGAGACTGTTTACATGGGAAAACACAGCTGTGCAGTCCTGAAAATGTCCTCAATGTGAGAGAACAGTGTGTCCTTCTGTTTTCTTGGTTTTTAGTGAAACGTTTTGAGAGTGGTTGTAGTTTTCCACCACCCCTTTCAGTAAAGTACCGTGTTATGGTTTGCTTTGTTTCTTTACTTTCTTGACATCTTCATGGGATAGGGAAGTGTCTGTCATCAGAACAGTCTATGAAGGATGAATGTAATGATGAGTTTATAAAAGATGGGTGAGTAGAGCCATCATTACTACAATATCAATGAGTCCCTTGGATGCAGAAGACAAAGGATGCCCTTTGAAAAGAATTTTTAGCCAATACATTATGGAGGAGAGTTGGGTTTTTTTTTCTACTTTCATCAGTTAGCAATATATCTTAAAACCTATTAGCAATGCTATGTCATTTGGTTTTTAACATCTAAAATTATTTAAACAAATGATGTATCAAAAATTCTCTCAGTCCATTTACAATGGCAAAAAAACTTACACAAAAACGTGGGGAAGTATTCATAGAGAGTGTATGGGCTGAACTCTGCTAGCTTCTCCAAACCTCATCTCTTTAAAGCCGCTCTTGAACCTGCATTACAGTTGATAAAACAGGCTAACAGCCATGTCTGGACCACCACTAGAAAGGGACTCAGCTGGGTGTTGGATTCAGGCAGTCCCCAGAATGAATGCTTTCCCATCAGTTCTCCAGTATCCTCTGTGGCTATAAGTAAGGACATAGCTTCCATATGCATCGGTAAGACATGCTCTCCAAGGGAGATTGTCCAACCTTCAGGACAGACAGTCACTCCTCTGTGTTCATAGAATGCAGAAACGACACCATTTTATAGAAAGGACTAGAGAACCTGGAGATTTGGCACTAAAAGGGAACCTGGAAACAATCCCCTGTGGGTACTGAGGGATGGCTGCTTCACTAAGACAATGAGCAGGACAGTGCATTACGGTGTGGTGTGGTGTGGTATGGTATGGTATGGTGTGGTATGGTATGCTTGCCCTTTTAAAAATTATGTGTACTTGCCTGGTGGTGGTGGTGCACACACCCTTAGTTCAATACTCAGGAGGCAGAGATAGGCGATCTCTGTGAGTTCAAGGCCAGCCTGATCTACAAGAGCTAGTTCCAGGACAGCCAGGGCTGTTACACAGAGAAATTGTGTGTCGAAAAACAACAACAACAACAAAAACCAAAACCAAGAATTATGTGTACTTAAGTTTTTTTCGTTGGCAATTCTTCACATTGTCTTTAGGAACTAGACTGTGGCCCCATGGGAGCATAGGGAACAGCAAGCGATTTACACTTTGCTATATATCCCTTTGTTTTAGTTTGAATTGTCAAGACTGTACACAGATGTTTTATAGTTCTATTTTAAATTACATGATGAGGAGCTACCAGGAAAAAGAATACATGCTAAGAATTCCATCCATTCAGTTGTACAGTGAGTGAGAGACATGGGATTGCTCAACCTAAATGGGACGTCTTCATCAGACTCCTTCCTTCAAGTCTTAGGGGTCTATGGAGAAGAGCAGAAGGAAAAACTGGCAGAGCCAGGGTAATGGATATCACCAAGGAAACAGCCTCCTCCAGACACAACACGACCAATGCACAGATGAACTCACAGATGCCCAGGACCTGTATAGGTTCAAGTCAGAGGGGATCCCAGCACTAACAAGAGAAGGTGGTCTTGGAGCCCCACCCCTAACTAAGAAGCTGTTTGAAGTTGATACCTGCTGGCTAAGAGAAAATCAGTTTTCTCCAATGGAGTGTTACTAGTTACATCAATCACAGTCCAAAGAAGTCCCCACACCCAGGAGTAATTGGCCAACACTCACACACCCTCCCCTTTTATAGACTTTTTCTTTTGTTTTGATATTTTTTATCTTATTGGTATTTTGCTTGTTTGTTTTGATTTTTTGTTTTTGTGTTTCTGTGCAGGTTTTTGCTTTTTTGAGAGAGAGGGAGGGAGGGAGGGAGGGAGAGAGAGAGAGAGAGAGAGAAAACATAATGTTCAATGGATAGGGAACTGAGAAGGTTCTGGGAGGAGATGAGGGACTGGAAAGATAAGATCAAAATATATTGTATGAAAATTAATTAAAACAAATTAATTTTAAAAATTCTGTCCTTTTTTTTTTCCTTTTGAAATCTTCTGTGTATTTTAAGCCAAAGGACAGGGAATTTTAATACCATCTAAGAGAACATACTGACCTAGGTCACGTGGGTACTGGGCCTAACGGGACCTCTGAGCATCTCTGGGGAAGTGACTCAGCCATACCAGACCTCAGCTTTCTATGCAGTAAAATGGGAAGTTACCTCTAACTCAAAACGCCAACAACCCAAGCATAGGTTTTATAGAAGTACTTTTCCAAAAAGGGTTAAAGACATGGCTAAACCAACCTGGTTAATGGAAAAGAGTAGCCACCTTGGCCTCTGTGAACTAAGTGTCCCATGCCTGCTCTGACCATTACGTGTTGGAGCAGTGTGTGTGCCTTGTAATGAATGACATGTCCAGAGACCTGCCGCTGAGCTTCGGTACAGAAGCAGAGCGTCCTTTCCCATTGCTGTGCTGTCTCCATCCATGTGGAGTGTCTGAGAATCTGTTAGTGACCTGTGGAATCTCTCAGCGGGGCCTGGAGCCTTTACTGGGGTCTTAGATTGCAGGGCGGAGAGCAGAAGTCGGCAAACCTTTCCTATAAAGGGCCACAGAGGGGACATCACCCACTTTGTAGGCCATGTCTTCTCTCACTGCTCACTGAACACTGAGGCTGTAGACAAGAGGAGCTGCACACTAATCTTCACAAGCGGGCTTGGCTGCGGCTGTGTGCCAGTAAAACTTCATTTGCAAAACAGGTGCTGGATACCCTCGGCCCGTGGCTTTGCGGTTTGTGGACCCTTGAGTTTTAGTAAACTTGAAATTTCTCTTTACATAGTATTCTGAGGTAAATCCTCTAGCTGTCTAAGTCTTAAGTAAGTACTTCCTTTCTACAATCCCTTACTTCCAGCTAGCTAGTGTTTATGAGCATCCTACTAGAGTGGAGCAAACGCTGCATTCTACCTTCTCTCTGACGCTAGCCATGTTCTCGTTTTACGGCTTGCTTGCCATTCTTCTGTTCTTCACACTGTTTATGTACGGACCACGGCTCAGTTACTCTGGCACTTCCATTTTCACATGTGTTTAAGCTCTCCCTGAAAACTCTTTCGCTTAAGTGATTCTTTTTTAGTACTTAGGGAATGGTGGTCAACCTTGTTTCGGATCTTCAGGACGGGATTGGTTACCCTCTTAGAAAGTCCACTCTTCCATTTTTAAATGAAGCTCCGCCACATCTAGCTAGCTGCTCTCCTCAAAGTACAAAATAGGGTCTGGAGACAAAATTTGTCTTGGCAGATCATCTGCAAAGATCTGTGTTGGTCTCTGAACCTAGCCCATCCCCAGAGACATCATTGCCTGAGCCAGAACTGGCAGCTTGCCTTACCCTGGGTTGCGGTACATGGCTCTGATTCCAGACAGTTCTCTCCTAGACTCAGCCTCCCTCACGTCTTTGTCTGTTCCCACGAAGCACTCTCTGCATCTTTCCTTTCTCCTCTCCTAACTTTCCACTCTGTGACTCCACCTGCTGTCAACAAACTCCATGTTGGCAGAGCTCGTTTCTTACCCGGGGAGGCTGACGGATGATTGAGATTTACGGCTTGCTTTAAATTCCCAGGTTTTCCTAGTCAGCGGTTTAACCACAGCTCGGGATGCAGGTGATTTGTGTGATCCATCTTGTTTGACGTCTCACTTGACATTCTGCCTTTTTCACGACAGGTTGCTGAATGCTATAAAGCCAGGACTTGTTAAAAAGATCAATAGATTGCCTACCCCCATTGCAGGATTGGTGAGTATCCACAATTGAGATTTATTTTCCAATATTCCTTCACTCTAACCTAAGGGTCACGGCAATGCCGTTTATCACAGTTCTTTCCCGCAGTGTGTATTCTGCATCAGTGAGAACACATTGACTTCATTCCACTCAGAGGTTCCTTGAGCACGAAAAATTCCAACCATGTTCAGATGGCATTTTAATCATTGTTTGTATTTTTTCCCAAGAGGGATACAGTCCTTCAGTCTTAAAGAGGTAAATTTGTTCTGGGGTAAGAGGCTGATAATTTAGTTGAGCCCAGGAAGGGAATGTGATTTTAATTACATTTCCTCTTCTTGGTGCTTCACTGCGGGCCCCTTTCAGTGGAGAAGAGGGAAATGGAGGCCTTTCAAAAGGAAATAGCACTTTCATAACAAGGTGCTTCTTCCAATGTTAATCCAGCACTGGCTAGTTGTAAACCAACGCTCTCCAAAGAGGACTCATGCCAAGGCTAGCCAGTGTTTGTTACCTGGAGAACCATGCAAGAATGATCCCAGCCCTTCCAAGCCCACTCATGAGATCTGTAGAATTCACATGTTCATGTCACATCAGGCAGGATCTAGTATTCATATATTTTATGTGTTCTATAATTCTTGACAATCAGTAGTAGCCACTTAACTGATCCTACCCTTTTGTAGAAAAAAGGAAAAATGTAAAACAGGAAGATAACAAAATCTTAATTCTTGAAGGAGCTCCTACACACACACACACACACACACACACACACACACACGGTCTGCTAACGATTTGCTGACTGTTTCCTTGATTATCGCCTTCTCTGCCTGTGTTTTTGCAGGAAAACAATGAGAAAAATGTCAAGAATTTAGGCTGGCTCCTGCATAGGCCCTGCTGATTGTTTTAAAGTTTCTTAGTTATATCATGATGACTGGTTAAAATTAGATGTGACAAGAGGCTTTTGTGCTTGAAGGCTGTGGGGGTCCTGGTGGGAAGGCACGATATCAGCGAGTTGAAGAAACTGGATTCTTTTGTGAAGAACTGCCATTTCTGTGGATACATTTTCCTTCCTATATTGGTTGGTAAAGAGTTGGAGATTAGTCATTAAAATTCCACCTAATTTGTTTGTCAGATTTGTCAGAACCATGTAGCCAATAAGCTGATAAATAGGGAGGAGGATAGAGAGATACACTTCGGAAGAGTGGTTTTATATATAATTCAACAAAAGATATAATATATGAGTATTATTGATGTATCACATATGTTAGTATGTATGTACATCCATTATTTTAGAACTTTTTCTATTAAAGCCATCTTTTCCAGATGTGGAAGCCATGGTCTTTATGACTGGTGGGTTTCTGTTTGGCCTTGAGCCTGTGGCAGCCCCTGATCTTGCTGACCTTGGAGCTCTGGGGATTAGTGTCCCAGGAATAAGAGGAAACAAGGTGAAGGAGGCTCCAAGAAGCACTTGTGAGCCACAAGCAGCTCTGTGCACAGTAGCTAGAGGAAAGGGGCTTGGAAACCTTAATTTCCAATGCTAGCCATGAGTAGTTTCAGTAACATACATGCATTGAGAACATACATGCATTTTGATAGTTTTTCTTGGGGAATCATCATGTTGGCAGTGCATGCTGTGTGGTGTGTGCTTAGGGCTGGCTGTGTTTACATAAGGAGGCCAGAGTAGGACTTTGTGTCTTGTTTGGTTCCTCTTCATGTTATTGCTTCGAAACAGTTTGCTTCACAGAACTGGAACTTGCTGGGGTTTACAGACATCTACAGACATGCTTGGCTTTTTACATGAGTGCTGGAGATTTGAACTCAGGTGCCCACGATCGCAGAGCAAGCACTCTGACCCTTTGATCCAGATCTCCAGTCGTATTAGATCAAATACTGTTCTTTACATGTCTGGCAATTTGATGGAAGCATGGGTACTTGAACTGCCTTCCTGCTGGTATAGTTGACCTCTATTTCCCCTTTCTTTGTGTCTCCCCACTACCCCATGGTCTGGATCTTTTCTAGCTGATGCTTCCCTGCTTGTTTTCATTCTTTGTCACCTCTTCCTGACTGAATTACTATCTTCTGACAGTATTTACTATGTTAGTGTTAAATACTAAATAGATTACCCCTTAGTAGTGGAGCATTTAGAGAATGCTTTCCTGAGTATACTTACTGTCCCAGTAGTTAATGAATTCCTGGTCCTTCCTCTCTTTCTGGCAAAATCCTGTGCATTTATCAAGATCTAATGCAGAACCATCTGTGTGAACCCTGGAGCTTGCATCGTCTGTTAATATCTTTCCTTGCAGAATATGGAGGGCATCCCTGATATTGGAGAAAAGAGGTTAATGCATGAGAAAGATAAGCGTCGACTTTAAGTATACTCTGGAGAATAAAGGATGGCAACAATTTGAAACGGAAGGCCTGTAAATGTTTAGTATTTATGCTAAGACAGTGTGGCTTAAAATGCTAATTAGCTACGATCCCACATGCCAGTGGCATCAGTTGTCATATTTTTACATTAAAAACCACCATTCTGAAGAGTGTAAGACAAGTCCAAAAGAAGGCACATGCTGCAAAGCAGCAGACCTGGGCTCGTCAACATTGTTAATGTCACTTAAATGTACAGATGCTATGGTAGCATTATAACCGTTGGGGTAGGTTTGCAAATTTTTATATTAGCACAAAGACCAGAGGTTCAAAGAGAATTCTGTTTTGTAGGAGGAGACTCCAAATAAGCAATACATTCTAGATTGTTGCCTTTGTTTTAGTATATACATATTTGAGTGTGTATAATATATAATGTGTATATACTTATAACATATATGTATATATTAATATATATGTATATATACATATGTGTATGTGTGTATATATAAAATGGTTTTTCAAGGCAAGGTTTCTCTGTTTAACAGTCCTGACTGTCCTGGAACTCATTTTTGTAGACCAGGCTGGCCTCAGACAGAGATCTACCTACCTTTGCCTCCCAAGTGCTGGGATTAAAGGTGTCCAGTACCACTACCCAGCAAGTATATTTTCCAAGTGATATTTCCTTCATCCTCATATTCATTGTTATAGGTTGCTCACTAGAGATAATGACTCAGATACAGTTTATAGCCGATTGAAAATCTTTATTCCAGGCTGTGACTACACTTAGGTATTTGGGACCCAACTGTATCTCCAAATGTTTAAGGTAAGGGGTTTTCAAAAGCAAAAAACACATCCTGGTAATTTCCTTAGCAGCTGCAGGGGGAGGTTTTATGCAAGCAAGCAGTTTAGCAGAAACTGAGATAAGCAGTTAGCTCTAGGGAGTCCTGCACAAGCAGGCAGTTTAACAGAAGCTAAGGTAGCTGGGGTATCTTGACCTTGGGTTCCTAGAATAGAGTTGGGTAATTTTCCATGGAGCTCACCATCAAGGAGATCAAATTCTAGTTAAATGTTTAATGACTGCAATAAGAATACAAGATGGAGGAAACTCTGCACTGTCTTTTCCTGTCACATTCATGACACTACGCAAAAGGCAGAGAATACCTCAAATGTGCCTTAAGACTTCCAGGTCAGTGTGTACATTGCCAGGGAGTTGGCAGACCACCAACCCAGTGTTGATCAAGAAGTCTCAGGTCTCCTGAGAAGTGTGGCTGGAGGGTTTTCTGTGCTTAGAGAGGGCGTGGGGAGACAGTATATTTATATATGTGTGTCTCTGTGTGCTTATATCCATTATGTATGTGTGTGTGTCTCTGTGTGTGCATCTTCTAACGGCTTAGTGTTGAAAAGTCAATCTGGTAAGATGGGCCATTCACTCAACTGGAAGATAAATAGCCAAGTCTGTTTTCACATACCAATCCAGAATTGCAAACACATGCAGATTCACAGAGGCATGAATAGGTGTATTTTACCTCCCTAACTGTGGTTTTAGAGAGTTAAAGGGGCAAAGGTGTTAAAACAAAGTAGCTGAGAACCATTTCCTGGCAAGAACTCACATAGAGCCTGGATCCAGGTCTGGGTTCCTTCTGTAACGTTGACGTCTGAAGCTGCGTGGTGACTGCCTGCAGATGCTTGCATTCTTCTTTAGGTGTTAGTGAAAATGTCTGCTGCTGCCAGGGAGAAAGACCTCCAACTCAGGGCTTGGCCTACCAAAGATTCCTTTGTAAGCATCCCTTTGTCTGCCAGCTCATCAGTGTTACACAATCACGTTGCGTCCTGAAGTTCCAGTGAGTGGTCATTAGAGAAGATGTTGAAGGCCACTGCATGCCAGGGCCTTGCTTACCATGAAGTTTGTAGCTTGATCTTTTGGCTGTATTTCTATTTTAATAGTTATTTACATATGCATATGTGAAGTGAAATTAGAAATAGAGGATACTGGAGTTGCTGCCTCAAGTCCAGAGTCTTCTTAAAGCTATCTTAAAGTATTCATTTGGTTTTGCATCTGGGAACATGAGGATGAAACTGATTCAAGAGGAAATAGATGCGGACATGAGGGCATATGGTGTGTGTGTGGGGGGGGTATTTGACCCAGATTAGGAAAACAATATGAGCTGGGATGTGTGCTAACTCCTAGTGACCCTTCTGTTATGTATCCAAGTGTTGCCAGTTGAAGATGGGACAGATACGTGACAGATTATTGGAATTCTTTGAACAAGAAGAAAGGCAAAGTCTACTGTACCATCTAGTTACCTTAAACCACTCAGAAGTGATTTTATTTTATATTTTTTGCACAAGGGATGTATTTTTCTCTAGCCAAAGATACTGTTTCAAATATGGGTAGAGCTGAGCTTCCTGGAATGGCTGTAATGGAAGTTTCCAGAATCAGCAGAGTTCTGGGAGCTTTCAGAAGTCATCTGCAGTGGTTGATGCCTTTGAGGGAGATCAGAGAAGGGCTGGTTGATGGAAGGGCTGTTTTTGTCTGAGGTTTCTGTCCTGCCAGGTTCCCGTAATCGTTAAGTCCCAAAGAAATCGCACAGAGGTCTACATTAACTATAAACTGATTGGCCCATTAGCTCAGGCTTCTTATTAACCCTTAAAACTTTTATTAGCCCATTATTCTTGTCTATGCTAGCCACATGGCTCAGTACCTTATTCAGCAAGGCAGTCACATCTTACTTCTTCTGTGGCTGGGTCAGCACTGTGGACCCAGCTTTCCTCTTCCCAGAATTCTCCTGTTCTTGCTGCCTTGCCTCTACTTTCTGCCTGGTAGTCCTACCTATATTTCCAGCGTTTTATCAAAATACAATCGTCAGGGTACAAACCATTGTCCCACAGCAGGCTGTGGGGTCTTCCAGGCTGTAAGAAGATTAAACACATTGTTTTAGACAAAGGGCGCTTTGGGCAGCTCTTGAAAGCAGATGTGAAAAGCTTTATGCAAACTTCTTTTTAGGAAAAGGACAAGGAAGTAAATTTGGGCCCCAGGTGTTGGGGTGTCTACCAGCCCATGAGAAGTCTCCCTTAGAACCCACCTTGAGGTGAGCTCCCTGTACCAGCCCACTCTTCTGAAAACCTTTTCTTTGAGGTATATAGCCTATCACTTTTCTCAAAATTTCCAGGACTTACACCCTCCTCCAACAGTTTGACTCCCAGCATCCACGTGGTGGCTTACAACTGGCTATAACTCTAGTCCCAGGTGATCTGGCCCCTCTTCTGGCCTCCATGGACACCAGGCTTACCCATGGTGCACATACATATTACCAGACAAATACACATGTAAAATGATATTTTTTAAATATTAGGAAGTTTTGCTGAAGACTTTTAAAAAAAATTCATGATTCCACTTGCAGCATACCCCAAAAATTCCTGAAACGGCATTCTCTTCCGTTCTGTATGCATGCGTGCTCACATGTATGCATGTACACACACACAGTCAAATCTCACAAACGAGGAGGGGGGAGGTGGAGAGAGGGAAGGAAGGAGAGAGAGAGACAGAGACAGAAAGAGGGAGGGAGAAAAGAAAAGAAGGTAGGGAATGAGAACACAACCGTTTCAGGTGGAAGTCACAGTCCTTTATCCTTTAATCTCTGAAGTGGCAGTTCATTACCTCTGCCATGTGCATTTGATTAAAAGCAAGTCATTGGGTGTCACCCACACTCCAGTGAAGGAGGTGACGTAAGGGCTCGAATACCAGGAGTGATCCCTGGGAGCCTTCAGACGTCACGTGCCCGGGCAGATACTCCCCAGCGGGTTTGGTTCACCATGGTTTGACTTTACTATGATGAAAAAGTAATGCCCGTTCGGTAGGATCTACACTCTAAACTTTTCCTGGGCTGGTGGTGTGCAGTATGACATTTTACATCCTGATAGTGGCAGGAGCCATCGTTTCCAGTCAGCCATACATACATAAGCGTAAAAAACATGTGCTGTTGCGATCTGTGTCCCTGGGTATGGGGTTTGGTGGGGTAGATGTGTTAATCGCATATTCGATTTACAATGTGTTTCTCAGGACTTATCCCCTTTGTAAACAGAGGAGCATCTCTGCTGACCTGTAAGTCTCTCATTCTTCTGAAGGCATGTCCCTAGGGCCATAGGACTTGAAGTTTCCTGGGACAGTCTCTCTTATATGACACCCAACTTGTTTCCTTATTTTTTGTTTCTTTGTTTTTGATTTTATGTACATTGCGCGTGCACACACACACACACACACACACGAGATGGCTTGTTCTCTCTTGCCTTCCAAATGAGAATCCACTTCTGACATAAGTCATAACCTTTAACTTTTGGGGGACCTCCTTCTAGGAGGCAAATAAACAAATCTAACATTATAGGGTGCTAATGAAGTCTACTATGCAACAATGAACCAGGAAGGTGTGCTGACTTGAGATCAAAACCTGCTTTGAAAGGTGAGGTGTCGCCAGGGCTCCCATGAACACAAAGTACCCTGGAGTTGTAGGAAGGATGCTCTTGTGGGAATGGTCAAGGCGGAAGAGCTTCGGAACTGTGAGGGGCCAGTATTTCCGTGTGACAGTATGTAGCGCTAAGTGTCTCAGAGAAGTTGGTGTTTTGGAAAGTGAACCAGAAAGTACATTGAGGCCAGAAATGCCATCTACAGAGAGTTGGTCTCCTTTCCCCCGCACTGAGAGCCACTGAAAGCAAAGAACTTCGGTGCTGCGGAGAACTGTGCAGCTGTGTGCGGCTAGCCAGTTTTTATCTCTAGGACAAGATATCCGAGATGAAAAACCCGACAGGGAAAAAGGTTCTTTTCTGATTCATTTGTACAGATTTCAATCCAAGATCAGCTGACTCTGTCGCTTTGGGCTTGACAGGAGACAGGGAGTTATGGAAGTAGAGGTGCGTGGCAGAGGAGACACCTACCCACGTGAAAGCCAAGGAGCAAACAGGCAGAGAAGAGACTGGAAAAAACATATCCTTCAATAGCACAGCTCTAGTGACCTTTCTCCTCCCACTAGGCTTACCTCTTAAAGCCCACTCAGCTGTGACTTCATCGTTACGTATGTTGTCATACTCATGATTGGGTCACATCTTGGGGTCCCACCTCTTAATACTGCTGCGCTGGGGGCCAAGCTTTTAACACATGAACTTTCGGAAGACATTTCAGATTTAATCACCAACAGTGTGGGAAACCAATGGTGGGAAGAAATGAGAAATAAAATCATTTGATTAGGAGACAAGAAGTCCAAAGGAGAGATGATACACATCTAAGCCTCAATGAAGGCCAGGGGAACGGACACGGGAAGACAGAATTTGTCTCCAAATGCAATAAGCCATCATTTTTATAAGACATACCGTTTTTACGAGCCTAGCTAATAAAAACAACCTGCCGGTTCAATTATGACAATGCTAAGGCCCCGGCAGTGGAAAGACGCAGCTTTATTTCAGATGTTAAAAATATGTACGTGTTGGACTCGGTGAAACACAATAAATAATGCTAGGAAGATGACAGCTGTTTTGGACCTGAGCAACTTGGAGGATGCTAGTGCCATTAACAGGGATCATGGGAGCAGGGGAATGAGAGATGGGTTCCAAGAACAAAGATCAGTGCTGTTTTGGACACACTGACCTGGCTCTAAGAGACGCTCATGAGCAGCTGTCTGGCAGCATACAGGCCGTGTAGGGTTGGAACTCGGGGGAAATGACAAAATTTGGACTCAGTTAATGAATGAAAAATTTTGGCATTAAATCTTTACATTTAAGTATGGACAAAAACAATTTCTTTTACTGTAATCACAAACTGTGAATGTCCACCCACGTCCACTGGTAGTCTTGTCTTTAGGTGTGTTTGGCCAGTACTGAAAGGATTCAAGGAAAGGGGGAGAGAGAAAAGGGACTTGAAGCCTCAGGAGGAGTTGTCGACTGTGAGAGATAGATGTGAAATCAAGACAGATGGAGACTTTGAAAGTCCTTTGTCCGATTGGCTGACAACCTGTTGGGTAATCCCTGCCAAACTCGAGCTCTCAGCCTTTCTCCTACCCCTTGACTTCTCCTGTTAGTGCCAAGGGAGTGCCATTTGTTTGACCGCTGTAACAAGTGCCACACATGGGGAGCTTGAGCAACGGAAAAGTGTTCTTTCAGTTCTGGAGGAAGGTTAAGTCCAAGAGGCAGGCACCATGAGGCCCAGTTTCTTCTGAGTCTTCTTTTTCTTGACTGTGAAAGAGGCCATCTTTTGCCTTGTTACATGCTTGTCTGTGTCTACATGTCCACCTTTTTTTTTTTTTTGGAGGGGGAGTTGAAACAGGGTTTCTCTGTGTAGCTTTGGAGCCTGTCCTGGAACTCGCTCTGTAGACCAGGCTGGTCTCGAACTCACAGAGATCTGCCTGCCTCTGCCTCCTGAGTGCTGGGATTAAAGGTGTGTGCCACCACTGCCCAGCTGCATTTCTGCTTTTTATGAGGAGGCCATCCCAGCTTGGCTTCGGCTCCACTGAGAAGATCTCTTATAACTTAATGACCTCTTTAAGGTCAAACGTGGTCAAATTCTGCATTATGGGCAAGTACAATCTAGCTTGTGACGGTGGGTAAGCCAGCGACCTAAATTCTTACAAGTGCTGTGTGTGCGAGCCTCACTCACTGAAGTCGAATCGCCTCTTGGTATGCTGTACATTATTTTCCAAACTTGTTTCCATGATCATTTTGTGTCCTTGCAAAGGTGGGAGTTATATATAGACATTCTGTAAGCTTTTTCATCCTTGCCCCTAGGATTTTTTTCTCCTTCCTGTCTCTGGGGGAAGAAAAAAACAAACCCTTTCTTTGAAGAAAGAGCCCAGTTGTTGTCCCTTATCTTTCACTGGACAGAGTTCAGCAGCTTGTGACATTACATCACTTCCTTGCCTCTCCGCTTGGGAATAAACCCTTTAATTAGGACCTGGGAGGAAAAATATGTAAGAGCAGGAACACATATTCTGGTCTGCGTCTCACCTTGTCTTCACAGTCGTCTCCTACCTAAAGAAATCTCCATGAAACTGGCCCTTACCATAGACTTCCGTCTTGAGTTCATCTGAGTTCTATAGTCTGACAAGAAAAAAAAAATCTCCCTCCTCGCTCGAAGACGTCGTCCGAACAGTAGGCCACAGTTGGCTGAAATAACACTGCTCTTCCAGTGCGTCTTCCTCTGAGACTGTTTTTGTAGGAAGTTTGTCTTGGCAAGCATTTCAAAAGGATTGCTAGACACCTATCTGGTAATTAACTGGCTTCCCGCTAGAAGCTTGATTCCACCGTCGTCTAAAAGTGGACGGGAGCTTTAATTTCTCTCCCCCTTGCCCTCTCAGCCCTGTAAATACAAGGTAACTGGGTAAAGGCCTTGTGAAAAACTTGTGTTTCCAAAGTTCAGTTTTTCTTACCTTAAAGCTTCTGTTTGACTCCCATATAAAGCTTTTAAAAATATGCTAGCTGGTAGGCCTGGTGGCACAGACCTATGGTTCCAGTTTCTTGGAGTGGAGGATCCCTTAAAACTAGGAGTTCACGACCAGCCTGGAAACCAGCGAGACAGCCACCCCCGCCCCCGCCCCCATCAAAAGTGAAAAACAAACCCAGAAAACTTAAAATAAAAACAGCGCGGATGATACAATGTTGTAGAAATAGTACTTAACCTTAATGGGCCTCCTCCAGTGGCTCAGCGTGAGGGGAAAAAAATAGCAAAGTAGAAAACATTCTAGAAAGTTCCCGGCCAGAGCTCTTCACAACTGCCAAGGCCAAACCACAAGTTTCAGAAACAAGGTAAGTCCTGAGGAAGTGGAGGGGACATGCTGACAATGTAATGTGCTCTCCTTGGTGGCGTCAGGAGAGCTGGAAAAGAACACTAAGGGAAAATGAAGGAAATACGAGGAAAACCCAGAGTTTGGTTCACAGCTCTCTGCATGAATCTGCTCACCAATTGGTGCAGATGATCCCAAACATTGAGATTCAGGGCTTCGGTTGTACTGAAACTCTTTATTTTTGCAGATTTTCTGTAAATTTAAAAAAAAAATCTCCTAAAGTAAATATTTTACTTAATAAGTAAATGACAATCGCGGTAAAGGAGGGCACAGTGGAAGGACACAGGGAAGGGCCAGGAAACACAGCAGTTATTAATAAACTCTAAAAGCTGGCCTACCACGTGATATATTGGTGTCAATAAACGGCAGGATACTGGAGAGTCTGCTGGCCTATCAATCTAATAAACTTTTATAAGTGATGGATGGTCGCAAACACTGTGTTTTACAGCACCTGAAAATTCCAAACAGTAAATCCATACTCAGTATTTCTGCTCACATATTTCAGGGCCCTGTTTTTAGAATTTGCACAAAGGAATATTTCATGGCCCTGTATGGAGTTTTAATAAAAAACAACAGGTGGAAAATGGATTCTGCAGTAGCATGAGCGACTCTAACCTTAAATACTGGCACTTCAGAATGACACCAGCGGAGACTGTAAACACATGAATCACCCAGCAGCGTTGGATTCCCTTCTCGGATGTCATCTCAATTTCAAGCCCAGAGATTAAATGCCACCATTTAAATCCAAAACACTGAACGGATGTGATGAGCTTTTATGTTCATGGGGATTCACAGAGCGCATGGGGATAGTTTCCTCACCTATAAAACGGAGCAAATAAATCTCATCTTGGCCTTGTGGGACTGAGCAAGCTGACACACATTTAAGTGTGTAAGAAGATGGTGGATGTATGTAGTGTGTTTCCAGTAAACTGTAACAGTGTTTATTATTTATTAGGTGTGTGTTTGTTTCCATGGTTGCAAGACGAGGAGCCATCTAGCTTTTCAACAACACGGCTCTTTTAGAAATGGGGAAACTGAGTCACAGAAGGTGGTAACTGACCCAGGACCTTGCAACTGGTTTGTCTCAGAGTTGGAACTCCAGCCTTATGCCCTGAGCCTTCCTTCAATCCGATTCCAGAAGGGCTGACAGTATTGCAAACCCACTGTGTACTGGAGACTGTCACCTTGTAGTTTGGCAGAATTGTATCTGGGTCTTGGAGCTCAGGGGACACTTTCTCCTCTTCTTCCTCTTCCTCCAGGGAGCAGAATCCCGCCTCTCTCTAGCACTTCATTCTCCTCCTCTCTGCACTTCATTCTCCTCTCTAGCACTTCATTATCCTTCCCTGCATCAGCATCTCAGCTCCTGCAGCCTGCTCTGCTCTGAGCATGGCTCTGTGGGAGTGAGGATCTTGCTGGGCAGGAGAATGTAGGGGCATCTGGGCTGCTGTGAGGGGCTCACAGGAGGGGAGCTGTAGCTCCTGTCTCTTTGTGTGAGTCTGCTGGAGCTCCGTGAGAGTCTGAGGACGTGCTAGGGTGAGTAAAATCCGTTATTGGAAGTATATATGATGGATGGTCAGGGGAGAAGGAAGGAGGCTATGTTGATTTTTACGTTTAGTTTAAAATATTACTTTTTATGAGTATGGCTAAAGTAATTCCAAAGTCAATTTCCTGTCACTTAGCCCTTGATACGGGTTTTCACCTTTTACATCCCCTCCCCACCACCAATTGCTTTAACTAGGCTTTATCTGCTAAGCAGAATATTGCCTTTTCCTTTATGGTTATATAGTTAAAGGCACAGATATATTAATTTGTCAAACTCAGGAGGATGTTAAGAATCTTGTGAATGAGAAGCAGCCTTGCTGTCTTTTAAAGACTGGTGCTAACACTGCATCATTCCCGACAGCACCTGGTGCCGTAGAGAGATGCGACTACATACCGAGGAGGCACCTCTTCCCCAGACCTCTCACACTCTGCTCTTATCTCAACTGCCTTCCTTGCATTGTGGAAATCTCCTTTTCTGGCAGAGAAGAGGGAAATAATCAGGGAGAGAACCGGGCAGGGAGGCAGTGGTTCTGGATTCAAGGGCTGGAGAACCAGCCTCACCTCCCGGTCCTTGTCCATCACAATCCGTATTTATAGCAGGCGGAGAAAGGACCCGAGGTTATTCCTGAGCAATCTTCTAATAAAATCCCGTCAAAGCTGTCTGAATACTGACCGCTTCATGGCACTGGTTATCAAGGGAAGGAAATATCCCGTCATCAAATTTATGGGGCTGGATCGAAAACCAAATTGAAACAGCTTCGCGAATCCCCGTGGCAAAATGATTCATCTCCTTAGGGTTGGAAAATCTATTTATATCACCTTTATTCCGCCAACTCCTCATTTCCAGTCTCTCCCTGAACTCCTGTGATTTCTTTCATGGTGCCGACTAAACCAGTTATCTCCAGAATCTGACCGTTCTCCCTGGATCCTTCCAGCCTGGCTGATTCAGCAGCCAGGGGAGAAGGGGGCTTGTTCTGTACTGTGTAGGTGGGGTTCTTTGCGAGTCTCTGCAGCTGCATGGGACTTCAGAAATCTGTTTAAAGGTGTGAGCCACACTTTGCAACCTGCTTTCTTTCTCTGTGGCTGTGTTGAGTGTTGTGGATGGCTGTAGCTCTTCCAGCTTACTCAGTAAAGAAGGGACAAGAGTACAGCACTCCTTCAGCCCTCCCTCTATGACCGGGAAGGAAGGCACATGAGTGTCGCCATGCTTTTTCCTCCTTCCTCCTGACTTCATGGTTTACACTTCCCCTGTTCCGTCATGTCCCTAGCTGTCCCTCCAGCCTCTTTGCATGTCACCAAATGGTTCTTTGAGAGTCCTTGGAAATGGTAAAGGAGTGAGATTGTTTCCTCTGAGGACATGGAAAGTACCTGTTTTCTGGGCTCCCTCGAATCGCATGTGCAGCAGCATCTTCTGATGATTCGACACGTGAGGAACTAGAGAAGCAGTGAGAACTGCAGTGGCTACACAGGGCCAGCACTCATGCCAGCTGGGGCCTTTTCAACACCTGGTAGGTAATATATATTCAGTAGGTATTTGCAGAATGAGTATAATGCCTTCCCCATAACCCTCAGCCTTCCTAAAATCTGTCTTTCAGAAGGTGGTGGTATGTTTTGTTGGCAGCTGGCATTCTATACAGTAAGCTGGCCTAATCTGAAATCCCGAATTTTCAGCTTTCTGGCTGTATTCTGGCAGATTCCTTAGTTATTTGAAGTCTGGGTTTACTTGCCTGCAAAATGGGCTTGATAACTGTCATATTGGTTTTCTGCAAGGGCAGGAAAAGAAGAAGAGTAAGGGGAGGAAGAAGAGGTGAAGGAGGAGGATTGGTCAATGAGATGAACTTGGAATCCTTTGAGATTTTAGCTCTGAAGGTTAAGTGTGTGTGTAGGTGTATGCGTGTAGAGGTGTAGATGTGTGTGAGAGAGATTGAGTATGTAGTGTGTGAGTATGTGTGCATGCATTGAGTGTGAGTGTGGTGAGTATGAGAGAGAGAGAGAGAGAGAGAGAGAGAGAGAGAGAGAAGGGGGGGGGAGAGACAGGACACACAGAGAGAATTCTGATCATTCCTGAGTACTGACTGCACTTCAACGCAATCCAGGTCCTAAATCAGATGTCAGGTGGTCAGTTTTGGAACAGCCACCTCAGGTCTTAGCCCAGTGGATGCAACTGTCCAAACTCTGCAGGGTGTAGCAGACTGTAGGGTGCCACCAAATAATCAGACCAAGAAACCATGTCCCTTTTCCAGTGCTTTAGAAAGGGATGTCTTGTAGATCTGGAAGGACACAGTGTTTCTGTGCTCGTTCCTAGGCAGCTATAAGGTGTCTATGTATAGGGTGGCAAACCACAGTGCTCTGAAAATCGATACAAAGGAGAGATAAGGATGAGCCCTAGGTAATTGGTTCCAGGGGCCCCAAGACTCCTAAGATTTAAGAAGATGGCTTAATGAAGGCCAGACTCTATGGCTTCTGGTACTACCTTGGCAACTGAGCTTGTATTTGGTTCCTTCCAGAGCCCAGAACCTCCTATCTCTTGGGTATGTAAAATGTACTAATTTCTATCTGACTTCTCCAGTCTGTAGAACGTCTACTTTAATATGGCGTGTCCTTTTTGACATTGAACACCTTCAACAATGACTTGTACTTGCCCTTGACCCTGTTCCCTCTCCTTTGTGGATGTTTTATTCCTAGACGCGGTAGAGCTCTGAATTTGAGAGCGTGGTGGTTAATTTCCCCTCTGGTTTCTGTCTGGAAGCTGGATGAGTCCCTGGGATCTGCTGTCTGTAAGCAGTCATTTCTTCCCCCAGCAGCCATCTGCAAAGATCTGGAGGTTACGGCATGACTGGGGTGTGTTTTACATGGCTACAGTCAGCCTCTTCTCTCTGGTTCCCATGTAAGTTTTGGCAGGAATTTCTCCAGTCATGTTTGAGGGAGGTGCTGGAGAATGCCGTTGGTAAACAGCCCCCTGGCCATTGTTGGCTACCCCGCAAATACCATGCAGAGGACATCTTGAAAAGTTGCTGTGGTGTCCCTACCTCTCCAAGGGTTGAACCCAGGGCTGACCTTCGAGACCATGACCTCAGCCATACTTCTGGAGTAAGCAGTGGTCTGGGATTGCTCTGCTTTTCCTGGCTTCTTCTTGGCTTCTCTGGGCCAGAGCACAGAATCACTTTATCCTCATTATCTGTCCTGGGATTGTCACTCCAGCCCTGATTCTGCTGAAATCATTTTTGACAGAGCCTCATTTCGTCTTTCTTGTTCCTTTTCAATTTTATGCTACCAGAAAGCCTAACCAGCCTAGAAGTTTCCAATGTATTGATTTTTACCCACCCTGCTGCTTCTACATTTTCACTTGGAAATATGGGAAAACGCAGGCTATTCTTGGGCATTTTTTATCTACATAGATGGTACTGATGGTAGGATGTGCTCAAATTATTCAGTCAAGACAATTAAGTCTTTAACACGTTTACATATTTCTACCTACCCTCCCACCTGTCTACCTATCTACCCACCTGCTTATTTAGTAGTGACTTTCAGAAAGAAAAACGACCTAGGGGAAAAGTAATATGAGAAGACTGGTAAGGAAAGAAAAGTGAGAAAAGGTGAAGAGAGGAGAGAGAAAGGAAGGGACATGGGAGGGAGGGAGGAAAAGGGGAAGAAGGGAAAGCTGGCTGACCATTTTCCTCATTTCCCCCTTAAATACCCCTGCTGTTTTCTGACACTGACCCAGTTCTATTCCCTTTAAATAAATTCCTCTATTCTCTTAAAAAATATACACAGGCCTTTCCCCTACCTTATCATTTTGCAGACATCACTCCATCATAGGGCTCACATTTTGTCTCACTATGAGGGATACCGCTCTGCGTGCTTCCTTAGTGGGAGGAGTGTCTCACATCAGTGTAAGGGTTAACAGTAAGAAAGAAAACCTTCCTATGCAGTGCTTCTATAAAGGAACTGTCACACAGTGAAAACCAAAACTAAAGAAATTATGAGCCACTTCTTGTAATAGTCCTGAAGAATTACCTATTACCAATTACCACATATATTGACCAAGGGATCCATTGACTCTCAAGAAATAATGAACCTCTGTTATCATCAGTGTGTGCTTTTGGGGTGAGTAATACCTTGATTTGAAGAAAGCTTAATTGCATCAGATGTGTGAAGGAGAAGGTAACATATGGATCTTTGCCTAAGAGATTTGGATGCCGTGGATCCAGCACTTTCTTCTCTAGTGAGTGTTCCAGGACAGCTGGTCGACCTCAGGGCTCAGAATGTCTGATGGTATTTAGTTTTGACTATAAACATACACATGCCATCTTTTAAAAGAAACATGTTGATCTATAATTGTGCATGTAAATTCAAGGATATAAAATACGTAAATTATGTGTGTGTGTTCTTTGATGTCCCAGGAAAAGTGTTCTCAAACCAAAGTCTAGATCTCCTGGTTGTTAGTATTCATTTTCTAACATGTTTATGATTCCAAGTCCACCTGCCAATCTAAACCCAGTGGAGAGGCATCCTCTTGGCTTCAATAGACCCAAACACCAGAAACAGATCTGTTGTTGTTGGTTCCAAAGAGGGTAGCACTAGGAAAGGCATTCTTCCCCCATTTGTCCAATCTCTGGTACATTCCTGTGATGAGGTTACAACTCAAGACAGGCTGGACAAACTCTTCAGGGAAGCAGACTCAGCATACCATATGGACCTTATCAAAGTGCTCCCCAAAATATCACAGAGCTACAGAAAGGGTGGCCTCATTGGAGCAGTTCTGTTTAAACTCATCCAACCAAAAGATGCTCTTGGGCAGGTGACTTCAGCCCTTTGGCCTTGGGCTCAGCAGCCATTTCCTGCTCACATTCGTCCAACTCCCCTTCAGGAGCTGTGGCAGCTGCCTTTTTTTTTTTCTTCTTTCCACTCAGCCAGGGGTTTCTTTTTCTCTTCCCATGAACCCTTTTCTTTCCTTGGGCTATCCTTTTGAGGCTGGCTACTGCACACTTCTTAGTGTCAAACTGGGCCATCTCTTCACACAGCTTTACCTCCCCCATGACACCCATAACTGGGACTGGTTAGTGTATGTGAGGAACCAACATTTGGTATTGGAAAGGTCTAGCAAAAAGAAGATTCTAAGACTTGTTTATTGAGCCACGGCAGGATACAGACAAGTTTGGATTCAATAAGTGTCGCTTATTGAAGAAAGGTCCTTATCTTCCAGTGTGTGTCCATCAGCCCCAGAATTCACATCCTCTCCTCCTTTGCACTTCCAGTGGCCTGTTGGTTGCGATGCATGATGCCCAGATGGGGGTTTGGGGCGGGATCACCCTGGTGTTCTTGTGTGGCTGGAGGAACCGTGTTCCTATTGACAAAGCTTACCCACTGCACCCCGTGAGCTGCTGCCCCTGGGTTACTTTTCCACAGCTCCTCCTTGCTCACATAGTAGGCAGTGGCATTGCTGCCAAGCACACAGAATCTGTTGTTACCCTCAAATGGTAGAACCTTGTTGGGAGAAAATTTGTAGAGAAGCTCAGGCAGGGGAACAGTTGGTTTGACCAAAGTGGAAGTGGAATGGTATGGAGAACATGTAGACCTGAGTCCCACTGTACTGAACAGCAGTGAGGGCCTGAAAATACCCCTATACCCCACCCCAAGTTTTCAGAATATGAGTACAGGGTCCTAGCCACCATGGTGATTCTGCAGGGAAAGGTTGAATTAGGTTTGAATGGATTGAGATCTTCTTTGTGCTCCTGTAGAGATGGTGTTGTGTATCAAGAAAGTTGGGATTTTCATGAAATCTGCAGGTTCAATACACGTGGCATCTAAAGTCCAGTTCTGCTTTACTTGGCCTAGATTGAGTGATAGTTGTGGGATACTTTGATCACACTCTGACATTCTCAAGATTGACAATAATATTTGATTCAGATGGTGGGACTAGCTACTAGCTGAGCGTGATTAGCCATAGAGGTTTTGGGGGACCAAGGGCAGATAGAGAGGCATAGGATGTGGTAGGGAGGGGCTTAGGAAGATTCTCAGTTCTTTTTAGATCCAGAAAGGAGGGGGGAGAGGTTACTGGTTGCTTCTCTGCTGCTTCTCTGATCATTCAGGTTCTTACCACAATATCTGACTCCTGAGTTGCTATTGATAAAGAATAATTAGATAAATGCTTCAGAATGGAACTTTTGCTTTTTCCTTGAGCACTAGGATGAAGGCACGTGAGTGGAACAGCACAGTGATGTGTACCTTCATGGCCGTTGCATCTTCTTTATGTACATGGTTGATTGAACAACACGTAAAGGGATGTTGTCACCATCTTAATTCTCCCATCCAGATCTTAGATCCTCTACTAGGTCCCTTAGCCTAGAGCAGTGCTGCCATTTTGTATCCTGGTATCTTGGCTGTCAGGCTGTGATGGTGATGATGATGATGATAGTGACAATGACGATGATGATGACAATGATGATGACGACAATACAAAGATATCTGTCTGTACCTTCCTAGAAAGTGTATAGTGTGCATAGTTTTGAGATTAATTTTATCACTTTGATCTTTCACAAGTCCTGGTTAGTCATCCCCTCCCATTCTTTTGCATGTATGGATGCATACATATTTGCCAGGCATGTCAACAAACTCACCATTGTGGAAATCATCTTTCTTCAGATATTTACATTTATTTCCCTGCCTGGAATTCAACCTTGTCTCCTATGGGGACTCTCCTGTTTAAGTAACACAGTGAACTAGTGTCGTTTTCCCAACTGCTCACCCATGTCCCAAACCTGCTCAGCCACAGTCCTAAGATTATGCTGGAGGCTTTACACGCTATGCTTTGAGTTCTATGGACCAACTCAAAAATCAACTGCCCTGAAATAAATCTCCAGCCCTTTGGAGAACAGATACAGCTGACGAAAGAGCTGACGGACATAGCAGCTCCTTGATAGACTGTGAGCATTCTTGAGCCCTTTGAATAACAGCAGTCTTTCCCTGTGCATATATGTGCCCTGGAAACTTAGGAAAAAAGTAACCACAGTAGCATGATATTTAATGCTTTTGTATGAATGTTCTTAACCCTGCAAAGTTTTTCTTGGCAGGACTTGAAGCAGACTTGGCTGTCATCTACTTTTCTCCTGTTGAGGGGAGGAGTTGAGTCCAGGGGACTGGAGTGGCATGGAGAAGCCATTAAGAAAGAAGGCCAGGTTGAGCCTCTGGTGCCCTGCAGGTCCCTAGCTTTCCATTACCAAGTTCACCCTGTTCCCCAAAGCCCTGTTTCCATCATGCATATCTCTACGTGTGAGTCTTTCCTTCACTGGAACTGTATGTAATGTCTGAGCCCACCCTAGACGCCACACTCCCGCTGTCCCCTTTCACCTCCAGTTGCTAGGTCCACTGACATCAACACAGTTAAGCTTCCCAAAGGAAGGGCCTCATTTATCTGTGCCGGGCAACTGATGAGAACATGCACACTTTGCTGTCATAGGTTTGGCCTTCAGGGACTCTCCAGCTTGCCTCAGTTACCCCCTGGGTCCTTGATCCAAACTCCAGTTGCCTGGTAATGAGGATGCAGTAATTTGCATTATCCTCTCTTCCCTTGCCCTACTGTCTTGTTTCCATTCTGAAAACAACCCTCTGACTTGACTCCTGCCTGCAGGGACTTCTGTCCCACGGGACAGCTCCTTGCTCTCTCCCTTGTGATGACCTCAGAGTTCCTTCCACTATGAGGGTGAAACAGATTAATCATGCTGAAGTTCAGTGCTGTGTGAGCTGGAATGCTAAGAAAAGCTTGGAGATATTTTTAACAAAATGGAATATTTTGATGAATATCTCTCACCTGAAATATTTCTCAAATTTTTTTGTTTCTAGTTTTTTTTTAAAGCAGCTTCACAAAGGGGTATTGTATTTGAGTCGGAAAAGAAAAATATTTTTATTTCCTGTCCTTGACATTGAGTGGCATTGATAAAAGCATCAAGGCCCTTTGAGTTCTGGATCTCCTGGAGGTGGCACGGAACACATTATGTAAGAAAGAGGTTGAGTGGTTTTGTTTTGTTTTTCCTCTTTGTCAGCATGAGAAAAGAGTACCTGTGAAAAGTGATGGACAGTTGTGGGGGGGGTGGTGGAAAACAGAGAACTCTGGGAGAAGGCCATAGCAAGAGCGATGGTGTAGCTACCACTGTATCTGGCTATAATGTCAGTCTTGACCTGGACCAGTGGTTCCTTGCTTACATACAATCTTGAGAAGAAACAGTTCCATCTTGACCTGTAGTTCTTGAGTTCTTCATCATTCTGTTTCATGGCCATTAAGTCACTAAACTAGTGAGTGATAGTCTCTCATGCGTAGTCACACAAGGATTCCCTAGAGTGTAAGGTGCAGGCTTGACTTCCCAAAGTTAGGTAAACAGAGCTTGTGCTTTGAAACAGTTGGAGGAATAAATAATATATCCAGTAATATATATTCATGCTTATTTATGTATTTATGCTTATTTGATGTTTTATATGTTTTCAGCCATAGTACAGTTGGTTCAGTTTGCACACATGAAATATTAACAATGAACAAAATGACTTATTGTTCCTATTTGGCTTTCCTGGTTATCCATCAAGACAGTCAAGACACTGTCACAGACTTCTAATGAATATTTGCTTAATATTTTCTTTGTTTTTTTACTAAGCATTTTATTTCAAGGAGTCTAAATAACTTATTTTTATTAATTTTTTTAAATTTATTTATTTATTAAAGATTTCTGTCTCTTCCCCGCCACCGCCTCCCATTTCCCTCCCCCCCCCCAATTAAGTCCCCCCCCAACCCGAAAAGCAATCAGGGTTCCCTGTCCTGTGGGAAGTCCAAGGAACCCCCACCTCCATCCAGGTCTAGTAAGTTGAGCATCCAAACTGCCTAGGCTCCCACAAAGCCAGTGCGTGCAGTAGGATCAGAAACCCATTGCCATTGTTCTTGAGTTCTCAGTAGTCCTCATTGTCCTCTATGTTCAGAGAGTCTGGTTTTATCCCAGGCTTTTTCAGACCCAGGCCAGCTGGCCTTGGTGAGTTCCCAGTAGAACATCCCCACTGTCTCAGTGTGTGGGTGCACCCCTTGCGGTCCTGAGTTCCTTGCTCGTGCTCTCTCTCCTTCTGCTCCTGATTTGGACCTTGAGGTTTATGTCCGGTGCTCCAATGTGGGTCTCTGTCTCTGTCTCCTTTCATCACCTGATGAAGGTTAATATTCAGGAGGATGCCTATATGCTTTTCTTTGGGTTCTCCTTATTTAGCTTCTCTAGGATCCCTAATTATAGGCTCAATGTCCTTGGTTTATGGCTAGAAACCAAATATGAGTGAGTACATCCCATGTTCCTCTTTTTGGGTCTGGCTTACCTCACTCAGGATAGTGTTTTCTATTTCCATCCATTTGCATGCAAAATTCAAGAAGCCCTTGTTTTTTACTGCTGAGTAGTACTCTAATATGTATATACTTCCATGTAGAAAGACATCTTCACACATTTATTTTTTGCATGTGCATGTTCACACAGGCATGACCACATGTGTATATATGCAGATGCGCATGAACATGTGCATGTGTGTAGCGAGCACAGGTTGACAATGAGTGTGTGTATTGGTCATTCTCTGTGTTTTTTGTTTTGTTTTGTTTTTGAGTCAGGATCTCTCACTTGCCAAATCAGATAGGCTTGCTTGCTCACAGACTCAGGGAACCTGCTGTCTCTGGATCCCCAGCACTGGGATTATAGGTATATGCTGTAGTACCATCTCTTTTCAATGTATGTTCCACGGGATGGAATACTTGCCCTCATGCCTATGCATCATGTAGCATATGGCTGAGCTGTCTCAGCCCCAGGAGCTATGTTTTTTAATGAGGACAATCCCCATGCACTTGCTTATATTGTGTTATACTCGTGGAATGGAATTGATGTATCTCTGCTTTTTTTTAATCTCCACTTTATTCTCTTTAACACCTTCGTTCCTTCCCTGCTCCAAAGCCTTTGAGGCACCTGTACCTCCCTTTTCTTGCCTGATTTACTGTTCCACTTAGCATGCTCTTGGCCAGGCAGTGAGCATATTGCTCCTTCTGTGATAAGTTACAGCCCTATATTGGGGTGAGCTGTAGCATAACACAGCAAATCCCACGCTCTGACGTCATCTCTAGTTACTTCTAGCTCCGCATTTTCTTCTTCAGCTACTGTCAAGGCAGCCCCTTCCCCACTCACCGCCCCCCCCCCAAGATCTCCTTGTTAGCTTGGATCTTCACTACTAGAATGTCAAAAGTTTGCAAATGGGGACTTTCTTTACATTTGTTATTTCATGCTGTTCTTTTTCAAATTTGTTTTAAGTAACAAATAGTTGTTGCTGTTTGTGGGGTACGGCAAGATGTCATGATGAAGGATGACTGCCAGGCAAATGAATTTGTGCATCACCTCACAAGCTTGTCATTTTGAGGTGGGAACATTTGAAACCAACGCAGCCAACTTGAAGCGTGGATCATGATAACTCACAGCCATCGACCTGCCATGCAGGAGCTCTCTTGCTCCTCTGGTCTAAATGAAACCTTGAGCCCTCTGACCAGTACTGCCCCGATCATGTCCTGTCCTTCTCAATAGTCTGTGCTCACGGCCAGGCTACTCTGTACTTTGTGAGTTTGACTTTTTCAGCCCCCACATACAATTGAGATCATGCAACACTTGTCTTCCTGGGCTTGTTCCTGGCTGAGGGGTAAATTATGGAGCCTCATAATCCTGCTGAACAACTTCTGTAAGGGGTCTTAGGTCAGTATGTTTCAGCCTTCTCCAGTAAAGTGAGGAGGAACTTTGACACCAACCTCATGAGGCTGTGGCCAGGCTTATTTGAGCTACATGAACAGAGTAGCCAGAATCTGCCTGGCACATGGGATATGTTCCCAAGCAGTTGGTGATGGTCACTATTCTTGTGCAGGGCTTAGTGTCCCTTTCTCACATCCTTCCTCTCTCGCATCCTTCCTTGAACTTCTGCCTCCATATCTGTGAAAGGGTAGAATAATTGCATCTGTCTCAGTTTGGGTTTTTATTGCTGGGAAGAAACACCATGACCTTGGAAAACTCTTATATAGAAAACATTTATTTGGGGTGGCTCGCTTACAGTTTCAGAGGTTCAGTCCGTTATCATCAGGATGGGGAGCATGGTGCTGTGTAGGTTACATGTGGTGCTGGAGCTGAGAGTGCTACACCTTATAGGCATCAGGAAGTCTACTGACTGTCACACTGAGTGAAGCTAATGCAAAGGAGACCTTAAAGTCCACCCCAACAGTGACACACTTGCTTCAGCAAGCCCACACCTTCTAATAGTGCCACTCCCTTTAAAGGCCATTTTTGTTCAAACCACAGCTTCTAATCAGTTCATTTGTGAAGAATAAGGACTCATAGGTCAACTCAATGTGTTGTCTAGCCCTAATGAACTTTCAATGAATGGTGGCCGTGACTTTGGCCACTTGTAAGACCATGACATTTCTTCTATTGATGGCTATTTGAGGTTTGTGCTATAGACCATAAACTCTCACGATGCTTGGAACCTGAACTGTCCCATCTCTGTGACCAGCCACTTGCTGATTTCTTGGTTTCTATTTTGCATTTGAAGTGTACACTGCACTAAACACTTGGAATAATACTTCACTTGGAAATATTTTAGCAATGATGACAGTACTCATTTTTTAGAAAATCCTGTTCGTGAGAATCCTGTTTGAGAACTTCCTTGTCACTACTGGAAAAACCTCTAAAGACCCTAGTAAATTTTCTCATATTAAAAAGAAAAACCAGGGTCTTTTGTTTGATTAATGACTCCATGACCTGGCTCTATCCCAAAGTATAATTTATCAGTCTTTAATTCCCCAAAGTCATTCTGATTTCCTATGGTTATATTTTTAATTTATAGACCTTTGGCCAGTTTCACAAAAAATTAAATATTGATGCCTTCCAGATCCACATGCTATGGGTGAAGAACAAAGCTGAGCTGTGCCTCGTCACCAGTGGCAGCCCCTACCTGGCCCAATGTTTAAACCTTTTCCCAGCTTTCCCTCTATTAGCATGGGGAATCGGTTTCCATAATGACCTCACCATTGCTGGAGACAGAAGGACCAGGAATGCAGTGTAGTTTCTAGCTAAGAATGGAGAACTTGAAGCCCCAAACCCTGTGTTACAGACTGGGCTCTGCCTCCAGGGCAGAAGGGCGTGAATTTTCCCGTTTGTGAAAGAAAAGAATGCTGAATGATGTTGAAGAACATTATACCTGTGAGGCTTGGGACCCTAGTCCTTCTCACGGGAGTACATACTATTAGCGCTGGCGACCATCAGCTGAGCACTTCCTATGTGTCAGACATTGTTAATGGCAGTTAGCTCTGTGTCACATGCTGATTCTGTGCTAAGCATCTTGCGTCTGTTGTTTATTCTTCACGGTAATCCCAGTGGTAGATAGATGAGAGGGGTGGCTGTACTTCCTAGACCACTGACCCCGAGGACTAGGAGGTCCTTGCTCATAGGCTTGCCCGAGTGAGAGATAGGAGACTTGGAATCCTGGAGTCTGGCATCCTGTCCTCCTGTTGATTAATTGGCTTGTAAGTGACTTTTATGTGTTTGGGGGTGTGTTGTTTGCATATATTTGTATATACATGCACCACATGAATGCCTGGTACCTGGGCCTGAAGTTAGAGACTGTTGTGAGTCACCATGTGGGAGCTGGGAATTGACCTAGGTCCTCTGGAAGAGCAGCCAGTGCTCTTAGCTGCTGAGCCATCTCTCCAACCATCTTCTCACTTTTATTTTGCCCCATTCTAAGCACTGCCCCCTTCCCCTGGTTTTTGTTTGTTTGTTTTGGTTTGGTTGTTTGTTTTCTTGGCAACCTTGAGAAGTATAGTTTAGAACCCACCTTTTATACAATAACAAACAGTTCAGGAGCAATGAACAGTTTGCCCAAAGCCTGCAGAGCCCTCCTTCCATCCTCCACGTGTCCTGACATCACACACCGTCCTGTAGAGCCCTCCTCCCATCCTCTACATATTCCTCTAATGTCTAAAAATCTGTTTCCTGGGTTGAGGAGACAGAGGGGTGGATCAGCACCTGCTGGACAAAGCATGCGTTTTGGGGAGCAGAAATAGGCAGATCTTTGGAATTCACTGGCCAGCATGCCAAGCCAAAAGGGGAAGTTTTGGGGTTAGTGAGAGACCTTGTCTCAAGGGAATAAGTCAAAAAGCAATAGAAAAAGACACCCCACTGACTTCCTCTATTCTCTGCTTGTTTATCCTTGAAGGGGGGCACACACAGGTACACATCATATAAACATGTGTACAACACACATGTGCACACGCACGCGCGCGCACACACCCATCTAAAAGCTAAAAGCCAATGAAAATATCTATTTCTTGTGTATACAAAGGTAAGAGTCAAAATGTGATGCATAATCTGGTTGGTTCATTTTTCTATTCTGAGATTATATGGCCAATCTAATACCAGCTGCTAGATGGATAAGAAAAATCACGTGATACGGATAGCTTATTTCACTCTTCTGGGCATTTAGAAAAAATAAGTCTTCCACTTTCAAAATGCAGGCTAGACGGCTTGGACTTATCTTGCCTCACCATCTCTGGTGTGCAGAGTTGGACTCCCAAGCACTTGGCCTGAAATTCTAAGTAATAGTTGTCAGGAAATGGGCAGCAATTCTTCCCTTGCTTGTTGTTTGTGTAAATACTGAGCGCCATGGTGACCAGATGCGGACAGCCAGATGAAGACCAGAAACATATGGAGATGTGGACGCTTGGAGAAAGGGTATCTGAGAGAAAGGCCTTGTTTGGTTCATCTTGATGTGACCATGTTGCTAACATTTTTTTTTGTGTGCGCGCGTTACTAACATGCTTGATTTTGTGTGCGTTTCGATGAGAAGACCAGGCTACACTAAGAATCACGAGTTAATTGATATCTCACTTTTGTTCTAACAAAAACTTAGAGGAATTCACTAATATAGTCGGAAAAGATAAAAGCTCTGACCATGGAAAGTATCAATATAACCAAAAGATACATATATATTTTCTGTATTTGGGATTAGGAACTTGGCTTTAGTTTCCTAGGGCCATAGCAACATGGAAAATATGATTAATCATGTAAGTTCCAGTGTTCATGAAAGAGAGTCACACCAAAGTTGCATGAGAAAGAAAGCTATAATTAACAGCTAGGCATAAAAAAATCCTATTATAGGTACACCGATAGATGATGAACTCTGATTCCAATGTTTCGCCTGTCACTCTGCCTCTGGTAGGAGACCAGTGTCATTCAAGATGGTAGGTTTGAAAGTCATTGTTAAGACAGCTGCTCAACTCAATAGAAGAACAGATGGCTCATGAGCGGTGATGTGCCTTGGTCCCTCTAACTCTGTCTATACACTCCATGGATTTCTCTGACTTTTCGGAATCGTGGGCATCTATTACAGCCTTGGCTTATATTGCCAGGCTCATTAGACACCATTCAGAATGGTGTTCAGCAGATGCAGAGATCCACAGCCAAGCACTGGACCGAGCTCCGCAAGTCCTGTTGAAGAGAGAAAGGAAAGATTGTGCGAGCCAGAGGGTCAAGGTCACAGGAGGGGAACCCATGGAGACAGCTGCCCTGAGCTCATGAGAGGTCATGGACTCTGGACTTAGAGAGCCTGCCTGGGGCCAGTCTAGGCCCTCTGCATGTGTGTGACAGTTGTGTAGCTTGGTCTGTGAGGCTCCTGGCAGTGAGATCATGATCTGTCCCTGGCACACTTAGCTGGTTTTTGGTAACCTGTCTCCCCCCAAACTGGATTACCTAGCCCAACCTTGATGCAGGGAGAGGAGCTTGGTCCTGCCTCAACTTGATGTGCTATGACTTTGTGCACATCCGTGAGGGGCCCTGCCCCTTTCTGGATGGACAGGACAGAGGAGGAGTGGGTGGGGAGGGAGGTAGATGGGAGGTAGAGGTAGTGAGTAGTAGGGGAGGAAGGAGGGGAAACTGTGGTTGGTATGTAAAATAAATGAAAAAAAATTCCCAACTCATGAAAAAACTAACAAACAAAATGGTGCTCAGGCCTCAAAACTTCCATAGAAAATGACAAGAAAGAAAAGAAGTCTTGAAAGATGCGCTTTGCTTTCTACAGCTTTCTGCTTTGTGAGATGTAAGTTAGGTTTACCATCGAAATGATCAAATACTGAGAATCTTCCAGGAATGGGCCATTTTGCTGACATTTTGGCTGTAAAAAAAAAAACCCACAGGAGGTCAAACAAGAGCATTTGTATAGAACAGAGCAGGGGGACTGTTAGGCATGGCCTAACTCGTGGCCTGGGCTAGGACTGGCTCTTTAAGAGAGCGATGCTGTGTGGCATGTGGAAATGAAGTGGGAATTTCATCTTTATCTATAAACACTGGAATCAGCTGGGTCTCTGCATTTGTGCAACATCCTGATTACATTCCTTCTGCAGTGGTGGAGCTGAGCAGTTATGACAGAAAACACGAGGCCCTCGAGGCTAAGATGATATGTTATTTGGTCTTTTAGGAAAATTTGCAAAGTCCTATAGTGGTGGAGAGGGTACTTGTTGTGTGTCGGCAAGGTGATGCCTCCATGGTGCATGTGATTCTCTTCAGTCTATGTGGCTCGTCCTTTATGCCCCTACATACTGATCTCTAAAACATGGCACCTGCTAAACCTGCATGATGAGCATCCTGAGAGGAAGAAAGAACATTCTGGAAACCTGGAACCATCGGCCAAGTACCCAGGACTCTATAAACCAACATCATTTTGCTCATGGAGCAGATGACTCTGTTCTCTTAGGGTCTGTTTTTTTCTTTGCCCCTTGCTGTGTTGCTCCCTGAGGCTGCCCCTCACTAACCTGTCAAGTTGCAAGCATTTGAAAGTTTTGTGTCACAATACAGTGCAGTCATCCCTATTCCTGCCTCTACTGGACACTCACCACATTTACCGTCAGTTCCATCATTTTCTCAGGAGCCTAGATAAAATGGCTCTTAAGAATATTTGTTTAATATGTTCACTTTCCAGAAGGCTCTGCATTTGATGTTGTTATTTAAATTACAATTATTTGAAAGTTGATGTAAGCAGAGGTAGATCAGGTTGAAGAAGAAAGAGAGGGAAAGTTCAGGGCTCACGGGGGTAGCTTGTAAAATTATCCACTTAGGAAATTACATTAGCACTCTGAGCTGAGTTATTTTTTAAAAAAATGAAAGGATTTTAGTTTTCAAAGTCTGAAAGGAGGCTCATGTGATTATTATGAGGGCTGCAAAGTGGTTATCGATGCCATTTGTCATCAGGGTTCAAGCATCCTAAGGATCATCTCATTTTGGAAACATAACCACTAATCTCTGGGTCACTCTAGGTAAGAGCAGCAGGCTTGCCCCCGTTATTTCAGACCATGTGAACATCTGTGGTACCCACTGCTGTGAGTTTGGGGTTCTAGCCATGGAAGGCATGGTTGTCCACCTGAGGAGAATCGATTATCTGTGTGTGTGGGGGGGGGGGGGGAGACAGGCATTTCAACTTAGAATAGCAAGTATTAAGAAGGATACAGACTAAGGTACCGTGGGAGTACAGAGAAGGACATTAGTGAAGCCTTCTTGGGAATCTTGAAAAAGCTTTTTTGGGGTAGATAAAAGGAGAGTTTGGAGGTTTTGTTGCAATGCTTTGAATTTGCCAGGCATATGTGTTCTGGGCAGATGGAAGAAGATGTGGGTGTGCAGAAGCACAGAGCAAACTGTCCAAGGGACCTATGTCCACAAAGCAGAGTAGGATGTAATTGGAGAATAGGAGTTTAGGGAGAGAAGGATCAAGAATTGAGACGCCCTGGGTACCAGGTCACAGGGCTTGGAATGTCTTCTGGTGAAAAGCTAAAGAAATTGTGCTAACTCTACATGGCAGGGATGTAAGCAGAGTGATCAGCTGGCTTAGTATTCCAGGGTAGACCAGCCGTCCCGGTAACCTGATGATGAGCTCCCACTGAAAGTTCTAGAACCAGTTTCTGTAATAGTCTCTCTTGGATCTAGGTAGTGCTGACCGGCCTTGGCATCTTTTATTATTAGCATTTACTAAATGCTTACTGTATACTGACTGTGTGCTAGATCTTGTACTATTGTGTGGTAATGTATAAACAAAATGCACACTGTCTGATTCAAGTTCTCATGACAGCAATTTCAGAGCGAGGCAGAGCTGGTCCTGCAGCCTGTGCCTAGACAGACTCTCAGCTGTCATTTTGTTCATCTCTAAGCTCAAATTCAGTGAAGCCTATGCTTCGTATGGAGGACTCCGTCTCTATAAGGCCAAAGGTTATTTTCTTCAGAGCCCCTAAACCTTAGAACCAACTCTAAGCGTGTGGGGGAGACAACAAGTTTGTTTTTATATAGGAAAGATTTCCCATTGACTCTGTTTCAGTTTTCTATTATTGTCTTTGGACATGTAGTGGTTGCCAGATCTCAAGAACAATAAACAAGTGTCAATCACTTACACGCTCACACGTCTAGGATAGATAGTCGCAGGGAACTGCTATGGCCAAAATGGTAAGGGGACCAGCACTGCTTCACGTGACTCTCCTGCTCTGATGGACCTCTCCCAGCATGTCCTTATACTATCTAGTTCCTTCCATTAATAGCCACGCAACTTCATTTCTGAACCATTCACCATCATGTCAAGATTTATTTTTTTCTAAACTGTGCACCCAGACCCATGTATCTCTTTCCCAGATATGGCCTCCCTTTTTTGTTTTGTTTCATTTGTTTGTTTTAATGCAGGAAAGTCATTATTTTTAGGCTCTAGATACATTAATTTTCTTTTCTTTTAAATTTCACTTTCATTTTTATTGCATTAAATCTATATATTCATAGAGATATGAATGTTTTTCTTATACTCATGTCTGTACTCCACATGTGTGTCTAGTGCCTGAAGAAGTCAGAAGAGGGCATCTAACCACCTGAAACTGGAGTTCTGGATGGTTGTAAGCCACCATATGGGTGCTGGGAGTTGAACTGTGGTTCCCTGCAAGAAAAAGTGCTCTTAACCCCTGAGCCATTTCTTCAGACCCTACATCTGCTTTTCTTAATTTTTAATTTGGGCTGAAATGGCATTATCTCATTTAGCAGTTGTATTACACGCTTGGGCCTCTATCTCATCTCAAGTTCAGAAAAAAGTGTGTGTGTGTGTGTGTTGTGATCAACTTTTATCCATCTTATTGAGTCAGCTGTCTTTGGTGTTTCATCCTTCAGTTGTATTCCTGGGATTTTGTAAAGAGTCTTTGAAATATGTATTGAATTAAATAAGTTTATTCATTTGTTCAGTAAATATTTATCATGTAACTACAAGCCCCGAATATTGTCCTCAGATTTAGATATGGATGCTGTCCTTTCTCTGATGGACTCATGTGCCAATCATAAAAGTCAGTGATAGATATTAAAGGTCTGGCAATCAGGGTTCAAGGCATTGTCAGTGGTGCTGCACCTTTTCACAATGAAGACCTCTCTGTTCAATTTAAGAGCTCCTGGGTTTGATTAAAATTCTAGTCATTGCTCTGTGATTGATAGTTGGGGCTTTGGTGAGCTATTGACACAGCTGCCTGAACAGGCAACCATAGTTAATGGATGTGGAAACTGTCTACACATTTAAAAAGCAGGTTTCTGTTAAACATCCTGAACTTGGCCAACATCACACTTGAGGAGCTGTTCATTTTAGCAGAAGTCTCCTCCTTGTCATGGGCTATTCAAACATTCCCCCCACCCCGTGCTGCCTGATGGGCATAAATCGTGACTCATGTTAGGTGTAGGAGCAGGTGGTGAATACTTAAGTCCACACAAGGAATGCTTTCTGTCTGTGTGCCTTGGGTGAGAGCCAGTCGAAAGCCCCCACCCCGACTGGTTCTAGGCACCCCATTAGCATTGCCTGGGGTGTTGCCCTTTCTCAGCAGCTGATATGGGATGACTTTGAGGGTGCATCACCCTAACAGATCCAGCATTTAAAATGCAAAGCACATTCAATTCTTCATTTTTTTAAAAAATCAAATATCAAGAGTCCACCAAGCACCAGAAATGCATCAGTGGACAAAACACCTGCCATTGAGGAGCTCATAGTTCAGTGTGAAAACATGGCTGCCACTACTCATCTGTTAAGTAGGAAGCTCGGGTGATATGCTGGACAGTAAGAGCAATAAGAAGGGCATGTGATGCTGGGATAAAGGGCTGTAGGGTATATGATTGGACTAATTTGAACAAAGAGCTGAGAAAAATAAGTTAACTATAGAGCTATTGAAAAATATCAACCATCTAGATAAGACCAAGGTCTCTGGGCCCATCAGATGGTGCTATCAACCCCCAGACGACATTAGCTTCTAATTTCTAGATGCTGGAAACAAGGCATTGGATACTTTGCATATATTGCTTGGAATCTGCCAGCAGGTAGGTTGTATTATCCATAACCACGTACAGTTGAGGAAATGAAAACTCAGATTAAGTCAAGTCTAATATCCCAAATAGCAGGGATACTACTACTGAATCTGCCTTTGAACTTTTAACACAGAAAGCCTGAATATTTTTCTTTTTGCCATGTGGCTTCTCATGTATTTATGACCATGGTGGGAATGGGCTGAAACTAACTCAGGAATTAGGGTGTTTTTTTAAGTGTCTGGGGATATAGTTCACTGGTAGAGCACTTGCCTATCATGTATCATGTCCTAAGTTTGCGCCCCAAGATAAGGAGAGGATTTGATGGGGGGAGATGAGTACTGAAAGAGAGAATATGACATCATTAATACTCTACAAAATCCTCATCAGAATCAACTTTTCCCAGGAAATCTCACCCAACAAGGCAAAAAGTACTTGGAGCGTGACATCCAATGAGACCATCCACGTTCCTTATAGTTTGGTTGCCATGAAGCCATCCTGTCCATCTGATTATTAATGGGGTATGTCTCTAATTCCTTTGGGTACCCGGTCAGTTCTTGGTGGTGAACTGCATTGAGTAGTGATGGCTTGAAAATCTCAGGCCACAGGTAAGCACAGACCTTCCTTAACTTCCACGGATGCAAACCCAGTCACAGAGTGGCCTGCTGCAGAATGGGTGACATTTCCCCTGTAGTAACAGTATCACAATGGAGTCCCTTATACCTGTTGCTTAGGGACTGAATGGCAGTAACTCACCCGTGAACCAGCAATGTTGTGAAAGTAAAGATAAATGTAAAATTGTGTTTCGAGACCTGTAAACGGTGGTTATACAAGGGAGCCCTGTGTAGTCAGCGTGGTTAGCACGGTAATAAAAGCCCAGCCGCACTCTCCCCATACTGAGAATTTACAAGGGTTTGGGTTGTATAACTCGAAAAACTGAGAGTCTAAGGCCCTTCCTCTCAATAAATAACCTTAAATCAAGCAAAGGCATATACATGTGTTTGTTTGTTAAGATGTATACCTCTTCTAGGGTCAGAACCAAGGCAGCTTTAAGCACTTCCGTGTTAGGGCTTAATCAGTAGTGGAATGCCTGCCTCATATGTGTGAGAACAAAGTTTCAATCCCAAGTCTGTCTGTCTGGCAACACTGAGATATTCAGATACCATTAGAAACATAGGATGATGAGAAAGTTCTATTTCCCAGAATTCCCTGCACACACTACAGTTGAAAAGGCTTCTTCGGTGAGGGAAGTGATCCCAAGGGATGCTATTCAGTGAGGAGCTTTTGTGCAGGCCTCAATTGTGAGGCTAAGGGCTTAAAATGGGAGACCCTGTCCTGGCATCAGTGCAGACTCTACCTGCCCCTGAAGCGTGCTGTGTGACCAGCATCAGCCTTGTGGTGCACCTCAATGATGTCTCCCAGGCTCTGGCTGTTAGTTTACTTAAAGCTTCAAGCATTGCTGATATTCACATCAGACCAAATGGAAGTCCCCAGTAAACACTCTGTGCCTTTGGGAACCTTTTCACACATTGGTGACAACCCTCGGGCCATTAGAGTCTTTTCTAAAGGCTCTTAAAAAGCCAATACTGGTAATGATTTTTCAGAACTTCAAAGCTTGTCTCTTGGAGCTGTAAAGGCGGGAACAAAAAGGCACTGGCCTTAGATCTTATAGGCATGCCCTGTAAGCAGGCATGGTATCCATTGAACCAGTGGCTAGGGAAGTGGCCTGGATACTGATGAGGCATCCTCCCAGCTAGAAGTTTATTGGTTCCTTCCCCAGCAGGCTACAATTCATATTCTTTTCAACAGCCTGCCTAGCCTCATTTCCTGCCCCTTTATCTCACTTTCTCCACCTGCCAGTGTTACTCCTTTACCTCCCTTCCCTCTTCAGAGAGGAACCTGACTTGACTGACCACCCTTAGGGTGACCTTGTTCATGTCACCTCTCTAAAGTCCCCTTTGGAAATTTCTGGGTGGGCTCCCAGCTCCCAGTACAACTCTATTTGCTGGGACTAGTCATATCATATTGAAAGATAATGTCTAGGAGTCTCTTCTTGAGACTGTAAAGTCTATGGAAGTTGGAAACCATTGTCTGTCCGTTCCTTCAGTGTGTGGCTTGATTATAGCTCATGGGTGATTGAATTAGCTTGATTCTGTAAAGAGGAGGGTTCCTCTTATATCTCAGGGTTGCTTTTGTTAAAATGCGATGATTTCCCATTTAAATGCTCACTCCATAAACACATTGTCACCCTCTGATTTGTGTATTTAGCTAGCTTTATGAACCAGATGTATTTTTATTTTGTTTTACCCAAGAGGGCCTCATCTGTGTAGCTTTTCTCTGGTTTGGCAGATTACATTTGAAGGTTGGGGAGGGTTGGGACAGTGGGTAGAGGAGCAGATTTTGTTATTTGCTTTTTAGATAATCCTCTCACAATTGCAGGCTTTAGTAAAGTACTCTTGTTTCTGTTACTAACAGAAGATGCTAAGCATAAGTTGGAAGTCTAGCTTCACGTGACCCTTCTCGGGTACCTTCAGCCTCCTTCCTTTTTCTCTAGACATTTCCTGCAGCCTGTGTCATCTCCTCCCTGAGGCCTGTAGGAAGAAGGATCCTATCCTCCCTGTCTCCATCTGTGCTTCTCGAATGTCCTCAGGGAAGGCCCACACTGAAGCCTAGCCTGTGACTCACATTTTCTGTCCCTCACCTCACTACCATTTCCTTCCCGTGAGTCTACAAAACTCATCAACTCCATTCTCCTTTTGTTCTCTCCTTTCCTGAGCCTGACTGCATCTCCCCAGTTCTGCCTCCTCCACTCTTCACTCTACCACAGGTGCATACACTTCCTCATTATCTCCTGTCATTGGAACCCTGGCTTATTTCCATCCTTCCCAGAGTTTAAACCTGGAGGTACCAAGACTCATCTGCTGCCTCGCACAGGACTCAACCCCACTGTGGCATTACCATCCCTCCCTGTGACACCCCCCCCCACTACAGGATATGGTTCTCCTATGTGGTTCTTACCCCACCCTCTATCAGGATGCTTCATTTTCTTAATGACCTACTTTCCTTAAAAGCCACCCTGCATTCTCAGCCACCATGCTCGAGCCATTCTCAATACTCAGTCTTGCATGGGGTTGTTCCACAGGCCAGGAAATTCCACCTGAGTTCTGTCTGTCACAGCTATCTGCCTACCTACCGATGGTGTCAAAGTTCTACTCCTTCAGGACAACAACAAACTTCCTTCGAAGCCTTTTCAAGACTTTCAAGGCCATGCAAGACCGACAGCAGTAAAGGCCCAAGGGAAATCCGTGCCCTATTCATGGTCAAACAGTCTCTGAGACAAATGGACATATATGAAAATGCCCGTCCATGCCTCCCTCAGATGGAGTTACTTCCAAACTTCATGCTCATGTGTGCCTCTTCTACTGTCTTCCCTAGATTCGGGCACAAATCAGTTATGTGCCTTTTCTGCCCCAGGCGTTCAGAACTGTGAGCAGATCCAAGGTGTGACTTGCATCTGTAGGATTTACAAGATTCTTCCTGAACCTATATTGCTTGATCAAAGCTCTCTGTGAAGGACTGGAAACAGTGCTGCTCCAACATGTGTCAAAGTCCTGTGTGGGTGCTCATCCCTCTCTGTTCCCTTCTCCAGGTCAGGAGTGTTGCATTGAAATGCGGTCTTGCTCCGTGTGCTGTGTTTTTATTTATTTATTTTCAGAACGGCATGGAATTTTCTGTAAGGACTAGAAAGACCTAGTTCTGTACCGCTGATTGCTTTGTAAATCTTGGTGAGTCAGGGCTTGTTTGTAAGCGACGGGAACACTCGGGTTCTTTGAGGCTGGCGGCGCATGAGCAGAATACAGAGGAGCTCATTAGAATGTATAGTCATGGCACTTGCGTTGATGCTGCACGGGAAGGCTGTAAATACATCTGGGCCATCAAGTCTTATGTCTGTATTTCACGGGGACGTATGTGCTTGCCATTGCTGTATGGAAATTAGTTTATACGATTTCTTTGAATACCTCGATCTTAAGTTCTTCTTTTCCACTAAGACAAAATGACGAAAAGAAAAGAAAAAAAATGAAATGACAGAGAAATAAAGAGAAAGGAATGCGCTCTAAAAAGTTGCAGTGATGGTAGATTTTGAGTGCCTACCAAGAATTTAATCAGCAGGAGACTTAGGGGAAGGAGATGGGAAGGTCACCCACCAATCCCCTTCTTTATGTCTTGTAATTACAACGTGAAGAAATTGAAGGATGTCACAAGAACACACACTGCAATAAACATTCTCCTGAAACGGCATTTAAGCATCCACAGAGCTCTCCCCAGAGGACTTAAAACCCCTCCTGTCTGGAGAGGGCTCTGATTGTAAGATACTTCTGCACGGCTCTCCGGAGCTCTTTGGAGGCAGGATCCTGATTGCTCTGTGGGCTTGAGATCTGGTTTTACTTTTGCTTCTGTTCTGTGGCCTCTGAGCCACTTTCAGAGGTAGCCTAGATGGCCTTTTGATATGTCACCAGCATGAAATGACAGGAAGAGTCCTGTGACACCTCTTTTGGGGGGCGGAAAATGCCTCTCCTTAACTTTACATACCATGGTCTAACTCTTTAGATTTCTAAAGATTTTCTTTAACTTCCCGTAAAATTGCCTCCTCTTAACCACCAGTTGTGGGACAGGATGAGAAATTTTCTGTTTCCTCCTTTTCAATGTGATGATGAGTGAGGTTTTCTAAGTGCTATATTTTGGCTTTTCCTTGTCTCTGAGAGCAGTTGAAGAGGACTTGCAATGTCCCTTGATCGGGTTACTATTTAGAAATGAAAGAAACGGGAGAAGTATCAGGGAGTGTGGTACTAGCTTAATCATTCTAATGAGATGCTAAAATAGGAAGGTATGCTTTATCATAAATTAGCATGGATCCTATCAGCTCTAAAGAAGAAAATTTGCAATCTCAGTCAAATGTGCTGGTCAATAGCAAATAGCAAAATTCTGCATTGCTGCCCCCTAATATCAGGGCCTTAGGCACTGGCACAGCTAACATTGTGTGGGGGCTCTTAGGATCTGAACTCAAGCCATTGTGGTTGTGCAGTAAGCACTTTATCCACTGAGGTGTTTCCCCTTAATTCCAGACTAAGTTAAACTGAGCATCCCTGCTTTTAATGAAGATAGATTGTGACGTAAACTTCAAACACTGCATAAGTGGGAGGACTCATCTACTATTAGTAGTTGCTCTGAGAGATTACAAGAGAGGAACAGCTAATGATAAAAGATGTATTCTGGCTCGTGGTTTCAATTCAGAGTTAGCCGAACTGTTGCTTTGGGCCTAAGGGAAGACAGAAAATCGTAGTGATGAGAGATTGTGGCAGAGTCCACTGCTCACCTCATGGCACCAAAAAGCAGAGAGAAAGAGGAAGGGTCTGGGGGCCAAGTCACCCTTCAATGGCATACCTCCAGCAACCCGCTTCTAACCAGGCAGTGTAGACCCAGTGCCCTCTTCTGACCTTCAGAGGCATTGTGCGTTCATGGTGCACATATATGCATGCAGGCAAAACATCTATATTCATAAACTTTTTAAAATTAAAGAAAAAAAGCATAAAGTAGCTTAACTTTATATGCCTTAATTTCCTCCCATAGTATGCTGTTAAAATGAGGTAATATTAAAATGAATGTGTTTTAAGATTAATACATCAAAAGAGCAATGGCAGACGTGTTTCAGGTAGTCTGTGTTACTGTTAGCATTATGAATGTGATGGTAACGTCTGCAGCCCTGCAGCTCCGACATTTACTGAAGGGGCCATCAAATGATGTTTGAGGAACAAATAGTCGAGGATCCATCTAAACAAAAGTAATGGTGGATTAGCAAACTTGCCACAAGGGAAGCTTACCTATCACTTCACAATACATTCTGTAACCTGAAAGTAGCTCTAAACTCCTCACCCCAGAAAAGATTACTAAAGACCCAGTTGTGGGCCTGCGTGTGTGTGTGTCTACATGTCTGTAAACATACATGTTTTCAGTGGGGCCAGAAGTCAGGGGATGACACTGGATATCTTTGTCAATTGCTCTGCCTTGTGCATTAAGGCAGGGTCTCTCACTTGAGCAAGGAGCTTGCTAATTCCGTCAGTCTAACTCCAGCCAGGCCAGCTTGCTGGGAGTATAGGTAGGTTGCCACTCCTACCTTGGATTTACAAGGGAGGTGGGGATTCAAACTCCTGTCCTCACTCTTCCACAACAAAGCTTAGCCCATTGAGCTGCATCCCAGCCCCCTTCTTCACCAGTATTACGACACAAGGGTTGTGACAGTCACTTGCGAGGGAGTGTTCGGGATATGACCCACATAAACACTGAGTGAGTGTTCTTGAAACTATGGTGACATAATGTTCTACTTATTTTGGGTCTAAATTTTTTTTCAAACACCCTTGCTAGAAAAATACTCTAAAATAGATGATTTCTTCTGGCTTTCCTTCAGAGAAAGTGAATAAGAAAATTATGAGGTTCTGAAAAGTGGGCCAAGATGTTGATGAGATGTCTGTGAATGTGGCTGGGTATAATCAAATGTAAATTGTCTTCCTTGTCACAGAACACAGTGGGGCTACAAGCCTGGGTGCTGGCAGTCTCCGTAAATACCAAGTAGCTATTGGAAAAGATTGTTTGCCTTTGAAACTGAGTGCAAGGATAATCATGGGAAAGAATCTTCTCAACTTCTGGGTCTTTCAGCTGGTTAGTTAGTTATCACCAGCTTAGGTGAGGTCTTTGCTCCCTGGCTGTCTGCTTACACTTCTTTTTTTTTTTTTGCTTTTGTCTATCTGTGTTTCCAGCTCTTTGTTCTGTTGACTTCCCAGCTATGGGACAATGAAAAGGTGCACAGACTACAAGAGGAAAATGCTCCCCATAACTGAGTTTGGGGCTTCTTAATGCTATACCGAGTAGAAATGACTGAGCTAGGGAAGTTGGAGTACACAGCTGAATCCAAACCAGCATTGACGGTGTTGACAAACTGGCTTAGTTGTCATGATGTCCTGTGACCTGTACTGGGAGATTCAGGAGTGACAGCTCAATGATCAAATACTCCCTTTCTTTCTCTGGGGGAGCCCTGTGTACCCCTCGCTGGCCTGGTTCCCATGTGTGTAAAGTCCCCCACTCAGCTTCATTTTCTGATTGACTGAAGGAGCCTGAATGCCAGGCCTTTGGCCTGCAGTAAATGTGCTTGCTGTTGTTGCAGTCTGGGGTGAGCTAGACTGTGAGCCTCAGAAAGAGAGGCACACATAGGTCTCCCCTACAAAGACTGTACCCACAAAACATTTAGTGTGCAGGAGAAGAGAGCATGTTGCTCTAGCCAGATGCCGAGGGCAGGGCTTAGAAGAGCATGCCTGCCATCTTTCTCAGAACACATCCCTCTGCTGGCTCATGAGCAAGGCGGCAGAACAGGACCTGGGGACCCATTTCTAGTCGGGTTCTTTCTCTGCAGAAGCAGGAAACAGGAAGGCCTGCTGTGTTACAAGCAGCAGATACCTGTGATTTAAGCACAAACAGAACAAAACTAAATCTCTGGCTCTCATCATTCTACCTTGCTGCCCAGATGAGTAGAGATAAAGATCAGGATGGTTGCAGAAATAATGATACACAGGACTCCAGCTGTGCTGCCAGCAGCAGAGTCTCAAACCTGAATGTTCACGCTCAAACATAACCTGCTCGCTAGAGGAGACCTTGCTCCTCGATACGGTGCGTTTGTTCTATTCAGCCCTCTTTTTCTTGGGGGATTTTGCATTTGAGGAGCTTGCGTATCTTTATTTATTATGGTTTGTGTGCTTATGCCTGGAACCATCAGTTTTGGAGAAGGAATGAGTTGTGGTATTGGACATAAATACCAAGGAAAACAGAGGATGGACAGTGGCCCTGCTCTGGACATTTTGTGGCTTTGATGATCTGATACGTAGTTCTGGATAAGAAGGTCTCTAGAATCAATATTTAGGGAAATGCTGATGCCACAGGGGTGAGTGACACTGCCCAAGAAGAACAGACTGGAAAGTGTAATTGGCCAGGAGGTATATGACTTGGGAAACTGGTCATTTAAGAAGTGGAAGGAAAAGCCGGGCATTGGTGGCACATACCTTTAATCCCAGCACTCGAGGGCAGAAGCGGGCGGATCTTTGTGAATTTAAGGCCATCCTTCAAAGCTACAGAGAAACCCTGTCTCAAAAACCAGAAACAAACAAACAAAAACAGAAGTAGATGGAAGTAACTCAGTGGCAAGCTGAGAAATGGAAGGAGGTATGCGGTGGGAAGTGGAGTATTCTAACATCAACTAGAAGGCAATTGTCTAAAGAGAGATGGTAGAGAGCTAACCAGGGCAATGGCTGTGAAGGGGCCTTGGATTAGCAAATAGGGCCCTAATGGCCAACCTTTCCAACATACACAGCGCATGGGGAGAACTGATTAGATGGTGAGGGGATCACCTAGGGAGAGAGGTGGACTAAGTAGAGACAATTATTAACGGCGCAAGAGATAGGGCAATCATGGAGGGGGGTTGAAAATGTTGAGGGAGTCACCCCTTGCTTGGAGGGCTGTTGCTTAGGGAAAGAATGTTTGTGTTCAGAGGAAAAAGAGATGGCCACTGATGGGAAGAAGGTGAATAGTGGTGAGGGGCTGAAGCAGGTAGAGAAGAGTCTTGGGTTACAGGAAGGGAAAGGCTTGTCAGGGAAGGTGAGCTCTGTCTTCAGAGCAGGGAAGGGAGGCGAACACATGGGTCTGTGCATCAGGACTGGAGAGGTCATGGTGTCATTCCCGAGGCTCTCCTTTTTCTCCATGCAGTGTCAGCCAGGCCATCTGAAAATCTGCAGAGTGTGTCCCACAGGAAGCACTGGGAGAGAAGTCTGCATTGGATTAGTCGGGTGTGTGTGTGTGTGGGGGGCGGGATGGGAGAAGACTGTGGTCTCAGTAAGAACTTGGAGCTAGGTTCAGAAGCAGTGAACGTAGAAGGGAGCCACCATGAAAGGCTGGGAGTTTCTGAGGTTCAAGGACCACTGCATCCCAAGGGTGGAGAGAGAGCTGGAGTTTGGAATGGACTTTCCAAGGTATTAATACTTCAGGTAATGACACGGTTCATAGTGGATCTCCAAAGCAGAGCCTGATAGAAAGGGGAAGAGGGTGACTCCTTTCTGTCTCCGTACCAAGGATGGCAGGGAACTGTGCCTGCACAAATCTCATCTTTGTCCTTATAGAGCACCCACACAAGCCTGCAGAGCCTGCAATCTAGAGGTAACTAGGAGTGGACTGATAGGGAGGGTCTTTTCATCTCTAAGGATGTCCCCCACTGCATGGATAAGAGAGGATGGGGGATCTCAGCAAGTTCAAGGCCAACCTTGTCTATAAAGTAAGTTCCATGACAGCCAAGAATGCGATACAGAGAAACCCTGTTTCGAAAAACAGCAACAGCAACAAAAGAGAGATGATGGGGCGGGGTGGGGCTGTTCTTAGCCGTGCTAGCTGGTTGTATTGTTCAGGAGGAGCAGGTGGAGGGGTGTGGGTGCTAACTGTGAGAGACAACTGTACTGCCGAACCAAGAGCAGCTCTGTTGAACTTCTCCCGAGAGCGTAGGGTTCTCACTGTTGTATTAGCTCTGCTCGCAAAGGCCCCAGAATAACACAGATAAGAATGATGATCTGCCAAGTACCCACTCAAGGTCTTATAAACACAGAGTTTGGGGGGCAGTTAGAACTACAAGAGGCAAACAAAACGAAAACCTGCAATTCAGTCTGACAGTGGATTTCAATAGATTCCCCGGGGAGGTGGCGTTACACTCTATCCCACTGTCAGAAAATGGTATGTTCTACAACTTTTCCCAATACTAATTGTTGCTTTTGTTTGTTTGTTTTTGGTTGTGTTTCTTGATGACCAGGATCAAACCCAGGGCTTCAGGCTTTCTTAGTTGTGTGCTGTACCGTTTGAGCTATGCCCCTCCCCGGCCCTCAGTCCTAGTCTTTGCACAAAAGCAAAGAAAATATGAGATGCCTTAATTCCCAGAGGTAACTCAGGAGTGAGCTGGAGTGAAATGGAATTTGACAGGGAGGTAAATAGAAAGGACCTCTGAGATAAGGCTTTCTGGCAGAAGAAAACAAGGCTTCTGGTAGCGTATTTGGTGCAGGGGGAAGATGGTAGAGGAGAGGGGTTCCAAACAGTCTATCATAATAATGAATGATGTACTACAGGCTGAAATGAATTGATTCAGATTTGGCATGGGGAGTTCATGTTTTCACTTAAGTGTCTAGTTAGATAGACTTTGGATGCATAGAAGGGAAAGACTTAGTAAACCTTGGGTTAATCAAGAACATATAAGACAAAGGGCTTCCAGGAATTAAGGCATTAAAAGAAGAAGCAGACGTGAGCCTTCTAAGGAGGAAGCAGATACTCCCCACGGGCAGTTGGCATTCAGTGAGGCTAGAGGTTCTGAGTCCAAAATGCAGTTGTCTGCTGTAATGGGGCACTTCGTATGTCAGCGATTGTATAGATAAAGAAAGTCTCTACTCATTTTGACTGAGGGAAAGCTTTCAGATCCTCTTCAAGCATGGAAACCAGGATGGGCCTGAAACTCACTATCACACGGCTTTTTTTCTGCAGCAGTGATGAGCTGGCCAGACAGAAGACAAAACGAGGAACCATTCCTGTCTAACCGTTTATGTTGGCTTGGCTGTAATTGCAGAAGGCCTCTAGCTGAGAACCAACAGCACCAGAAATCAATTTAGTTTTAAAATTTGTTATATTTTCTGGACTGAAGTTTAATACTTACATGAAAATTAAGATTTCTTAAATGTGTGAGAAAATAAAAGCACACATAATGGTCTGCTCTGTCTTAGCATTATAGTTTGCAGCCCAGGTCTTTCTATCTGTTTCTATAAACTTATTATATAAATGGCATGGCCGAGGTTACTGTAGACATCAGTTCTATCCTTTATTCTTCCTTGACCTTGATCATGAGGATTTCCCTATGCTGTTAAGTAATTCTTTGAAAAATGCTATTCTGATGGCTATATAACCTTGTCCCATATGGTTGTACAATAAATTACTCATGTATTTCTTTTTTGGCCAGTTGGGGATGTTTCTATTTTTTAAGCTATTATAAATCAACTTAAGATGAACAATACTGAACATCAATCTTCCTTTTCCCTAGCCATTTTTTTTTAGGGCAAATTCCCAGTGGTAAAATGGCTACATCAAAGAAAACCCACATTTTTATGGTTTTTGAGACATTGTCAAGTCTTCCTCAAAAAGGTTGCAGTATACATGATGCATGTAAAAAATGCCATACAGCCCCCAAGGGGGTATTTGATGATGGAAGCTGATGGCCATTAGGTCATTAGTTTTAAGAACTATTTTTAAAGGTTTGAGTTCTGGATCTTTGCCATAAGCTTTCATCTGTAATGCAATGAAGAAGAAAAATGTAGTATTATATGCCATCTGCAAGGAGCTTGAGCCAAGTGATCCAAATGCACCTCCTTTTATGAACACAAACCTCGGAGGCAGGAAACAGCCCTGGCTTTGTTGCGCTGGTTTTATTATATGGAATCAGGTGGGATCTGGTAGGGGAGGTCCACTGAAATTTTCAAAAGGACAAAGCGTGTTGATCTTACATGGGAGACCATTCTGGATCTGACGGCTGCTCACATGAGCCCCCTTTCTGGATGCCGCAGCATCCAGAGCCCTCCCTGGGAGACTAGGTGAGGTCACAAACCTAGCTCATCAACCATCACTGCTGCCAGTGGTTAATGCATCGGATTTAAGCAGTGCAGATCTTAAGAGTGGCCAGCTTTTTTTATGCTGTTTGAAGTCGTCTACCTGGCTGTATAAGGGAGTAAAGTGGACAGGACACCGGGATCAGATTTAAGCCCCAGCTCTGCCACTGGCTACCTGTGTGACCTTGGAGAATAATGTCACCCCTCAGAATCATAGTTATTTTAAAACCGTGTGTGAAATGTCCAGTGCACCTTCACTTCTACAGGCACCCCCCCACCTGTGTGGTGTTTCTCCTTCACACCCTTACTTCTTGCCTTGCAGCGTATTTTGTGCTAACAAAAGGTTAGAAGCAGCAGGGATGTCTAGCACTAGCAGACACACGTAACGAATATGGGGCTGGGAACCGCGGTCCTTGCTTAAGTGTAAAGATACTAATGGGATAACCTTTCTTATCTTTAATTCATTTATTCATTTCTATAATGCACTGTTTAGCTATTGATTCTCACTGTGTAGTCCAGACTGGCCTTGAGTTCACAACCCTCCTCCCCAGGCCTCCCCAGAAATGGGAGTCCAGATGTGTAGTTACCATACCAACTTGGAGCAGCATTTCTTTAAGAGCTTTGTCTTTGAGAAGCACCATCCCTGAGAAAATGCACTTTGGCCAGTCAGTTCCATTGCATCATCAGATACGGTTTTCATAGGTGGATGTCTGTCTCACCCCAGATGTAATCTTTTAATGGATATTTATTATGTATCCGTTTCTCACATACTTGTTACAAGGCCAAAATTTAAAAATTATATTCACTTTGATAAATGCTCTCTCGGAAATAATTTTAGAATGCTATTTCATCGTGTGGATTATGAGTCTCCATGAAATCACTCAGGAATCCTGTCACAAATACTTGAGAGCACTCTGTACTTGGTCTCCTGACTTTGTGGGGAAAAAAATTGTGTTCTGAATATAAAGCTCAAATCAGGAGTGTCTTTGCAGTGGCAGGAAGTGGCCCAAGGTTAGGGTTTTGGTGTAGGACATTATTAAACATATTTTGTATTTCATTTTTGTGTTTTTTTTTTATTTTTTGAAACAGCATTTCTCTGTAATTTTGGAGTCTGTCATCTTTTTAAGTAAAAAGAGCTGTGACTTCTCCCCCAGAGAGTCCGTCTTGGTGGAAGGAAAACTTGCTTCTTGTGATGTGGAGATGATGCAGTTCATAGTGAATATTACCATCAGTGGCTTTTCTGAGAAATTTCTCCTCTCCTCAGTTCCAACAGCTGCCAGGGGTGCTTCTGGTCCTCCAGCGGCTGCCCCGCCTCCTAAGAGGTCGAGTATCTCTTTGGATCTCTTTGTTCTCTGACCAGAAGAAAAGACAGCCTTTTTGGTTGGCCATTTGTTGTATGTACTGACTTCAAATGAAAATTACCTTGCAGAGGAGGACAGACAAGAATTATAGGATAGAAAGCAAAAAGGCCGTAGACATTCATGGACACTAATAAACAATATAATTACTACAACCCTGTTTGCGTTTTCTGACTGCATCATGTGTTCATCTGGACACGCTTCTTTTGTTTATTTTTAATTTTTGTGTGTTTGGGTGTGTACGTGTGTTGTATGTATATGTGGTATGTATGTGTATGTCGTGGGAGGGTATTCATGCCCTTGCGCATACATGTAGAGGACAGAGAAGGACACTAAATATCTTCTAACACTCTCCACCTTATTGCACAGAGACAGGGTCTCCCGCTGAACCAGAAGCCCCCCATTTTGGCTGGGTTGGCCAGCCAGTAAGCTCCCAGGCCTATTTATGTGACTGTGTCTCTGAATGCTATGGTTACCGGTACACATGGCCACACCTAGACTTTACATGGGTTCAGGGGACTTGAGTTCAGGTTCTCGGGCTTGAGCAGCAAATGCTCGTACCCACTGAACCATCTTCTCGGCCCCTCCACACATTTCTTTTGGAACTTATGTTTGGTTTGAAACATCAGTGTAATCTAAATATCCACTCCTTTCATTATTTACACTTTTGTTTCTCTTTAGGTACGTATGATTAAGAGTACTTTAAACCTGCACAATCTGTATTTTTCACAGTTTTTAACCTGGAAGGCTTTTTTCCTTGTTATAAAAGTAGGCGTTTATTAATGTAGAAAGGTGAAAATGACAGCCACAGTTTTGTAGACATCCTGTAACTATCTGCTGCATAAAAATATTTGACTCCAATTATATTTTTCTTTTTTGTTGGTTTTTGAGAGAGGGTCTTCCTTAAACTTACCCTATAGCCCAGGCTGTCCTTGAACTCACTCTGTAGCTCAGGCTTGAACATACAGTAATCCTTCCTCAGCGTCCCTAGTGCTGGGATTACTTGGATATACTTGCGTAAACCACTTACCTGTGGGCTTTGGCCAAGGAATGTCACTTCAGTTATTGTATCCTAGAGTTGAGCTTCCACTGTGTGAACTGTTTATTAAGGTTTTGTTGCAGTATCATCTTCATCACCACCACACCAAATATTGTGGCTTGAAGGAGACACATGCCACATAGGCTCATGTATTTGAATATTTGGTCCTCAGTTGGTGGTTCTCTTTGGGAAGTTTATGGAACCTTTAGAATGTGGAGTCTTGCTGAAGGAAATATGTCCTTGGGAGCAGAGTTTGAGGATTTTTAGCCTGGCTCCATTTCCTGTTTGATCTTTCTGTTCCTTGTGTATAAATAAAATGTGATTAGCCAGCTTCCGGCTCTGGGCACCATGCTTTCCCCAACTGTTACCTTCCTTGCTGTGCTGGACTCTGTCTCCCTGAAATTCTAAGCCAAAATAAACCCAAAGTATGTTAGAGATGGGAAAACACTCTAAATGTTCACAGAACATTAATTTTGAAAAATTGTCTTAATATAAACAATACTTCCTTGAGTTCAGTTGTAAATTGTTTTTTATTATTGCCCCTTTGAGTATCTGCATAATTTGAACTTCAAGACTAAACATTTTCAAATAATTTTAATGCCTAACAATGAGAATTTATCAATGATGTGTTGTAAGAAGGCCATTAATTTGTTTCCTGGCTAACCGGCAGCTCAGACCTGAAATAATCACATAGAAAACATATTATTTAAATCAATGTTTGGCCCATTAGCTCTAGCTTCTTATTGGCTAACTCTTACATCTTAATTTAACCCATCTCCATTAATCTGTGCATTACCATGAGGTCGTGGCCTGCCAGCAAAGTTTCAGCATGTCTGTTTCCTGGGGCATCTCCATGGCTTCTCCCTGACTTCACCTCCTTTCTCCCAGCATTCAGTTTAGTTTTCCCCAGCTATCTAAATTTTTCCCTATCAACAGGCCAAGGCAATTTCTTTATTAACCAATGGTATTGACAGCATACAGAGGGGAACCCCACATCAATGGTGCCATAGTTTCTGACCTATATGTCACATGATCACTCAAGCAACCTGTTGTTGCACATGCATTTGTACTTCATCATTTTAAACCATGTTGTGGTGTGTATGGTTTTACAGGAAAATGCTTGTGAATGATCGGTGTGTACATCTTTAGGTCAAATTGCTAAAAGGCAAATTGCTAAAGTCTGTAAGATGCATAAGACTACAACTTTTACTCTTACTTTTTAATTACCCTCCTGAAAGATAGTATAGAGTTTCTTTGTTCTCCTCTTAGCTGCACTGAAGCTGTCTATTTCTTCACGCCTTCCCCAGCATTGAATCTTACTATTATTCTTCCTGGCTAGTCTGGTGGATTGGATTGTTTTCACATCATGGTTTCTGTGTTCAAGGGAAATTTTTAGGAGCATGTTAAATTTCTCCTCCTGTATATTTGTCAGGTGTTTGCCTCATATGAATAAAGATAATAAAAAGAAATAAATGATGTTTTAGTGAGACTAAAATTTTTGAAGAATGTCCTGGAAGGAGGAGAGTCTACTAATTTTTGGCTTTTTTTCTTTTGCTTGTTAGATATCTGGGTTAAAAGGTGCTTTGGGGGGGCTGGAGAAATGTCTCAGAAGTTAAGAGCCCTGACTGTTCTTCCAGGAGACCCGAGTGCAATTCCCAGCACTCACATGGCAGCTCACAACCGTCTGTACCTCCAAGATCTGACACCCTCACACAGACATACATGCAGGCAAAACACCAATGTGCATAAAATGAAAAAACGTATTTTTTAAAGTTGCTTTTAGAAATATCAAGTCCCGAATTATATAAACCTTCAGGGCAAAACTCTATCTGTGCATCGGGACTAATTACCCCATCTTGTTTCCTGTCCTCCAGAATCTTACCAGCCACTACATTTGGTAGGGCCTATCACCACTTTCAATTCTTTCATGATGTCGAGTCAGCCATGAAACCGCCTAAAAGTAATTATGATTTTTCTGAATTATTAAATTCTGTACCTTTAAGCCGGAGGTGGCGAGCCCTTTGTGTTAGGATGGTTTTTACCTTGCCCGGCCTTTCAGTGGCACCAGGTTAGATGTCTGTGCAGAGAGTCCTCCAGTCCATCTGGCTTACAGACGGTCACCATTAATACAGCAGTGCGCCGCATCATATACGGATGTCTAAACATCAAACAAATCATACTCCTTTGATGTCCTTTTCAATCAGTCTTTAGTTTCAAAACTATTCTCTACAGTGGTAAGTAGAACGGCAAAATTGCTTTCTGTCCGCCCCCTCCTCCCCCACGCTGTACACTTCAGCGTGCCTCAGAGGCTTTTAAACACTTAACTGCTTCAAAAGACACTTGATCCAGGATGACTGCCTTTCCTTAGGATCCTCTCGAGCGTGTCGCATGCATGCCGCGCCGTGTCCTTTCCTCCATATGTGTGGTCCATGGGACCTGCATGGAGAGCCAGTCTCCATTCAAAGGCTTTTCTGTTGCATGCCGGGACTGCAAATGGGAGGTGCTTCCTATTGTAGTAACTACGTGGGCCTTTGCAGAGGGGAAGGTGTATCACAGGACCAGAGAGAACACATGGCTCTGCTAATCTTCCACCAGTTCCGGTAGAGGAGGAAGCACACTTTATGTTCTTGTGGTTTTTGAAGGCCAGCTATGGTTGCTGTTTTATGCTTGAGCTCATGCTGAGACCTAAGCCTGTGCAGGAGATAGGATTTTAATATCATACATTTCTTGCTTTTTCTTATCGTATCTTTCTAAGTGGCCAGTGGAAAATTGTTAAGCAGATGAGTTTCATGGCAGTGTCCAAAGATGTAATCAAAAACATAAAAATAGATTGTTAAATGTCCATGGAATTTACACTGTCATCCTCTTGCCTCTTATCTTGTGCTTGATGATCAAGAATCAGAGAAAAAGGGGTGACTCAAAAAGTTGTCCTCTGGTTAGGGTGCCATGGGGATCGAAATCTAATGAAACAATTTCAAAAGCTTTATCCACTTGTGAATTGGATAATTCACATTCATTGATCACCTTGGGCTTGAAAGGGAATCAAGAGGAAGTTAAAGTTATCAGGAAAGAAATTAAAAAGAGGATATTTATTACCAAAACTTCCAAGCAGAGTGGGTGAGATGGACTGCCACCAAGCCTGGTGACCTGGGTTCAATCCCTTAGACCTACATAATGGAGGGGAAAATGGACTTCCAAGTTGTCCTCTGATCTCTACACATGTGTTGTCACAAAGGTACACACACACACACACACACTTGTGCACACTTACATGCACAAATAAATAAAGGTGGTAATAAAAGCTTTTTTAAGCACAGTGAGTGCTCTCAGAGGAATTACTTCTTGTTAAAGAATGAAGGTCTTATATAGCACTGTCCTCCAAGCCAAACAGCTGTCATCTGCATGAGTTCAGCTGTGGCTGCTTACAAACGATCATTGCAGCTGGGCGTGGTGACTGTTGGCATTCCTTCATAGAAGGACATGTGGGAGGGTCATGGAGCCCTCACCTGTGTACACAGCCATGCCTCCCAACCAGTTTGTATGCAATTCAGTCCACTTGCACATGACCTAGTGATCTCAGGGAAGGGCTAAGTAAGGTATGTTAGGTGGGGGAGACATGGGGAAGGTGGTTCTCTATATGGGGAACCCATCATCCATGCTAGGTGTAGACCTTTTGTGTGGCTGCCCTAGTGTCACCCATGCTCCTATCAACAACCCCTCACTCATGTTCTAGAAGTAAGCCCAGTCATTTCACTAGTGAGGTCGGTGGAGCAGAACTTTGCTTTGTCGTTGAATTTTTAAGATGAGGGCATGGATGTTGACTATGTAGATGTTGCCTAGTCTCAATCAAGGAGAAAATTCTCAAAAAAGAAAGGAAATGGGGCGACTCACTAGCTCAGCTTTGGAAGTAATGAGGAGCAAAATAAACCTTAAAGATTCACCAGAGGGAATAGATAAAAATAAAAGCTGAGGCTTGAAGAAATAGAACAATGGACAAAGTATCCAAAGGTCAGTTCTTTGGAAACATCAATAACTTAGATAATCCCCATGAAAGCCCGATAACAGAACAAAGTGGACAGGAAGCACAAAAATGCAAATATGCAAAAAAGGAAATAAAGAATTGTTAGCCAATAGAAAAGGCTAATCTCTTAGCAAAGTAGAAATGACCAAAATTAACCCCTAAAGTAGAAATTACGACTATGCCAACTACTGGAAATGTAATTTAAGAGTGAGCTTTGGTGTGGGGCAGTAGCTCAGTCAGTGATGTGCTTTCTACACAAGCATGAGAACCTGAGTTCTCATGGTGCCCAGGACCCCTGTGGTGGAAAAGCTGCACACTTGGGAGGATTCTAGCACTGAGGAGGTGGAGACGTGGAACCCGGAGCCTGACTGGCCAGCCAGCTAGCCTAGCCAAATCAGTGAGTTCCAGGCTATTGAGAAGCCAAGGTAGATAGCTCCTGAAGAAAGATGCTCAGAGTTGCTGTCCACATGTGTACGTGTGAGTACACTTGAAGACACACACAAACACACACACACACATGCGTGAGCTAGCACTGATGAGTGCTCTAGAACCAGGTCTTAAAGAATGAATGATTTTTTTTTTAAATCTTTCAGTCTCAAGCTGGGCATTGGTGGTGTATGCCTTTAATCCCAGCACTCGGGAGGGAGAGGCAGGCGGATCTCAGTGAGTTCATGGCCAGCCTGGTCTACAAGAGCTAGTTCCATACAGGCTCCAAAGCTACACAGAAACCCTGTCTCAAAAAACAAACAAAAAACCCAAACAAACAAATAAATAAATCTTCCCGCCTCCTTGATGTATAATTGATAAACAAAATTATATATATTTAAAATATAGAACATAATGTTTAAGAATATATGTAAAATGATCACAATCTATTAACACATCAGTCTCCAACATAATGACCTTTCTTTTTTGTGTGGTCAGAACACATAATATCTACTTTCTTGACAAATTTCAAGTGTACAATGCAATATTAATAATCATAGTCGCCATATTGTATATTAGATCCTTAGAATTTATTCATCTTTTAACTGAGAGTTAGTACTGCATAACCAGCATCCATTTCCCCAGCCCTTGGCAACTGTTCTCCCCATTATAGCCTTTATTTCTTTGCATTTGATGAGTTAAGATTCCACAAATAATTAAGATGAGGCTGTATTTGTCTTCCTCCATCTGCATTACTTCACATGGCAGAATGTTCTGGGTTTCATTCATGTTGTCAAAAAAGGACACTTGTTCCCCTTTTTACGGATGAAGAACATTTTCTTTGTTTCTTTTCATCTGCTGAAGAATGTGAATGTGACTGCTTCCATTTCTTGGCCATAGTACAGACTCAAGCATGCTATTTAAACTATTCCAAGTGAATTTTTAAAATATGCTCGGCACCTGTTGTCTGTCAGTCATAGTGCTAGTCCTAAAGTACTCTTGAATATGACTCCACACATGATGAGTCAGAGGCAGAGTGTGCACCAGAATGTGTATGCATCCTGTTACTGTGATCATGGGATATGTGGTGCTGAGGGAGTGTGATCCAGAGACATGTGGATATCACCATGGCAGGAGACATTTGAACGGGATTTTTATAATATCTTCCTTTTAGATTACATGTAAATGGGCTTTTGGGTACCTGTCTTAAGTGTTATCGATGACTGGTGTGGAAGGTCCTCCTGTCTATGTGTTGCTTTTATTGGTTAATGAATAAAGAAACTGTTTTGGCCAATGGGAAGGCAGAGCTTAGCTAGGTGGGGAAAACTAAACTGAATGCTGGGAGAAAGAAGGCGGAGTCAGTGAGAAACCATGTAGCCCCACTGGAGACAGACGTAAGAACTTTACCTGGTAAGCCACAGCCACGTGGCGATACACAGATTAAGAGAAATGGGTTAAGATGTAAGAATTAGCCAATAAGAAGCTAGAGCTAATGGGCCAAGAAGTGATTTAATCAATACAGTTTCTGTGTGGTTATTTTGGGGCTGAGCAGCCAGAAATGAACAAGTGACTTTCTACAACAGATGACCTCCTGGCATGCCTGATTAGAGCATTTATTGAAGCCTGTGACAATTATGTCTTTATATACTGTAGGCCAAAACATACACCAAGAGATAATGACATACATGATAACGAACAGAGCCTTTGGAATGACACTTCCTACATGATCTTCTTCTACATCTGAAAAGTTTTTAGGTTAATATGCTAGAAGTCAGTGTGGAAAAAAAATTTAAAACTCCAAATACTTTATGGGGCCTCAATCTTTCTTGTCTCTAGGTACCCATGGATGCTCTTTCAGAATCCCAAGAGGGTCCTTTGTAGCCACATTAGTGGCTCTCTATTCCTTTGTTCACCCTGCCTTCTTCATCCCTCTCCCTGGTGACTTTTGTTTCATGAATGTTTTGTGAACACAAACAGCAAATTGGATCCAGTTGGATGCCAAGAACATACTAGATACTATTGGAGAGGGGAAATGTGCCTATTAGATTTATTGTACAAATTAGACCAAACATTGCAGTATCCATGGATTTTTTTTTAATTTTAAGTACACTTTTTAAAAAGTTTCTTAAAGATGCATTTGTGGCTTCCACTCCTGAACGTTTATCGAGTCAGGAATTTATGGGCTGTTTGAAGACTGCTTTGCTCCACACCTTTTTAAATTACGTATTAAAAAAACCTGGCATAGTAAAGGTGCCCCATTTCAGTTAGGAACCCGATAGACCGACAGACATGGAAGAGCAAAAGCAGTGCCGTGGCCGTGATGTTTCCACCATTTCCTTTCTTCTGCTTTTGACTTCTCTCTACTTCCTCTTTGTCACAAACATTTACATATTAGCAGAACATTTGAAGAGACCTGTTTTTTTTTTTTCCAGCCGAATATCTTAAATGCTAAAATTACTCCCGGTCACCATCTCTGTTGGTGAGTGCAAAGGTTGCTTATGGCTTTTTACCCTGTGGCATTTCCTTTCTTACTGGCATTGAGCCTGCTCAGTGGAGAGGTTGTGACCCATCAGTGCAAAAGGGATGGCCACATTTGAATCTGTCAGTATGACTCCTGCTTGTTTCTTTTTCTAATGTCAACCACATGCCTGACCCTGACTGAAGGACTGTTCCCCCCGGTCAGTGTTAACCAGTAAATCCTTGTCTAGAGAGGCGGTGTGAATTGCAACCTTTCTTGTGAGGCAGGAAGGAATTAGACTCCTAGCTGTTGGAGTCCTGTGAGCCTTGCCTGCCTTGGCTTGGTGTTCCCAGTGGACTAACTGAGAGAAGAATATGAGCACAGCAGAGTGGATGATGGCGATTTCATTTTGTTTGCATGTCATGTGAGAGTCTCAACTCTTTAGCTTCTGAAGTCGTATTTTATCAACGGAGGGGTAGATGATGGAAACAAAAGACTGAGGTTCACCGGGTACAGGAACTGCTGAGCTGCAAGAATTTAAAAGGATGTCTTGGGGTCAGGAAAGATGGCTCTGTGCTTAAGAGCACTGAGGGCTCTTGTAGAGGACCTAGGTTCAATTCTTAGCACCCACGTGATAGCTCCTGACCATTTGCAGCTCCTGTTCTAGGGATCTGGCACCCTTTGACCTTCTCAGGCACCTGCATGCATGTAGTACACATAAACTCAGGCAAACATACACAATACATGCATGCCTGCATACATAAGCATATCTCATAACAGTGACTCTAAGCACTGTGACCTGCAGTTGAAGAATACTGTTTGCCTAGGTGATTTGATTCACACTTTGCCAGATCATGTATTCCAGAACTGTATTATGTAACAAGGCAAATTTTGTTGCTGGCAATGGCCCTTTCCCTTCCCTTCCCTTTCCCACCCCTCCTCTCCCTTCCTTTCCATCACATAATACAGATTGCCATTTTAGATATTCGGTTGAGTGACAGTTGGTTCCACTCTTTATTTGTCTAGTTCATCAAGCTGCTAAAGAAAAACACTATAAACTGGCTAGCTTATGAACAAAAGAAGTTGATTCTCATGATTTTGGAGACTGGGAAGTCTATTATCAGGATACCAGCAGATTCTGTGTCTGATAAGAATCTGCCCCCTGGTTCATAGATGCATATTTTCTGTCTATAATATCACATGATGTAAGGTGTAGGGATAGAAAAATTCATTTATGTGGGGTCTGTCCTCATCACTGTATCACTCAAAATTCTCTAGAGTCACAGAATTTATGAAACGAATCGCTTTCTCTTTTCTCCTTTTTTTTCTCTCTCTCTGTCTCTCTCTCTCTGTCTCTCTCTCTCTCTCTCTACACACACACACACACACACACACACACACACACACAAACACACACACGCACACACATATGAATGAATTTATTGGTTGGTTTGGCTTACAAACTGCAGTCCGACAATGCCTGTTTATGAATGGGAAGTCCAAGAATCTAATAGCTTCCCAGTTCCATGAGGCAGGCAGTTTCAGCTATTTTATTTGGATCCCAAAGAAGGAAATCAGTGGACTGATAGTGGTGAGGCAAGCAGGCAGCACCCCTCTTCTTCCAATGTCCTTATATAGACCTCTAACAGAAGGTGTGGCCCAGATTAAAGGTGTGCCTTCCAGCCTGAAGGTCTGCATTAAAGGTGTGTGTCATGCAGCCTCAAGACCCGGATCATAGGCATGTTGTCTTCCTGCCTCAAGATCTGGGTCACAAGTGTGCCCCCCATTTCTGGATTGTAGTTCATTCCAGACATAGTCAAGTTGACAACCAAGAATAGCTATCATAATCACTTTATTCCCTCCCCGAGGTCTCTCCTCCAAATGCTAACCTTGAGGTTGGGGTTAGAGTATGGGAATTCTGGGTAATGCAGACATTTAATGTTTATACTCTTTTCAGAACTTTTCAGCACCGCAGACTGAAACTCTGTGCCCATTAAACAATCCCTTTCCATTATCCCTTTCTCTCTCCGACCCTGATAACCCCTGGTCCATACTCCATCCTTCCGTGACTACTCTTAGGTACTTCATATAAGCAAAAGCATATATAGTTTCTCTATTTTTGTGTTGGACTAATTCCCATTAGCTTAACGCCCATTGTTGTAGCATGTCCCCAATGAATGTCCTTCTGTCTGCTGGCAGATGCATTTGGATTGCGTCTATTTTTTGGCCATTGTGAATATAACATCATTGTTCAAGGAATCAAGTTTGATCTCTACCTCCCCATTTCCATTATTTTATGTATATGTTCAGAAGTGAAATTATGGGCTCATGTTGTAATTCTGCTTTTAACTTTTGGAGAAACGGCTGAATTATTTTCCTAAACATCTAAGACACTTTTGCAGTCCTACCAGCAATATACAGAGCTTTCTTCCTCTACATTCTTCCCAACACTTTTTTAAAAATTGTACAAAATAATACTGTTCTACTGAATATTTTGTTGTGTTTGATTTGCTTTTTACTTTGGTTGCTTGATCAGTGGACACTGGTGTCTATTTTCACTAGTTACTTGGTACTGCCGCTAAATGACTTGCATATTTGGAAGTCACCCATACTAAGGTATTTATCCTATCTCAGTGTGATTAGTCCATTAACCCTACAGTTAGACTTGATTACAGTGTCAAATTATTTTAAACAATTTCTTAATGCTTTTTTTCTTCCAGTTCTTCATCCATTTGATCACGAAGCCCTAGCAAATCCTTAGCGGTCTGTCCACTACATTTTATCAGTGGCCGTGGTCACACTTGACAAGCCAGACACATGCCTATTTGATAGAGTGTGATAGATAATTTAAGGAGTGTGATCCTGATGCACACGAAAACTATTTTCATTCAATTCCCCAAGCACAATTAATGGAATATATTGGGAAACAATTTGCCGATGTAATTTTTTAATGCTTCTGTTGCATTTTTAGGGTTAGGCTTAAGTAGTTTAGGAAGCAGGCCAGTACTTTATCAGAGGATTAGATTCCATGACATCTAGACAGCTTTCCTGATTGTCTGGAGTCCTACTTCTGAGAGCATTGTTGTAGACTTGTATACATGGCCCCTAGTCAGGAGTCCAGAAAAGCAGATCAAATCAAAATGCCAAAGGCCTTGGAGTCTTTGGAATTGGGGCACTCTAGATCTTAAATACCCCATAAAAAAGAAAAACTGTGCTTCAATTGCTAGTGGGGGAACTGTGCTTGAGAAAAAAAAAATCTCTTGCAAGAAAATGAATTACATAAGTAATTATTGCTCCATTCTGAAGCATTTGTATTATTAACTTTGAGAAAGAAGGCGGCATTGTGGCTTAATAGATAAACTTTATTGTGTTTTTAGAAGCCCTAAGTTTGATTAGTGTTGATTGATATGTTTACAGCAGTAGTAATAACCGTATATTCCACTCCCTGAGAACAGAACTGAGAGATTAAAAAGCCAGTTTGGACCCTCCCTGTGAGTCAAGCTAGCGTTCCTGGACCAGGTTCCCTGTTGAAAAGTCATTTTCTCGTGTTGGAAACAGTGTCTCTCCTTCTTCTCTTCATTTACTGAAAGGGTTTGTGAGCTTGCCCGCCCCCCAGTCTCTTTAGACATTGTCGGGGAGAGCTTCAGTCTGTGCAGGCCTGCAGGGGTCTTTTCCTGGCATGTTTTCCTAGTGCAAGTAAGGACAAACAAGTGGCCCTCCTTACAGAGTCACTAACAACTTCAGTTAGGAACTGAAGTGAGGGTCAGCAAGCCCAAGCCGGCAGGAAGAGTAGACAGATGAGCGAAGGGCAGGCCCCTGAATCACAAAGCCCTGGCTTCCTGTTGCCTCAAAGGGTCACCTGTATACCCACTTCACATCCACTCTATAACTCATGCCCATGTCACTGCCATTTCTGACCCCCAGGTAAGGGACTCCTGCTGTTAGTGTTTTACATCTGGGTGAGTGTTCCTGTGCCCGAGTTATGCTAGGCTCTATCATGCACATATATCTATTTCTTCCGGGCTTCTCTAATTTGCAAATAAGAACCCAGCCCGGATGATGAACCCTCCTGCTCAGGGTGCTTCACGCATTACTTTACGCAGTAAAGATGACCGCGAGGGGTGCACCCACACACTGAGACAATGGGGATGTTCTATCGGGAACTCACCAAGGCCAGCTGGCCTGGGTCTGAAAAAGCCTGGGATAAAACCGGACTCGCTGAACATAGAGGACAATGAGGACTACTGAGAACTCAAGAACAATGGCAATGGGTTTTTGATTCTACTGCACGTACTGGCTTTGTGAGAGCCTAGGCAATTTGGATGCTCACCTTACTAGACCTGGATGGAGGTGGGGGTTCCTTGGACTCCCCACAGGGCAGGAAACCCTAATTGCTCTTTGGGCTGATGAGGGAGGGGGACTTGATTGGGGGAGGGGGAGGGAAATGGGAGGCGGCGGGGAAGAGACAGAAATCTTTAATAAATAAATAAATTAAAAAAAAGATGCAATGAGCTGATTCAAGTGTTTGAAACTAGAAAGTTAACACGGCTTAACCTCTGACACTTTTGTCTTCACCACAGCCAAGGTGTACATCTTGCTCCTGTTGGTAAAAAAGAAAATAATAACGGATTATCTCCTCGGGATATCCCACTTTGTCTTTTAAATAGAAATGGTTTTCAGGCGCAGAACCTGTGATGAGTGGGGTGAGGAGATTTAATGTCATCCCTAAGAGAGGAGCTGGTGAAAGATGGCGGGGAGACAAAGGACTGAGAGGCAGGGGGGTTAGGAAAGCTTCTTCAAGGATGCGGAGGGAGCTGACGGAAGCCCAGAAGGGTTACCACCTGTGTCTAGTGGGCCAGTGGCTGCGGGAGCTCATGTATCTGTCGCTCCTCCAGATCCAGAACAGCACTGTTATGTCCAGTAGCCTTGAGGACGGAGCTGTCAATCAGCAACACCCCTCCCTTGTCCCCCCCAAGCTGAGATATAAACACAAGAGTCACACCGGGGGGGCAGACGATCAGCACTACTTCCCGTGAAGCTACCTAAAATGCATGGAGCAGGAGCTGCAGCCAAGTGGCTCTCGAATTAAACAGACCCAGCCATCCATTCCTGCCGCAGCTGGACGTCCACAGCATCCCCCACAGAGAGCCCCCCTCCCCCGACCACATGGTAGAGACAAACAGAACACATGTGTCTTACAGACAGGCTGTCTGCCACAGAAAGGATATCTCAAACTAGCTGAGCTGGGTGTGTGCCCCATTTCTTGAAGCAACTTGCGGGGAGGAGGGGTTAGGAGTATCATATTAGCCAAGATCCCTTTATGTAGATACATGACTGGTTCTTCCTCAAGTACAGACCAGGAAGGTTTGATTCAGCCAACAAACATATCTGTTTCATCTGTACTGCTCCTTTTCTCTCTTCGTTCTGTGATAGAATACTGGAGAGGACAGGCAAGGGAGTCAAACAGTCACGCTGCTCAAGAAAGGCAACATGGGGAGAGGGAAATGGGCAGAGGAAAAAACAAGAGGTGTTTTGAGGGAGAATGAGAAGCCTGCAGTGGGGAGAGCTAGTGTGCAGGAGGAGGATGGGGGTCAGAATCTGTCAGGCAGGGCTGAGTAATGAAAGCCTGGAAATTCCGGGTGTAAACGGGAATGGCCTCACTGGTCCTCAGACATGCCGTGTAGAACCCTGCCAGGGCCTTGGCATTGCTTGTTCCCCCACTTAGAGCCTACATGCTTCCTAGAACAATAGCTGGTGAGCAATTAGTAAGCACTCAATAAAAATGTGTGGATTGCATGATCCTAAGAGTGGGGGAGACGTAACATGCCAAGGTTCTTGTGTGGTGTTACATAAGGAAAAAAAAGTGCACAAAGCACTTAGAATGGGAATTTTTGACACATGGCAAGAATCCAATAAATGGTTTCCATATGATACTTACTTTGGGTAAATACTGTTCAAGCACTGATGAACGGTTTTCTGATTAAAAAGATGTAGCTGATAGGTTTTTTTTTTTTTGAGAAGTTCAAGGGAACAATGAGGTAAATCAACTTCCTAAAGTCAAGAAACTGGTGTAGAATAAAAGCAATAAAGTAAACTTACAGAGAGACTTTGAGGACATTTAGCTGATCTCCCCCCACTTCCCGTGCTTATGAGCAGTTGACTCCTCAACCTCTGTGTTGTTCAGTGGCCTCACTGTTCAGTCTTAGACCGAATAGATGTCCCCAGAGAGATGCGGCTCTTTGAGTAGTGGGCGTTCCAAATTAAACCCAGTTCCTTTTCTTTCACCAGCTCATCTTGTTCCTTAAGATCATTTCAGCTTTGGCAACAAATGGGCACCACCTAAAATCTCCGCCATTGCATCCCTGGCTCCTTAGATCACTCATCTTTCCTCCTCTTGATGCTTTTGAGTTACTTCTTCCCAAGGTCATTGAACAGGCTCTTTGGTGGACCAGATGCCTCCTTGACCAATGAGTCCCTCCCAGAGAACCACACACATTTGCCTAAGTTAGAGGGATGGTTCCAAGACTCCACAGGAACTGACTTAAGTTCTTCACAGTCTAGAGCTGTGCTCATTGCCCGCCTCCATCAACCTGAAAACTTATATTTTTTCCCCTTTCCTCCCTTCTGTTCTTTCTTTGGAAACCTACCATGCTTTTGCTCATTCCCCATCCATGGTTTTTTTTGTTTGTTTGTTTGGTTTTGTTTGTTTTTTAACTTCAAGAACCCACCCAGATGTCACCTTTCTGGATCAAGTCCCTAAAGCCTCCCAGTTGTGGTAAGTTGCTCTTTCCTCTCGGAGGCAGAGCTGGTGTCCTCGTTAAGTGCTCCTGGCAAATAAAAATGCTTTGGTAGTCTGGCGAGTTCTGGTTGTTGTTGGACGCCAGCCAATCCCAGGAGTTTGACTGGAGCCTGTATGGACTGGGAAGGAACTGGGAACACGGCAGGTCCAGGAAACCCCAGCGTTCTAGTAATTATGGGGGAAGTTCCTGGAGATGTTTGGTAATGTGTTCCTCAAGTTTTGAACTTCTTAGTTGCATATGTGTTGAAGGGAGTTTGCTTCACATGGAGAAAACCTAACAAGAAACACATTTTAAAATGAGTTTTATAAGCAGGAATAGAAAAGTAACATTAATCTTAGCTGTTGACTTTTCTAACAAGATCTGGCCTTCTGTGATCTACTTCTACATCTTTTTTGAGATATCCTATGGCTTATTAAGGTTTTATGGCAAGCTTGTATTATAGACAGAGTATTAGAATGATGATCCACGGTGATCACAATTTACATGTTTGTGGTTTTCACCTAATCTTTTCATTCACAGCAACTAAAAATGGCAAGGATGTGTTATTTTGTTGAATTTTAAAATACCTGGCTGTGGTGAGGTTTCCTGAAGCCTGACTCTGCTTTGCTTTCACGTTCTCTGAACTTCAAACCGTGTTGATCTTTCTCTAATTGAGGAAAAGAAATAAAACCAAGGCAAGCGGGTCCACCCTGCTGAGAGGACTCCACTCATGGCTGGTTTCCTCGATTACGGCCAGAAAGCGGCTTGCCCTGTACAATGGCTCAAGGAGATGGACGACTCTTCTTTTCTAGGTAGAAATGACTGCTCAGGGAAGTGAGATGCAGCAAGTGGTTTCTTGTTTGCCGTCAAAGAAGAAGTGAGCAGCAGCCTTACGATGTGGATGGGGCGGTGGAGCATTCCCCAGGGTCTGCACTGGGGTGCCTTGCCGGCCCCTCCATCCTGAAGCACTGCCAAGGGCAAAGCAGGCCTCTTCTGTGGGCAGAGGCTGATGGGATCTGTGAGCCAACTGGAGCCAGGAGCCAGGAGCCAGGAGCACCGGACTTCTGCGCTGTGTCTTCCCGCTGCAGGGTTTGCTCCATTGTGTAATTAATAGCCCTACACATATACCTTGGCTTACCTAGGCTTTTCTGAACTGAATTGGGAAGGATCGCTCGGGGGGGGGGGTTGTTTTTGTGTAGTAATTGCCAATGAGGACTGACATGCAGGCAACTACCTTGTACGCCACCTTTGCATATATTAGCCTGCTCCCAAGAGTGAGGCTGCCTGTAGGCGCCAGGGGAGACTGACAGTGAACACGTGACAGTAGCGTCTCTCTTATTTTTGTAATCCTCCATGTCACTGACGGGCTGTGCGCAGGGTCTCTCTTTTTCTTAGACGCATAAGCTGTTCTTCATTTTATTTTCCAGTCTTTGCTCGACCTGAGTGGGCAAAAATGCCCTGACAATGACCTCTGTTTCTCAGACCTCACTCACCTTCAGGGAATACATTCTGAGATCCCCAGAAGATGCCAGAAAGCTCAGTTAGTACCAAACCCTGGGCATACTAGGTCCCCTCCCCCTCCAACACATACAGTCGTGGTTGGATCTGAACTCGTGCTTTGACCACTCTTTCCCTAACTGGTGGTAGTGTTTCACAAGGCTGTGGAACCTTCAGAGGGCGGTGCCTCTCTGAAGATGCAGGTCAATAGTAAGAGGCAGACCTCTGAAAACTATAGCCCTGCCACTGATTCTGCCTTATGCTCAGATCCCTGGTTTACTCTAACGTGGACAGATTCCATCTCACACTCCTGCCATCATGAGCTCCATGGTTTCTCAACCATGATGGACTGAGGTCTCTGAAAGACGGGCCAAAGTAAACCTCTGCTTCTTTAAGTTGTCTGCCAGGTATTCTGTCATAGCGATGCAAATGTAACTAATACACATGTCGACCAATGATAAATTCAATATATAAAATAGTAAGTTGTTAATAAAAGCTAATGGTCAACAGTTACGATAACGTACTGTAATAAATTTTCAGTACTATTGCTCTTGTGCTTTGAGGCCATTATGGATTAAGATGCAGATTGCTCAAGCTTGTGGTGGCTCTCCAGTTGTCCTGATAGCCAAGATGGCTTCAGAGTAACTCACATGTAGGTAGTATATTTGGTGTGGGTACACGGACAAAGTGGTGACTCACATCCTGGGCTGGACAGAGTGATATGGTATAACACTTTATCACATTATGCAGAACAGCGTGCAATTTAAGGCTTATGATTTTTTTTTTTTTTACTTCTGGAGTTTTCCATTTTCTATTTCCAGACCATAGTTACCTATTGGAAAAGCTGAAACCTTGGAAAGCCAGCTCGAGAATTAGGGGAACTACTGTAACGAATGCCTGGAACAGGCCAGACTGTGCTTTTTAATGCATGTTTCCTGCAATTCTGGCATCCACATCTACAAGGCTGATAGCATCCTCCCCTTCCAGACTAGAGAGGTGAAGATTAGGAAGGTTAGGAAGTCTAACCAAGAACACACAGCCGGAATGCAGATGGGGCTGAGGTTCTAGCAGAAGTCCTTCTGTCTCCAAAACTATTATTGCCGTGTTCCCTAGTGTCTGTTCTCTTATTTCCATTGTCTAATTTGATACAAGACCTCTGTTTATGTGGGTTTTGAATTTTTGGGGTGTGTGTGTGTGTGTGTAGATCAGAGAACAGCCTGTAGGAGTCTATTCTTTCCTTCCACCTCTTAGTTCCCTGGGATCAAGTCATCCAGGCCTCCAAGCTTGGCAGCAAAAGCCTTTACCCACTCAATCAGCTTTCCCTGTTTATGTGGATTTGGAATAAATCTAAAAACTTATTGCTCTGAAGTTGCTAGAAAGATAGTACAGTCATGTCTCCTCCAGGGCCCCAGAAAGCATTTTCATTTACTGGACATGCTCATAAATCAGTGGAACGGGAGAGCTCTGAGGCCTAACCAAGAAGTCAATGCATGGTGGCTGTACAAACAGTGGTTCAAACACCTGTATTGATACCAGCCTGGTGACAACAGGCTCTTTCAGGAAGTCCGTGTTTGACTACAGTCCTTTCCGCTTGGTCAGGGTTACTGTCTGTCAGGAACACCCGGTTGTGACCCCAGTGGCTTTTAGGGCGTCCACTCAGAGCTAACAGTCTTCCTGCCTTGAATTTTGCAGAGTTGGTTTTGCCAGTAAAGTCCCAACCCTTCTAGCTGAATCTACTTTTATAAACTTGAAAACTTTCCCCACATATGTCCTGGTGAGAAAACACTTCAGGAAAAGGTGTTAGGTTGTTGCAGTAAATAACTGAACACTTTTCGCCTGAGGTATGGTGAGCTAAATATCACTTGTGGGCCAAACCCTGCCCGGAGTCCGCCTGTTTAAGCGCCATGTGTTGTGAGCCCTTGTGAGCCCAGGTTAACTGATTCCATGGGTTCTCTTGTAATGTCCTTGACCCCTCTGGCTCCTACAATCCTTTCTCCCTCCCTTCAGCAGGATTCCCCAGCTTGGCCTGATGTTTGGCTGTGGGTCTCTGCATCTGTTTCCATCAGTTGCTGGATGAAGCCTCTCCGATGACTATTAGGTACCATTCTAAGAGTATAGCAGGATATCATTAGGCAGCGTTACATTGACATTTTCCCCTCCAGTTGTGTTTGATCCCCTCCAGCCTGTGGGTCCTGGCGCTCCAGGCAGTGTCGGGGTGGGCTCGTTCTCATGGCATGAGTCTTAGGATGGACCAGTCATTGGTTGGCCACTCTCACAATCTCTGTGCCACCCTTACCAGCACATCCCATAGGGAGGCCAGACTGTAGTCGAAGGTTATGTGGCTGGGTTGGTGTTCCGATCCCTCTCCTGGATTACATGAGATGACCAGTTCAGCTTCATATTTAGAGTTGCCAGGTATGTTAGCTAGGGTCATCCTTGTAGATTCCTTGTAGATTTCACTTGCACCAGGTTTATGCCTGACCCCAAAGGGCCCCCCTTTTCCAGTCACCTCTACTGCCAGCCTCTCCTCTCCTTCCAGTCCCTCCCCCCCACCTCCCCTCCTCTCCCCTCTCCATTCCTCCTCCTCAGTTTCTTCTCTTCAGAAAAGTGCAGGCCTCCCATGGATGTCAACCTGCCATGGAGTATCAGGTTTCAGTAAGACTAGGTACTCTCTCTCCTGTTAAGGCTGGATGAGGCAACCTGGTAAGAGAAAATGATCCCAAAAGCAGGCAGCAGAGTCAGAGACAGCCCCCCCGCTCCCACTGTTAGGAGTCCTACAAGAAGACCAAACTACACAACTGTAACATATCTGCAGGGAGCCTAGACAGTCCCATGCAGACTCCTCGACTGTTGGCTCAGTCTCTGTACTCATCAATTCTTCATATTTTGCTGTTTATATACTTCTCTCTCTAAACACAGAAAACCGCGTGTACAATCTCTCCATTCCTGTCTTTTGCTCTGTGGCCCCCCTCTTGTCACATGTGAAGATACTTGTGTGTAAACAGACGTGCATAGACAATTTTCTTTTTGAGCCATTTGAAAGTTGTGTTATAGATGCAACACACCCTTAAATAATCCAGATGTGTACTTAAAAATATGATGTCCACTGCCTGCACTGCATCGCCATTGCCACACCTCGGAAAGTTAACGCCCAATCCGTAGTTTGTTCAACAGTCTGCCATATTTAACTACACAGCTTTATTTACCTTTCCTTCTGGAATCTAGTGTCCAGTTAAGGCTCATATATTTAGTCAGTGTACATATTTAATTACCAGGTTTTTTACAGTGACTTTTTTCAAGTCCCTAGAAAGCTCCCCAAAAGATTTCTTGATGGAATTATTGGCTGTGAGCAAGTGAGAACCATTTGCTAGTCGCTGTAGTAAATCTGTGACTCCCGCTTCTCCTGTGGGATTGAGACGCTGTTAAATGGTTTAGCTCTGATCTTGAGCTACTAAGATGAGGGCTTCGCTTGAAATTTTAAATGCGGAGCCTTCTCAGTGTGGCGAGAAGGCAGATGAGAAAGTACGGGATGCGTCCTTTGTAATTAAGAACACGGTTGTTCTTGCCTGCTCCAGTGGCTGGCCTCTGTTAGCTCTTGGCTCGGTGGATCTTCCTTCTGGCGTTGCCTCTGCCTAGGGTTTGGCTCTTCTCCAGCGTCATTAGGTTACAGCAAGGAGTTGGAAACAGACCTGCACTTATTTAAATCTTCCAGCCCAAATTGTCCCTGCTGGCTGCCATACAGAGCTTGTATGTTTGTAGGCTGTGTACTGAATGCTGCACTGTGTTCCAGGGTGCCCGTGTGCATCTGGGGCTGTGCATAGGAAGAACACCTCCTTGTTTGTACTCATGATCCAGGGTGCCATAGTCCTAGGGGACTGCATTTTATGCTCGCTGGTGATTCCTAGAGAGCACCCGCTCACTTCCTCACTTTCCCGAAAGGCACTCACTTCAATCCAAAAGACACTCAGATGCCCACTGGAGCCCACCTGGCATCTGAACAGGGCACTGCCTTGTTTAGGGTTGCTTTCCTCGGTAAAGGGTATGTTTACTCCGCTGAGATATGGGCCTGCAAAGCAGGGTCCTTATTTTAAGCATGGCAGCCTCAGAACCAGTGGTGTCTTTGAGAAATTTCAAAGCCAAAAAGAATGGGAGTCAGTGGATAGGGGTGGCGGGTGGGGGGGAAGAAGAGAGGGATGAAAGGAAGGGGAGGGAGGGAGGATGGAAGAGAGAACATACTTGTGTTCTGGTGGGAGGCAAACAGGAAAGAGAAAAACTGAGAAAGGGATGGAGGCATAGAGGGAAAGAGGGAGAGACCGAGAGAAGGAGGAGGGCGGTAATTTCAGGATGGATGAGTAAGCAGAAACTGCTAGAAACTGGAGAAGTGGGAGCATGAACTGCTGCTTTGGGGGCTTAGCGTTTTTACCTCCGGAGAATCCCCGGTCCATCTTTGTTTTTATTTATTTATTTATTTATTTATTTATTTATTTATTTAAGATTTCTGCCTCCTCCCCTCCACCGCCTTCCATATTCCTCCCCCTCCCCCAATCAAGTCCCCCTCCCTCATCAGCCCAAAGAGCAGTCTGGGTTCCCTGCCTTGTGGGAAGTCCAAGGACCTCCCACCTCCATCCAGGTCTAGTAAGGTGAACATCCAAACTGCCTAGGCTCCCACAAAGCCAGTACGTGCAGTAGGATCAAAACCCAGTGTCCTTGTTCTTGACTTCTCAGCAGTCCTCATTGTCCGCCATGTTCAGCGAGTCCGGTTTTATCCCATGCTTTTTCAGACCCAGTCCAGCTGGCCTTGTTGAGTTCCCGATAGATCATCCCCAATGCACCCCTCGCGGTCCTGAGTTCCTTGCTCGTGCTCTCTCTCCTTCTGCTCCTGATTTGGACCTTGGGAGTTCAGTCCGGTGTTCAATTTGGGTCTCTGTCTGCTTTCATCGCCCGATGAAAGTTAATCTCCAGGAGGATGACTATATGTCTTTCTTTGGGTTCACCTTCTTATTTAGCTTCTCTAGGATCACGAATTATAGGCTCAATATCCTTTATTCATGGCTAGAAACCAAATATGAGTGAGTACATCCCATGTTCCCCTTTTTGGGTCTGGCTTACCTCACTCAGGATAGTGTTTTCTATTTCTGTCCATTTGCATGCAAAATTCAAGAAGTCATTGTTTTTTACTGCTGAGTAGTACTCTAATATGTATATTTTCCATACTTTCTTCATCCATTCTTCCATTGAAGGGCATCTAGGTTGTTTCCAGGTTCTGGCTATTACAAATAATGCTGCTATGAACATAGTTGAACAAATGCCCTTGTCATATGATAGGGCATCTCTTGGGCATATTCCCAAGAGTGGTATTGCTGGGTCCAGGGGTAGGTTGATCCCGAATTTCCTGAGAAACCGCCACACTGCTTTCCAAAGTGGTTGCACAAGTTTGCATTCCCACCAGCAATGGATGAGTGTACCCCTTTCTCCACAACCTCTCCAGCAAAGGCTATCATTGGTGTTTTTGATTTTAGCCATTCTGGCAGGTGTAAGATGGTATCTTAAAGTTGTCTTGATTTGCATTTCCCTGATCGCTAAGGAAGTTGAGCATGATCTTAAGTGTCTTTTGGCCATTTGAACTTCTTCTGTTGAGAATTCTCTGTTCAGCTCAATGCCCCATTTTATAATTGGGTTGATTAGTTTTTTACAGTCTAGTTTCTTGAGTTCTTTATATATTTTGGAAATCAGACCTTTGTCAGCCCAGTCCATCTTTGTGATGAGTTAGCTGGGATGCAGACTTCGCTAGTTGGTTCAGCATGATGTATAACTGCTCTGTGTCTCAGCTGCCCCTGATTCCTGCAGCCTCTTTTCTGCATCTGTGAGACCCACTGCGATCAGTCCTCTGTGGCCCTATTGCCCTCTGGTGCTGACCTTGAATTCCATGCTTGGATTCTTCAGATATACCACACTGTTTTGCACCCTGCGTTTTTTGCTGATCGTAACCTTGGAACTTTACGTAATTGTTCAGACTGCAGAGCACTCATCTCTCAGTTGAGGATAGAGTGTACAGGGATTAACAGAGTTAATATAGTAAATGCAGCCTTTGGAAGGATGTTGGTCACATGACATGGGCCATAGAAATGTCAGCAACTTTCTACTGTTGCTCTTTAGAGCCCACGTGTGTTAATTTTTTATTGCCACATTAACAATTACCATAAGCTGGCATCCCAGAGCAATACCCATTTATTACCTCACATTGTTTCTAGATTAGATGTCTGGATAGGGTGAGCCAGGGCTCTTTGCTCAGAATATCACAGGGCTGAAATCAAGATGACTGCAAGGCTGAGACCTGGAGCATCTCCCAAGCCTGTCCCAAGTTCATGGCAGTTAACTGAATTCAAGCCTTTGCAGCAGTGGAGTTCAGGGCCAGCGAGAACTCTTACATCACCTTCTGTTTAAAAGCTCCCTAATTACCTCAGTGCCAATCAGATAATCTTCCTCTCAGTTAACTTCGAGGCAGTTGTTATTGCCATAACCTGATCACAGTCATGGGTTTCACTTGTTCACAAGGGGAGATTGCCTCTGGTGTGTCCATCTTGGGGGCCTGAGAGTCCTGCCTACACCCTGGGTAATCAAAAATCCCACCTTTGCTGATCCCTTTGAACTATTTGGGATGAACTGGATAATCACCACCCTGAGTTGAGCTGTTCACAGAGCAGTTTCTGTCAGCACTAAGAGAGTTTCTCATTGATGTGGCTCCTGGAACTGATACTCCTTGTCCTATAAGGTTTTACAAGTTGATGGAGCTGATCGTGCCTTTTGAAGTCTCTTGAGAAGAGGACAATTAGAGATTCCTAGCAGTAAATCTGCTGGCCAGTTAGTTGTCCCGGGCTCTTCAGTGGGTGACCCACAACTTGCATTCCTTTCAGAGCCATTCATTTACTCCTCGGGCCTCTCATAGATGCGTAGCCCAGCTGGAGCCTCCTTTGCTGAGAGTGTAACTGTCAGGCAGTCCTGTTCCTCTGCTGGTGCACAGTAAACCTGGGCCTGACAGGGAATGACGAGGGTCTTTGCGTTATTTTCACAAGTTTTTCTTGCTCTCAGTTTCCTTCACAATCGAGTCTAGATTTCTTTTTTAAATTATTATTATTTTTTTTAGCAAGGTAGTGGGGTTCTTCATGACATCTTCATGTATAGCATTGTGTCTTGGGCTCTGCTCTTCTCCCACACTCCCTCTATTTGCCGTTTCTTTCTTTTCCCACACACTCAGAGAGGGCAATGGAGTCAATGTGACATGAAATATGGGACCAGGTTGCTTTTATCTTTTAATTAATCTTACATTCCGTTAAAAATATATTTTTAGCCAAAGCCCATAATGAATGTATGATGAGTATAAAAATTCAAAAATGATATATTTAAGTCAATTAATAAGAAAAACAAAGGTGAGAACACCTTAGGCAGCAAAATCTTTTATTATCTTCAAATTATTTATTATTACAATGTCCTATTTTATGTGTGTGCTGTATGTTTGTGTGCACATGTATGCATGCAGTTGGAAGTTCACATGTGTACACATGGATTGTGGAGGCCAGAGGTCAGTGTTATGCATCTTCCTCTATCAGTGTTTATTAGTTACTTTTCTATTGTTATAAAATGCCATGGCCAACAAAACATGTAAAAGAAAGTGTTACGTTGAGCTTATGGTTTCTGAAGGTTAGAGTCCATGAGGGCAGTGCAGAGACAAGGCAGCAGGGACGAGCGAGAGCTCACGTCTTGACCATAATCAGGAGGCAGGGAAAGCGCACTGGGAATGATGGGAGTCTTTAGAGCCTCACAGCCCAGCCCCAGTGACACACTGCTTGCAACAAGGCCACACCTCCTACTCCTTCTCAAACACTTCCACTACTGGGGACCAACCTTGCAAATATATGAGCCTATGGGACTGTTCTCATTCAAACCAATACAGCTGTCCTCCTCCTCCCTCTCTTCTTTCTCTTCTACTCTTCCTCCTCCTCTTCCTCCTCCTCCTCATCTTCCTCATCCTCCTCCTCATCATCATCATCACCATCATCATCATTATTATTATTGGAGACAAGATCTCTCTTAAACCTGGAGCTCACCAGTAAGCACTTGGATTTCAGGCATATGCTATCATGACTGGTTTTTTCCTTGGGCACTGGGGATCTGAACTGTGGTACTCATGCTTGCACAGCAAACACCCAACAGATAAACCTTTACCCCTGCTCTAATTCTATTTTTAAAGCATCTATTGATACCAAGTTCTAAGCAATAAGGCATGGGGAAATGATTTAGGAGCAATGGAAAATACCTGACTGTCTGGAGTACTGTTTCTTAAAAGAAAATGGTAAATTCTCTTTGTAGCAGCATTTGACTTGCAGTTGTTTACAAATGTATCAAGCTAAAGGAAAAAAAAATTGGCATGGCTAGGACTTTGGAAATCTGAAGTGTCTGTTTATTCTGGTGTTTCCTAACTACAGTTTTGTTGTGTGACACACCATGATTTCGATGTGGCTTTAGCAGCCATGATGGCTGGCATCTTGACAGCAATTTGGACTATCATGAAATGGGACTATGTCAAAAATGATCTAAAGTGACACCTGGGCTTCTTTTCTTCCTTCCAGGACAATACCATCTTATTCTTGAGAGGCTGCAAAGAGCTCGGCCTTAAAGAGTCTCAACTCTTTGACCCAAGTGACCTCCAGGATACGTCTAACAGGGCCACTGTCAAGTGAGTAATGCCTGGTTTATGTTTAAAGGAAACCCTTGATGTTTGGATGCGCAGTTTCGAGAGGATGTTGTATGTACTAAGAGGTAGAAGATTACACATACCTAATAAAATAAAAATGCACAAGCAACAGTCAGGCTTTCGCAGCAGGACCCGGTGTCTTCTCCTCTGTGTGGAGCTCCGATTCTGAGCTAATGTCGTTTTTCAAGTGAATATAGAAGCAGAATTTTGAAGAAGAGAAAATGGTAAGTAGAGTTTAGAAGCAAGGCTACAGCAAAATATGTACAAAATCTATGGGCCTTAAGCAGCACCCCTTTAATTGGCTCCAGTGGGACAGTTGAATAAGCCCTTGGCAGACTGCACTCAAACAGATTGACCGCTGTTGATGGTGGGGTGTGCGGGAGATTTTCTTGTTTGTGACAGTGATTAAGCTTTTCAGAGATGGATCATTGGCCTTTCGGCCATTTCTACCTGCATCTATTTAGTGAATCACATTTGGGGGCAAAGAATTCTTGCAATAGGATGAGTTTCTGTATAAAGAGATAGCTCATGAGCAGAGTACCAAGATCCATACTTAGGAGGTCGCAAAAATAAATTGCCAGTAGTTCAGGGCTTCTTCAGAGCCTGCGATGTCATAGAAAGCAGTTGTCATTTTATTCAGAGTGTGGAGTATGAGTATAGTTGAACAATAAGCTGGATTCTCTCCTGGGACCAGAGAGATGGCACAGTTGTTAAGAGTGGGTAACACTCTTGCAGAGGATCCCGGTTCAGTTCCCAGCACCCATGCTAGGCAACTTACAACCTCCTATCACTCCAGCTCCAGAGCAACAGGCTCTCTCTTCTAGCCTCCATGGGCACCTGCATTCATGTGCACATACTCATACACTGATATAAACATATACAGACGCATACACTGATATACACATATACATATATATACCCATACACTGATATACACATATACATATCCATTCACTGATATATACATATACATACCCATACACTGATATACACACACACATATACATATACATAAACTGATATATACATACCCGTACACTGATATACACACATACATATACATACCCATACACTGATATACACACACACATATACATATACATAAACTGATATATACATACCCGTACACTGATATACACACATACATATACATACCCATACACTGATATAAACATATACATATAATTAAAAAATAAGTCTTTTGAAAAATATCTAAAAGTAGGGTAGGCACCATAGTCTGTAAACTTAGCACTTAGGATGCAGAGGCAGGAGAATCTCTACAGGACTAAGGCCAGCCTGGTTATATAATGCATGCACTGAAGAAACGAGGGCTCCGTAAGGGCGAAGTGTTGCAGACAACAGCAGTAGCAACAAAAGTCAATAAGCGGAGTTAAGTCGAGAGGATCTGAGATTTGATGATTGGGGCAGTGCCATTTGAGCACAATAGGGAAAGAAGCCATGATTTAGAGTTGTTCTTTTTTTCTATTCTCCGACCTTGATTTCATAATTATGATGATGGGAGACTTGAAACTACTGAATGAGTTGAAGATAAAAAGTTTACAGTGGATTTGATGATTCGTGACTTGGGAAGAAGGAGAGTCAGCCATGGTTGATGATCGAAAGTTACTTCTGCGTTTTTCACGTGCCATTCTTTAGTATTTCTCACGGAAAGTGGATGTTAGGTGAAGAAAGCAAACCAAAGGTGTAATACTTCACTGTAGAAGCTGTAAAAATCACATGCTCCATTTGTTATTGAGCCTAAATCCGGCCTCTGCTAAGTTCTACTTCACGTTGGGAAATCACTTAAGTTCTGCCTCATCTCGTATTTCTAGTGTCACCTGCATGGCAAGTGACCAGAAACAACAGCAACTGTGCAGCACCCTAGGTAATAGTAACAGTCACACACACACACACACACACACACACACACACACACACACATTGTGCAGCACCCTGGGTACTAATAACAGTGGCACACACACACACACACACTGTACAGCATCATAGATAATAGTAACAGTCACACACACACTGTGCAGCACCCTGGGTACTAATAACAGTCACACTCACACACACACACACTGTGCAGCACCCTGGGTACTAATAACAGTCACACTCACACACACACACACACACTGTGCAGCACCCTGGGTACTAATAACAGTCACACTCACACACACACACACACACACACACATACTGTGCAGCACCCTGGGTACTAATAACAGTCACACTCACACACACACACTCACACACACACACACACACACACACACAGTGCAGCACCCTGGGTACTAATAACAGTCACACTCACACACTGTGCTGCACCATGGGTACTAATAACAGTCACACACACACACACACACACACACACACTCACACACTGTGCTGCACCATGGGTACTGATAACAGTCACACACACACTGTGCAGCACCCTGGGTACTGATAACAGTGGCACACACACACACACACACACACACACTGTGCAGCACCCTGGGTACTAATAACAGTCACACACACACACACACACACACACACACACTGTGCTGCACCATGGGTACTGATAACAGTCACACACACATTGCTCAGAGGGTGAAGGCAAACTTACTCTGGTGGCTTACTCTAGATCCTTTTTTTAATTCTTAAATTTTGGCCACCTTTAAACAATAAATTACCAGAGCAGAAGAATTTTGAGGCCTGATGGTTTCAGAAACTAAGACAGAAACCCAGATCATTGCTCATCTATGACAATTGGGGGGGTCAGAAATCTGGGTGGGTAGAGCTCCCGGTCTGGAGCGGCCTAAACCTACACTCTCATCTACAGAGTAAGACTGGATCCAGTAGTTCCAGATGTGGCTTGATCATTGCAGGCCCGGGGGGAAGAAGGCAATCAAGGGATATATTAACTCAGAGGCTCTGGAAGCAACCAGCTAGGAGAAAGTCACCTGGGCCAGTCACAAGTGCTCACAGTCCCTTTGTTATGGCAGCATCTTCATCTTTTCTTGCCCTTTTGAGCTTTCCTTTTTTCTGTCCTCTCCTTCCTCTGCCTCCCACCTCCCTTCCCGTTTTCATCCTTTCTCTCATCTGCCTCCCCATTTTGCATTTCTTCTCCGTCTCTTTCCTTTTAAAGATGTCCTCCCCTTGTGCACTGTGGTCTTTAGACCCTGCTTTTCCATCACCTCCACTTACCCTTTATACCTTCATTCATGCATTGAACAAATGAGTAGCTCAATAGCTGCTGCATGTGAGATACTTTCCCTCCCTGAGGAAAATGCGCAAACGAGACCGCCAGGGTCCTCTGTTCATAGTGAATTTACACTGTGGTGTCAATAACTTAGAAATGTTGAGTAAGAAAGAGAATAATCATGGGGGGGGGGGGGGGCGAGAACGCTGCAAAGAGCATGCAATAGCGAGGCAGAAAAGACAGTGCCCATCTGGAGGGGGTCAAGGATAGGCTGTCTGAGGGGGTGACCCTTCAGCTGAGGACACAGACAGCGACAAGAATGAGAAGCAAGCATCGGCCATGGGGAGGTTTGCTGGGTATCTGGGGTGGAGGAAAGAAAAGAAGAGGTCAAAGGAAGAAGAAGCCGTTGATGCTTAGGAGAAAAGGACCCAGTGAGGCTGGAGGGTTGTACTTAAGCGCCTGTGTGGAGAGAGCGCTCATCACAAGCAGTGGGGATGCTGAGCTTGGAGTCATTGCGTAGAGAGATGGTCTCACTAGATTGATAATTAGAAATCATAAAGAATTTATATGAAAATTATGTTGCAAATTAATTTGTGGAGCTTAGAGAGGCATTGCTTCTGGGGTGAGCAGGAGCGCAGGAGAGGAGCGTGGAATAAGCTATTCGCTTCTCAATGTTTGCATAGGTGATTCTGATTTTTGGCACTAGTTGTTGGGAACTCATTTTTAAAGTGTTGATATTGTAGCTCAGATAGATCCAAGTACCACCGTTGCAATTCTCTGGTTTCCCTTCTGAGAACTGAGCAGCTAACAGCTTAGAGGGAGAGCATCATTTTGACAAGAATTAGTAGCATCAGCAAGGAGATACACGATGAGGGATGGATCCCATGGGGAATATTTATATTTTTAAATTTTTTTTAAAGAAACACTCTAGTTTTAAGTACAGGTCATTTTTCTTACCTTTTCTATCCAAATGTAACCTGAGAAGACAATAAAGAAAAAATATTTAAGAGGAAAAACCTGAAAATTATTACATTACCGACTGTGTAATTGCATGAACTCTACCTATAATGAATGCCAGACAAGTTTAATGGAAATAAAAGCGCAGTGCAGAGGGACGCCCGGCGCAGACCTTCCAGGGGATCAACATGGTCTCACAGAAGTGTAGAGAGGCTGCAGATGGCTCCTGGGGCAGGAAGTCTCTCTAAAAACTGGGAAGTGTTTCCAAGTAGTTGGCAGTTATGAGGAGATCACTCAACAAATATTTTGTGAGGTCCTACTGTGTGCCGCGTATAATTTTTTTTAGCACCCAGTCACAGTTTCTCTCACTGACCTTTTATTGTCAATGCAGGAAAAGGGTCATTTTCTCTATTCTTGGTTTTCTAAGATATTTTATGTCTTCCTTGGATTTTTTTCATCTTTCTGTTTTTAAATGGGAAAAAAACCTTCATAGATATTTAAGCCGAGAATAGCATGAAACTCAAAAATATAAAAACATTTCCTTGATAAAATGCGGATTGGATGGATTCTTGTCTTACCTGAAACCCCGGACCCTGTGTTGCCCCCCACAGAGCAGGGCTGGTGTTTGCCAGTCCTTCCGATATCAGTCCGCTCAAACCTGCCCACTGCTCATCACGCGTGTTTGTTAGAGTCCGCTAGAAGCAAGTAATCCTGATGTAAATGCTTTGAAGTGCCCTTGGCTAGTTTACACAGTGGGATTTCTGCACCCCCTGCCTCACCAAAGTGACCAGAGAAAAGGAATCGAGCCTTCCTTTTCCTAGTACTTACTTGTGCATGTGTTCATTTTGATGCTCCGTGCATAGAGCTTTGGTGGGTTTTAGGGAATAAACATGATGTGTATTTTTTGAACACATGTGCATACATTTGAAAATAACAAGCATATTTTCCTGTTTATGGCCAAGTTTTTATTCTAATTTGTGACGGGGGCAGGGAGGAAAGCCATGTGGATAGTACTGCTTCCTCTTATACATGTGTTTTCAGGTCAAGTTTTCTAAGTTTTCAGACCTTTATTAAATGTACTTGCAAGTAGAAGACGACTTGGGAAATGTGATCAAATCTCCTTCAAGACAGAATCGTCAACAGTCAAGCTTTGTAAATTCAAATATAAATTAGTCCCAACTTTAAGCGGAATTCTCAATTTCATATGTTAAAAAGCATTTCTGGCATCCTGCAAAACTTCAATCCTACTTGGTCCTTGTATTTTGTTTGTTTGATTGGTTGGTTGGTTGTTTTCCCTTAGCAATTTTCTCCTACAACTGAAACCTCCAGCCATAGGCCTTTAAAAGCCAGCAATATTCTTCTGATTTTGTTTTATGTGTTTTTTGTAAGTGTGTCTTAGAGGTATTTAAGAAAAGACCACACTGAAGAAACTGCTATTCTAATAATGTTTTGTTTTTCTTTCCTGACCTAGGAACCTTGATTATAGCCGGAAGCTGAAAAACGTAAGTGTTTTAATGTCTCTCTCCAAGTTTGTATACTTTGGCTTTAATTGGTCCAAGGTTGACATTTAGCTAAATGCAGTGCATCTGATAGGCCTTATTAGAAAGATTCTTTCTTAGAAAAAAGTAAATGCATCTCCTATAGAATAGTTAATAGCTATGCTAGAGCTAAAAATAGTAGATTTGGAGGTTTTACTCTAATCAGTATTCAGTCTAGAAATAAACAAAAGCTTGTATTCTGTGTGTGGGTTCATTTTCCTAAAACACACAGTGATGGGTCTCAAGATTGACATTAGCCATTTCCATTTGCGGCCCAGATGGGCTCGCAGTCAGCACACGTTAGCTATGTTATGGTTCTAGTTAATGTCCTTACATTCGGGATTGTCTGTTCTCTGGGAATTTATTTGTAAGAACTTAGTTAATAAAAGCCCTTCTGGAAGTTTTGAAGGATTCATGATGTAAGAGTTTCCCGCAGAGGAAGAAAACTCACCGCATCATAGTACTCTTGCACACTGCTCTACTTTGGGCCGTGGCCAGCTGGACCCGTTTGCCTGCGTCCCATTATCCAGACCCACAGTGCGGAAGGTAGGGCAATAAGTTCTTCCCAGCATAGACGAAGCAAAAAGACAGAACGTGAACATAAAGTCTAAGCTTTTGCACGGGCTTCTGAGCCCTATAATTCAGCTAAGGAGCACATCGCTAGCCAACCCGTGTTTTGCTTTTTTTTCTTTCTTTTCTTTCTTTCTTTCCCCCCACCACAACTGAAAGTAAAGAACATTTGTGCTTTTGTGAACAGTTCTTTGGAGAGACGGCACAAAACTAATGTAGGACGGTAACCTCAGACCACTGGATATTCATGAACATTCTTCAGCGTCCAAGTTTGGTTAATTGATAGCAACTGTGTCAAGGCTAAAATCTTCCCATCTCAGATGAATGAGGATGCGGCTGTGCTCTCCTGCAGGCCCCACTCTCTGGACCTTGCTTTCTTCTGACTTCCCTTAGATGTACTGTGTGGATCCCGTGCTGCGGGACACTCAGTAACCTTTTCCGCTCCTTCGGGATTTTTGCCATCATTCCAGTAGGTTCTCCATGCACAGGAGTGAAAAGGAGGGGCTCCGAAAGCACCCGTCTCAAATGGAGCTGACGGTCTCCTGCATTGCTCGTCTGGGTAAAGACTCCAAAGAGCTTGTGGGAAAATGCTGAGTGACGAGGATGTCGTTTTGGAGGATTTATTTTCCCTCCTTGCTCACTCAGAGATCACTTTCTCACAACCTCCTCTTGCCTAGCGCTGGAGACTTACTTGACTGAACCGTGTGTCTGGGTCAGCGGAGACAGCTTTGGGTTCCCATTACTGTGATCTCAAGTTAATGGGCGCAGCCTGCGCTGGTTTTCACAAGTCAGCGTCGCTGAGCTGTTCCTTCCTGCTTTGCCGTTCCCGGAGTGGAAATATCATTCTTCGGGACAAATCCTGCTACTTGTATACGTTGTTTTGTTCTGTAGGTGTTAGTGACCATTTACTGGCTGGGGAAAGCTGCAAACAGCTGCGCGTCCTACAGTGGAACGACGCTGAACCTGAAGGAGTTCGAAGGACTGTTGGCTCAGATGCGAAAGGTGACTTGGCTCTTCTTCCTCATCCCCCAAGGGTTGGACAGAGTGGGAAAGCGGCACGTTTTTAGATTATTACAGTTCTGGGACCAGAATGCTCAGTGGGGAAGAGAATTTGATACTCTTCCAAAGAACCTGGGTTCAGTTCCCAGTAGCCACATGGTAGCCCACAACCTTAAGTAACTCCAGTTCCAGAGGTATGATGCCATCTTCTGACCCCTGTGGGCATACGTGCAGAGAAAATAATTATACACATAGAATAAAAAGAAAACTTTACTAAAATAAAGATAATTATGGCTTCGCAGGTAGAACTGTTCTGACCCAAGGTATGTACTAAATAAAGAAAAGGGCGGGGTGTCTTACCCAGAGCGTCTTTGTCCCCTGAATCTCGTCTCCCTTGAAGTTGTATCTGTCACACTTAGTGAATGGAAAATCTCAGCTGGCTGCAATTGTGGTTACGAAAGAGTGAGTTTGGTATGTTGGTGTATGGCCAGCTCATGGCCTGTGCATTTGGAGGGGTGATGCCCAAATTAAACAATGTGGCATTATACAAAAACAAACGCTTGCCCTGCACTTTGAGCCTAAAGGTCATGGCGCTTGCCTGTTAGGCCCTTGATGTGGGCGAGGTGATGCCAGCCATGTCCTTGCCCCAGCTGCCACCCTAGATGGGATCTGAGAAGCTAGAAGTATTCCTTTTACTATGTGTGTCTGATGCCCATTGTCGTTGAGTGATCTGGACACTCAGAAAATGGTTTTAGAGCTTGATGTGTTTATTAAACTATTTGATGGCGTATCATTAAAAGCTTGGTTTGTTTGCTCGTGGGAAAGATTGGCAGAAGGTAAGAATTTGTTAAAGAAACAGTGGAATGCTTTTATGGATCCTTTTAAAGGCTCAGCAATATAGTTAATTCATACAAAATATTGGTTCCTAGTATTGGACAAGAGAATCCCTACCGAGCAGCCTGTGTAAGCAGGAAGGCTCACCTGTAGTTATCATCCTTGTATTTTGGTCAGGGCCATCTCAGGGCACAAATAATTGAGGCCAGCTCTTCCTTGCTTTTCTACCATACAAAAATTAATCCACTAATGAGACTCACTGAAAGATATTCAAAAGGGCAGCAAGTTGACTCGTGGGTAAAGATGCTGCCACCAAGCCTTATAACCTGACTTCCATCCCTGAGACCCACATGGTGGAAGGAGGGAACTGACACGAGTTTTCCTCAACGTTCACATGTAGATGTCCAAATCACACACACACACACACACACACACACACACAGAGAGAGAGAGAGAGAGAGAACGAATAAAGTTTTCAGAATATTCAGAACTTCATGATTTTAATTCTGAAAGCAAGAATTTGTTCCAACTTTCTAATAAATTGGTCTTCTTTCCTTAAAGCAGTGGTTCTCAATCTGTGGGTCACAACCCTTCCACAGGGTCACACACCAGGTCTCTTGTGTATCAGATATTACAATTCGTAGCAGTATGACCTATAACATGACCTAAAAGATACTTACCTGTGATCTATATTTTTCCATGTTCTCACTAATGATTGGGTTCAAATGCAAAATGTAAAAACTCAATAACAGCTGAAAAAATACTTTATTTCTTCTCATGTAAGTGGGATTTGGGAGTGAGCAAGCAGTCCAGAGCGAGTATGGAAGTTCTACACCTGGGCGCTGCCAGAAAGCCCGGACCCCTCTGTCCCATGTACCATCATCCTTAGCCCATGGCTTCTTCTCTGTTGGCTCAAACTAGCTGCTCAGACTTTCTCTGTCACGTCCACATTCAAGTCAGGAAAAAGGAAGAACAGAAAAGAGGGCTAGCCTTTGAGCACGCCTTTAGAAAATTACACACTATATCCTGCTGTGGTTTGAATGTCCTCCATAAAACTCATGCTGGACTTGAACTGTAGTGGTAGCTACAGGAGTTATATTTTCAAGGCTATTTGGCCATAGGGAGTACAGTCTCACAAATGAATTGATGCTGTGGTTGCAGGAATGGGTTTGTTATCCCTGCTGTGTTACCAAGGCAAACTGTCCGCGCGGCACGTGCATCCTCTAGGTAGAGAATGGCTTCTGTTGTGTTGTGAAGGTCTTTCTCCATGCCAGCACCTTAGCATCGGACTTAGCAGACTGTAGAACTTTGATATGCAGATTCTTTTTCAATTACCTAGTCTGCAGCATTCCGTTCTAGTCTGTGACAATAACTCACAACTTCTCATTGATTTGAACTCGGTCATAAATTCATACCCATCTGCAAGGAGAGACGTAGGAAAGAAAGGCTTTATAAAGGCTTTTTATTTTTTGGCTATAAAAAGTAAATATATGCTGGGTGGTGGTGGCTCACACCTTTACTCCCAGCACTCAGAAAGTAAAGGCAGGTAGATCTCTGTGAGTTCCAAGCCAGCCTGGTCTACAGAGTGAGTTCCAGGACAGCAGAACTGTTTCACAGAGAAACCCTCTCTCGGGGAAATACATAGATACATGCATACATGATATATTATATATAATATGTATAATTTCTTAGAACACAAACAAAATATCCCACAACAAGTAACTATAGGGTACTTACTCTTAGCAGGAGTCCTGAGTTGTAAGGGGGCTTGGTGTTCTCAGTGTTGTGAGCAATGCAGGTTATTTCTCCATGGCCTTCACTCATCATCCCCCATCTCTTCTGGAATTTACTCTCCTTCCTCTAAGCAAGGCAACCCTCATAAAGGGATGCAGCTAATAGCATCTCCGGGGAAGACGCTTCTAGGAAAGGTAAGGGAGTATCTCCTCTAGACCCAGAGGAATTCCAAAGAATGGTAGTCCTGTTTCCCTCGTCATTGTGACTAGGGGTGGCATGGAGTGGTATGACTGGCCCACCCCTCCTGATCCAAGGGGTGGGGCATCGAAAGAAGGAAGGATGAGGGGGTGACAAGCAAACAAACGCAAGAGAGACAAGTGCACAAAAGAGCCGCTACCATCAAACTCATCACCCAATTTTGTATCTACTCACCTTTTTTCTGTTTATCTGTGGTCTCTCCAGTCAGAACATGAGGGTCCTACAAACATGGTGTGTATTGATTTATTTTTATGATGCTGTGTCTCTGGGGATAGAATGCTTCCTAGAAGGCGATATCTGTGGAAGGAATGGCTTCCCCAACCGTGAGGAGTGAGGCATGGGCAGTCGTGTTGGAGAAGCTAAACCTCAGACATGTCTGAGCAGCACTCAGCCACCCCGTAAATCACACAGCGAGCAGAAAAATGTAGAGCTCTCCAGAGAAGGCATCTGGAGTGTCTTAGATGCTGTCAGTCATCCGCAGACCCTTGCTGGCTCTCATTAACACTCACCAAGGGACTAAGGAAGAGAGGGGGATTCGTGAAATAAGTTCAGAGTTTGTGGAGGCTAGCGGCGCCCGTTCCCTTTCCGAACCCTCTTTCACCAGAACAGCGAGCAGTTAGTTGGTACAGTGGGTTGTGTTCAGTCTTCCCTGCCTTCCCTCAAGTACTCTGTGGAAGACAGAAGGTGCTGTGCTCCAAGGCGAAAGGTACAGACAATGCAATTAGACCCCTTAAAGATGTAAGCATACCTCTCTTTGCTGGTTTATATTTTCTACCCTCTTCCAAAGCCTCACTTTATAGCAACCCCCCCACACACACACCGAAAAAAAGGGGGGTGGCGACTTGTTTGAAACCAGTAAAGCTGAATGTCCAGTGGATGGCCACATCTTTTATTTCTGGCTGACAGATCAGCCTCTTGCTTTACCTGTGGCATTCCTGGGAGGCCAGCATGGCCAGGGATGGTCACAGTGACCTGTTTTCCACTTCTCAGACTGTCCATGCCATTTGTTTCCCCACCGGAGACTCAGCTTACGACATAGTCGTGAACGTGGCAAGCTTTCTGTTTTTCCCATGAGCACCAGGGAGAAAGCCGCTGAGGCTCCAGGAATAAGCACACTGACCCTCTTTCTTCCTGAATCTTCTACTGCAGTTGGAGGTGCGAGGAAGACCCAGGCTTCGTGGAAAGCCTTTCTGATATTATCTTCTGGAAAATTCAGTTTTGTCATGTTGCCCCAAACAGCCTATAAGCATGTCACTGCTAGCTGCAACTAGTGGCCCCACCCCCTGAGAGTCTGTGTCTCCCAGCCATTGAGACCTAAGTAGAAAAAGAACAGATCAGTGTGGAAAGTGTTGCCCTTGACATCAGTGTATAAATATTAGATAATTTCTATGTTAAAATGTGCATGCGTCATTGAGGAAAGAGTAGTTAAAACCGTTGCTGATGCTCTTTAGAGTTGTTATTCCGCTTCATCCCCTGTTCCGAATATTTTCCACATGTCGCCTGTTTAATAGTCCCTGAAGCCCCGTTGGATGGGTGTCATTGTATAGATGAAGATCTGTGAGGCGACATGAGTTGCCTCATGTCACACAGCTAGCAAGATTTAGACCCAGCCATATGGTCATAAGCAGCATCATGCAGGAGACATAACCCAGAGTGGCAGCATTCACCGTGCAAGGTGCAGGCAACATCCAGTTGAGCCATCTTGCCAACCTCCAGAGGTGAATAGTTTTAGGTTTTATTTTTAAGTATTTACTTCTTAACTGTGTGGGTTAAGTTAAAGTAACTCCCCAATTCCCGTTTTTCTCCTCTATAAAATAAGGATATTATTAACTACCATATTGACTGGTTATGGGGGTAAATAACATGATATGCAAAAAGCATGACCCGGACATATAGTAACTGTTCAATAAAAGTAAACTTCATATTTTAGTCATTTGGCCGATGAGTAATTTACAATAATAACTTGTATTCCCAAGGAAGCTAAATTTGAACCTCTGTCTAGTTCAGATCTATATTTTTTCAGTGAGTCATGAGTTCTTTTTTCAACTTCTCAGGCCTGGATTTTGTTCCAAATTCATGTTAACTTTTGACCTGCAAGTAATTAACCTTAATTTCCATAACTGGCATTTCTGCCTTCCCCTAGAGCAGTGGTTCTCAACCTATGGGTCTTAAGGGGGTTGAACGACCCTTTCACAGGGGTCATCTATCAGATGTCCTGCATGTCAGGTGTTTACATTACAATTCATGACAGGAGCAAAATTACAGCTATGAAGTAAGTAGCAACAAAATAATTTTGTGGTTGGGGGTCACCACAACATGAGAAACGGTTTTAAAGGGTCGCAGTATTAGGAAGGCTGAGAACCACTGCCCTAGAGTGTTGTATTGCTAGACTCACCCAGGTGTTTGACAGCCTATTCTTCAGGGGCTACAGGGTTTTCCTCACCCCCACCCCTGCCCTCTTGCCCACTCCTTCCTCCTGATGGGAAACCTGAGTGTGCCTTGTGAATTGCAACCATCCCAGCCTCCCCCCCCCCATGCCTATCTCCCCAGGGTGGAGAATGGTTCAGAAGCCCCTCTCCCCAATTGTTAGAAGCAGACAGCAAATATGCTTCCTGCAAAGGCATGGGCTCCCAGGGGTACCTCAGATAGAATAGACCAGCGTCTCCAACTGCAAACATGGGAAATGCTGATTTATTTATTTTTCCTTTCCATTGGGAATGCAGAGGGGACCTCCATGTGCATCCCGGGGAAATCTGTGGGGCAACATTCCGCTCTTTGTCCGTGAGAGCACACTCCTCTGCCAGTGTGATCCACAGTCTTGATTTCTAGTGACAGTCTCCGGGATATTGAGCGGAGGTTTATCTTTGAGTGACGGGAGTTATCTTTGTTTTCACCAGCCCGGACTATTGTAATGAATGCGAAGGCACCGGCGGGAACAAGGCTTTTCTTATAATACGAGGGTGAGGATGGTTTTGACTGACCTTTCTTCTGCTGGAGTTCCAGTGTTTTAGTATGTGCCGCTTGTGCTAGGAAGAATTTATAATCACAGGCTGTCAAAGACAGCCATTGTTCTCCCCGCTCCGAACATGTGGGTCAGCCACAAGTGCCTGCAGCTCCCCCAACGCCAAGAGCTGGCGGGGAGAGAGCATGCCTGGATTCTTCTGAGGCATCAGGAAAAGCATTTTGCATATTTTTCATTGCCTTTTTTTTTTTTAAACTTTTGCCTCAGAAAGACAGCTCGCTTTCAGAGCAGGAATTTTCCTCCAAGGTAGCCGGAGATGGAAGCATACTGCTGCAGAATTTTACAGCCCTGATTCTGCCTGCCTTTGCCAGATAGCATAACCCTGGGCAGTGGTGCTGAACTAGGGGCTCGTCCCACAGACATGCGGCTATGGATTCCGAAAGACAGGTTAAAGGTTTTGTCCTTATTGTCAACGATCATTGCATTCTTCTGAATCCAAACTTTGTGATTTTCTATATGTAATTGCTTTTTAAAAAAATGTGTGTGGGATGTGAGTTACTTGGGGATTTTTTTGTTGTTGTTGATGTGCATGATATTCTAATTGAAAGGATGCAGGAGAGAAAGCTGGAGGAATTGGCTAATCACCTGTTGATGCTCATTAGTCTCGTTAGCTAGCTGCTATGACTTTTCCACACCAGATCGCGAGTATCTTCGTGGACCACTGGAAGCCGGATAATCTATGTATGCTGCAGTCATATCTGAAATTCCTCTGTTTTATTTTGGGATAGGAGACTGATGACATTGAGAGCCCTAAGCGCAGTATCCGAGACAGTGGCTACATCGACTGCTGGGACTCTGAACGCAGCGACTCCCTCTCTCCTCCTCGCCACGGCCGAGATGACTCCTTCGACAGCCTGGATTCTTTCGGCTCCCGCTCCCGGCAGACACCTTCACCAGATGTAGTTCTCCGGGGAAGCAGTGATGGTAGGTCAGCTCTTGGAATTAATCAGCAACAGGAGTTTCAGGGTCATGGTTAGAGAGTGGAATGCCGGGAAGGCAGTCTCCATGTCCACCTGGCGGGAGCCTGGTGATTCTATAAAACTGGGAAGGGGTGGGCAAGGTCTTTGGCTGTTATTTTTCATGGCTTTCAGAATTTTGATTGGCTTTGCCAGCAGTTCATTTGAACACTGCCTCAGTGAATGTATCTTCTGCTAGAAAAATGTGTTACATCATTGGTGCCTGAATCAAGATGCTGTGCAGACCATTAGCTCATAAAGTGTGCTCAAGTTTATACACTGTGGGTACAAAGAAGGGAGATGCATAAGAGAGAATGGGACAACTCCCCGGCACGCTAGAAGTGCACTTACAGCGCAGAGGGCTGGGGCGCTGCCCCTCTTCATTAGCGCCCGTTTTATCAGTCAGTTTGATGCTTAGCATGTCTCACTGCAGGGCTAGCTCAGTGCCAACGGCCGTGAGTGAACAGGGCAGTGCCAGACTGCCATTTGGCCTCAAGGCTGAATTTTATTTAAATCCTGCGAATCTGATATTATTTGTATGGAATGATCATTATTTTTGCTACCAAAAAAGAAAAAAGACTTAAGAAGTGCGGTCCTGTAGCCTGCTAGGAGTTCAGTGGCTGTTAACTAAGGGCTGTTTGCTTTAGTTCTCTTCTGCCTCGGGGCTTTTAAGGAGGGCAGCTGGCTTGGTTCTGCATGTGTAAACTTGCAGGAAAACAGCAAGGCTGGTGGGGGATTTTTCTGTTTCTATTTTTGCATATGTTGCTTGGTTGATAGGGGGATATTCTTCTACTGTCTCAGATCAGGATTCTCTTTTGTGGCTTTTTTCTTGTTTCTTTTCTTGTTACATCAAATTCTTACTGTAGGTTTTTTTGTTTGCGATTGACACCAGGCCTTGTGACATCTAGATGAGGGCTGTGCCACTGAGCCGTATTCCAAGCCCTTCGGCCATGCAGGTCCTGGTGATACTTGGTGTTTCACAGGTCCAGGTTCTAAGTTAGACCAGACGCTTAGAGGCAGTGTCTTATTTAATCTTCAGCATAGATGTTGGTGTCTCGCTACATCTTAGTTTTCCTTGCACAAAGCCGGGAGACACCCCTGATCCTTATTTTACAGATGTGTCTTCAGGAGTTTAAGCCTTTGTCCCAATATTTCTAAATGATGAAAATCACTGTTGGTCTGGTAGTTTAACTGTGTCGGCCTCAAGAAATGTGGGTCCGAGTGGGTTCCTCTTAATTTACCCGGGCTACTTTCCCTAACCCGATAGAGGTTTTATTCTGAAGTCGCTATTCTAAAGTCAGAATGTACACTTTTCCGCAGACAGCTTAGCCTCGGGGCCGCATAGTGTGTGACTCCCAAAGAATTCCATGGTACATTGTGAGCTGCTTGAGAAATATTTCTGAAATTTTATTTGACATCTTAAGTACCACCCACAGCACTAGAAGTTAAAATACCAAGTCTGTGATCTAATTATGCTTTCATACAGCCCATGCATGGGTTTGCTTTTACCAAAACCATCTCAACCAAACTATGTCACCCATTTTGTTTGTTTTAACTTTGAAAAAATATGACTTCTTTTTCACCTTTTTTTTTTTTCTGTAACTGGTACTGTGGATGCTTTAGTCTGTCACCAGCTTTGAGGGTTCAGAGTTTAAACCGCATCTTGAAAGCATTTGAGATGATGATTAGTAATATTATACTAAAATAGCCCAAAGCACAGTTTAGTTGCAGCAATTAAGGCTGATAAGCTAAAGCCTATGGATAAATGCTTTCTCCAGCAGATGAACAGTGAACAATCAGGTGAACACAGCCCTGCCGATTCCCCATCCCCGATCCCCCTCGTTGTGCGTCTTCCACAGGTTTCACCAGTTAATCTGATATCTTAAGGCTTCTCATCCTGTAAACTAATCAAGATCTAGTGAAGCCTCAAAAGAAAAAACATATCTCTTAATCTTCCTTTTTGGTGTGTTCCTTAAAATGATGCTAATCAGTAAGATTGCTAGTTCTAAAATAGTTCCACATTTGAAAGTGAAAGACTTTTGGGGGTGGGGTGTATGTCTTAACATTTTCTTGTCCCACAATCAGGAATCAGGGGCAATTTTAACATAAAATTCTTTGCCTTTATATTGGGTCCATATGGAAGGCTTCAACTTTGTTAAATGGGTGGGTACCTATTGACTAATTCAAAGGAGACAAGTCACATCCAGAAGCTCCATGATTCTGAGTTGGATATGGTTTTCTGGTAGGAAGGCTCTAAGCCCAGAGGCTTGCTTCAGCCAACTTGTCTTGCCAACCAGGTACCAAGTACCTCCTTCAGCCTCCACCGGCATCACCTGTGAAGGCCCTTTAAAAACTTCACTGAGCACGAGATGCATCCTTGTACCCATTTTGCTTTGAAAATTAGTCATATTTTGCTTTGAAAATTAGTATTATTTCATAAATACGACTCATTGCATTAACTCAGTATCTCCATATTTTTTCAAAAAGATGTGTTACAAAATAGAAATAACAAGTAAGCAAAAATGAAGTGCTAGAAAAAAAATTACAAAGTATTTGTAATCTGAGGCTATCTGGCAGCAAGTATGTGGAAGGAAGAGGGGGCAGAGAGGGGTAAGGGACACGAAGGGCTCTACTTGCTGGTAGCCACGTGGGAACGAAGGGTGAGACTTTGATAAAATAATATTGCACTGTGTGCTCTGTTATGTTTTTCTAGCTTTGCACATTTGAGGAGAAGCCAACCTAGTAGATTTCCATGTCCACAGGCTAAAATGAGATAAGCATCTTTTTTTAGGTCTAGCCTTACAATTATGCAGGCATAACACGCCAGCCTTCCTGAGGTCGTCTGTGTCACTTCACTGAATCCTCACAACATCCCAGGCGAGCTCTAGTGTCATCCCTGTGTCAACCATGGGAACGCAGGGTACAGGGGTTGAAACGCCCAGTGTCATGGAGCTAGCAAGTGGTGGAACTGAAATGCCAGCTTGGCTGTACACCACTGAAGCTACGTACTTTACAGCTAAGCCCTGGGACATTGGCAAGTTACCATTCCTTAAAATGTCTGTTGAGACAGTCCTGAAGAGTAATTCCAGGAGGAAAGGGGTGTGCTTACATGTTAACATATTTTCAGCTTCCAGTATGTTGTGATGATATTTAGCTAAGATGCAGAAATATGGCCCCTAGAGCGTAGATTGAGGGATCTAAGACAACTGTAATCATCCCTACGCTGTTGTAGTAGATGGTATACTCATTTACTTTAATTCATGTATTCAGCACAATGTAGTATTTCTCTACTCAGGACACTTTAAGAAGATGTTTCTCTCAGAACAGTGTGCTCACAGGACAGAACTTGGGGTGTCCAGTTTCCCTGAGCCTGCACTAATCAGCCATGGGGAGGGGAGAACCTGTCTGGCTCCTCTGAGCCTGTTTCTGTCTTTATAAAGAGAGGCTACTATCACGTGGAGAAACAAATCTGTGTGCTTGGCAAGGCAAGGTGGTGTGCGTATTTGTTTACAGGCAACCTTTTATTTTGGCACTGACAGATACACTTGTTAGGACTTGTGGTGGGTAAGGGGCTAAATAATGAATCAAATCCTAACAAGTCAGGAAATGGCCAAAATTTCAGAAGAGAGACTGTAAGCAAGTGCCATGAATAATTCATAGTCTGAATATTTCACATTCAACGAACAACTTGTTCACAGCCAGTGCTCTTAACTCTTATGGTCTCTTAAACATCATTATATTGTCTAGTCTTTGGGGTAAGTCCTTTCATTCCAGTATCACAGAGAAGGACAGTCAAGTGTGTTAGGAAACCACGGCTCATGTCTGATGGGATCATAGGTCCATGTTCCAACATAAAGAGCAGGGAGCATGTATTAAACACTCTGTGCCAGAGACCAGAACAGTGGTTACAGGTGGATCCAACCCTTCCAGTTGCCCCATAAAGCAGATGGCATTATTACCCTCACTTTACAATTTAGATAACATCAGGTTAACAAGACCAATGAATAGCAGAATTGGAAATGGAGTGGGTCTGACCCAAAACCATGCACACCACCCCCCTCTGCCTTGTCCCAGCTCTTGACTCTCTTCTTAAGCATAAATGTCTTCACTATCAAGAGAGTCAGAATGATGTCATTCGTTGATTGAGAGTTTTCAACCAGCATTAAAATAACAGTTATTCATATGATTTTGTTTTTCTTAATGATAGCTTCATTCTAGTAGACCTTAGAAATCTAGCAACATGAGACTTGGACAAAAAGAATGTGTTACAATTATTGGGGCTGTGATCAAGGAGCAAGGCTGATGTTGGCAGAGTTGAATTCCTTTGCATTCAAAACAAAGCAAAACAACTCTTGAGCCAAACTGAATCATGTATCCATCTGAGTGTGAGATACCCACTGGCTGCAATGGCGTGCCTTAGAAGCTGTATCCTGGACAGCTCTGGTTTTCAAAACAAAGGGAGAAAGAACTGTCCCAGGAGAAGACATGATCATGGGTTGGTAGGGGCAGCAGGAAGAAGATTGTCCAAGGGAGCTGGGAAAATTCTGTAGAAGAAGATGAAGCCTCTTGGGAGGTAAACCCTCAGGGAAGTCCAAGTGGTCACTTTTCTAAGTTCTACTGTTCTTATCTGTCTTTGCTACTAGATAATTGGTACCTTCTCTGTGTTCTGAGGCAGGGTAAAGATATGTAAAGACAAATAATTTCTAATTCATCCATGTCACAATGTCTAGCACAGTAGACACTAGAGATAAGTAAAATCCCTTTGGGAAACTGGTAAGATTTTCTCTTGAGAGCTGCCAAAGCAAACCTTGGCAGGCAAAGAATTCCACACAAATGTGTCACTTACTGTAATTCCTGGCACACTCAAGCTTACTTACCTCTGTTAAAAAAAAAAAATAACAAAAACCCACCACCAGCAGCAACAACAATAAAAAAAACATGCTTGTAGTTTTTTTGGCTTTCTCTCACTAAAATTGAGGCCTTTTTCCAGAGGAGGTTAATTTAGGGATTTTCCAAGTTTCTAACTCAGGGTATGAATTCCAGAACACACAAGAGTTACTTGATTCTGTAGAGATGCCACTGAGCATCCTTGCTAGCCCAGCATCCATCCTCTCTTTCCCAGGAAGAGGAAGCGACTCTGAATCTGACTTGCCACACCGAAAGTTGCCGGATGTGAAGAAAGATGATATGTCTGCACGACGGACTTCCCATGGTGAGCCGAAGTCTGCAGTACCATTTAACCAGTACCTCCCGAACAAAAGCAACCAGACGGCCTATGTCCCAGCGCCTCTGAGAAAGAAGAAGGCCAAGCGGGAGGAATACAGGAAGAGCTGGAGCACGGCCACCTCCCCCCTGGGCGGGGAAAGGCCCTTCAGGTAGGAATGAGGTTTCAGGACTTTGAGGTGCCATCTTGAAGGAAAGGAAGTGGCCAGCGCATCCCAGAGAGCTTTGCATGAAATACCAATTTCATGAAGGTCCCTAACACTGTGCCTGGCACGCAGTAGGTAGCTAAGAAATAGTTCACTGAGAAGCTGATGCTCTGAGGTCAGTCCTGTGGACAGAATGTGGAAAACACGTGTCATGTGTACCCTACTGTGGAGGCCACCCAACTTCTGAGCCTGTTACAGTGGGGGTACAAAGACTATACAAAAGGATTCTCGATGCACTCATGTAGAGCAAGCAAAGATAAGAACAGAGCTGATGGGACTTGAAGATCAGTGCAGATAAGGGTCAGAATAAATGGAAGGCATGTTTTTCATTTTTTTTAAAGAGCAGGAAGCGATTTCTTTAATCTCCATATTAAGGTATATATTTATTCTGCAAGTATGTGTTGAGTACTGCCTATCTATTATGCGCTGGGTACTGTCTTTCAGGATTTGGGGACCCAATAGTAAAACAGTAGGAAATAGTCCCTGTCTTTAGTAACCTTGTAAGGACTTTAATTCTCACTTTTTTTATCTACGCTTTTTCCATTGAGGGAATGTTTAGTTCAAATTTTTGCTTACTGATCAAAACTAATGAATTTTACCTTTCCAGCAGAAGTTGTTTTTTGCTTTCCATACCAAGTTTGCAAGAGTCCCTGATCAGTATGTAGGAGAAATGCATTGTGTTAATCAGCTGCACTAAGTCGGCTTCGAATTAGCAGGATCACATTCTGGGCTGTGGCTGTTTATTTTGTAGTTAAAAGTGATGTCAAAATGTCTTGGAAGCGATGTCCAGTGTGTTCCTGGCCTGTCTCTTAGCTTAGTAAACCATGTTGTCCAACCCACTAGTTATCCAGAAACAATAGAGGAGGAGGGAAGTGAAACAGGGTCTCCTGGTGAAGATGACCCCAGCAGCCAGATGGGCCATGATGGGTGGCCTCACGGTGGGTTAGAACCTCCTCCGGGCAGTGGTGAGGAGCAGTCCCCCGAGGAGGTTGCTGTGGTGCCCACTGCCGTTCCTGAAGACAGAGATGCTGTGGAAAGCCAAAGGCGCAGGAGGCTGGAGGAAGCTGGGATCAAGGTCATGCCCGCAGCACAGCGCTTTGCCAGGTTAGCTCTGCCAGCTGAAGGCTGGCCTGGCTGGCCTTCTGCATGCCCGCAGGTTTGGAATCGGTTTAGCCAGTTGACTTCTCATCTGGTTTCCCCAGTTGCTACAAGTTCACCACATGGCTCTTCCCTGCTCTAGACAAATAGACTATTCTGCCTCGGGGCATGTCTCTGCTGAGTCCTTGGCTAGTTAAAATGGAGATCAAGTGTGAACTCTCTGTGCTTCATTAGACCCCGTGTCTGTGGTCAGCTATTATGGGCTGCAGGATTTACCTAGCAATAACATTTTATTTTTCTCTTGCTTGTGTCTCGTTAACTCTCATACTACTCCTAAATGGCTCATTACATCGTGTGACCGACCCATCATTAGAATATGTTCAGTGTCTTGAAATAGGGGACAGTCTATTCCTAGAGAATAACTGGCTTAGAAAAATAACCTTGTTCTCTTAAGGAGAAGTGAGGACTGGATTTGCCAGTGTGTTTTCTAAAACGTGGTCATTGAAAAGCTAGGAATGGAGCAATGACTTCTCTTTGTCGCAGCTAAAGGCATCAGCGTGCAGTGCTCTGGCTAGGTCGTGTGGGATAGGGGAGAGGAAGTGTTTTAACAATCAAAGCCACAGAATTCTACAGGCCTACAGCTTTATTGAAGGGGGGTTGAAAAGCTTGTTTATTTGTTTATTTTCATCAGAGCCACCATGTTCCTCACAAGTGATCTTGCAGTCAATGCTTATGTAACAAATTGACGCTCAGAGCAGTTCAACACCTGAAATTCCTTTCATTCTTGCTGTCCCTTTACATTTTAAAAGGTCACTCATACACTTCCAGAAGGAGAAACAAAGGGTGGGTGGTTATATTACTTCTCTCCCCACTGTGAAAAGATACCTGATCTTAGCCACTTAAGGGAAAAATGGTTTATTTTCGTCCCTAATCTTGGGGGATTTTAATCCCATCGTGTCTGGGAAAGTATGGAGGTGGGAAGAGCTTGGTCATATTGTAAGGAGCATGAAGCAGCTGGCTTTATTGTGTCAGGCAATAGGGAACGGGATCAATAAGGCTAGGCTGCAGCTTTCCCCCCCAAAGGCTTGCTTCCAGGGACCCACCTCTGCCAGTCAGATCCCATGTCCCATCTCCCAAAACAGTGTCACCATCTAGAGGTCAAAACCACACATGAGCCCACGGGGATTCTGGTGACAGCCCACATTCAGAACATAGCAAGGACAGTAAGTGACCTGCAGACCCGGCTAGAGCTGACCCAGCAGCCGGATTCAAGTACTTTGACTGTAGCACCTTGTCTTCCTCCCCAGGGCATCTCTTTCCATAGGCTCCTTATATGTTCCCACGGTCTCATTCTTGAAGTATCCAGTGTTAACTTTTATAGATCTAATATATTCTTTCCCTGTTTCTGAGACCCCACAGTTAATCTGCCTACCCTAAACATGTAGTATGTGTTTCTAGAAATTCTAATGTAAAGTCTGCTTGTATTATAAGCAGGTCTCTGAAATAATGAAAAATAATATCACACTGTATCTTCTGGATATCCAAAAATTCTTTGGCTGTGTTGGAAATATACTTTTCCTGTATCCTTCAAGCATCTGCATATCCCAGAGACCAAGTTCGAAGCTGAATACAAGTAATGAATAGAATCCCCTCACCATACACCATATTTCAAACTTGCCTGACTCCTGTCTTTAAACTTAGACCACAGTTACTAAGTTATACAAATGAGAGGACGAACATGCAGAATCAAATCTCTACCACTTTGATGTGCATATCTTATTTTTTATCATATCTGTGAAGTCTTTTAGCTAAAAGTTTATCAAGAAAATCATTGTCTTTTGAGTTTTTGAAAGAGCAGTGGAGGCTGAGCAAGGGAATGCTTGGTGCTTATTGGTCTCACACGGGAATAAGATGGCCGAGCACAAAGTTATGTACAGGTTGGGAGTTCTGGAAGTGACCTGCACCACTCAGTGGGAAGCATATTTCACAGTAAAACATTGAGTTCTTTGATAACAATTCTCATTCAGTCTACAAACACGGAGTCATGGTTTAGAATGTGGTTCTGGTGGGAGATGTTGTATTTAGGGGGTCACTTTTGCTTCCATGCATGTTTGCTGTTATCTGAGTCCCTTCTTATCTGTGTCATCCAAGTTAGCTGGGAAGCAGAGTTTTGCAGGCTTGTTAATGTCTTCACTTCCCAGACTTTCTCACGCAGCGTTTAAAGTCACGTCAAGGCAGCTATGAATACTCCCAGAGAATGTCCCCCACAGAAGCACTGAGTATCAGCTCTAGTCTCTAGGAGTTCATTTGGCAGACAGGTTTTCGCTGCTAGCTCACTCCTGAAGCCACATACTCCATGCCACCAGCCCAGCATGCCTGCGTTGTTGTCACTTAACTTTATATAAGTCACAGTAGAGTTGAAAGTCATTCTAAGTTTATCCACACTTGGGGTTCTGCTTTTAATGTGGCAAAAAAAAAGTTGCTTAACTGGAATGAAATGCAAATCATGCGGGGGTGGGGGGGAAGGATTCTCTGCGTGTGGAAAGTGAGAGTATAAATCATTGAACCATGCCAATGTCTCAGAGCATTTGACCTCAAGTCTCTTGTTTTGACATCCAGATGGATTCTAGCCATCACATTTTTGGACCCAGCAAAGAAGCTAAAGATAATTCTTGAGGACTGTTGCTCAGCTGGGAAGAACTGTTAGCCGGGCATGTGCCATGGCAAGAAAGGGACATACATACACGGGGGGGGGGGGGGGCGGGGGAGGAGACAGCTTCATAGCCAGGCCACTCTTCTGCTTCCTTCCCAGGGATCCTCATATATGTCTTTGCATTACTTTGAAGCCAATATATACACGGAGCAAAGGTGCATGTCGTTCCTTTTGCACACAAGGTTAGAAGTCAATGGGACCCATACTGCTTATGAAAAATATATCAGGAGGTATCTTACCATCAAGGAACAGAAAGTAGGACTTATGTGTGGCGGTTAACATTTATTAGAGTTTCCATCAAAAAAAAATTTTTTAAAAAGAATATAAATTGCTTTTTCTTCTATTTTATTTTATGACCATGTTAACTTAATTACCCCCTCCCCCTAAGAGTCTGTCAAAGAAGCCAAATTTCTGTTTTTAAGAGGGTAAAATAACCAAGATTCACTTCTCCCTAAATTAAAATGCCATAGAGATTTGAGTTCTCTTAACTTGGTGTTTCCCATTGGAGAAGTAAATTTTTTAACTGAATTATAGGCTTCACATGACTGTACTTCTCTTCTAATTATTTGCACGTGTTTCCTCACTCAGCCTTTTCTTCTGGCCTGTGAATCTTCTCAACCACATGGTAATTAATGACAGAGGGAGACAACCCTCCCAGGGACAATAGACATTTCAGAAACCTTCAGAGGAAGAGCAGATGCAGCCCAGCGCCAGACACATACTCTTCCATGTCCCTCTGTACCAGATGCCGGCTCCCTCCTGATTTCTGCAGATCCCCCAGTCTAGGGACCAGACAGACACAGGCATGACCTCTGTGACTCTGTATGTGTCTGCCGTGCCTGGAGACAGGGTAACAGGGAGGTTTCTGCTGTTGCCCGTGACGTTCCCAAGAGAACGAACAGGCCTTTCTGGAGAGCCCGGTTTCTTTCAATAGAACACACTCACTGCCAAGCCAGGCTGGCTGTTCACTGCCAGGGAAAAGGAGTAAAAGAGAATGCCAGCTTGTTCTTATTTATTTATATTCTCCCCCCTCTCCCCTCTCTGTGTGTGTGTGTTACATGTACGTGTTTGTGCTCTTGAGCGTGCGGAGGTCAGAGGAGAACATCATGTATGTTGCTCTGTTAGCCTCTACCTTACTCCCTTGAGCAGGATCTCTGATTGAATCTGGAGCTAGGCTGGTGGCCAGAAAGTCCCAGTGATGCCATTGTCTTTGCCTCTCCCCGCAGCACTGAGGTTACAGCTACTCCCCTTTAAGTGGGTGTTGCCAGATTAAAGTCATGTCCTCTTCCTTGTACAGCAAGGGCTTACCTACAGAGCTGTCTCCCCCTCCCTCTTCCCCACTTCCTTAGTTTTAATCCGTATGCTTTGAAATATATAAACTTTAGACATTATGAGACAAGCGTTTTCTCTGCCCTATCCTATGCAGCATTGGGTCCAGGTCCATAACCTTTTTTTATCATGATAGCATTTCTTTTCTTTTTCTTTTTTTCTTTTTTCTTTTCTTTTTTAGAAGAGGCTGGCAGGATTGCTAGGTCATAAGCTGGCCTCTGCATTTCTCTGTAGTTGAATCAGGTCTTGAACTTGTGATCTTCCTGACTCAGCCTCCCAAGTAGCCGTGACTGTGGACCTGTGCCCTTGGTCCCCACTAGAGCTCTGTATTTCAAATTATGTGTGGCTCGTATTCCCTCTCGTGAGCAGCGTCCACCCAGCCGTTGCCAAGCCTGTCGGTAACTGTAAGTCTGAGCAGCCTGCCTCTGCTGCTTCTGCAGACCCATTGAAAGTTACTTGACTAAGTTCGTAAAACTTGAACTAGAAACCTTAGCACTCTCTGCCAAATGGAAGTCATAATTTTGTGCATCAGCTTCTCAGATTTGTAGTTACTGAAAATTAAAAATATATCAGAGTTTAACAATAGACTGCCTTTAAGGACTAAATAATACAGAATGGAAGTCATTGAAATATTTTGGGTACACAGATGCTTGTGACTGTTCTTCTCCGTATCTGCCTTCAATTCATTTTTATTTCGTGGTTAGTAGTGCCAGCCAATAATGTACATCAGTTCTCATTTCTCTGAGACAGCCACAGAGCTCTGAATTTACAGAATTCATACAATGAACAAGAATTGCTCGTGGTAACAGTTTTCCAGTTGGAGTAAAGATATTCCATGTCCGGGAGTGTCTTAAAGTGAGCATTGATAGAGAAACTTTATTCAGTCTCTTCGCAGAAGCGCACATATCTAAATTGAGATCACTTGAAACAAGTCCCTGCCACACTGGGCAGTTAGCCTAAAAAGAAACACTCGGAGAATTCGCAGCCCAGCTGGGCTTGCAAGATGCATCAGGTACCAGATTCGCACAGCCCGAGTTGGCGCTGTAAACTGGCGGGGCCATTTGCATACATGCAAACGTCTTATTTTAACAAATGCTTTCAGAGATGTAGGCCAGGCCTCCCAGTCAAAAAAAAAGGGAAAGAATTTGAGTCTTGGATTTGGTTCACATTGATGATCTGCCCCACACAGGGGTCCGAGAATAGACGAGGTGCTCTCTGTTGAAAGGGCTTTGTAAACTATTCCACGTTGAGCAGATTTGTGAGGTAGCACTAGTTAGCATTCTGCCATCACCAGTCCTCGCAAATGCTTCCGTGCAGTGCAATTACAACTCTATTCTGAGCACAACTCACAGAAATCACTTTATTTAGTAACCAAATTACTTCCCTTTTTCCTGTTCTCATAGTGATGATAATGGTTTTTTTTCTCTTTTCTCTTCTTTTTTGGTATGATGCTCTGCTTTCAAAGCTGCTCCTGGCATTGTTGTTTGTCCAATCAGTAGCACAGTGCTCTATTCATCGTCACAGAGCAGGGCCTCTGGACCCAGCGTGCCTTGATTTGTATTTGAATTTATGCGCCAGCTCTTTGACCTCATGCAGATTTCTTGGCCTAATCTTTCTACTTGATAAAATGAGGAGAAGTATATACCATAGGCCATGCGGTTTTAGTTTTAGAGTTACTACTTGGGAGGAATTGTAACACATGCTGTATGCTCATTATCCACTGACCAGTATCATTATAATCAATTTGCTTTTGCATAATGACTCTGAAGAGATTCAGTGGTCTATCATTTTCTACTAACTATTCTTCCCAGCCAGAGTTGACCAATCCAAGTTGATCTTTGCCAGACATGTCAACCAAGGATTCAGGGGAGGAAACTGAACACAGTCCAGGGAGGGACTAGGCAGGAGACTGAGAATTGAGTGCGCAACTCTTAAGGGCAGGGATCAGTACCTTAAATAATAAATTTATTGAGAAGTAAAATATCACACACACACACATTTGTTTTGAAATCTTATTGAAAATAATTGCTAATAGTGAAAAAAGTGTTGTGACTATAACCAAGCATATTTTGATTTTTCAAATCTCAAAAGATCTGCTGTTGCTACATGGTAGTGACCTCCTTTGCAACAGATGGCTCGGCAGTGAAGAGCACTGCCTGCTCTTCCAAAGGTCCTGAGTTCAGTTCCCAGCAACCACATGGTGGCTCACAACCATCTGTAATGAGATCTGGTGCCCTCTTGAGGAAGAGACCAATCAGTCATCCTCATCAACTTAGACCATGAAACCCAATATGGACAAGTTCAACAGAACCGCCATATACGGGCTGCCCATGCATGCTTCAGCATGGCCAGGGAACACATTTCATTCATTCAGTACAAAACAACAGTGGACCAACTAATCAACCAGAGTAGAGTGTCTGGTAGCTGGTTCTGTCCTTAGCCAGGTTAGTTTGTCCTGTCTTTAGTCTTGACATGTTTGTCCTTTGATGATGAAGAATTTAGTCTTTACATGTTTGAACATTTTTTATGTGTTCATGTCAGTGTGTTTATGTACATGTGAGGGTCAGAGAACAATCTGTTCTTTTTCACATGGTTCGAGGAATCAGAGAGTTGTCACACTGGGCAGCATGCTTCTTCACCCACTGAGCCATCTTGCCCGACCTTAAACACATTTGGGGAGGGGGAGGCATTGGGGGAGATGTAATAAGATGTACTACTGATTGATCTTCAGTTTGTGTACTTGCTAGGCAAGTGCTCTGCCCCTAAGCTGTGTTCTCCATTCGGGAACTTTAAATCACCTCTCATAAAACCCATACAAAATAGGTACATTTTTTTTTTTTTAGAAATCAAATTATTTTGATTTGCTCTTTTTGCTATGTCGTCAGCTCAAGAGCTTTTAATCGTCTTTCTAAACGCCCACACTAAGTCTGTGTGCTTTTGTAGAAATGTGATTATTTTGTATTGGAGAATACAATAAATGGCAGGGGACTAAAGGTTCCAACCCGTTGTGACTTTAAAATGAAACTGGCCTTTTAAATGCATGGAGGGATGGAATTTTCTTCAAATGCGGGCGTAAGCACAATTGCTGTCTTGCCTACCACTCCCAGGACACAATGAAAACCTAGGAGACGTCCTGAGGCTTGCTGCCTGGCATGTCACTGTCAGACTGCCTTTAGCAGTTTAAAGCTTCTGGCTTTAAGGGGCCTTCAAGAGGCCTTTGAAAATGGAAATCATCTGTAGCAATAATTTGGCAGACCGCCTTTCTCTTGCTGTACTGCAGGTCCACCAATAGAAAGGAAGCAGACCTAGGAGGTGGAGAGCCAAGGGAATGGAGGGGAGGGAGCAGGTGCTGATGGGGGAATGTGGGGCTTGATCAGCTTGTATGTCATCTTCTGAGTGGTTTTAATCTATCCCACATGTCTCCGTTCAGCTCAGTTGGTTGCAGAAAGACCTCCCTTAGGCTTTATAGTGGGCATTTGTCCTGTGTTCTAACACGTGGCTTCATTCATGAGTTTTCTTCCAGGCCATTTCTTGGGCTCCTTCTTGTGTTCCGTCAGCCCAAACCAAACTGAGTGCCTACTGTGTGCACTGCCAATGTTCTGATAAAGAGAAGTGTCAGCAAAGAGTGCCCTACCTTTCCCCCAATTTCACAAAAAGAATTTGGGTTGTCACTTTCCGAGCCATTTAGGATTTTGCTTTTATGGATGCTCATGAGACCCTAAATGACATGACCTTTTAGTGTGTGTATCTGGCCGAATTCAAGATTGCAAGCCTCTCCTAACTGCGCTACAACTTGGTACTAAAATAATAAGGTGATGCCCATTCAACTAACAGCATTGAGAGGCCTGTTCCATAGCAGTGCGGTTGCCTGGAGCTGGGGAGTTAACAGTGTTTTGATCTGGTCACATGTGGAGTTCCATTTGGTTTTACTCTGTCAGTCAAAAGCCATTGAGTGATGAGAAAGAGGCTGCTCGGGATATCGTCCTTCGGAAGGAAAACCCTTTCCTGACTCAGCATGGCAAAGACTCAGAGTCGGAAGAGGAAGCTGCCTGTCGACTGCCTGACCTTGAGAAAGACGACTTTGCTGCAAGGCGGGCAAGGATGAACCAAAGCAAGCCGATAGTGCCGCTTCATCAGCTCCTGTATGGACCTTACCGGAAAAAAGATGCGGGCGAGACAAGTGGCAGCAAGCGGCTCTCAAAGGGACCGTCAGACAAGAAAAATCTAGAATATAAAAGGTGTGCATTCCGTATACGTGTAAATGAGAAGATCATAACTAAGCGTGGATGATCTGTACGCAGTCCCCATCCCTCTCTTCAGCCCCTGGTGTTGTAAGTTCACATCACTAGCCACCTAGACACGTTCAGCTGCCCTTCAGAGAACAAGCAACACTCCAGAATGCTCCACTCCATTCAAAGGGGGCAGAAAACAGCTGTGACCTTCCTGTTAGTCCCTTGGCTTAGCAGCGTTTTAGACAGAAAGAGAAAAACAAAGCTTGTTCTTTTGTCTCATGCAGGCAAGATTGCTAGGACAAATTAATGGTGGATATTTCTCACTGGAATGAAAGCAGGGGCTGGAAAGATGTGTCCGTAGGTACAGTGTCTATCGTGCAAGTTTAATAACTGGAGTTCAGATTCCTGGCACCTACACAGAATCCCAGATGCAGTAGCCCAAGTGTCTGGGATCCCAGTGCAGTCCTGTCTCCCAGGTAACAGGAGATGGAGATAAGAGAGATGTCAAAGCTTGCAAGGCAGCTAGCCTAGCATAGAGCAGTAAAAAAGAGAGGGTCTCAGAAAGGGAGAAGGGGAGGCTCAGCATCTGAGGATGTCCACTGACCTCCACATGTGTGTCACGGCACATGAGCAAATGCAGTCACACACATGGACACGCACATCACATATGCTTACACACACACCTACACACACCGTATACACCTCTTCTCTGACATATAACACGCTTCCATGGGTACAGAAATCATTCTCAAGTGAATTTTCTAGTCTCATCTTTCTCCCGTCATCTTAGTTTAAATGACCCCAAATCCAAAACTGTTTAAAGACTGACATACCACAAGTGGAAAGCCCCCCACACACCTGACCTCACATGACAGGTCACAGTCAGAATGCAGGTGCACTAAAAACACTGTATGCATGTCACCACGTGGGATTTGACTAGTAAGTTTTGTACCAAGACAGGTGACAACAGTCAAGGTATCTACATACAGAATTTCACCCTACAAAATGTGTCATCTTGTAGGTTTTCCTAATACCAAAATCATAATTCACATCTTATTATTTTTCTGCTCATCATTTTAGAGAGTTGAAGTCTGTGGAACTAAGAATATGATTATCTCTCTTGCACTTCATTGAATTAAAAGCCAATATATAAGCAAAACAATTGAACTTGGTAAACAGCTGGTGTTTGTTGTTATATGTATTTTGCTTTCCTTTGGATGTAGGGTTTTGTGTAGCCCAGGCTGGACCTGGAACTTGCAAGCTGAGGGAGGCTAGCCTTGAACTTCTGTCCCTCCTGTCTCTATCTCCCAGATGCTAGGATTACAGATGGCTATGTATCACTTTGCTTGGTACACACACAGAAGACACAGTGTGAGAGGCTGTCTAAGTATATGTATGGTTGGTGGAGTTTTAGCTTAAATTACATTTGTCAACCTGCATTTAACTTAGTAGAACAATTGAGAATATCAGAAAGGTCAATATTTGCTACCCAGAGAGGAGAGTGTTTGCTCTCTCTTCTTCATGCTTAGAGAAGCCAGTCAAGACTGGTGCTATGGTACAAAGGTGAGACTAAATGTTGAAACTTTCTGTTCAGAGTCAGCTTAAATGTACTCCCTGGCCATTGGGGGTTTCACATCCAAACCATGTTCCAGCTATCTCTAAGATGATCCTAGCGTTTGGACCACGCCAAGCTCATTACTGACATTTACTGACACTGTAAAACAACATTCTGAGAGGGCTGAGAGAGTCTATCAGAAAATTCAGAGTCATTATGGTGGCTTGAATAGTGTGTGAATTGGGCATCATTACTGCCAACCTGAACTCTCCTAACCATCCTCAGCAGTCTTTTAGCCAGCCCTGGCTCTCCTTGCTAGACAAGCTAGAGACCATCACATATGGAAGAAAAGAATCTGCCTTATTCCAGTATTAAAGGGTAGCAAGAGGGCTGGAGATATAACTCAGGGATAGAGCCCTTGCCCAGCATGCGCAGGGCACCAGTTCCCATCCTGTGATGGTGCCCACAGCTCTGGGTCATCCCATGATTTTGAGAAGGACAAGGATGTTCCTGTCCTTTCACTCTGCCCTCAGCCTCTAAGTTCCCATGCTTGACATTCTGTTTGTCTGCTCCCCTTCCTCGAACTTGGCTTTTCCAATGATGCGGGGGCCTGAATCAAATCAACAGAGATCAGAACCAACCAGAAGAGGTGAACCCAGTAGTGGCCTGTGTCCTGAGAACTCAGGAAAGCGAACCAGTGGAAACAAATTTCAGGAAGGCACCAGATCTCCAGAAGGACGACCTGGCCCAGAGGAGAATCCAGGGCAGGCAAACCCCACATCGCGAGGCTCCGAGCTTCATCAAACTCTCCAGTATTACAGAAGCTGACCTGGAGACATGGGAGAGATTGAAAGTGTCAGAAAAGACGAGGTGTGTCATGGTTTTACCCCCAATCATGGTAGGAATTACCATTCAGAGAATTGAGCAATTATCAAGGTTTCATTTTCTGTTTTGATGGCTGCCAAGAGTGCCTCTCACAACACAGAACGTCTGGAAGTGAGCACGTTCTGCGTGAGAGGAAACGTTAATACTAAAAGCCACGTTTGCAGAAAACGTCCTCTTTGTCCAGCTGACTTCCCAAGAGTGGTTATTTATTCTCCTAAACTTGCTTACTGTAAAGAATTTCAACTTGATTTTTAAATAACTAGCCATTGCACTGTGCCTACAATTTTCTTATGCTATCAATTCTGGTGTTGGAATTAATGATTTGAGAGAACTAGAATCTTAAAGCTCTATTTACCAAGGCAAGAACAGTGATCAGTTCCTCATTTGAGTGGTTGATGGGGGTGCCATTGTTTTCCAGCCATGGTAATAGGCTTCATATATCTGGTTTTGTCTTCTCAACTTCATCTTCATTTGTCCTTGCCTTGGAATCCCCTGGAACTGATTTCTGGTTCTGACCAGGGATGGAGATGCTCAGAACACCTGTACCCCTGAGCCTTCACTGGAGATCAACGCAGAGACTGCCATCCGAGATGACTTTGCCAGCCGTAAAGCAAGGGCCTATAAGAAAGCCTCCAGCCCCAGGCAAAAGTTTGTACACTTTGGGCCCGTGACAGAAATAGACCAACAAACTTGGAAGCGGCTCAGCATTGGCAAGGCAGGGCCTAGGGACGATGCAAAGGCTGTCAGTCACAGTCCCTCTGTGTTGCCTCCTCCTACTGCTCCTTTTGGCTTAAAGGATGACCGAATGCTTAGTCCACAGAATGGCTGCAGGTATTTCTTTTCCTCCTGTGTAAGGAGGTCTGCATGGGAGCCAAATGCTGCTTTTTAAAGTTGTCTGCTCTGGTGACAGAGCTCTGGGGTCGGGCGTTTGCTTAGCGTGTGCTAGATCCCAACACCAAAGCAAAACAAAATTAGATGAAACAAAACCAACCAACCAACCAGAAAACTAAGTGCCAAGAGTTTGATGAGCCGTGTTACACAAACCTGTAGGGATGACATTACTTTGGTAGACTCTTCCACCGACCAGCAGAAAAACAGTAATGGTGTCCATCACTGGGGAAGGTGTCCATCACATGTGTGAGGGTAAATGGCAGGTATCTATTTCCAGTCTGTTGTCATGGCAGTCAGTACCCGAGAGGGCCAGTAATCTCCGCAGACATCCCTTTTGGCCTAACCACTGAGTGCCATTGTATTAGTTGAACAACTTGAAAGAATTAGATAGACCATCATAACGACACTGCCTGCCTGTATTCTAAATACATAAAACCTAACTGGTGTAACAACATCCCCTCTCCTGCCCACAGTTACAAGGTACCTGTGACCATCATGAACTCAGTATTGGGCATCCAAGTAGGCCCATTCAAAGGGGGCTCCCTCTTCCCCTAAGCTTTCAAAATCTCTAGTAAATCATGACTGGAACAAGATTCCGCTCTCCCCTTCCCCAGAGGCCACATGAAGCTCTGGTCTGGGGTTTCAGGCCTATCCTCTGGTCTCCCGTCTCTTAGGCAGAAGTAGAACATCTCTAGTTATCCTGCTTCTCCTAGAACCTCCATCTCACCTGCTTGCTAGGAGCCATGCAAGGTCCTTCATAGGGGAAGAAAACATAGCATTTCTGTGAATACCTTGTCCTTGAGACCACAGGAGGTGGGAGGTGGTCTATGACCTGTAGGACCATCTCTTGAACTGCAGACTGGCAGTTCTCAAGAGAGAAAGCTGTACATACAAATGTGTTAGGAACACGTGGTGAGGCTTCAGGGTTTCCGTGTCTGGGAGAAGGAGGCCACATGTGAAAGGCAGCCTTGAGTCCTCGGGCACATGGGCCATCTAACAGTCCCGCAGTGAGCTGGCCACACCAGGCACCCTCAGTGTGTTTTAGGCCTTTGGAGGACTCACATGCTACCATCTAAATCTGACTGTGTCACCTTTACTAACTGGCCCGTGGAATGGCCGCTGAGGATCTCTCTCAGTCTTCCTTCATAACCCTCTTCCTTTTGCCTCCTGTCACATGCTATTGGTAAACACTAGGTTAGTGCGTTATGGCACAGAGGACTGTCTCCAAAACGTCCCTTGGCTGGCACCAGTGCCGGAGTCTCGGGAAGAGCAGGTCTGCATTCCAAGCGACAACCCAGAGACAGAGGAAGGTGAGGTCCAGCATGTCCCGCTTCCCAGAGGTGATGGAGACAGGCGAGCAGGCTTTGAGGGAAGCTTTTTCTCCATAACCAAACTGTCCTCTTTGGCTCTAGTTACAGCCACACAGCTGCCACAGGATGGCAGAGAACAAAATGAAGAAGTTATTCAAAAAGAACCTGAGATGCTGCCAAGAGGGAAAAGACCGGAGGAATGCAGCGGACCGCTGTGAGCCTCCTGCCTGCGTTATCTGTGGTGCTGCCTCAGCTGTGCCTGGCTGGTGTGTGCCTAGATAAGAGCTGAGCATCCCTGTGTGCCCTTGGTGACTGAGTCAGTAGGGAGTAAAGTCACTTGAAGGGATGTGCCTATCTATACTAGGATTGGAGTTCTGCTTCTGGATGGAGATTTTAGCCTTTGCATGTGGCTGGGGACTGGCTTGATTCCCTCCTCGACAATTGTGAAAAGTAGAACGGAAACCTTTTCCAAGTCCCAGCTGGGTGACAGGGGCCTCACTGAATGAAAAGGGGGATTTCCTAGGCAGCTGCTCCATCTCCATGCCCTTGTGTCTTGATTACTGTCAGTGAGTGACACTGTTGAATTCCTTCAGCAGTAACTGGGCTCTAACTGGCTGGACCAAATGTTGCCCTAAAGCATGTCCTCTGGCCTCCGAGTGGGAGCTGTTGGGAACCGAAGCAGAGTTGGGAAAAGAAAACAGCTCCTTCCCGGAGTGACTGTGGACTGAAAGGCCAGAACAAGATGGCTGATTCCCGAAAAGACACCATGATGGCCAGGAGAACTGGGGTGCTCCTTAGCATCTTAGATACAAACCAGTCCAGTTCCTTGTGCACAGCAACAGGAACTATAGGAATCTGCCAAGGGTGTACCCAGGAAGGAGCAATCAGAGGTCAGGTTCTTCTGTGCCCTTGGGACTTTCTTTCTCCAATCAGGGCCTTGGCACATGCTTTGAGTGTATTACTAATGCATCCTGGTGCATCGATGCCGCTTACCTGCTTCTGCTAGAGGCAATGGAGTGATTGACACCGGCCCAGTCAGTCCCGAGGGTTCCTCTCTTTTGCATGTAAGCGGGTGTGAAGAAAAGAGTAGCTGAATAATGAGTTTACCCATTAACCTTCCTTTTTTATCTTCATCTTGTGGGCAGATAGTGAAAAACTTGTTTCTTCCTGGCTCACAGAGGAGACTTTGGCAGAAGGGTCAGACTTCTTTATAACCTACTTGATTTTATAGATTTCAGGCCAAAGAAAACGAACATTTATAACACTTGAAATGTTTTCAACATTAGCCAACCTCACTGCCATCTGGTGGTAGGAATTCTATTGCTCTTCTCTTCTCTTCTCTTCTCTTCTCTTCTCTTCCCTTCCCTTCCCTTCCCTTCCCTTCCCTTCCCTTCCTTTCTCTCCCCTCCCCTCCCCTCCCCTCTCCTCCCCTCCCCTCCCCTCCCTTCCCCTTCCTTCCTTCCTTCCTTTCTTTCTTTCTTTCTTACTTTTATTGAGCTCTACATTTTCTCTGCTCCCCTTTCTATCTCTCCCCTCCTCTTCAACCCTCTCCCAAGGTTCCCATGCTCCCAATTTACTCAGGAGATCTTGTCTTTTTTTCTACTTCCCATGTAGATTAGATCTATGTATGTCTCTCTTAGTGTCCTCATTGTTGTCTAGGGTCTCTGGGATTGTGATTTGTGGGCTGGTTTTCTTTGCTTTATGTTTAAAAACCACCTATGAGTGAGTACATGTGACAATTGTCTTTCTGTATCTGGGTTACCTCACTCAAAATGATGTTTTCTAGCTTCATGCCAGTAGGATCAAAGAACAGCCTGTAGGAGCTGGATCTTCTACCATGTGAGTTTAAAAAATAATAATAATAAAAAAAAAACCCTGATGTCATCAGGCTTGGTGACAAGCCCCTCTACCTGCTGAGCCACCTCCCGGCCCTTGGCGTGCTTCTTGATTGAGCCAGCCCACACTCTGACAATTCGTGCTTCCTTTTAACAAAGGTTTACTGAGTATTACTATGTGCGAAACCTGACTCTGAGTCCTCATCCTAGGTGAGAGGGGGAACCGTGGTCAGCTCTCACTTCAAGTCAGTTTGGAGTACAGGGGTCTCACACTGGATAATTGTGGGATTCTGGGCGGCTTTGTTAGTGCCAGGAGTGGTAAAAACATGATCAGTCAGTATATGGCTTGTTTCTGTTACCCCTGCGGACAGCCCTGCCCTGGACTGGGACTTCCTTAATGGACTCTTTTGGTAGGTGGCTCATTCCAAGGCTCTAGCAGCTGTCAGTTCTGTATCCTGCAGCCTACTGGCTCTGCTGCTTTGCATTTAAGAATTTCCTTATGGGGGAAGGAGCTGTTTGATAAGTGAAAAAGCCCCTTACAGCCCAAGTGCTAATTATCTTCCCCTTACCCAAAGGCAGTTTTACCTATATCTGTGCCCTTTTAACACTAAACGAGTTGGCCAGGGGAAATTCCTTAGATCCATATAAAGCAAGGTAGGTGATCTTCAGGGCCTGTGCTGTTCCTTCAGGTGTCCAAAATACCCCTCAAGGGTCTCCTCTGGCCACTGAGGAGGGAAGACAATCAGGCAACTTCTTGCATAGTGAGACAGGATTTGGGAGGCATCTGTTTATCTGCAGAGCTGTCCAGAATGCTGCTAATTGTTCTGCGAAGAAACAGTTGAACTTCCGGTACATCCCAAAGCTAATGCTGTGGAAGTCTTAGCTAGGACGAGGCTGTGTGTGCACGCATCCGCTGTCTGCTTTTGCTGTACCTGGGTCAGATGGTAATTAGACTTCCAAATAGTGATACGAAACCAACTGCTAGGCAGTTATTTCCCCATTGATCATGCTTTCAGCGCAACTTGTCTTTTCAAGACAGTTTAGCAAGCTCCACCTTTGGATGTGTGTATTTTAACAGACCTTTTACCGATTGGAAACCAGGTCCCCAGGCTTCAGGATGGGTTCTGCTCATGCTGGTGGGGAGGGATCCCTCACCACTTGCTTTGCGGTTGTGACATTTGGGGCACACAGACGCTTGCTTCAACCAGCACCTCCTGGAAGTGCCCCTGAAGAAGAGGATGAGCCTTCCGTCAGCAGAAGCGGCGTCTCACAGCCCTTTCCTTGGCTCGCTTGTGGCCATTTCAACAGAAATCTGGGGTTTTACCCACATACGGGTTGTCTTCCCTGTGGACAGAATAATAATTGTCAATAAATTAAAATGTTCTAGAATGATAAACGTCGAAGAAATGTGTGTGTGTGTGCGCGCGCGCGTGCACGCGCGCGCGCACACTCATCGTGGGGTAATTTCTCTAAAGTTATAAGACGAAACCCTGATAGGCTATTAATCGTGGAACAAGGTAATGTTTTGCTGGAATTGAGGTATGATTTCTGGGAAACTAGAAGCAGGATAGATTCACCATACAGCTGCAATTCTTTTTCCACATTCAGAATGCCGAAGTGAGTAGCCTGTCAGGGGCAGAAAAGGACTCTCATCCTTGCTGAAGGGACACTTTTCTGGAGCTGTTGTTTCAGATGTGTGCTTCCTTATGGCGATGTTCTCTTTTTGAAGTCCGCGTCCATTCCACTGAGTAGATACAGTTAAACCGATAGAGCTTTATAAACCCAAATTATCAGAAGAATAGAAAAGTTTAGGAAAACCTTCGCTCTTCCCAGTTGTGGGTTAGCCTCGGTCTGGTTTCCATTATGACTATCCGTTTTCTAGGAACTGTGGTTTCTGTCGGCTGTAGAGGAGAGGTACTGATCGGGTTCTGACTGAAGTTCCGCTTTACTCTTAAGAAACTGTAGAATAGTCTTTGATGTTGTCTGTGCTGATGCGTCAACACATCAGGTTCGCTGAGTGGGGTGGTGTGTGTCTGTTACAGTCCATCACCACCGGCACAGAGACCTGGGCAGTCTGCAAGCAGCTGTCGTGTGTGTGTGTGTGTGTGTGTGTGTGTGTGTGTTTTAAGCTGCTTTGCCCAAGCGCCATGGCTTCCACCTAAACCACTTTGTGTTTACATTGGACAGAGTTTTTCTTTGTGGGTAGCATGGGATTATTTGATTTCTCTTCTGGGTCTTAACACAAATTCTATACTCCTTGGAAACGTCAAGGCTTGACTTTTTCAGTGGCTAATGAATATTGCTAATTGCGTGATGACCTTTCTCTTTCAGCATGCTCAGCGAAAGAGGTTTTGTATACGTGGGTCGATGTTTTTCTGTTTTTCAGGTTGGTCATGTCATCCACTCCCTGCCAGTCCTCTAACTTTTTTATTTGATCTTGTAGATACGGCCCGAGAACTCCTGTGTCAGATGACGCAGAGTAAGTGGCATCGCATCCGTAGGGATTACATTAATCGCTAGCCTAAACTGCATGCTTCCAGTACTTACCACTAATTGGCATGCCCCGGATGCTGCAGCGAGCTGCAAAGTGAGCCCAGGCCCCAGCGGAGCACACGGGGCCCCGAGGCAGAACGTGTTCTGTGCAGGGAAGAGGAGTGAGAAGGCAACTTAAGCATGATGCTAATGTCCAGTCGGTGCTTCAGCTTTTCTTCTCGTTTTTCATAGCTCAGCATGCTCAAGCTGCTCTAGTGAGCTGAACTTTGGTGCCCTTCCTCAACGAGGAAGTCCTGGGACTATTGGGATTAGGAAAGGGCTGTCTTGAGTTTGGCAGTTTAACTCCTAATGCGCTGGGGCTTAGCATAAACAATGAAGTAGTCATTCCTAATGGTCACATTTTTTCCCCCAAAACTAAGAAAATAAATCCTAACCACTAATTATAGATTCAGAAGCCCAAGTTCCTACCAGGTTGGAGTCATAGGAACTGTGCGATGCTTAAGACCCAAACATTGGGGTTTTGTTCAAGTTCCCCAGCATAGCAAGGGCTCAAGAGTATAAAACAGGACCTGGGTTTCTCCCTGCCACTTGCTTTTCCTCCCACACAGAGGTCTTTTTCCCACTCAGCACCTCACATACCCAGTTTGAGAAGAATCTTAACTGTTCCATCTGTGACCTTATAAATTCTGTCCCAACAATGGATTTCCTGTAAGCAGATCATTCTGCACCAGATATACAGAGTTTTCTAGAATAATATTCTTCTCAGGTCTGAGTAATTAGTCCTTTAACGATCAGGATTTAATATTTCATACCAACATATCAACAACAAAGGTGTGTGTGTCCTGACAGAGACAAGGCCATCCCCGGAAGGATGAGCGCTGCCTGTTCTCCTTGGCCAAGGTCCACGTCATAGAAAGGAGTTTAAGCCGGGGAGTAGAAGTTACAGATGTCATTTCCACCCATGACACAATAATGGTATTTAAGCAGAGGGGGACTTTAAACAATGTTTCGCATCATGCTTTTCCTGTTTGTGTTGAAGATATCAGCCTAGGTTAGGCTCTTAGCCCTAGCCATTCCTGTTCCATCCCCAAGTTCTGATGGGCAATCTAGAACTGTTTGGTTATCTGGGAGACAGAACCTTCGTGCCTCCGAAATGAAATTCAGTCCGTGCTTGACTGACTGCCCGGAGTGAGGCAGTCTGTAAAACTGAGGCCTGAACCCGCAGTGGCAACATTTAAGATCCCTGACAGGAGGAGGGCAGTGAGATTGACAGATGATATACTCCTCTGACAGGGCGGACAGCTACATTGTGACAGAGTGGAGTTGATCTTCACCAAGGCCAAGCAGGGTGCAGTGTGCCCAAAGTAGATCTTGGGAAAACCTAAAAGGTGAAGGGACAGAAGCTACGCTCAGAGGGCTCTAGATCTTCCCCACTCCTGCCTCTGAGAAACTTAGCGACTGTTTAAAGGGACAGGGCTCAGGGCTCCCTTCTCCGGTGTTTATAAAAACTGTCCCTGTGGACCAGGAAGAGGTCAAGGGCCTTCTTGTCCAGAGGTTTGATTTGAGAATATTAACCAAATTAACTGCTTAGAGCAGACATGGTTGCCGTGAAGGAAGTTCAACCTCTGAACTGAAGAACGCTTTCTAAGTAGTGACTCAGCCCATTTTCTGTATTGTCAATTTTCAACTTTTTCAGTTCCTTTTTTTAAAAAAATAAATGACAAAATGTTACAATTTTGCTGTTTTCTTTTTTAGCAAGTTGTTGGTATTTCTTTAAACACACATACACACACACACACACACACACACACACACACACACACACGGGAGTGGGGGAGGGAGGGAGGCAGGGATAGTACTTCCTGCTATAGGAGAGGGCAAGCAAGAGTTTCACTTAATTATCTGGCCTTTGGCCACCCTTGGGCTGAGATGAGTCAGAGCCTCATAAATCAAGGCTGAGGAAGGCAGCTGTGGAAGCCTCTCAGTCCCTCCATGAACAGCTAGTGAGTGGCTGAATCCCACACCTTGGAGAAGCCAACTGCTTGCTTCCCACCCCTGCAGAGGCTTCTGCCTAGCCGCCTACTATCACCAACCCGGAATTCTGTCTGTCCTTTAGAGCTCACAGGCAGCAACGCCTGGCCGCCTCTTTCTCCCCAACCTGTTGACAGCTTGGTGTGTAAGGTACTCAGCTCAGTGATACACCCAAGGGCTTTAGTAGAAACTGGAATTTGCCTTTAAAATAACTGACTGGATTGGATAGTTTAAAGGTAAAATTCCCCCCCCACACACACACACTATAAAGTGTATGAGTTTCCGTCTATTTCTAGAAGGCCTACTTATGTGATTTTTTTTTTTTTTTGGTGCCTCTCTTGGAACTAGCTCTTGTAGATCAGGCTGGTGTTGAACTCACAGAGATCCGCCTGCCTCTGCCTCCCAAGTGCTGGGATTAAGATGTGTGCCGTCACTGCCTGGTTGTGAATTTTTTTTTAAAGTTTTTTTTTTGGGGGGGTTTTTCGAGACAGGGTTTCTCTGTGGCTTTGGAACCTGTCCTGGAACTAGCTCTGTAGACCAGGCTGGTCTCGAACTCACAGAGATCCGCCTGCCTCTGCCTCCCGAGTACTGGGATTAAAGGCGTGCGTTTTTTATCTTAAAGCTAAAACAACAACAACATTCTACTTAACCCTGTAAATTCCTGAGCCTTTCTTAACGCTAATAAATAGGGTAAAGAGATTAAAAAAGATCCCAGCCCCTTCCCCTTTGAGGGGAAGTTTTGTTTTTTCCTGCAAGGCCCAGCTTTGGAAGCCAGCACTCCTGGCAGAGCTGGCCACAGCAGCTTCCCACTATGCTAAATCACCCCTGGACTGACAGAAGACCCCTCAGATTCAAAAACAAGTCTCTGCAGTGACACTCTGGAGAAGATAGTCTTTGAGTTCGAGGTCTCGGGTTAGATTTCAGATGTCCAGCAGCCGGAGAAAGGGTCGAGGAACCCGGCCGTCCATGCAGACTCACCGCATGGTGCTTCTGCCCTTTGTGTCTCTGAAGGTGTCTGGAGTCAGTTGCCAAGCGCATGGCTTCCTTGGTTTTTTCTGGACGTTAAACTGGCTTTAAAAACGGATTACCACCATCTTCTACAGCTAGGGGGCTTGGAAGGTTTCTCCATGACCTCTTGCGGATGCAGTCCATGCTATCCTTTTGGTTTTAAGAGCTTATCATTTCTTTAAGGGGCGCGGGGAGGAGGGTTTTGCTTTGGTCTCTGCTTCCGTGTTCTCCTGCTGCTCCAGTGCTTGCTCTTCACAGGTCGGTTGAGGTCTGTGGTCTTAGTAAATTGCCGACAGAGTCTATCAGCGGCATGCACAGCCAAAAAGGTTTGCTTGTCTTCATTGCCTGCCCTTTCCCTTCGAAAGTAAATTAAAAATATCCTGGCAAAAATAAACCAAAGTGATTGTGAACACATTAGGGTGCAAAGTGTACCCTGCTTTATATTTTTATCCCGTCCTCGTATTACAAAATGCCTTATTTTCTTGATTCCAAGATGTACTATCAATTACATAATTGTATAGAAAAGAAAAAGAAATAACCACAACATGCCAGCATCAATTTAAATATGCAACAGTGGGTGTCTTAATCTTGAGGCCCTATCCTTTTATTTTTGAAAGTGAAGAATTGTCTATGAGCATGTAGATCAGTCAGGCAAGCCATCTCTTTTCACCTCGAAGTGTAGTGAAGTTCTGCTGGAATGGAGTTTAGTGATGAAATGTGCCTGTACCCACAAATTCTCCCTAAATTTTATACCTTTAAATGAGAAGAGTGCGGGCCTTCAGATGCTTTCTCCTGTCATCCCCCTTTTGGCACCTTTTTAGAAAGTTTTTTAGACAGCTGCCCAGTTCAGGGCCATCAATGAGGACAAAGACATCCCCTCTGGGCTGTGCTGCTGGTGGCTGCTTCCTGCTGCGAAGTGAAGAGGCGGCTCTCCCGGTAGCGCCCCCAGGCGGCAATGCGCAGTAGCGACAGGAGCCTGCCGCCCGCGCTCATCCAGCTTGCTTTTTGTTTTTGCTCTCTCCACATCAGGAGCACGAGTATGTTTGACATGCGGTGTGAGGAGGAGGCAGCGGTGCTGCCGCACAGCAGGGCCCGCCAGGAGCAGCTGCAGCTGATAAATAACCAGCTGAGGGAAGAGGACGACAAATGGCAAGATGTGAGTTCGGGCCAAAGCCGCGGGTAGTTGGGGAGGGACTCAGCCGACCACCGGGCTGGGAGGGTAGACTTCAAAGCCCTGCTGGGGAGGGCCGCCCCAGCCTTGCAGATAGAGACCTCCTTGCCAGGGATTAAAGGAGGGGTCTGTAGGAATGCGGAGAGAGGAGGAACTGGCCCTGGCGTGTATGTATCAGCAGGTACTCTGGACCAAAGCTTGGTCACAAAGAGAAAGGGTGAGAGGCAGGCAGGCGACTAGGATAAGCACAGAGCCGTGCTGCCTTTTAATATTCCGTATTTAAGGCTGATGGACGATTACGATGACTGCAACTGTCAGCGTTTATTGTACCAGTAGCAGGCACTGTTTGTTCTAAATGCTTTGCTCTGGGTAATTCATCCAACCGTTTAGTAGCTCAGTGTGCTAAAAATGGTTAGCTCCCAGCACCCACAGAAGTAATCCCAGCCCAGCTAAGTCACCACCGAAGTTCCATAGCTAGTAAGTAGAGAAGCAAGACTCAAACCAGGGAAAGAAGGTGCTAGAGGCTGGCGAGAGCTTAGAAGTGGTGTGCCAAGAGCTTCAGCAGGGAGGAGAGGGGATCATTGTATTTGCTTCTCACAGAGCAGGTAGGTCACTATTGCAAACCTGACTCCACCATTAGTCAAAAAGTTAATTTCTCCAAGTTGGCACAGTGTAATGACAATATGTCTATGTGTCTAACACCTAAGTGTGTCGTCACATCGAACCCCAGGACTTACGAGCAGAGTTGGAATAACCACCCCCATTGTAGGGAAGATGCAAAGCCTTCAGAGAGGTGAGGAAACACAGGCAATGCATGAGCAAGATAGAGCAGGCTGTTTCCCTCAGCTCCAGCTTGTCCGCTGACCCAGCAGCCTTGCTGTTGTGCTAGAAGCACCTGTAGGACAGGTCTCGGCCACTCCTGAGGACAAGAGGAATTCACACATATAGAAATAGGTGGATCTGTAAGACTCATCTCCAGAGCCACATTTTTCAGCCCTTCCTGCCAGCAGGGAGAAAACTGTACACGAGTCCCTACCATTCTGTTGCCAGGGTATCTATTCCCAATACAGATAGCGCAATGTAATTATTAACTTGTAAGACAGTTCTCTCAAATTTGCCAGGCAACGTAAGGTATGATTGTGTTTATCACACCCCAGTGTTTCAGTAAATTGCTGCTCTGTTAGTGATGGTGAGCACACTTCCTGTTCCTTTCCCGGCCTTCCAGGCATCCCTGTTCCAACCAGACCTTCATAGGACTGTGGGGAAGTATCCCGGCGTAGTGTCTCAGTGCTGACAGATCTGTGAGTCACTGAAAGGGAATTCTGAACATGGCATCTCTCTCTCCCCCCAGGACCTGGCTCGCTGGAAGAGCCGTAGAAGAAGTGCTTCTCAGGACTTAATCAAGAAAGAGGAAGAAAGGAAAAAAATGGAGAAGTTGATGTCCGGAGAAGACGGGACAAGTGAACGAAGGAAAAGCATCAAGACTTACAGAGAGATTGTGCAAGAAAAGTGGGTCTCTCTGTTGTTAGGGTGTCAGAGTATCTAGTTACGCATTTTCTAAGCATAGCCTTTGCTATCCCAAAAGCTCCAACGCTAGTATTTCTAGTTTGGTTTTACTCTGCCTTGGTGGGAATCTTTGCAACTTTCCCAGGTGTTCATTGCTCTTCTTCCCCTGTCCCATCCTGCAGAGAGCGGAGAGAGAGGGAGCTGCACGAGGCCTATAAGAATGCACGGTCACAGGAGGAGGCTGAAGGGATCCTCCAGCAGTACATCGAGAGGTTCACCATCAGCGAGGCCGTGCTTGAACGCTTGGAGATGCCAAAAATCCTGGAAAGAAGCCATTCAACAGAGCCAAACCTATCCTCCGTCCCGAATGACCCCAGCCCCATGAAATACTTGAGGCAGCAATCACTGCCTCCACCCAAGTTCACTGCCACAGTTGAAGCCACCATTGCTCGCACCGGTGTCCCAGAGACCAGCGCAGCAGGCGGCAGTGGGTCTCCAAGCAAATCCATCCCTCCCAGTGCGGTGCCTATGCTGACACCCAAGCCTTACACCCAGCCCAAAGCCTCTCAAGAGGTTCTGAAGACTTTTAAGGTAGGGTGAGTCTTTGAGAGGCAAATGGGAAGCGAACTCTGGGTATTTTGTGGAAAGAAGCCTCTGACTCAAGAAATATGCAATAATTTTTATCAAACAAAAGCCAAACACACTTAACATGGACAATAGTACTTCTATATTTCAGGAGATTTGGTTCGCAGATACTTAAGGGTTGGGCATAGCTCTCAGTACTGTTGTTTCTCTTAGTGAACTCACTGTGACTGACCAGGCTTCTCCGTAAGCAAGGCCTCTTTCCTGGCTTGTTGATGATGTGGTTTCTCTTAGAGCAGTGTAAGCAAAGCCTGATTTAGCAATATTCCATGTCTGTAGTGATGTGGATGCATGGAAAACTCAAAGTGTATTTCCTTTTATTTTAAACAGAAATATATACAACTACACTTTAAGGAAGAAATTGACACTATATCCAAAGAGTTGCTGCACTTGGGGGAAATAACACATGGGACACATGGTCGTGTGGGGTGTGTTCATCATCAGACAAGACAAAGTTTTTCTTGAGCGGAAAGCTGCTATATTACTAAAGAGCATATAAAAATCATTTTCAAGAACCAAAGACTCTTTGGCAACAAACATATTTTCCCTTGCTCCTATTCCAGTGTCCACCTATATTGTGGGGGAGCATTAATCCTGTACCTCAAGCTCCTTCGACTCCAAAGACCAGTCAGTGCACATTGTCCTTGCACACTCCATGAGTTTTGTAATAGGTGTCAAAGATGGAGTTCTTCCCTGGGAGTTGGTGCCATTATGGTTGGTGAGAAGTTTGCATAACTCAACTGACGGAGAGTGAATATAGGGGGCTGGCTTCGTTACCAGACTTCAGAGAGACCCCAAATCTACCTTCTGACTGAGGTTGAAATAAATCTAATTTTCTAAATATATCTTTAAAATCTGTATTTTAAAGTTGACTAGAGAGGCCCAAACCTACCTTCTGATTTAGGTTTAAATAAATCTAAATAAATCTTTTAAATCTGTATCTTAAGCTTTGCTAGCATAAAAACGACGAATGTCTGGCCATTTCATTCAGACTGAATTAAAATATTTGTTCCTTACAGGGTAAAAACTTTATTTTACGTGGCTTCATCCTAAGAGCCTGGCATAGATACCCAAGACATAGTAGGCAGTCCGCAAAAGTGAATAACTTAATTCTTCCTGAGATTAGCCATAGAAGTTGAAAATTATTTACAAAGTAATTGTGTGTGTGTTTGTGTGTATGTACACACGTGTGTCTAGCGGTCTCCTCAGTGGTCCAGATATTTGAGTTCCTTCCTTCACCTGGAGCCAAATGATGGGTGGTGTAACATTCCATGGAAGCATTATATTGAGATGGCCCAGAAGAGTGGGAATACATTAGATATTATATATTAATATATTATATGTATTATTATATATCCACTTCCCTCATCGCTGTAAATGGTACAACATGGCCACATAATGGGGAAGGTAGAAAAATTTATTACACAAGTTGGGCTCTGAAAACCTTGTCATTTTTGTATGCTAGCCTGTCTTTCCTTCACTGTGTGTATGGGTCAGTGGGAGGGCATGTGCCTATAACAGGAAGACACTCTCTTAAGAATAAGTGAACAATCGTTGTCAAAGTCACGTATAAATATGACAGTTGTTAGTAGGTTAGAGAGGCGGGGCAGCTTAGAAAAGTGTGCATACATAGGTGTGTGCACACAACAGCAAGACCCTTTCTCAAAATAAAGGAATAAATAATCTGTAGCATATTTTTAGGGAAAAAAAAAGAATAAAGGAAGATCAAGTGATGCAATTCAAGCATCGGTTTTTCAAAAACAATCTTGTTATTGTCGATTCAGTGGTTTAGAATCATCTTAAAAAATGAAGTGGACACGAGTACAATAGGAAAGGTCACACGGATCACACTCGATAAAGATAAGCATACTGTTTCTCTGTCTCCACTCACGCATGTGTGCTGAGTTGTGTCGTAAATTCTCATAGCTGCCAGGTAATAAAGTATGATGGCCAGGCGTAGCCCAAGGTAAGCTAACGCAGCTAATGTCCGACCTTGTGTTGTTTCTTTCAAAAGATTTTAGAAGACCTTCTAAGACTAGCCAGTAGTGTTTGAGGCGTTGCTCCAAGTTCTAAGCATGCCTCAGTCATCTGACCAACCCCACAGCAACACTATGAGGAAGGCCAAGTTGTGTCAAAATCTGCGGTTTTACCCGGAGAGTCAGAAATGCTGGGGGTTGCCTAGCTGCTGAGTGGTAGAATCAGAACTGGAGCGTAGGTCACCTCAGGGTTTCCATAGGCTGGGCGAGCCCCTCCTCTCCTTCTTGCTCAGGCACCTCCTCTAAATAAACACATTTTAGTGAGCATGGACTCTTTAATCTTCTTGAGAAAAAAGATGGAATTATAAAATTAAATAGAAAATGAGACTTATTGTAATATAGCATATCAGAATCCTACCTCCATAATAGCTTTACAAAAACAAACAAACAAACAAACAAACAAAAACCTGTCTTTCTACTAGAAGATAATCCATAAAATTTTCTTGATCAGGTCCTACTTCATTGCTATGCTGATCAGAAATCTTTTTTTTGAATTGTGGAATTGCCACCACAGCTTAAGTTGAAAAATTACTGAAACCCAAATAATGTGGCACGTGTTCAAGACTTTTCTATACTTTCAAATGAAAACACACCATAAATTGAACATAAAATGTCATTCAACTGTGATGTGACTGACAGCCCCAAAGAGACACCCTTAATTTAATTAAGATAGTGGTGGCAGAAGACTGGCTTCTAGGACCCATGAAAACACTGGAGGACCATGATTCTTTCTTGAGATAGGAATGTACACAGAGAATCCTTTAAGGTTATTCAAAATGTGTGTTTCATCATCTTTGGTTGCGGAATAGCATGTTCTCTTGTTCATCCTGGCCATTGTAGGTAGATGGGAAAATCAGCATGAATGGAGAAATGGCGCATGGAGACGAGGAAGAAAAGGAAAAGGAAGGGCCCACGCTGGAACCTGGCCCTTCCTTAACCAAGTCCCAGATGTTTGAAGGCGTGGCTACAGTGCATGGTTCTCCCGTGCAAGTGAAGCAAGGCAGCAACAGCATTGAGATCAACATCAAGAAACCAAACTCTGCCCCCCAGGAACTGACAGTAAGAAGCAGCATTGCTCCTTGGGATAATTCTGTCATGTAATTGACCTCTAGAATAAGTAGGTCATGACAGTGTTTATTTCTTTTTCCATGGGTATCTAAGTTGGGTAGGGCTCCATAGTGAAGTACTACGAACTACAAGGCCTCCATAAGAGAAATTTTCCATCCTAGTCGATCAAAACCCAAAGCCAAGGAGTTAAGAGGTGTTAACCTGCCGTTGGCAGTGAGGGAGATTCTGCCCTAGGCCTCTCCTCAAGCTCCTGATGCTTACTGGCAATATTGACTACCCAAGGTGTGTCGATAACTCATCCCAGCTTCCTCCTTCTTCGCTCCAGTGCTCTTCCTGTGTGCGTGTGTGTGTGTGTGTGTGTGTGTGTGTGTGTGTGCGCGCGCGTGTGCCCAAGTTTCCTCTGTTTATAAGTGTATCAGTGTGGCTGGATACCTACTCCATTAACCTTAACTAAATTCAGCTGAAATAACCCTGATCCTAAGGGAACATAATTCAACCCAAAACAATAAACTGTAATTAAAGATAATATAATTTGAGAACAACAAATTAACACTTCATATTATTGGTCTGTTGTGTTATAGGAAAACATATATCTTTAAATTATCCCTTTTCTCTATTTGTTAAAGACATCATCAGACTTGTTTTTATGCTTTTAAAATAACTAGTGCCGAGCTAGGTGTGGTGGTACACACCTGTAATTCCAGCACTTAGGAAGTTGAAGGAGGAGGGTGTGGTCAGCCTGAGCCTCATAGTGAGACCCTGTCTCTCAGTAAGATGAGTGGTGCTGGCAGAACCTGGCTTCTTAGCTTTGATGCTGTATCTCTGTCTGTCTGCCTGTCTATCTCTTATCTGTCCATCATCTACCTATTCATTATCTGTCTATCATCCATCTATCATCTAGCTAGCTAGCTGTCATCTTCCGTCTACCCACCTACATACATATGTGTGTGTTTTTATTAGTTAAAAAAACAAAAATTCATTAAAAGTACAATTAATTTTTATTAGCATACACTTTAAAATTCAAACTTGTCTAAGGCAACAGCCAAGTCTTCAGCAAACAAGCCAGAAAGAGTGGCTTAAGAAGAGCGGGCATGAGCACTCACAGAGGTGCAAGGCTCGTCTCTTTGGAGTATGTCATGTCCTCAGGGGCTCAGGCTGGTTTCTCTTATCCAACCACAGCTGTCTCCCACACAGGTACAGCCTAGGTTTGGGGGTACAGGCTGCCCTCACTAGCAGCCAACATCCTACTTTGCTGTGGGCTTTGGTAGGTAAGGATGGAGAAATTGTTGAGGCTTCCTCTCCAGCTCCTCACAAGATTTGGTCTGAAAGTTAACTTGCTTCCCACCTCCTCCCCTCAACATGAGGTGGCTCCTTGCCACACACCCACACACTGTACCGGATAATGTCGTCCTTCTATCAGCCAGATGAGAATGTCGTTCACCTCAGTCCCGCATGCTCTGTGACCGAGACTCAGTTGTCACATCTTCACCAAGTGTTGTGACCCAGACAAATGCTCGGTCTCACCTCCTGGACTGCAGTTTTACTTTGGATTTGTCACCACCTCTGGGCACACCTTACAAAGTGGCCGGATTGGGGTACTGAGTTCTGCTCCCAGGAGGGGAGATCTTAACTAGTGAGATAAACATTCACATCTGCTCCTACTTTTAACTTTAATCCCCCAAATACTTAGACACTGTAGGGCTGGGCTTGCTTTTCAGGGAAAGTGAGCCATTCTGCTCCCCACTCTATGTTCTTCAGGAGCATTTTCTAGATTTCCTTCATTCTTAAGTGATTACATACCCCCAAAAGTGATTTATTTTAAGAGAAGCAGCATCCGTGATATGAAATAAATCACGTTATTTCAGGAGTCTGCATGTCCTCAAAAGGGAACTCCAAAGGAAAGGCAACCGTATAGCCTTTCTTCCCCATAACCAGCACGATGCTAGGCAGCCTCAGAGAACAGGTCCAAACTCGTGGGCTAGCCTGGGGTTTATTTCTCTTGTGTCTTCTTTTTCCTAGTTAAAATTAATTTCTAGTTGAGCAAACTTGAGTGCTGACAATAGTGAGTGATATTTATGCTCTGTAGACTTCAAGTTCTTCCACTTGACAGGAGTTATTCCATTATTTTCTAAGTGGATCTGTCTGTCTCTGTCTGTCTGTCTGTCTATCATCTATATATACATGATCTATCATCTATCTACTATCTATATATTTATTCTCTATCATCTATTATCTAATCTATCATTTATTATCTATCATCTGTTCTCTTCATCTATTATCTATCTTATCTAGATCTATATATCTATCTATCATCTATTTCCCTCCCCATTTCTGTGCATGTGTGCACACGTGCGTGTGCATGTCTGAAAAGTTGTTATCTGTGCTATGCAGTACTCTGGCTTACTACTAGAAAGTTTTTCACCTACGCTGGTTACTTAAGATTCTAAAACTTGCCAGTCAGCGGTGGTGCACACCTTTAATCCCAGCCTTCGGGAGGCAGAGATATGTGGTCTCTGAGCATTTGAGGCCAGCCTGATCTACAGAGAGTTTCAGAACAGCTAAGGTTACACAGAGAAATCGTGTCTCAAAAAAACAAGAGTCTAAAACCTTTCCATTCAAGCATGTTATCCCAGGACTCATCTTAAAGGAATCCCTTTCCAAGAGTTAGTCATTAGAGTTATGCTTATATCCCAATATTTGGGAAGCTTATTTGTTGTTGGTTGTTGTTTTACTTTTTTGACTCTTTACTCTTCTGGGGGGCCCACCACCCAGCCTCCAAATAAATCATGCATGGAGTCTTACTCTTTCTTATCTATGCCCAACCTTAGCTTGGCTTATTTCTAACCAGCTTTCCTTAACTTAATTATTCCATCTACTTTTGCCTCTGGACCTTTTCCTTTTCTTACTTCTGTATATCCTACTTTCACTCCTACTCCATGGCTGACTGTGTGGCTGAGTGGCTGGCCCCCAGGGTCCTCCTCTCCTTGTTCTCTTGCTATTCTTTTTTCTGCTCCTCTTTGTTTATACTTCTGTTTATCCTCTCTGCCTGCCAGCCCCGCCTATGTTTTCTCCTGCCTCGCTATTGGCCATTGAACTCTTTATTAGACCATCAGGTGTTTTCGACAGGCAAAGAATCACAGCATCAAAGAATTAAACAAATGCACTATAAAAAAAAAGCAACACATCTTTACATGATTAAACAAATGTTCCAGAGCATAAACAAATATAACACGCCTTAAGATAATATTCTTTAATATTTATTCAGGAGAATTGTTGCAAGTTTGAGGCCAGCCTAGCTTATATAGTAAGTTCCTGGTCAACTAGGGAAATGTGAAATACCACCTAAAAATAAATAGATAATTGCTTTTTAAAAATAAGAATCATGGGTTTTTTTTCAGAAATCTTAATCTTACTTCTTTATTTTCTTTTCTGTTATTCCAAACAAAGCAAGCTGTTATATTCATATTGAAAACATGAAATGAATCGATCCTAGTAAAGGGTGATGGTTGTCTTGAGACAGGATGCTGGGCTTCCATGATACTCAAGGAGTGGGACTGGGTTGAACTTGACTTTTCTGTTCCTAACTCATTTTCTCAGTTCTGTGGGGTTGTCGAAAGAATGGTGTTCTTCTTTTTAAATAGTGTCTTTCTTCCAAGAACTGCATTCTCAAAGGAGACACCCTCTACAGAGGAGTAGCCTCCCCCACCACTAAAATGTCACAGCTGCTTTAGGGCAAGTTGGAACTCTGCAAAGGGCGCAGGGATAGCAGTAGGCAGGGGTGTGAATTCAGAATGTGAGGTGAACCACAGGGGAGGAGGACCCTGCTACCCCTGCTGGGTGCTCTGAAGTGGGAGCAGCAGCCTTTCGGGCTGATGTGGGCACTTTTTATCACACCATGTCACCGCTTTCAGTTTTCTGCTGCTACTTCTTTCTCACTGGGTACCATTGAGACAGTGATTTTCTTCTTTTATAAATGGAGTGGAGGGGAATTTGGATCTCTTCGGACACTTGGGTTTTATCTACCTAGAGCATCGCATTTCAGACCCTCCTGGTAGGTGCAGCTGTGTGAGAATAGGAGTATAGTGTTTGCATAAATGAACTCGAGAAGGATATCAAACAGCATGTCATGAAATGCTAGGTTATAGACTAAGGACTCCAGGGGAATGTAAGATGGCAAAGGATAGGAAAGTCAGGATAGACTGGTCTGGGAAGGGCTGTGTAGGGTGTGGACTTTGAGGCTTGACCTTCAGTGTGGATATTCACATCGAGTTGGAGGGAAAACGTGGCTGTTCCATAGAATGGGAACGTTAGAATCAAAGGACCCAAAAGGGTCGACAGGTGGTGCTGGAGACTAGGTGTTATCCTGTTCCAGACAGAGTGATGGGTTCCCCTCCCTCCCTGTTATTTGTGAGATTCCTCAGAGTTTAGTTTATTTCTGTATCTCTTAGAAGCCCAATTAAAGAAAAACTAGCACCTTGCATTTTAAAATACTGGCTTCTGTGAGAAAACCCTGTCATTGTGCACACACAGGTTCCTAGACTGCAGGACTGGAAAGGAAATGTAGGCGTTTTCCTAACCTGAAGACGAGCGTGTCCTATGCTTCATGTCCTCTATTGAAAGACACGCTTTTGTCTTCGTGCTGTTTAGTGTTGTCAACTTGATAGGTTCCAGGATCACCTAGGAGACAAGCCTCTGAGCATGTCTAGATTGGGTGGTCTGAGGTAGGCGGGGCCACTGTAAATGTGGATGGCACCACTGTACAGTCTGGGACCCGGACTGGATAAAAAGGAGGACAGGAACTGAGCACCAGCGATCAGCACTGTTTTCTGACTGTGGATGCCATGTGACCAGCTGCCTACCACTCCTGCCGCCTTGACTTCCCGCCATGAGGGACTGTATCCCCTTGAACTGTGAGCCAAAAGAGGCCCGTTCTCTCCTTTAAGATGCTTTTGCTGTGTTACTTTTACCACAAGAGAAATAACTACGATAGTCTCCCTCACATGGTGGTGGCGGTGTTGTTTTTTGTCCACTGTTTGTTATGCTTTAATTTGAATCTCTATCTTGCTTTGTGGTCTGAAAATGATCCTTTCCTAAAATACCTCAAGAGCACCATGTGCTGGGCCAGACTGCTGAACACATTTAATGTGTCTGACCTTGGCTCGTGTTTAGAAGAAAGTTAGTAGACTAGCATTACATATACTCATATATGTCAGGTAGTTATTGGCAGATACACATCTGCCAAGCACTTAGCATGATGTCAAGGTGACTTGTAGACCAAGGGCGTCCTTATTTTTCATACTACCATACAGCAAATGTAAAGTAAAATAGTACTTTTCCCCCAGAAGCACGAAATTGGGAGAGATGTAAAGACTTGGAGAATTTACATAAGATCATCAAAGTTACTGTTTTGAGCAGATGTGAATTTTATGTGCATGAGGCAAATTCCTTGTTCTCTTTCTGCTGCTCGTGTCTGTCATCCCAGTTCATTCTCTAAAACCCAGGCAGCTCTGAAGAGCTCTTTCCAGAAGACTCCAGCGCCGGTACCCTTAGTTCTTCCTCTAGCTCTTTTGTGGGGTTCCCCAGTCTTGGCTCACTTCTTCCACCTGGGCTCCCAAAATTGCACTCTCCAGACAGAGTGACCCTTCTGTCACTGCACTCCATGGCAGCTGATGGGATCCCTCTCACACACTCACTCATCCCAAATGACAGTGGCAGGTCTTCCTCGACGGAGCCAAACTCAGCTCCTGGGTATCTCAGACACTCCATCAAGATTTTCTCAAGCCAAGTGACGAGGTGGGCCTGTTTTCCCCATCTTGAAAACACTCGTGGGCTTCTTCTAAGAAAATCAGCACTTTCTTTCTGTCTTCTGCTCCCAGGGAACAATCAGACCTTTCGTGCTCCTCTCTGCTTGGCGATGAGAGCAGAGCAAAGGCATCTGAGTAGGCGCTGTGTGCCTTGCTGCTCACACCAGCTGCAGATTCCTTTGGGATGTCAAATGTCGACAGGCATTTCTTCATGAAGTATTTGCCCCAGCTAGGAGTCATCGTGAGGCTGGTAGATTAGTGCTTTTGAAAAATCTATTAATTATTATCTTATAATTTTATATAGAAACTCGGCAGTTTCAAGCAGATATACATCAGAGGAAGTAAGTTAACCCTGGCCTATCTCCAGTGGTTCGAAAAGCATGCTATAAATAGCACAGTCCAAATGCATGCATGAATGTAGTATTTAAAGTCTGGAGAAGTAGGTCTCCTGTCTTGCTTCTTCTCCTTCCAATGGTGACAGATTCTTCATAGCCTGAAAGTAAAAGGAGAATCATATGCATAGCATATGTGGCATTGGGTCATGATGCCAAGACACAAATACACTGGGTTTCCAGGCTCGCGTCCAGTTATTCGAGACTGGAGCCAGAAAATCTCTCATTGTCCCAGAATAGTCTTTCGAGAAGGTCCTTGGACATCACCACTTAAACCATAGAGGTCAAACGATGAACTGAAACTTGGGTCTTGGGCTGGATCTTACCCTTCCAAGTCTTCCAGTTGCCAACCATCCTTTGACTGCTCTCTGCCAGCCTGACAGTAGCCAGGTACATTTTTGTGGCCAAACCATGTGATTCTAAGGTCAGGAATCTGCCACCCCCTGCCTGTGGTCTTGGACTTTGAGTTGGGCAGTGAGGCTAGCTTGGATGGGTTCTTGGCCAAGGGGAAGCCAGCTCCTGTATGCTCATTCATTCCCATCCAGCATTCTGTTGGTGTTTACTTGTTGTTATTCTTTCTTGAGAAAGTGTTGCCCGTTGGAGGAGGGAAGGCCTCTCTCCTGGGCTGTAACCGAAGGAGGGGAAGCACGAGTCAGCAGGTGCATTTGCCAGCAGAGATGTGTTTTTGAAGCAGACCTCTGATTCTGTCGGGGCTGGCTAAGACTGCCAACTTTGAGCTCACTTCCTTGGATGTGGTGCCATTAGCACAGAAATAACAAGCATTCAGAATAGAGAAGCCAGGCTTGAGTTAATTAAGCCAGCTTTGGGAATTTCCCTTCATTACAGATAGTCTTTGTGTGTTGCAGAACGCAGAGAAGTTTATAGAAAAATGTAAAATGGAAGGTGCCTGTTATATTACCACTGTTAAGTTCATTTCTTAAAAATAGCTTTTTCTTGTTCTTGGTGCATATAAAGAGTTTTTAAATTGAGTAATACATTCTTTTTTCCTCTCGATTTTCCCTGAATATTTTGCTGGTGATGACTTGGGTGAATAATGTATACTTAAACTAAGCTTTTGAGCGTGGATCACAAAGATAATGCTTTTATTCAAGAAAGCATCTGGTTTCCTGATATGGGTTATATGTCCACCCTTGCCACTTTGAACCCAGGGATGGCTTACTGGCCAGGCACAGTTACAGTCTTGGCTTCTCTGAGAAGAGGAGCTAACCAAACTGCCTCCTGCCATGAAGGGTTCCAGCAAGTTCTAACCTTTTGCTCAAAAATGAACAGAGGTAGAGGAAAGAAAGAACAGAAATAGAAATGGCGGTTTGAATTGTTTCTACAGTGAACTCAAAGGACTCGAGTATTTAGTTACTTTTAAGGGATCAAAAACTAAGTACTGGGAGACCACCAAGGGTAAGTGTGACCATAAGGCCAGCTGATAGCACGGGGAGGTTATTGGCACAGCTCAAGGCTCCCACGTCTCCTGCTTGCTGCCCCCAGCAGCCTGGCACCACTTACCTTCGTCCTGTGTGAGGAGAACCATGTTTGTTGGCACTGCCTTTCAGCACTCTGATGGCTAACTGGCGTCATCCACAGCAAGTGACTCAGTAGCACTGAGACCTGCTAAGTGAGGTAAATATTGATCATGGCAACTGTATTACAGCCATTATCGACCCACACTGGATAGCGGGATGTAAGTTCTGGACCATCATTTTAGGGCGAGTGTTGAGCTGTATAGAAATACCGTAGCAACCCGATTGCAACCCGAGAACTCTCAAAGGTAGGGCTCTGTTAGTCATGCATAACTGAAATATTACTGGAACATGATACGCCAGTTACATAACCCCAGCTAAAGTAGTTAATGCTGGTGGAGCTTGTCCTGTTTGCATTATGCATTATGTCAGCCAGGCTTCGGGAAGGCTCCCGTTTCATCGAGTCCAAGTGGCACACTTCCTATGTTTTAATGTCTACAAATCAAGACTCTTCTTGCCATCCATAGTCTGTCATTTTTTAACAGTGTGTTTTCTTTCTTAGTAGTGCCTAAAATAATACAGCTTGAACTGGATGGCATCTTAGAGTGCATAAAATATGTTCATCTCTATGTTCATTTTCAGGCTCCGGGCCCTGTTTGTAGCTACTCAGTTCTAGTAATTGGAAACATGAGTGTTCTCAAGAGGCTCGTTTATCAGTATTTAGCTGCAAATTTGTTTTCCAGCCTTAGATAGTTTTCTGTAATTTAGTCCGTTAGGAGAGAAGGAAGCTAAGAATCAGAAGTCCTGCCAGTATTTTATATATTAACATCATAAAGCAAAAATAACCACCCCGGGTATTAGTGTTTCTATCTGCATCAGAGTGAACTAAAAAAATAGTCTAGCTTATTCTTTTAAGTGTTGAACTGGTTGTTCTTCAGTTATTCTATAAATGCATGAGTGTACACACACACACACACACACACACAGAGAGAACCTCAATATAATCAAAGAGATTTCATTCATTGAATTTCTTTCTTTGTTTCTTTTTGCTATTGTTTTGTTTTTGTTTTTCAAGACAGGGTCTCTCTGTGTAGCCCTGAGTGTCCTGGAACTCACTCTGTAAACCAGGCTGGCTTTGAACTCAGAGATCTGCCTGCCTCTGCCTCCCAAGTGCTTGGGTTAAAGGCGTGCGCCACCATCATTCATATGCCACCCTGCTCATTTATCATTTCTTAAAGGGATTCAGTTCAAGCTTGTTGGTATGATTTTAAAAGTATTAAAAATCCATTAAGTAATACCAATGTGGTTATTTTCTGGCTGTGTTTTTTTTTTCTTATTGGCAGTGGGTTTGGGAAATGTTTGTTTCTTTGAGTTTTTGTTTGTTTTTTGTGTGTGATACTGAGGGGCAAACCTAGAGTCTTGTACATGCAATACAAGCATTCTACCATTTATTCAAACCCCTAGACCTTTTCGGTTTTTTTGTAATAGGGTCTCACTAATTTGCCTAGGCTGGGCTTGAACTTGTAGTCCTGCCTCAGGCTCTGAAATGGCTCAGATTACAAGCATACATCACAACAACTGGCCTGCCTAGGGTTCTTAAAGCTAGCCTCAAAACATAAGCTTAAAGTCTCAACTGTTTGAGAGGCTGAGGCAGGAGGATTGCAGAGTCTTTCTGGATACAGAGTGAATTCAAGGGTAGCCTGTGCGAATTATCAAGACTCTGACTTAAGTAGTAAGAAAGGGCTAGGAGAAGAGTGTGGCTCGGTGGTAGAGGGTTTGACTTGCACGTAGGAATCTCTGTTGAGTCCTCGGTACTGGAAAAGAAAAAAACATACATTTTAACTTGATAGTATGTTCTTTCCAACTTGATAAATGATTATCTGTCACTAGAAAACTTCAGTCTAATTATGAGTATTTCAAAGTACTTCACCCTCCAAAAAAAAATCACATTTTCCACTACATACTATTGTTAAAGTCTTTAAGCAGCTTGAAAGGTTTTGATTTAAAATTCCTATTTTTAATATTAAAAAGTTTTACATTTATTTTCTGTATGTATATATGTATATGTGTATGTACATATATTGTGTGTGTTTGTATGAGGGCCAAAGTGGATGCCAGAGGACAAGTTGGGGGAGTTAGTTTCTTCTTGGAGATATTTTATGAAGGATTTAATAATGCCTTTTTACTGTGGGATAATGCTCTTATACCCTGTAAAGATTTGTCACTTGTATTGGTTTAATAAAGTGCCTATTGGCCAGTAGCCAGGCAGGAACTATAGGCAGGGAGACCAGACTAGGAGAATTCTAGGAAGAGGAAATGAAGAGTCATTCACCAGACAGACACACAGGAAGCAAGATAAGAATGCCTCACTGATAAAAGACACCACACCAGGTGGCTAACATAGACAAAAATTATGGGTTAATTCAAATTGTAAGAGCTAGTTAATAATAAGCCCGAGCTAATAGGCCAAACAGTTTATAATTGTTATAAACCTCTGTGTGTTTCTTTGGAACTAAGAGGCTGCATGACCAGGCAGAACAGGAACTTCTGTCTATTCCTTTTATGAAAACAAATATTAGTTTTTGTCTTAAAATCTTTTAAAGTTTATGCAATGTTTTATACACACTAAAAATTCAACTTTAGTCTTTTATATAAAACTTCTGCTAAAAGAATAAAATAGAGTCATTGGCTTACATTCTTTTATGTAAGCATTCTTCCAGATATAATTAATTTAACCTCCCACTTATTTTTATCAAGCCACTAAGGTAGAGGAGAAAAATATCAGACTTAACTCTCGAGTCAGTTCTCCATACTCTATGATAATGTGAAACTACACAGATTGTCTTCTGGTTCTTCAGCTTTTATAATATATGAAAATATATATAAAAAAATGAGAAAATCATCCCCAAATGTAAACACATTTAAAAATGAATACAATAACATTTTCTATTTCCTTGGAGTTTTGTGTTTCTGTTTTTATTGTTTTAGCATAAAATGATAACTTCATTGTGGCACTTTTATACATACATTGTACATACAGTATACATACATTGTAAGTTGCTCTTATTTGCCCAGTCTCAATGCTATCTGCTGCCACTCCTCCTTGCTTCCACTGTCCTACTATTTAATCCTCTTTGGCTTTTATGCCATACACACACGTGTTTATATATGTCACACATACACATATAAAATACATATATATTGTATATTTTAATACATATACTGACAGGTACATTTATATGTACATAAGCATATGTATAATCTTATGTATGTAGGCATAATACTATATATATATAAACTTTAAAGGTTTTAACTTCACATTGCATAAGTTCACACATCAATACTGCATAGCAGGTGTGTGTATGTGTGTGTGTGTGTGTGTGTGTGTGTGTGTGTTATCATTGCCATGCTTCAGATCACATCAACCCATGGCCCTGTGAACACTAGGCAAGCTCTGCCCTGCTAAGCAGTGTCCCCAGCCTGCTGGACATCTTATGTTCAGTGACTGTGAAGTGCTTCCCTTTATGGTCCTGATTTGTTCAGCTATTCCCATTAGGTTGCTATGCAGTTGTTGTTGTAACAAGCGTCCAGCTGACAGCAGGGAGGCTCGGCTAGGAGAGAGGTACCTGACTGGTGTGGCAGTGACCGGCATCCATGTCAAGGAGACCCATTAGTGGGAGACTAAGGAAGAAAAGCTAACCTTAGTTCCCAGCTGTCGGAACGAAAGGGAAGAAGTGGCTATAAAAACTCCTACAAGCTTCAAGGATAAACCCTGCAAACTTAAGAGCCACAGGTAGCTATGCCCAGGACAGCTAACTGTGAGGTTCAGACTTTAAAAATCGAAACAAAATCCCCTCTGCTGGTGGTCGGACCTGCAGCCAACTTGAAAGGCATTTGTAAGCAAGCAGATGGTGACTTTGATTTAGGAGATTTGGTGGTAAGACAAACAGTGAGGATGGTGGGGGAAAGGGAGCTTGCTGGTGTTGACTTGCTCATGCTCACAAATGCCTCCTGCCAGCAAAATAAGACTTCCAGCGTAGAGCTTCAACCTAGAAGACAGTTTGTGTGGGTGCCCCGTCTTGTTAGGCCTGAAAACTATCGTTCAGGAAATACCCTTTGCTTTTCAGAATTTTCAAGGGTTTGGTTTATTCAAGAGAGGGAAAAAAATGTTTTTCAGGCAGCCTCTGATGAAGCTGAGTTGAATGGCCAAGAGGATGAGGACGGCGGTGGGAAGTCTGGGGCACAGGACGCGGAGCCAACATCAGCAGGTGTGTCTCATGCGAGTTTTCAGGTAAAGCTTGGTGACTTGTGAGGTAATGGTGCCAATTTTTCCTGCTAAACGGCAGGGGAATGTCCGGCTCTGTAGTTGTGCTGCCACCTAGAGGCGCTGGGGAGAAATTCTCACCATGGCATTAATGTTGCTATAAAAATAGGAACTCAGGCTTTGGAGATAGACAGACAGACAGACAGACAGACAGACACACACAGAGAGAGAGAGAGAGAGAGAGAGAGAGAGAGAGAGAGAGAGAGAGAGATTGATTCTGATATTCTCTAAAGGTATATCTGAACTGCCCTGGTCACTTTGTAGTCACTGTGATAAATATCAGATTTCACCTTAGAACTCCCAGATCCTTCCATCCTTCAAAGGGAGTCAGGGCAGGAGCTCAGGTCAGGACCATGGAGGAACACTGCTTGCCTGGAAGGCACTATAGAGGAAGGCGTGATGTCAGCCTCTAGTCTCCAGATGAGGACAGCAGCACACACAACAAGGGAAAGTTAGTCACCCCATCACAAGGACAGATGGGTCTATGGACATCCTGCCTTCTACCCCACTGTCATTAAATATTCTGTGTCACGTGTTACTCAGAATCATAACTCTGTTACAAACAGTCTTGGCTAGCAGGACAGTTTGCTGGGAACCCTGCTGTCCTGGCCCTTGGCCGCGCATCCTCGTGCAGTGACCCAGCTTGTCCTCAGGAGGGAGCACTCTGATGAAACGTTCCTGGTGACTGTGAAGGGAAATGATCCATTGTATGGTTTCCTTTTCCTCCTGCTCCCACCTATGACTTCCCTCCAGAGCCACAGCATTTTACAGCAACGGTGACTCGCTGCAGCCCCACCGTGGCCTTTGTGGAGTTCTCCCCCAGCACGCAGCTGAAGAACGAGGTGCCAGAAGAACGAAACCAGAAGAAGCCAGAAAATGAGATGAGTGGGAAGGTAGAGTTAGTGCTGTCACAGAAGGTGAGGACACAGCGGAGTGGAGAGTTCAATCCACAGGTTGACATGGCTTCTGGGGGTGGCCAGCAGTCACAAGGGCTGACGGTCTCACCCGATCGTTTATCCTGTCTTCAGTGCATGTTCATTGTTAAACATCACACACACACACATAACACACACACACACACACACACACACACACACACGTTATAAAGAGATGCCAAAACCAAGGCAACTTATAAATGAAAACATTTAATTGGGGGATTGCTTAGAGTTTCAGGGGATGAGTCCATTTTCATCAAGGTAAGAAGTGTGACATCAGACAGGCAGGCAGGGTGCCGGAGCAGTAGTTAAAAGCTAATATCTGATCCACAAGCAGAAAACAGAGGGAGACAAAAGACAGACAGACAGACAGACATAGAGAGAGACTGGGCCTACTATGCGCTTTTCAAACCTCAAAGCCCACCCCAAGTGATATCCCCTTCTTCAAAAAGGCCACAACTCCTGATCCTTCCCCAAACCATCCCACAGACGAAGGAAAAAGCATTGAAATATATGAGCCTACAGGAGACATTCTTATTCACACCACCACTGAATATGGAGAGAGAAGGGGAAATACAGATATTTGCATTATGAATATATCAAATGCCTTAGCACACACAAACACATTTGTTACATATACAGACAATAGGATGAGCGAGGGGTTCCAGGACAGGCTCCAAAGCTACAGAGAAACCTTGTCTCGAAAAACCAGGAGAAAAAACCACTTTCAAGGGTTCTCGGGTTATCTGTTTTGTTTGTTCTCTATCATAAACCTTTTGTCTATTTAGTAAACATGAGTCTCAGAATCATATTAAAGCATAAAGTATCCAGGATTCCCAGGTTTTTCTTGGTAGCAAATGCTACTAGATCCCCACCTTTAAAATTCTGTGCTGTTGACTGCAGGTTTGGAAGCTCTAGTGGTTGGTTAGCAAATGGAATAGCAGTTCCCCAACACACCCCATCTGTGGCCCTCTCCCCTCTCTCTCCGTCTTAGATAATGGTGATCACCATGCTTGCAACAGCTTTGATTTTCAGATTTCACTTGGGGAATGTCACCTTTGTAAAAGCAAAGCACCAGACTGGCATTTCTGCTATGTTTAATTCTTTCATTTGCAACCAGCTCTTCTCTGAACCTCCTTGTCAGTCTACACCATTCAAGAAGTAGTTTCTCTGAGCTTAAGGCTCGAGGGTTGTCAGGGCCAGGGAGGTGGCTCAGAGGTTAAGAGCTCGGTTCCTAGCACCTATATCAGGTGGGTCACAGACAGCCATGACTTCATCTCTAGGGAGACCCAATACCACTTTGTGGTACTTGTTACACTTACATTCACATACTATCATACACACACTCACAGAAAGAGACAGAGAGAAAGTTATAAGTAAAAATGAATATTTAGAAAAGTAAGACTAGCATGTTGTGAACTTTGATACAACCAGACCTTAAGTATTTGCTGTATGTTAAATGCTGAAGACTATACAGCTGTCTGGTTGACCACAGCAATGCTGACCAATGTGACTGATTCTATTTCCTTCAAGCTTCTCTTAGGATTGAATATAGTCTTAATAAAGAAAAATAAAATGCATCAGAGAAGGAGTAAATGTTGCCGAGCCAACAGCTACAAGTTAGAGTGAAGTCCTGTGAGAGGCAAAATGGACTAAACCCAAACAGCTGCCTTCCGCATTCAGATTCAGGAGTCTGTGACTCTTATCTTAGGCACTGTTGAAATACTTGGCATTCTGTCTCTGGCAGTAAATTGATTGGAAGCAGTAGGACAGCAAGATGGTGCTTTGACTCTAGAAGAGTCTTCAGACTTGGAGGAAACAAAATCAGATAGCAATGATATTTTAAAAATCTTAAAGCAAACACAAGAATTTTTAAAGCCTAAAAGCGCCTCAAAACTGTAAGGACCCCTGTGCTGGCACTAGCTGTTTTGGCAATGCATCTTTGTCATTGGGCAAAGTATACATGAGTTGCATAACTTTGTGAGAGAGTAGAGTACTGTCTTCAGAGTAATGTCCATTAAAAGTGGATTACTATAATGCTTAGCCTTACAGCCAGAACTATGTAGTAAGATCCTGTGCAAAAAAAAAAAAAAAAAAAGTGGGGGAGGGGGAGGCTCCAATGTCTTCTGTGGTTGAAGAGAGGGGATCACCATATTCTTATGCCCTTACTTAATTTCTAGAGAAATACCAGCCACTTAATTGATTCAGTAAAGTGTGAAAAAAAATCATTAGGGAAGGAAAAATTGTATTGCAAAATTAAATGTTTAAGCTCACCGGCTTGTTTAAATAGTCATAGTGTAAAATCGAGCTGCAGGTTAATTGCTGGACAGTCTGTCTAGTGTTTGTGTCTGTTGCTGTGTTTCAGGTAGCAAAGCCAAAATCCCCAGAGCCAGAAGCAACCTTGACGTTTCCTTTTCTCAACAAAATGCCTGAAACCAACCAATTGCACTTGCCAAATCTCGATTCTCAAGGTAAGGAGGGGAAAAGTGTTCTCTTAGATCTTCCTAGTCTGCTGGGCCCACCTATGGGAAAATGCACCTCACAGGAATAGCTGGTAGCATCCTTCATGTGATGTCCCTGTAGCCACATTCCTCACCAGAGTCTGTGAATTGAGAATTTCAGATGGGAAAGCTGAGAGGCACGTTCAATTTGACACCAGGAACCCTGCCATGAAGACCACCTTGTCAGCTAGGCATTGTGGGTACAACAGGGCCTGATAGTATTGAGACCTTCAAACATGTTTTGTCTTGGCTCCAAAACATGATAATTAAAAATAAAAACTCAATTTGTTTTTTAAAAAATCTAATATTATATGAACTTTATTATTAATTACAGTCTATAAAAATACCCATTTTACTTAATATTAACTTTGGGGAAAGTGAGAGTTTTTGTTCTTTTTGTTTGACCTAAGTCTTGGGTGTCCACAATGATTAGTGTAGTCACTCAACCAAAATTTTACTCTTTCAAAACATTCTTCATGACTAGGTAGTGGGTGGGGGGGTGCATGCTTCTAATCCCAGCACTCGGGAGGCAGAGACAGGTGGATATCTGAGTTCAAGGCCAGTTTGGTCTACAGAGGAAGTTTCAGGACAGCCAGGGGAACAAAGAGAAACCCTGTCTCAAAAAAACAAACAAACAAATAAAAATCTTCATAATAAAAACATTTAATATTTTCAAAAATGAAAAGAATAAAATACACGAAACATTTAAAGATACATCTTCAGTATGTGTGTAATAACACATGTACACTATGGATATGTTTTAGTATGTTTAGCACATAACATACTTTGGATACATTTTAATGTGTTTTGTGTATTTGCTATGTTTTAATGTTTGATATAATGTAAGAAGGTAACTTCGAGAAATACGGTAGTTGAGGATCTGTGAAGGACTTAAACTTGTGCTGGCTCCCACTTTGTGGACCATATATGAGTTTCGAACTCACCCTTTGGTTCTTGAAGAACCCAACTTTATGCCCTTAGCTTCGTGAGAAACCCAAGTGCCCACACCACAAGGAAGGACCTTAGGAATGTGAAGTGGGGAATATGGCATTCTGAGAACGCTACCATCCTTGGTGATTATTCCTCCAAGTGGTCCGCCTAAGGCTGCACCAGTGCAGACTCTCTAGGTTGACAACAGCTAGGGTGGGAGGTAGGACCGTAAGGCTCCGTGTGCTTCTTCAACATTTTCCTCCAGTGTGTTTCATAGATCTGTCAGAGAAGATGGTATGATGTCATTATTCATGACTTATTATTGCCTCTCTTTTAAAGAGTGAGAAACTATTTGGGGTCACCATTAACACCATCTGAGTTGGTCTCCCTTAGCTTTCATTGATTGCTTTGCCAGCTGTATGCAGAACAAAAAGCACTCGGTAGGAAGCGAAGTGGTGCACACACATACTAGTGGGTATTTGTCTCTTAATGGAGAGGCAGATGCAGTACCACCTCCAAAACATTTGACCCAAACTTTTCAGCCTTACAGTCCTGAAAATAATTAATAAAAATTAAATCTCACAACTGGGTCAACCAGTTGGCCATATTTAGACATGGTAATTATGTTCCATTTCTAGCACTTTCTAACTAGTAGGTAAGAACTATAGTTAGGTTAACTATGTCAGCCTCACCAATTAGTCCTGATGCCTAATATTTATATTTTTTATCCCCCATTAAATACAAGGCATTTTGGTTTTGAGAAATTGCTATTGAATTAAGGAACTTTATTTCATCTTTTATCCAAGTTTAATGGTTAAAAAAAATAAAAATTTATAGCACCGGAGTATTTTTAAAGGTAATTTCTCAAAGAAGAACTGGGTTTGGAGGCCCTTATTCTGTTAGGACGTGTGGTTCATGAGCTCTGTGATCCTAAGTGTGAGGGCTGGGAGTCAAACACCTGGATTTAAAGCCTCGCTCATCACGTTCTGAGCTGCAGAGTTCCCCCTTTTAGTTTTCCCCGGGGGCAAACTATCACCTGCCAAGGAGACATTACCATCTGCCAGTTTTTAAGAGAGTAGAATTATAATGATGGGGAGTGAAAGTATAGAGCCAGGTGCTAGGCAGAAAGAATAAACTTTTTTAGAATGCTTTTCTAAAGAAGAAAGAAACATTAACAGGAGAGCAGCACAGCTTGAAGCAGTAGTTCTCAGACATGTGTGTGTGCCCGAGCCTGCGGAGCTGGGACCAAACCTTCAGTGTCCGGTCCTGTAGATCTGGCCAGAGATCTTCAGTACTTCTAGCAAGACCATGCGTCCAGGCAGCCCAGGAATCCCAGCCTGGAAGCCACTGACTTGAAGTAGTTATGTAAATGGTGCCTCAAAGACATTGCTGCTGGGCATGACACTGACTGTCTGATTATTTAGACTCTACAAAATGATCTTTCTAGATGCCAGGGGTCTCTGACAAATGCAATCTATGAAGACACGGTTGCGTTTGATTGGACTGTGGTGGGAGAAGCCGTGGCTTATGACCCAGGTCTAAGAATTTGGTACACACTTAAGCGATGGGCTTGAATTCCATCATCCAGTCCAAAAGAACCAGGAGCCCTAGAGCCACACCTCATAAATTCTCTCTCCCACAGAAATTGGTGTCTCCCCAGTTTCTTTGAAATATCTATTTATAGATGCTCACACAGGCCACTGCAGATCTGCCTGTCAGCCCGAATAAGATTCCACAGGCGCCCCCAAACGCACACATGTGCATCAATACAGGCTTTCAACGCTCTGGAAACATTCCTAAAATCCAGTTAAAGCTGGCGGGTTTCTTTTATCCAGCCCTCTGGAAACAGTAAAGTTATGCCAAAGTTATATTTCTATAAAACACAGGCTTTGACCTGCGGTGTTTGTTGCTCTGAGAATTCGCATGATAGAGCCCAATACATAAGGTGCAAATGCTTGCCAGGAGTCGTGTGTGCTTGGCACACTGCACGCTGTCACAGCCATGTACCTGTCTGTATGTGTGACAGGAAAACAGCCACATCCTCGCCCCTTCATCAGGTGTGATGTGGAGAGCATCATCCATCCCACTGTCCATCTCTCCTGCCCTTTTATTCTTCCCCTAAAGTGGCCCCTGCACAGTGTGCCGCTGTTGTCATCATGACCTTTAACCCTTAAACAGTATCCCCGCTAAGTATGGGCCTAAAACCTTTCCCTCAGCACCTCCATAGCAGAAACGCAGACGGCCCACTGTCTGTATCGTCGGGTTTTACATGTGTTCCGGAGAGCTGTCTCACGTTGGGTTGAGTTGTTCAGTTCCTGGCTCAACTAGAGCTGCCCCTTCTTTGACGTGTGGGGGTGTGTTCTCAGTTCTCACCCGGTCTCACGGATTTCTGTTTATTCTATTTTGCCATCTGATCTAGAGGTGCCTAGCAGAGCCAGTGTTCCGCTGAGAGTTCAGAACTCTTGGCTACGGTCCCAGTTTTTCTCCCAGTCAGGTAAACAGCATACTGGGTAGCTGCATCTCTTACATGTAAAAATTCATGTTGGGGCCGCCAATGGTGTCTGTCATCTGTCTTTGTTTCCGATTTAAGATATTTAAAAGAAAAAAAAAGATGCTTGTTTGTGACACACAGTTAGCAATGAGCTTGTTCTTTGATATCAATCAGCACGGTCGTACTAAAATTGGGAGGCTTTCGCAGAGCTTTATATTGATTTTTGAGATGCCAGAGAAATAACACCACCCACCTGGCTCTTTACCATCCTCTGAAGTCAGATGAGAAGCATCGGCCACAGATGTGGTGTTCTCTTGTTAACTGTGTCACTCGCTCCTCTTCCTGGATGGCATCGGCCTCTCTGTGTCGTACTTCTCCGTGTCAGACCGTGGGGACCTGCTCTGTTCGCCAGAACGCAGGGTGTACTAAGACCCGGCACTAATAGCTGTAGTCGTCGCTTCCTAGAGTCTAGTACCTGGCGCTGCTTGGTGGGTCACACTCTCAGTCCTCTTGGTGATGGGCACAACCTGCCAGGCTCTGCTCTACTGTGATTTCCTAATACTGCCCAAGTTAACCTAGGAGCCACCCTCCACTGAGAGGAGCAAAAGACCAGCACAGCCAAAAGCCACCTACACTGATGCCTTCTTTTCTGTCTTTTTACTCTGTGTAGCGGATTCTCCGAGCAGCGAGAAGTCCCCTGTAACCACACCCGTAAGTAGTCCCCCTTAAAGAACCAACTTGTGCGTTTGGAGTGATTTTAACTTATGTTTGATTTTCTTAACGAGTATTCAACCAAAACTGAGATCCAAAAATTTTTTTACTTTGAAACAATTTGATGCTATCTGGTACCAAGATTGTATATCATTATATAAAGTAGTTATCCTGTCCTGCCTGGAAAACAAATGCTGATTTCTTTGTATCCTTGAGCCTGGGTTTACTAGCCGCAGGACACTGGAGGTGGTTTATAAATCCTCCCTGTTTAATCTTCCTTGACTGCACAGTGAGATGCAAGTAGCTTTCTTTTGGGGTGATGGTAAGCCTTACTTGACATCATCATACAGTTGCTGCTATATGGTGCCTGATACAGGAATGCTTCCTCCCTCTCCAGTAACCAGTCCAAGATGCTCCCTTTGTGGCCATGTAGAATGGACCACCGCTTGTCACATACCCTTGATCTCTCCAACCACGTCTCAGAACTAGGAACCATATGTGAAAGCTCAACCATAAACCATCAGTGGTAATCCCGGGTTTCCTGGAAGTTAAGAACCCCAGAATGTCTGTAAAGCAGGCATCACCGCACATAGCCGAAGAGGATGATGCAAGCCATTGACTCCCAAGGTTGTCAAACTATTCATGTGCCCCCGGGTGGGGATGGAGAGAAAAAGTCACTGCAAAAAGATACTGTCATTTCCTGTTGGGGAAAGTAGAATACGTGAGAGAATCCATAGATTCAGGTAGAAAATCCTGCCACAGGATTCTCCGTTCTCCACCTTGCTAAAACCTTCTCTAAAGCTTTTATTACCAGTCTTGGGTTTGAGTATTTAGTATGCCAGCCTCAGGGCTGGGGCTCCACTCATCTTGCTCTCATGGTGACGTTAAACCACTTTGGGAAAGCCACAGTGGTATAAGGAGCTCACTTCAGGAACAAAAGACCCTCGTTCTTAAACGATACTCTCCTGGTATAAGCCAGAATTAGCATGGGCAACAAGCACCATGCCCAGGAGCTCGGGTGCTTCTGAGACTCCTCGTGCTCCCGAGAGACATGGAGCAAAGCCTTCTCGTTCCTGTGGTTAGGCACTGTGTTTCTGTTACCCATAAAGAAGCGCAGAGGCATAGAACCAGCCCGGCAGCTTAGAATCAAAGTAAAAAGGGATTAAGTTTGGAAATGTTTTCTGCCACCAAAGAGGACATTTAGCTGTGTGAAGATTTGTTTCTGTGTCCCTTGGGTACCATATTGGAGGCTATTGTCTTCTTGCCCTGGCAAGGCATCCAGTTCTGATCATGGGGTTGCTTTCTTTGTTTTTCCTGAGCAGTTTAAGTTCTGGGCATGGGACCCGGAAGAGGAGCGTAGGCGACAGGAGAAATGGCAGCAGGAACAAGAGCGTCTGCTCCAGGTAGGACCAGCCTGCTGGTTTCCCCGTGTTCGGTAACTGTGTACTTGCGATGTCTGTTACATTGAATAGACTTTTAGCACAGGGAACATGGAATCCAGTTCTCAGAAACTCAGGAGTAGTTTGTCTATGCCCTGTGTCCAGGCAACCGAGTCTGGTACCTGATTGTTCCTGCTAACAGGTCCAGATGAGGAGTGGGGAGAAAAATATTCACATTAACACTTTAAATATATATATATGTATGTATGTATGTATGTAATGATTAAGGGTCAGTCTACCTGTATTCATTACCTCCTTAGTCACCAGTTCTCAGTTCAAGAAGCAGTGAGAACAAATTGCCGAAAAACCTTTCGATCGCATTAGGTAGAATAAAATTTGACATCAGTCTAATTCCTTTAACAGAATTTCCATTCCATTTTTCAGTGAAAACTGATAATGGCCCATTCTAGAAATATTTCGAGACAAAATGTAACACGCTTCCATTGGCTTCCTGCCTACAGTGACCTAATGACCTCTGAAACTGACCTATTTGTATCCTTGGGGTGTGCCAGGAACACACCTGAATAGTCCGTGTTTAGTTGAAAAGGCGAAGGTACACAGATGTTGCATTAACCGCCCAGTATCCCATGGTTGATAGATGCAGGGCCTGGACCCAAGCCTAAGTCTCTATAAAGCTGAAACCTGTGCTATTTCTGCGACACACCCAGACGCTCACATGGAGAAGTAGTGGAAACCTCGTTGAATTTGATGGTTCCTGCTACGCTAGAACTGAAGTGCAATGCAATTTATTCTCCTTTCTCTTCATATTTTGTCCTAACCCTTTGCCCTGATTCCCATGGGTAAGGGAGTGGGCTCAATGGTAAAAATCAACTATTTGGATTTAGCTCTGCACTTCAGTTAAGTGCCTTGATGACTTAAACGGTAGTAAGACCCTCTGGGTTCCCATCCTAAATCTTTACAGTATCCTGGAGTGAGGGGTCATTTGTTTTGTTTTTGGAATTGGCTTCCGCTTCTTTTGTGTGTTTGTTTTTTGAGACTCACTAGATAACCCTGCCTGGTCTGGAATTTGCAGAGACCCTGCTGTCTCTCTCCTGAGCGCTGGGATTACAGGCATGCAGCACCATGCCCAGCTTCTGCACTGTTTGGTTCTGATAATAAGTTTCACTTGTATCCACGGCTTCTGCCATGGGTTGGCCAACAGTGCTCTAATAGAATCAGCAAGAGCCTTTTGCACCGTGACATAACAGCTGCTGTCTGGGGACACCTCAGTGTCGTCGTCCCCCTCCAAAGAGACACACGGGCCTGTCCTAGCCCCAGACAACGACAGTAACAATCAGGTGTTGGAACATGTGTGCACAAGCGCATGCCTCCTTTGTCTATGAGGTTTTCATTTTTGAGGTTTTCATGGAGTCAATTCTCATTTCAAACACCGATTTTGATCTTCACATACTCTTTTTTTTTTCTGGTGAGCTGTCAGAGACTTCCTGCATATTTTTATATTATTCTTATAAGGAATGTTTTATTATCTCTCAGAAGTGGTGATGAGTATTGCACCCTTTCTGAGCACAGGGATGGAAGCTCTCACACCAAAGCACTGTGATGAGTGGTTTCAAGGCTCTCTTGATTAAAGTTACTGTGAGCTGGGCCTGGAAGGCCTCATCTCATTGCCATGGCCATAAGCAGAGTGCCTCTGCCTCTCAGCTGATGGTTGTCTGGAGCACTTTGGACTTTTCTGCCCTGCCTCTCTTATAAACTTAGTAGGTTTTTATTACCTTTTATTAAACTTCCTTGCCAGCAGTGTTGGCTGGTTTGGGCTTTGATTGGTTGTTATTTATGGGGGTGGGGTTCAAACCCAGACCATGGAACGTGCTAGGCAACTACTTCCCCAGCCCAGCAAAATATTTCTATTGATGAAATAGCAAAACTCACCTCTGAGAGGCTCAGCTGAAGTAGACTCTATGTGTAGCCTACCTAGGAGCTCCCAAGCTGAGGGAGAGTGTTGCTTGTTGATTTTTTTCATCCTTCATGAACAATTGTCTATCTGAAGAGAAATTCTGAAAAACACAACAGCAGAAATCTGGCTTCCCGTGGGATTTTAAATGTCTGTGTTAGTTAATTTTCTCTTGCTGCGATAAAAAAAAAATGCCCTGACAAAAAGCAAGTTAGGAAGAAAGGTTTGTTTTGGCTGACAGTTGCAGAGGTCTACAGTCTGTCACTGTGGGGAAGTCACGGCAGTGGGAGCTGGAGGCCTGGCTGGCAGTGAGGAAGCCAAGTAGTCACCTTTCATTCACACGGTAGAAGCAGAGAGAGAAGAGGAAGGGAGATTGGGCTATAAAACCTCAGAGCCCAACCCCAATGACGTACTTCCTCTGGCCAAGCTCCACATCCTAAAGCTTCCCAAACAGTACCACTAAGTGGGACCAAGTGCCCAGACACACGAGCCAATGGGAGGTGTTCCTCATTCAAACCACCACGTGTACCTGACTTGTACCTAATACCCAGCATCTCTTTCTACGGTGTGCATGCATGAGATTCCAATGTTCTCTCACCAAGAGTATCTTGCAATGTGTTGTGCATGGTGCTTTAGAAGAGGGGGGACATCCCAGCGATGGGGTACGGTGGTCACTCCCAAATGTTCTGTGGACATCCCATGACAGGAGAGGTACCAGAAGGAACAAGATAAGTTGAAGGAAGAGTGGGAAAAGGCCCAGAAGGAGGTGGAGGAAGAAGAACGCAGGTACTACGAGGAGGTAGGAAATTGCCAAGAAGAATGTGGCTTTGTCAGCACAGTCCCTTTAGTCTGTCACCTCCCTTTGTGTCTGCAGTGCATGCTGGTTGTGGGGTGTCTGACTCTTTCCCACAGCAGTGTCGCTTTAGTCTCTGGAAAGAGAACCACATCATACGGGTTCTGACAGACCACAGGAACCCTCCACCATGTGGGCTGTAGGAAGAACGGATTGAGCCATGTTGAAGAAGCCGCTGTAATCACATCAATATCTGATTCTTCATCTATGTTAGATAACATAAAAACAGCAATATCAGGGCTGGAGAGATAGCTCAGTGGTTAAGAGCACTGCCTGTTCTTCCAGAGGTCCTGAGTTCAATTCCTAGCAACCACATGCTGGCTCACAACCATCTGTAAGGAGATCTCATGCCCTCTTCTGACCTGCATACATAATAAATAAGTCTTTAAAATAATTTTTAAAAAAAAGCCAGGTAGTGGTGGCACACGTCTTTAATCCCAGCATTTGGGAGGCAGAGGCAAGTAGATCTCTGTGAGTTTGAGGACAGCCTTGTCTACAAAGCGAGTTCCAGGACAGCCAGGACTGTTCACAGAGAAAACTTGTCTTGAAAAACCAAAAACCAAAAAACAGCAACATCTTTATCTCTGTGTGTACTCACTTACAGTAAGAGTGTTTGTAGTAATGAATTTGTTTTGTAAGATAATTTTAGCATTGAAGTTAAATACATCCTTACTACTGTCAAAATTACAACATCAAGCTGGAGGACTTGTAGAGGAGACTTGTGTCCTGGTGATGTTTTAACAACAGCAGCAGAATTTGCAGAGGCTGTCTAAAGCGTCTGCTATCTAAAGTTTGTTGTCAATATCGTTGGGAACTTTGCCTTCCACATAGCTGATTTAGCTGATGAGCTCCACAGTAGTTTTTCTTCACCCTGTTCTTCTAATTAGTTAAACACTAGTTAAACTTGGTGTTTGTAAATTCAATACGAAGTTCTAAACTCCTGCCTATTTGGTGTATTTGATTTGTGTGCTCTGGAAAAATGCAATTTCCTTAATGCCATACTTTCTTGTATATGTTCTGATGAATCTTCTTTTCCTGGAGTTCCTTAATGTGTCTTTTTCTCTTGACAAATTTTTAAAAACTTTTTTCTTTTTCTTTTTCATTTATCCCTGTCTTTGCCCTAGGAGCGTAAGATAATTGAAGACACGGTGGTCCCGTTCACTCTTTCCTCGAGTTCTGCAGACCAGCTGTCTACTTCCTTGTCTGTCACTGACGGCAGCGGGACTACGGTAAGATCACTGATGGAAGCCGGGTGTGCCATAAGTAACTTAAACCAGGCTTCCCATCACAGTGACTTCACACCAAACCTCGCTGTCCATCCAGAGCCTCGGCAGCTCCTGCGTGGACGCGACACCTGGTGTGTTGTTCCCGCTGTCACCCAGCCCTGGCCAGATCTTCCCAGACAGGCTAGCAGGATCTCCAGTCATAAACCCATGTGCTGGAACATTCTCTCTGCCTGGCTCAAGCATCACTCTTTTCTTCCACAGCCATGTGCCCCCCACCGTGTCATGCATCCCTCTGCATGATTGGCAGCAGATATGCCCCCCCAGTGCATTCTCCACCAGCCGCATTAAAACAAGCCCATTACCCTCAAAATTCAACACGAACCTGACATGTCTTTTGGTAGAGAGATCCTGGAAAGGCTGTGGTCAGCCCCACATCCCCCAAGTAAGGTGGTGGGGGTATAGATAGAAACATGTTAAATAACTCATGGCTACCTAAGGCCATTTGTCCTGAAGTTAGCTGTCCCATGTCTTCATTTTGTTCGGAAAGGAAAGTTTCTTGACCAATCCCTTTTGTGATCATTTTTTAGAAAGATCTCAATGGCACATTTATTCTAAATATTTAGAAATCGTTGATCATTAGTTTAGAAGACTAGTCTTTGAATTGTAGGCAGGGAGACTGACAAACAGGGTTGGGGCAGGAGTAGAAGAACAGGGTGGCTATAATCAGCACGTTGTATGCATGTCTGCAGTCTTGCAGTAGAAGCGCAGGGTGGCTATAATCAGCACGTTGTATGCATGTCTGCAGTCTTGCAGTAGAAGCGCAGGGTGGCTATAATCAGCACGTTGTATGCGTGTATGCAGTCTTGCAGTAGAAGAGCAGAGTGGCTATAATCAGCACGTTGTATGCATGTCTGCAGTCTTGCAGTAGAAGCGCAGGGTGGCTATAATCAGCACGTTGTATGCATGTCTGCAGTCTTGCAGTAGAAGAGCAGGGTGGCTATAATCAGCACGTTGTATGCATGTCTGCAGTCTTGCAGTAGAAGAGCAGAGTGGCTATAATCAGCACGTTGTATGCATGTCTGCAGTCTTGCAGTAGAAGCACAGAGTGGCTATAATCAGCACGTTGTATGCATGTCTGCAGTCTTGCAGTAGAAGAGCAGGGTGGCTATAATCAGCACGTTGTATGCATGTCTGCAGTCTTGCAGTAGAAGAGCAGGGTGGCTATAATCAGCACGTTGTATGCATGTCTGCAGTCTTGCAGCGACTCTCATTCACTTGTACAAAAAGAACATATTAATCATTTCTTTAAAATTTAGAGCAAAAAAAATAGAAGAAAAAAATTTCATTATTCAAAGAGAGGAAAGGGTATGGGTTAGGTTTCAGGTAGTTCATGGTCAGATGTAAGCCATTAGAGGGTGGGTTTCAGAGAGTCCATGCTCAAATAGGAAAGTCGTCTAGTGCGTCTAAAAAATATATTCACAGTGATCCCAATTTTTCTATCAGAATAAAGTGGACTTGGAAAATTCTCAAGACAAAGAAAAAGAGAGAAGACAGAAGATACCTTTCCAGGAGGGCGACAGTGACCAGTTGCTCAAGGCTGGGGAAAGTGGTCCACCCAAGGAGGACAGGTGTGTGCCCATCCAAGACGTGCATGGGAATTCCCACAGCTGGCCTCTGTCATTCCCTCCCAGGAAGGTGGTCCCACTGCTTTAAAATGATCAGTCTAATGGTGCATTCCATGTTGCTTAAACATGCCCCAACAGCGCTGAAGTCAGGGTCCTTGGGCCCTTGGATATATAGACTTGTTTTTAAACAGGCAAGGCCAGTTGTGGTGACAGGATAGACAAAAGGATCATAAATTTGAGACCAGCCTTGAGTACATAACAAGAGCATATCTCAAAAAAAAATATAATTAAATTTAAGAGCTGGAGAGATGGCTCCAAGGATAATGTCGCATACCACTCAAGCCTGCAACCTGAGTTCGATCCCCAGAAAGCACATACAAGTAGGAGAGACCCAACTCCATGGTCATCCTCTGTCCTCCACATGCGTGGTGTGGGGTGAGCACACACATCATCGATGGGGAATCTTTGTCAACCCATTATCTTTAAGAGGTGGGACCGAGTTACGGTGTGGCTGGGTCACGGAGAAAAACAGGTTCATGGCCCGGGTGCTCTCTCTTTCTCTCTCTGTGGTTTCCTCGCAGCACCGCTGAGCTTGGGCTTCTCATTCCTGTTTCGTGAGTTTGCCCTTTATAATAAATAAAAATATAATTGTTTCATCTTTTAGCTAGCCTGGTTATTTCACAAACTGAGTTAATTCAACACATCATATACATGCATATGATCTAATTTAAATGTTGTCATAGTAATGTAGAAAATAATAAAGGAGACCTGTTTTAAATAAAGAGAAAAGAAGTTCAAGTCCTGAGGTCCCACCTACCTTGGTTCCACTGTGGACCTGAACTTGGCTGTGACTGTCCTCACTGATGTGAGCATGTTTACTTGGAGTGGTAATGTGAAGGATAACCAAATTGTCAGAACCAGTGTGGCTAGTCACTTCATGTGTGCACTCTAGAATGTTCCATGGGAGAGCCAGAACTGAACCCAGAAACCTCAGAGTACACAAAGTACCTGAGACTGGACCCGACTCTGGGCTACAGGTTATCAGTGCCGCCCACCCTTGCCTAACCTGAAAGGAATCTACAGGAACCCCAGGAAGTTGACAGCATCCTGCTTAAGAAAGAGATGCTGCCTCTGGGGCATGAGATCCCAGATAGGTATCAGCAAGTACGCATGTGTCTGTCACACATTTCCAGCATCCCAGATAGACCCGAGAATGAGAAAGCTTTCTAGGTCATAGACTGGCCAAGGTCGGGAACTGAGTTCTGGTGAGGGTTTGCACTGAATGAGCTGCTAGCCCCAGACACTGAGCACCAAGTCTGACTGGCAGGGCGTGGTCCTCCTAGAAGAGCAGCTCTGTTTCCAGGTAACACTGCTTCCCAGTCTGGGAAATGAGCTGTTGGTCAGGAGATCTGAAGAATCCCAAAACACACTCCATGTGTGTGTCTGCTAGTTCTCCACACAGGCCTTGCCTGTGAGTTTGTTGTTTGCTTTCTCCAGGCTACTTTGTCACCAGAAATTTTGCCTTTATCTCCTTAAATCTTTCCTTTCTCTGCACACAGAAGTCACTGAAAGGCTGGGGATTAACCAAGGCTGCAGAGATCCCAAGTGACCTCAGTGACTTATTTATCCGTTTGTTTTTAGTAGTATGTTGCTTTGCAGCCAAGGCTGGCCTTGAACTCGTGATCCTTCTGCCTCTGCCTCCTGAGTGCTTGGATTACATGTGTGCGTCACCATGCGTGACTTCCAAGTGAGACCTATAATAATTGCTCTCTTGTGAAAATCTGGGAGCATCCCTAGAGATGCTCAGCCTGAAGAGTCTGGTGGGCGGGGAGGTGCTCAGAAACGATCATTTCTTGACTGTATTAAATTGATGTTAAAAGGCATAGTATTTTATAATGGTTTTAGATGTAGTTTAAAATAAAGAGAATAAACAAACAGTCTGTTTCCTTTCTTTAGAGTGTAATTGCTAGCTCTGTGTCCTCGGGTATAGAAACAGTAAGTTTGATCAGGTTGCTGTTATCTCTGCTCTGAAGATGTATTTTTGTTTTAGTATTAGCAGCCTAATTCAAGGACCCTCGGCTCACTCAGAAGACTCCATGTCAAAAGGAATCCATCTGGACCAGTGGCCAGAGACAGAGGCTGGGACCCCGCACTGTGGTACAGGCCCACAGCTAGCTCAGGGTAAGAATCGACCAGGAGCTGGAGGCAGAGGCTGGGACCCCGCACTGTGGTACAGGCCCACAGCTAGCTCAGGGTAAGAATCGACCAGGAGCTGGAGACAGAGGCTGGGACCCCACACTGTGGTACAGGCCCACAGCTAGCTCAGGGTAAGAATCGACCAGGAGCTGGAGGCAGAGGCTGGGACCCCGCACTGTGGTACAGGCCCACAGCTAGCTCAGGGTAAGAATCGACCAGGAGCTGGAGGCAGAGGCTGGGACCCCGCACTGTGGTACAGGCCCACAGCTAGCTCAGGGTAAGAATCGACCAGGAGCTGGAGGCAGAGGCTGGGACCCCGCACTGTGGTACAGGCCCACAGCTAGCTCAGGGTAAGAATCGACCAGGAGCTGGAGGCAGAGGCTGGGACCCCACACTGTGGTACAGGCCCACAGCTAGCTCAGGGTAAGAATCGACCAGGAGCTGGAGGCAGAGGCTGGGACCCCGCACTGTGGTACAGGCCCACAGCTAGCTCAGGGTAAGAATCGACCAGGAGCTGGAGGCAGAGGCTGGGACCCCGCACTGTGGTACAGGCCCACAGCTAGCTCAGGGTAAGAATCGACCAGGAGCTGGAGGCAGAGGCTGGGACCCCGCACTGTGGTACAGGCCCACAGCTAGCTCAGGGTAAGAATCGACCAGGAGCTGGAGGCAGAGGCTGGGACCCCGCACTGTGGTACAGGCCCACAGCTAGCTCAGGGTAAGAATCGACCAGGAGCTGGAGGCAGAGGCTGGGACCCCGCACTGTGGTACAGGCCCACAGCTAGCTCAGGGTAAGAATCGACCAGGAGCTGGAGGCAGAGGCTGGGACCCCGCACTGTGGTACAGGCCCACAGCTAGCTCAGGGTAAGAATCGACCAGGAGCTGGAGGCAGAGGCTGGGACCCCGCACTGTGGTACAGGCCCACAGCTAGCTCAGGGTAAGAATCGACCAGGAGCTGGAGGCAGAGGCTGGGACCCCGCACTGTGGTACAGGCCCACAGCTAGCTCAGGGTAAGAATCGACCAGGAGCTGGAGGCAGAGGCTGGGACCCCGCACTGTGGTACAGGCCCACAGCTAGCTCAGGGTAAGAATCGACCAGGAGCTGGAGGCAGAGGCTGGGACCCCGCACTGTGGTACAGGCCCACAGCTAGCTCAGGGTAAGAATCGACCAGGAGCTGGAGGCAGAGGCTGGGACCCCGCACTGTGGTACAGGCCCACAGCTAGCTCAGGGTAAGAATCGACCAGGAGCTGGAGGCAGAGGCTGGGACCCCGCACTGTGGTACAGGCCCACAGCTAGCTCAGGGTAAGAATCGACCAGGAGCTGGAGGCAGAGGCTGGGACCCCGCACTGTGGTACAGGCCCACAGCTAGCTCAGGGTAAGAATCGACCAGGAGCTGGAGGCAGAGGCTGGGACCCCGCACTGTGGTACAGGCCCACAGCTAGCTCAGGGTAAGAATCGACCAGGAGCTGGAGGCAGAGGCTGGGACCCCGCACTGTGGTACAGGCCCACAGCTAGCTCAGGGTAAGAATCGACCAGGAGCTGGAGGCAGAGGCTGGGACCCCGCACTGTGGTACAGGCCCACAGCTAGCTCAGGGTAAGAATCGACCAGGAGCTGGAGGCAGAGGCTGGGACCCCGCACTGTGGTACAGGCCCACAGCTAGCTCAGGGTAAGAATCGACCAGGAGCTGGAGGCAGAGGCTGGGACCCCGCACTGTGGTACAGGCCCACAGCTAGCTCAGGGTAAGAATCGACCAGGAGCTGGAGGCAGAGGCTGGGACCCCGCACTGTGGTACAGGCCCACAGCTAGCTCAGGGTAAGAATCGACCAGGAGCTGGAGGCAGAGGCTGGGACCCCGCACTGTGGTACAGGCCCACAGCTAGCTCAGGGTAAGAATCGACCAGGAGCTGGAGGCAGAGGCTGGGACCCCGCACTGTGGTACAGGCCCACAGCTAGCTCAGGGTAAGAATGAGTGAAGACACAAATCCCAACATTTAAGTTGCTGTAAACCCTCACAGCTTCTGTTAAATATATAACACATAAACTCCCATCATGTGACCAGACTCTACACAAGGCGGTTGGGGCTTCAGTGAGACCTGGACAGTTATTCGCATTTTACAGACTAGAGGCTGTGGCTGCTGAGATGGCTCAGTGATTAAGAGCTTGTCATTAAAGCCTGATGACCTGAGTCCAATCCTGGCTTGTAGAGTGGAGAGAGAGAAGTAACTCCCTGATGGTGGTCCTGTGGCCTTCACACACACACACACACACACACACACACACACACAAAATAAATAAATGTAATTTTTTAATTTAGAAGGAGGAGCTGGAGAGATGGTTCAATGGTTAAGAGCTCTGACTCCCCTTTCAAAGGACCCAGGTTCTATTCCTAGCACCTATATGACAGCTCCTTTCAGTAACTCTGTATCCAGGAATATGACACCCTCTTATGGCCTCCATGGCACTGCCTACATGTGGGATCACAGATGTACATGCAGGCAAAACACCCATACACAGAAAATAACATTTTTTTAATAAAAGGGAGACTTGACAAACTTTTAAGTTACTATAAACAGTGCATTCTTCTAATGTCCTGGTTGTACCATTGAACATAACCCTGCCCCAGAAAATGCTCTTGGTGGGTAGACTGCACCAAACCAGATTGGGCTATGTGTGGAACACAGCCCACGGAGAATTCCTCTGAGGACCAGAAGCCATGGGCGCCTTACATTCCGGTGTTTTCCTGGGTATCATCTAGATGCTGCTGAGCACGCTTATGTCCCTTTCTCGGTTTTAGAGCCACCTCAGAATCATCAGGTGTCAAACCCATCAGCATGTATGTCAGAAGATGTGAAGCCCAAAACCCTGCCCCTGGATAAAAACCTTAATCATCAGCTCGAGTCTCCGGGTGAAAGACGGAAGTGAGTAGACAAATGGCGGATGTGGGCTTCTTTTTTATTGTATTTGACTTGGATGGGGAGCAGTGTTCGATGACAGGATGTCAGCAGCTTTTCTGTGCTTTGTCTTCATTTAATCCCACTTTCGCGTGATTGGTGCTTGAGAGTTTAAAACGGTTTCTCGCAGTGAGCCTTCCCAGTAATGTTATGCAGTTGATAATCCTATTTTCAGGTGAAGAGTTGAGGGGAGTTACATATCTTGCCCCCAGAATTTGGCTGGTTATGTTTTAGAGGAATTTACAGAGGACTCAGAACTTCACAAGACCGTGGTGAAGCCGCGCATCGCACTTGGAAGGTCCTAGCATTCATTACTTTAGCCAGTCATTCCTCTTGGATCCGGACTGTGTGGGTTCAGAGTCTGTCTGCCTCGTACCGACACAGAGCCTTGAGGATGGCTCTTAGTTTTTACCGCCCTAGTTTCCTCATTATCAAGTTGGAATGAGACTAGTATCTTCCTCGGATTTCCATGTCTGGCAAATAACCAGCACCGCAGTGTGGGTCATCAGCAGGCCCTGTTCGCTTCTCTTCCTTCTCTGCACGATATTAAACCACCACCCTTCTCTCTGAATCCCCCAGGAATCACAGGAGCTCAGGTCACCTAGATGCAGTCACTCCCAGTGGTTACTGCGTGGCTTTCAGCCTTTTTATTCTTTCAGGCCATGGCGGTTACACTTTGAAAATGTGACCTTTGGGGGATACAGGTGCCATCTGAGGTGGGGGGGCGCAGAGTGAGCGGGGCCTCAAGGGACCTCACAGTCAAGCAGCCAGAGACAGAGGGGTTTTGTCCTCTGTGTTCCTGTTTTCTTTTCCTTGTCCTTTTCTGTGCCCTGACTAGTTTTTCACTCACAATATTAACTTTTCCATACTGACAACCTGTTCCCACACAGGGCTCCCAAGCAGCACTTGCCCCTATGTGACATGCTGGCATCGTCAAATTAGGGCCTTCTGATTTCTTATGATCGAATGAGTATTAAATAGGGTCTTCTGATTTCTTATGACCGAATGAGTATTAAACAGTCTCAACGCCACCTTTCATTGCGGGCATCTAAGGCAGAAGCCACAGCACTAAAAGTCCCTTCCTCTAAGACCTGCCCTGTTTTGTTTGAGTGGCCACGTGACCCTAGCTGCATGATATCTTTTAATTTTAATTTCATGGTCTTTACCATAAAGCGGCTTTTTAAAAAATCATCTCCCTGAACTTCTGGGCTGCCCTTAAGAATTTCTTCCTGTGTTTTTATTCATCTTTCTGTCCCACTAAGCCTGTAGTTTTCGTAAGAAATGCAGCAGGCAACAACAGCTTGTTCAACAGCTTAAATAACAGCCCCGTGATTCAAATAAAGGAGAATTCACCATATTCTCCTTTCTAAGCAGCGGTGTCAGTGTGATTTCCATTTTACACACCTGTGCATTCCTTCTGGACGTAATTGCTAATTTCTCTCCCATTCCCAACCCGCACTTGTGAGACTGAGCCAGAAGGAAGACCAAACTTCAGGCCCACCTAGGCGCCTTAGTGAGACATACTTCAAAACACATCAGGCCAAGATGCCAGTAGGAGACTCCTCTGTGGTCCTTTTGTTTTAGTTTGAAGCTAAAATGTCTTCTATTGTGGCTTCTGTTAACTTTTCATAACTGTGGGCTCCTTTGCCGTGTTACAGGAAAAGTCCTCGAGAGAACTTCTGGGCTGGGCCCCTGTCCCCCTGTTCTCCTACCCCTCCCGGCCAGTCACCAAACAGGTATAAGAGGTCAGCAAGCCTTTCAGAGGCTGTTTTGTGCTTCCAGCACCTACGGGCATGACTCTGGGCAGATTAGTGCTTGTCGAATGATTCTGAGAGCCTTGTCATCCACATCTCTCCTCCAACCACATGCACAGAGGGGGGGCAGTCAGGAAAGCATCTCCATCTGCCTGCGGATTCATCAGCATGGGGTAGAAAAAGTCAGATATGTGGTGCTAGCTGTGGCCATTAGGTTTTAAAAGCATTGTGTGGAGCATACAATCTAATAATAAGGTCCCCCAGACAGTTGTTGGGCTCCTACAGCCTTGCCTCCACCTCCAGGATGATAACCCTCGGAGGGCAGTGGGTTGCTGGCTCCTCTAGAGAAATGGAGAGCTGGGAAACAAAACTTCATCCTCTTCCATCCCTCCCTAGATCTGACAGTGGCTCTGGGCAGTAGCTGGTCCCCATGATATCTTTAAAGGTGCCCAGCTATCTGTCTGTCTGACTAAGGACTAAGAGGCTTTCACTGATAGAGAATTTTCTTTCCATGGCTAGGTAGAGGTACATCTAGGGTTTGATGAGGCCAGGTCTTTGAGGAGACCTCTCGTTGTCTGCCCTTCTGGTTCTCTGTCCCTTTGGACCACTGTGACTTTCAAATGACAATACTGGTGAATTTCTCCCAGGGCTTGCAGCAGAAGGCATTATTGGAAAGCTGCCATTAGGGGACAGCCCTGTGGTGGCAGGTGGGCCATTGACCCTGCCCTTTCACCTGCTGAGTTTATGTTCAGTCTGTGGGTGGACAGTGTCCAGGGCCGTAGGTGTATGAAGGAGGGTGGGTTCAGTCCCAGGAGTTTACAATATAGACAGAAAGCAAGTACCGTTCCAGCGGACAGTGTTTGTGCTGGAAGACACAATAGAGATATGCTGGCCAACCCCAGGAGAGCCCTTGGTGGCACACAGGGAAGTCAAGGAGAGGCAGGGACCCTATCTCTGAGGCTTCCCAAGGCTCCTTCCCTCCTCCATTACAATGGACTCTTTGTAAAGGAAATGCAGTGGAAACTGTTAAGGGCACATTGGAACCTTAATAAAACTGAGTGTCTTGTTAAAACTTCTGTAAACATATGATGCTCATATTAAATCATCTCAAGATGCTCAGACACAGCGGACTCAGCACCACGTGGAGGCCCATCACCTTCAGCTCAGGCCTTGCTGGCAGCATATGGCTCTGCATAATTCCAAATTCATTGTCAGTTTGTGATCCTCACATTATTCATGGTTGAAGCATTTTGTAAACTCCACGTGTCCATCTTTGCATGAGGTTGCCTGTTGTGTGAGCCAAGGTTCTCACCGTGCCTTTTTCTGCCCAGGTCTATTAGCGGGAAGAAGCTGTGCTCCTCCTGTGGGCTCGCTCTGGGTAAAGGAGCCGCGATGATCATCGAGACCCTGAATCTCTACTTTCACATCCAGTGTTTCAGAGTATGTACACACACAGCCCTCTCCTCTCGGAGCCAATGTCAGGGTCTAGATCTTTCCCTGTACTAATAAATCCCTCCTGTAACCTTGCAACCTCTCCCTGTGTGATATAGACAGATGTGAGGGTCAGGCCCAGGTATAGACAGATGCGAGGTTCAGGTTCAGGTGTAGACAGATGTGAGGGTCAGGTCCAGGTATAGACAGATATGAGGTTCAGATCCAGGAATAGACACATGTAAGGGTCAGGTCCAGGTATAGACAGATGTGAGGGTCAGGTCCAGGTATAGACAGATGTGAGGGTCAAGTCCAGGTATAGACAGATGTGAGGGTCAGGTCCAGGTATAGACAGATGTGAGGGTCAAGTCCAGGTATAGACAGATATGAGGGTCAGGTCCAGGTATAGACAGATGTGAGGGTCAGGTCCGGGTATGGACAGATGTGAGGGTCAGGTCCAGGTATAGACAGATGCGAGGGTCAGTTCCAGGTATGTGAGGGATGTGAGGGTCAGCTCCCCAACCCTGAGTCCCTCTGGGAAGTGAAATCCTTCTAGAAGAAAAAAAATAGGTCTGTGCAGTTTGTCTTGTCACACCTTAGTGGCTAACCCAGACATCCCAAAGGGACGTCCAGAATGAAACCCTGGGAGACAGTGGACCTTCTGAGTATTTTGGACCCTAAGGATTTATTTGAAATATCTTAACTTTTAGGATTTCGTGTGACAGGGTTTTAGGTGTTGCCCTAATGGAATACTTTCTGCCCGGTAAGTGGCAGTGGCTAGCTGTAAGATTTCAGTATTCAGAGAGACAGTGTCCATGACCTCAGATGAAGACTCCCTCTGCAAAGCTCCATATGAAGTCTGTTGATCTGTTGTTGTTGTTGTTGTTACTGGTGTGTAGTGTTTTGTTTGAAACAAGGTCTCCTTGTATAGCCCAGGCTGGCCTCAAACCACCCACAGGCCTTCTGCCTTCGCCTCCCTAGTGCTGAGATTACGAACACGCCCCGCCACACCCAGCCAGGCACTGGCCTTTGCTGAAGAGTCTCAGTAGCCACTTAGTCCTTAGTGCTTGTTATGCTGTGTTAGTTACCAGCTTCTTGACAAACAGTGAACTCCATAAGAGTAACAGCTCTGGGGCTGGAGAGATGGCTCAGAGGTTAAGAGCATTGCCTGCTCTTCCAAAGGTCCTGAGTTCAATTCCCAGCAACCACATGGTGGCTCACAACCATCTGTAATGAGGTCTGGTGCCCTCTTCTGGCCTGCAGACATACACACAGACAAACTATTGTATACATAATAAATAAATAAATATTAAAAAAAAGAGTAACAGCTCTGTCTTCCTCAATCGCCACTGTTTTCCTCTGTATTAAAGGAAGAAGTATCAATAAATCCTTTAGATGGACTAGTGTGGTGCCCATGAGGAGCCTAGCTTCTGAGACCAGGTCTCCTGTAACATGATGGGGGAAGGGGGACTGTTCTACTTGGTTTGCTGTCAGAGAAATGAATTGTACTTACCAGCATCTCCCAGCCTCTCTTTCTACTCATGAGCACCTTTCAAGTGAATAGAATTGATTTCAAAGCCACGCCTTCCGCCTTTGAATTTGAGTCGCTGTTTTCTCTACATGATGCTAATACATTTTCTTTCTCTATCTGGATTTCATCCTCTTTCTCATTGGTAGTGTCCCATCAGCTTGTATGGGATTAAAACGACTCCCTTTGTCCCTGGTATAAGAAATAGTCAGTGAGGTTCACAAGTAACAAGACACAGCGACATGCAGTCTCCATCATTTGCTGACACTGTCCCTGTGACCCAGCTAGTCTCAGAGCGTGAGTCAGGGCTGCGGCTGAGCCCTGTGCAAGGGGATGACACCTGGACAGACCCCCCAGTGCCACCTTCTCTGTTTGCAAGTACCTCCTACAATCCACTTCTGCTCTCACGCCTCTCGGCTAATGGGAGTTCCATACCCAGGGAATTTGTCATCCTGGGTCCGCCTCTCTAATGTGGAAATACACAGTGGATGTGTTCCTCAGTAATTCTCTGGTAGAATGTGCTGGAACGCCTAGATTAGTAGTAGTCAAGTTTCAGCTGATGCCTTTGGTTACATGATTGTTTAAAATGAGCAGGGTGTAATATGTCGGAAATGGCCTTCTGTCTTGATTGAGAAATTGTGCATTAGAACAGTTGAGCAGGCTCTCAGGTCACTACAGTGCTGTGTGCCAGCTTCACAACCCCAGGGCAAACCAGTTAGTATCTCAACCTGTGGCCTCCTCTGTAAAATACAGGAGTTACGATAAAATGGTAAAAAAATATATTTTACTTTTTGCCCTACACTGGCTTATGGTGCCATAGCTAACCCAGTAGATACTCAGCGAACATGGAGACGGTGGGTGGAATTATCCCTACACGCCTCACTTAAGCAGTGTCTTAGCCATGGTTCTACTGCTGTGAGACGCCAAGGCCACGGCGACCCTTAGAAAAGAAAGCCTTTCAATTGGGGCTCACGACTCTAGAGGATAGGAGAGTCCATGACCATTGTGGCAGGAAGCAGACAGGCGTGGAGCTGGGTAGCAGCTGCGAGCTTTGCATCTTGAACCACAGGCTGCAGGTGGAGTGAGACACTCAAAGCCCAGCCCCCAGTGACACACCCACCTCCAACAAGGCCACGCCCCCAATCCTTCCCGAACAGCTCACCACCTAGGGGCTGACCCTGCAAACATTTGAGCCCACGGGGCCATTCTCATTCAAACCGCCTCAGACATCAGCAGCACGTTCCAGACACAATCCCCTGTTGGTGTTACAACTTCTGTCCCTTCTCTCCTGCAGTGTGGCATTTGTAAAGGACAGCTTGGAGACACAGTGAGTGGGACGGATGTGAGGATTCGCAACGGTCTCCTAAACTGTACTGACTGCTACATGCGATCCAGAAGTGAGTACGGAGAGACTGTCTCCCCGGGCTCTCACCCTTCTCGTGTGCGATTCCGTTATTTTCTGCCTCCAGTTGGCACTCCTACCCCTGGGAAGAGGATTTTTAGGATGGAGGTCAAAGGAACTGAGAGGCCAGGAAGCAGATGCTCCTCGCAGGATGTTCCTGCTGGGGGAGCAAATGAGCCTTACCCAGGAGTGTGCCAGAACACAGACAGGTAGCACTGTAGGTCGGGTTTGAGAGACCCGCCTGAGCTCACTGCAGGGACCCTGCTGAGGCAGAAGAAAGGTTAGGGTCTGCAGCCGTCTCTTGGTCCAGCCTGTCTGCATAGGCCAGCAGCTGCTGGAAGCCGAGGAATGCGGAATGGCTGTCAGGGTGGGATAGGTGAGTGCCCAGTCTGCAGTGGCAGAGCCCTTCAGGAGTTTCATTACAGAACACGATTTTGTTCTTAAGCAAACTTAGAGGTTCATTGAAAGACAGAATGATGACTCCTGCTTCTCTGACCCCGCCCGCTTCCATATCTTTGCTTACAATAAGCTTTTAAAAACTTGCTGGCTGTGGGGACTTGGTAGGTTTCTGAATCAAGAAAGTGTGTGTTCTACTTGGAGCCACCAGGGGGCGATGCTGTCTAACTGTTCAGACAGTTGGAACCTTGCTTGCGGCTTGCTGGCCCAGTCCTCCTTAAATGGAGACCAGAACAACAGGAGATCTTTTGACGTGTAAATTTAACAGTTACACTGAAGAAATGGCATCCGAAATTCAAAAATATTTTTTTGTCAAAGTAAGTGAAGAATTATATCACTGGCTTCTAGATTGGAGGATAAGAGTAAATTGTTTTCATTTTATAGATACAGATTGAGTGCTTTAGGGAATACAGAGGAGTATGTGCTTGTTAATAAAATGAGGTGCCAGGCGGTGGTGGTGCACCCCTTTATTCCCAGCACTCGGGAGGCAGAAGCAGGCGGATCTCAGTGAGCTCGAGGCCAGCCTGGTCTATCAAGTGAGTTCCAGGACAGCCAGGGCCACACAGAGAAACCCTGTTTTGAATGAATGAATGAATGAATGAATGAATGAATAAAAACACAAGTGAAGTGAGGCAAGTTCCAGTGCAGGTTGTTTGGGTCTGTGAGAAACCTTGAAATCACACAGCTCCAGCTTCAGTCCCAGAAGGGGGCACTGTTGGAATGAGTGACAGTTGAGGCAGCACTGAGGATCTGAATTTCTTTTGTAACTTAGCACGCTCTAAAGATGCCAGCAAGCCTGAACCTGCCTCTGGGTGGCAGTGACTGTTTTTCATCCAGACTTCTCTGGTTGGGATGGTTTGTTGTCACATCCTTTGAAATTAGGCTAGGAACTTGGGTTGCTCATGCAAATACAAAGGGCATTAACTGTTTTTAATTCTGACTAAAGATAAGAGCCAGAGAAGTCCTAAGCAGGTAGACTACACATGAGATAATTTTCTATTTATGATAGTTTTTTCCCCTTTTATTAGCTCATATTCATTGTACCAAATGCTGGAGTTTTTTTAAAATGCCAGTTTCATATGTGTGGATTCTGTATGTTCATCATCTTCATACACACACACACACACACAGAGAGAGAGAGAGAGAGAGAGTTATCCTAAAGTCTCGTTCAGTTTGTACGTGTGTGATTCTCAGGAATGTATTTGAGATAAAAATTGGACAGAAGTGAGGTAATTTTGCCGACTGTGTGAATGCTACTCAATGATCATTTCCTCTGACTAATAGGAAGTGCTGGCTTTCTCATGGATTCTGTGTGTTTGAATCTGCTTCTGGATGTGATTATACTTACAATGTGCTTATTTTCCATTGCCAAGTAGTTTTAATTGTTGTAGCTTCCTAATATGTTTTAAGGTCGGCTAGTAATAGTCACACACATTCCAGTTTCTTTCCTTTTTTCCTCCAAAACTTTCTGAACTCTTTGCCATGATTGTTTTTTCAGACAAATGTTTGTATCATTTTAGGATAATTGTAATTAAGTGAACACATAACAAGGAGAATGACCAGGGTATATAAGAGTCTCTCTCTCTGTCTCTCTCTCTCTCTCTCTCTCTCTCTGTCTCTCTCTCTCTATCTCTCTGTCTCTCTCTCTCTTTCTCTCTCTCTCTATCTGTCTCTCCTCTCTCTCTGTCTTAAATAAACGTACTCAGGAATGATGTGGTTGGCAGGGTAGGAATTATTTAGCTGGAGAACTATAAATAAACTTGACAGGTTGACGGTGTCCCCAGATGTAAGTGGCAGTGGAGGAAGTTGGCTGGCAGTGGTTTTTCTTCTTTTTTAAAATACTGCTTTGAATTGAGAAGAAGGGAGATGGATTGATGGAAAGTATGGTTTGCGTCAGAGGCATTCCAGAGAGGCAGAAACCACTTCATTCTGTGGAATGATAAAACCTGACTACTTAATCCTGTTCCCTCCGAGTAACTAGTCACATGTAAATGAACTTTTTTCCCCGTTGGAGGGAACATGGCATAAAGCATATTCAAATGCGGTTCCTAAGAGCCACATAAGGAGTTTTTAAGTCCGTGTGTAAATGGGAATGGAAGTGCAAAGCAAATTACCCGTCATGATTGAAGCCCTCGCATGTTTAACTGGTGCCATTTGTGCGTGTGCCCTGGACGGCCGCTGCGCATGGCATTCTGTTCCAGCATTCACTCTGGTGAGGTAAATGCACTTAGCACTAACTCCCCCGGGTCTTCTCCAATATGTTCACCTCATCGTGACTGGTGTGCCTAAAATGAAGAAGAAACCTTGTGAAAGCTTCAACAAGAACTTGAAATTTAACCTTTCCTAGAGTGCATGACCAGAACAAATACAAGATACTCAATGAAGTGTTTGAAATTTGAATTTCACATAAAGCCATGATTTTTTTGTTGTTGTTTTGGGATTGACGGGAGGAGGGTATATGTTTGTTTCTTTTTTCTTTTTTTTTTTGGTATGTGTGTTTGCAATTTCAAATGCATTTGGGAAGCTAGGAGTGGTGACCTTGGTTGTCATTCTTTAGATGTAGTCCACTCTGTGTCTATCTGTCTATCTGTCTGAGCCTGAAACTCAAGTTGACTAGACTGCCTGGCCAGCAAGCCCCAGGAATCTAGCGGTCCTAGCCTCTCTAGTCCTGAAATTACAAGTGTGTGCCATTGTCAAAAGCTTATGGCCCTGTGTTCTCAGGATCCGATTGTGCTATCTCCTGTGCCCCATTCTGTATGGTGGGTACGGCGATTGGATTGGCTTGGGTTGCGATAGTCAGACTCGCACCCGAGCATAGACTGACCTCAGCATCACTGTATAACTAAGACCAGACGTGGACTCCGCTTCTCCTGTGCTGAGATGCCAGGCATGCACGGGCACACCCAGCTAAACAAATAGCTTTTCACATTTGCAATTTTCTCAGTATATATGTGTTCCAAATAGTGCATGATCCAGATTTAGCACAAGTGTGTCCCAGATATCACATGGGATATACTTACATGTTTAAAGTGTGTATTTATCTGGAAGTCAGATTTATTAGGTGTTCTGTATTTTACCTGTTCAATCTAGAATCTAGCAATCTGGATTTTTAGATCAATTAGATTCCTCCAATTTCAGTGGACTGATTCTTTGACCTAAGACCTTAAGAGAAATTTAAAAAAAAAAAAACAACTTCTTGCTTGTGGACAAATTAGAAAGCTTGATGGGGGCAGGCAAGGTCATTTGGTTTCGGGGAAATCTGGAATTCTTATGCCAGGCGTGAAGCATAGACACCACCCTCACACCTGGCTGTGTGGGCCTGAGGCGCTCCCAACCCTATATTCTAACAAAGTCCTGAGTGATGCCACATGCCATGCCTAGAGGTGATGCTGAAAGCCATGAGGTGGACCATGACTCCCCTTCCTGTGGGAAGATGGCTTAGCACCAAGGTGGACCACGATTCCTTTCCTGCGGAAGGAAAGTGTAGCACCAAGGTGGGTTATGACCCCCTTTCCTTTGGAAGGAGAGCATAGAAGTAAGGTGAGCTATGACTCCCCTTCCCATTGGCAAGGGTAACCGCTAACCTGAGGGTTTTGAAGCATGCGGAATGAGACTCATTGAGTAACCCAAGGTTCTGGTTTTCTCACCACAGGTGCCGGCCAACCTACAACACTGTGACAGGGTTGAGCGCTTCTGGATCACCGAACATTTCTTTATTAAGGGTGTCTGGCAATGGCTTAATTAAACCCCAAGTTCAGGGGCTTCTCAGCATTCATCTAATTCTGGAAGACTCTTCTGCAAGGTGGTATCTGCTCTTTTGTATTGTAGCACAGTGTGCTTTTTCTGGTTGGGGCCTGATTTTTTTTTTTTGCATTTGCACAGTATATACAAAAGAATATTGCGTTGTAATGATTCTGAACAGTTAATGGGTGGGGGGGAGACAAATGGTTTCAGCACAAGCAGAAAGGCTTATGGTTGAGAAGGTGTTGTTCTCTTCTTTGGGGAATAGCTGTTATTCTCTTCTTTGGGAAATAGCAAAAGGGTGCAATAAACCTGTTGTGTTTTAGTATTTCTAGAAATTAAACACGTTATGTTTACAGAATTGAGCTGCAGGAAGTGCAAGACATGCCAACTTAAGACAGGAGCATAAAGTGAATGCATTTCAGAAAATCTAGACACCCCAGAAAGCTCTGACTCGGAACTATAACTTGTTTTTTAATGCAAAGACAGTAGTCTGATAATATATACTGTACTCCTGAAAACATCTGTGTTACTTACCTTTGGGGGGGGCAGATGTCCTACCAATAATTTATCACACTGTTAGTATTAGATTTTGTGTACCCTGGATGTCGTGTCATTAATATAGGCTGATCCCCCAAATGAAGAAAGCCCTTGCAGTATCACTAGACTTCCACTCTGTGATGTTGTGCAAGGGTAGGGAGGAAACTGGCCAGCCATTATCTTCAGACTTACTATAAAATCCATGAGGAAGTGTCATCTGTCCGGATGGTATGTCAGTGGTAGCCTTAAGGCTTGGGCCACCTGCTTTCTCCAAGCACTGGGTTAGGGGTTGTTGAGCGGCTTGATGTGAAGATGTGAGTGTAGGCACCCAGGACAGTCTGTCTTTAGGGGTGAGTACGTCTCATCTTTTGCCTACAAGTTTTCCTTGGGGGTGGAAGCCCGGGGACCCAGAGAGAAGCATTAAGTCCATCCTCACGGACCCCGGATGGCATAATGAGACAAGCCCACAACTGGTCTGTACGGGCAGCCGCCCAAGGCAGACGGTGCCCTGCCTACCCCCATGGACCTGTGTGCACCTTCCTTCTCCCACACGGCCTTCTTGACTCTCAAGAATTCTGCACCTGACCCATGGAGTTTTGAAAGCGACGCCTGCGGAGACCTGGTTTGTTCTCTGCCCCCTGTGAGGAATTCCAGCTGGACACGGCAGGAATGAAGCGGCTAAACCAGCGCGACTTGGCTCTCCAGGCTAAGGACTGGGCAAAGGGGAACTGTTTATTCTGCCTTAAAAGGATGGCAACTGAGTAAAGACAATGACGTTAGGCGGATGTAGACCGTGGATACACCCCTAGACGACGTTAGGCGGATGTAGACCGTGGATACACTCCTAGTAGGCTAATGACGACGTTAGGCGGATGTAGACCGTGGATACACTCCTAGTAGGCTAATGTAGCATAGCGAGAGCGCAAGTAGATGTTTTTCTGTTATGTAAGCAATAATTTTTCTGTGTCTTATGGAGTATGGCTAGCAGTTATTTATTTCTGTGCTAGACGGTTCTTTGCATGTGGGTTCCCTATAGGTGCAGGCATCTCCTGGCCACTGGAGGCATATAGGCCACTTTGCCATTTGGACGAGTTGCTATTGGACTGAAATTCACACATCATTTCATTAAAAATTGTGCCTTAGAAAATGCAAAGCTGTTGCACGTGGTGGTGGGTGGCAGATTCGGAACACCGGAGGGAAATGACGTCACTTCCCAGGTCTCACGACTTCTCTCAGAGGTGTCCGCTGCTTTACAAGAAAAAATAAACAATAAATAAATAAAGATTTTAAAAGACAAATAAAAAAGGAAAAAATTAAAAAGAAAAAAGAAAAAGTTTTGAAAATGTACAGATCAAGTCCAATATTTTGATGAAGCACCTGCATGTTTTATTAACTATTTTAATAATGTGGATGTTTACACTTTGCATGATATTAACAGAGTACTTTACGAGAAACGATGCACAAAACATGTACGATATGGTCATTGGTAAGCGACTTTTATAGAATACTTTTTACATGTGCGAGGCCATCCATTATGTCAGGATCCCATGAGTGCTGCACACTCTTCTGGTTTCACAAAGCCATTTATACATACTTCCTAGCGGGACGCGTTGTACGTGTGTTGCAGCTCGACTGGAGTCAAGAGGAATAAAGCCCCCTCCCACGCGTGGCGCGTGCTTTGCCGTCATGAACACTAGTCACCAGCCTGGAATAATCTCCAACATTCTCTAAATTCTAATTGCCAACCGTTTCTATTTCTATTTGATTTCGATTTCATTTAGTACCGGTTACACGGCAGCTTCGGCAGACTAGCTCTCCTTGTCTGCCAGTGCAGCATAAGAGACTATGATCTATTCCTCTTCAAATAATCTTTGAGATCCCAGGGGGAAAAAATGTACTCTGTTGTGTGAAGCTATGGTGTCAATGTGTTTGTTTAAAAACCAGGCAAGGCAAGCGAGTGATTTATTATTCCTGGGGGACTGTGGCTGTTCTTCCCCCTCAGACCCCACATACTTCCCTCCCGAGGACAAAAACGGTGACTCTGTTTCTCACTAGCAAACTCTCATGACCTTTGTCCTCCTTTCTGTGTAGTGTCATTAACGTGATGCAGATTCTAGTTACCTGTAGGCGGTGTAAGATTCAGCGAGCTGAAACGATCCACCTTCGATGTGAGTCCATCCAGAAGATGTCCCTTTCTGGGTGGGCGACGTCCTGTATCAACTACACTAACTTCCATTTACAATATTTATTCTAAAATGCCTCTGAGAAATAGTTTAAAAAATTAAAAATGAAAAGTTGTCTAAAAATGCAACAGCTTTTATAGTGAATGTACATTTATAAATAAAATACTCAAATCCACTTGGTGTTGCTTTTATTGTTTCTGGAGGGGTGGGGTAATTCTTCTTGGGGCACAGAGTCTTGGCTCTTGGCTCAGGGCTGTGTAGTCAGATGACATCAGAGCTGTGCATCCAAGGTCGTCTGTTTATGAAAAACCAGAGCTACTAGCTGGTGGAAGGGGTTGCTGGGGGGTTGCCTCACAAGGGAAGATTTTTACTCCTTGAAATAGACACAATAACCAGGATAGATCATGCAGGTGCCTGTGGAAGCTTCCAGAAGAAAACAGGTAATGACCATTGGAACAGCACTAACCCACTGAAGTCAGTGTACACCACCCCTTCTCCCCCACTGCCTCCGTGTTCTCCACTCACTGGACACACACTTGGCCTCACTCAGGACCTGGAGACTGGACCAGAGAAGATGCTCTGAGACGGCGACACCCTCCTGGGACTGTCCCCTCTTCCTAAATCTCTCGTGTACTTTGCCTTGCACTCTGTCCCATGTTTGCAGGGAGTGGGAACAACAAGCAAATCCCTTGACACTTTCAAATGCTTTAGGGAGCAGATTTCTACCTGCTATGGCTGCTTGCATGTGGTTCTGCTTTTTGTATTGTTTGGCGGGCAGTTAGTTGTTGCTGCCATTCCCATGTCCTTAGTTACCAGAGTAACGATACAACTGTCAGGGCTGGAAAGGTGGCTCCGCAATTAAGAGCGGGCACTGCAGTGGCAGAGAACCCAAGTTCGCTTCCCAGCAGCCATATTAGACAGCTCAGAGCACTCCAACTCCAGTGCTCGGTTCTGGCTGATCCAGTGCCATCTTCTGGTGTCTGCAAGCACCCACACACACCCTTACACACGTAACTACACAGATGCATGCATTCACACACACACATGTGCACATATACCTTACACACACAAAATAAGTAAATGTTTAAAGAAAAGTTTTTCAACCTAAAATTATGGAACTAAAAATGATTACATATATGTATATCTAATTTTATACATTACATAGGATCTGTGTACAGACACCAAACTTTCTTCTCAAGAAATCAGATGGCAATCTAGAACTGTCTTCTTTTTCCTCTAACGGCTGCTACTAACTTGCTGTGATATGAATAATTTATCGACAATATCATACCAATTACCTACATTTCAGGGTGTTTGGGTCGTGCAGAGAAAGCTAACAGGCTCCTGCATTGCCGGGCCACAATGCTGAGACTTTTGGATAGCCTCCTGGCATGTCCTTCCAGGGTTTGCTGCTGCCTGAGGTCCTGATTAACTGCAGATAGTTTCATATTTGATTGTAACTGGCTTCAAGGGACTTGAGAAACAAACAAGATTTTTTTTTTCCTTTCCTAAATCTGTTTAGCTTTATTTTGACAGCTGTACTATTTCGAGCAGCGTTTTATTTCTAAGATAGCATTTCTGCTATGTTCCAAGATAGCTGTATGTCTCCCCATGTTTTATAGGTTAGAAACTGGGTCTAAGATGTGTCTCAGGTGAGTGTATTCGGGTGGGATGGGGAGAAGGTAGGAGGAGAGGAGGGAGGGGGAACTGGGATTGATACGTAAAATATAAAAGATCATTTAAAAATTAAACATGAAAAAAAGTGAAGAAAATGTGTTTCAGGAAACTCCAATATTTTACAGAATTGTGTAAATTCCTGTTGAGCTGTTCCAGATTCTCAGGATCTGGGGTGCCACTTGCGAGCCAGGAGGAGGGCCCCCGAGCATCGCTAGAACTGGTGGGATTTCATCTGCACCCAGGTGCAAGAACACAGGGAAGGGAGGGTGTGGTTCTTGTGTATGCACCCATGAATGCCTTTTTGAGTCAGTCTTTCCGTGTAGACCAGGCTGGCCTCAAACTTAAGATCCCTCTGCCTTGGCCCCCCGAGTGCTGGGGTTGAAGGTGTGCTCACCCGCGGCACACTTGTCCGACAGTGAATTTATACTAACACGTATTCCGATGGACTCGGCATTCCAGGTGTTCCTTTGTCTTGGGATTTCTATGGCTGTGATAAAACACTATCTACAACAACTTGGCAAGGAGGGGACTTGTTTCAGTTTACAGTTCCACATCACAGTCCAGCATTGAAGGAAATTGGGAGAAACTTTATCAAGTAAGAAAATCACTGAAGGAAGTCAAGGCAGGAACTGAAGCAGAGGCTGTGGAGGAGTGTTCCTGGCTTCTTTAACCTGCTTTTTTTTTTTAACCTGCTTTTTAATGTCATTCAGGACCACCTGTCCAGGGTTGCTACCACCTACAGTAGATTGGGTCCTTCCACATCAACCACTAATTCAGAAATGCCTACAGACTTTCATACAGGCCAATCTCCTGGAGGCATTTTCTCAGCTAAATATCCCTTCTCAGATTTGTCTAGATGTGTGTAAAGTTGGCAAAAGTCAATTAGCAAACCCCTTAAGGCTAGATATTCTTACTCCGGGTTTGGGGGGAACAGCTCTGCTTACGGCAGGCTTCATTCAGCTCCATGGGTGTTTACCACACAAAGGCTGGGCCATGATAGCGTCATCTCCAACCAGAATTCCAATACAGCATTTCCCAACACACACCATCTCTGAACTTCCCTCCCCCATCAATGAGTTTGAAATCACCAGCCCCAAGATGTCCAGCCCCACCTTTGCTCCCTAGCTGGCCCTCCGCTTTCTCAGTTCAACAGCAGCCAGGGCTAGCAGGACAAGGACTCCAAAAGTCCCAACCTTACTTCTTGTTCTCAGTGCTCTTGGATAGAAGATTGCTTTTCGTGGAGTAATGACACTGTGGGTAAAGCTGGTGTTTCTTAGCATCTCCTGGACAGATGATTGTTTCAACATGCTTTGTGGGTTTAGAACATGTTGGCAGAGAGACAGTTGTCAGAACAAGCCCTCAGAGGCTCCTATGGACACGCAGCTCTGTCTTTGGAGCCCATGGCTATAGTCCCCTCTTTAATTGGCTGAGGGGGAAGTATCACTGGAGGGCAGGGCTTGAAGCTCAGTCTGGGCACCTTGGCAAGACTCTGGCTGAAATGGGGAGAGAGACCCCATCATGTGGAACACCGCACTTGCTCTCTGCACAGATACGGAATCAGTTACCACCCATGCTCCCATCTGGGAGCAGGTGGCTATTCCTCCTGACTCTGAACAAAAGTAATCATAAGTGATCCTGCTTTCCAACACCAAGAATCCGGAAGCTTAGTCTTTTCTGTGGTACAGCACTCTAGGAACCAAATGGAGTGCTTGGTAACAGAAGGGATGCCTCTCCTGATATGGTCCATAAACGTTTGACAAAATGGGGATGGGGGGAGAGATGGTCTTACTGAAGAGTAAAGTAGCTAAGAAGATAACAGTAGACAAAATATGGATGGAGAGGCATTACCAAACTAACTATATTTAATGTGGCAAAGAATAAAGGTCAAAGACACCCAGATAACCAGCATTTTAGAGTACTATAATCTTCATGAATCAGTGCCACACAAGGAATAGTTGATTAATGTCATCTCTTCTACAATAATATCAACTCCGCACAGGTCAACCCCCAAATGCTTTTTAAAACTCAAAATAAGAATGAAAGGTTTAAATATGTTTAAACACAAACTTTGGAGAAACTTAAGTAAACTCTTAAAACTAATAATAAACTAGAGGAATATATTTCCAGGAAATATGACAGAAAATCGCTATCAGTAATACGGAGGCATAAGTTAAATTTTTGAAAGTCCCATAAATACAAATGGGCAATAGACATAAAAACAATCCTCGGCATTTTTAGTGACCAAAGCAAGCACAAATTCAAGTAACAGCTAAGGGGCTAGGGAGACGGCTCCGCATTGAAAGCACTGGCTGCTCTTGCAGAGACTTGAATTCTGTTCCCACCATACACACAGTGGTGTTTAGCCGTCCATGACTCCAGTTACAGAGGATCCAACACTCTCTTCTGGCTTCTGGGGGCACCAGCCATGCAAGGGGTGAACAGACATGCATACAGGTAAAACACACACATATAAATAAATATTTTTTAAACAGTTAAGACAAAATCTCCCCAAATAGGGAATCATTTACTCTATTAAGAACTTACATATTGCACAATGAAAGCAGAAAACCAAGGCGGCAAACAAGATATTTGTTGCACATAGAGTTAGCAAAGATTTAGAATAAAACATATCAAGAATTCTAATATAACAACTAGATATAAAGAAGCTTAAAATATCCATTAAAAGCGTAAACCATTAATCGAAAAAGACTGAAGGCTGGGTGTTTCATAGAAAATATGGATCATGGCCAGACAGTAGTGGTACATGCCTTTAATCCCAGCACTTGGGAGGCAGAGGCAGGTGAGTTTGAGGCCAGCCTGGTCTACAAAGCAAGTTCCAGGACAGCCAGGGCTAAACAGAGAAACCCTGTCTTGAAAAACAAAAACAAAATATGAATCACAGAACAGACACACTTATTTTGTTGCTAGAAAGGAAATGCAAATTATAACCAGTAGAAGGTTCATTTTATTCCTTTTTTATTGTTTAATGGTGCTGGGCATTGAACCCCTGGCTCTGAGCATGGCGGGCAATCACACCACTACTGAGCCACATCACCAACCACAGTGCCATTTTATCCCCGTCAGACTGTGGAGAACTCAGGCTTTGCTGGAGCCAGATGTGAATGAGGAGCAAAAGAACAGAAGCTCACTGCTGGCAAGAATGTGTATCGGCAGCCAGTCATGGCGGCGCACACCTTCAATGCCAGCACCCAGGAGGCAGAGGCAGGTGATTCTCCATGAGCTGAGGTCACAGAGTCCTAGGACAGCCAGGGCTACATATTGAGACCCTGTCCATTTGGCAGATAATCTGATGGCATTGATTGACACAAAGATTTCTCTTCTGGAACCATGCCTAAGCCTACACTCAAGAGAAGCTTAAGTAGCAGCCACACATGGTCCAGGACACATGTTCAATAATGTTCTCATAGCACACTACTTGTATATAATTATGAGGAAAACATTAGGAAAATCAAGTGAAGATCAGATCACACATATTCAGATGTATCAGGAAAAATAAGGGACTACATAAGACACCTATTAACATGTACATATATATATACACACATATACATATGCATATATTTATATATGGTACATAGGACCATCGATGGGACACCCAGAGACAACAGAACAAAGCATGTCGTCTCCATGGGCGTACAATGCAGGCTGAAGTGAGGGAAGAACTCAGGACTTGGGGCAGGAGAAGGGAGATGCTGCTGAGGACACTGTGAAGGACCGCCGACTTCGTTGCCTTCTTATTTTTTCACAGTTACTTTATTATTAGTTCCGTCAGAGACCAGCTAACACAGAGTGATGTTGAGGCCAACATGGGATGGCTACATAAAACCCTGTCTCAAAATAAATTAGATAATATATAGCATACCATATAGTGTTCTTAAGAGGATAATGCGTTTAAAATAGGGTACATTCTAGCTTATAGGAAAAATGTTGGCCACTTATATTAGAATTGCTGTCTATTGCTGTATGTGGATGAGTATGTTAAGATGATATAATAATAGAATTACTTGCCCATTATTTACATAGTTTTACTTTTTAATTTTATGTGTATGGGTATGTATGTCTGATATAGATGTATGTGTATGTGTATATCTGATACAGCGTGGTGGTGGGTGATGGAAATCAAATCCCAGGTCCTCTGAAAGAACACTTTCGTACCACTCATAACCACTGAGCCATCCCTCCAACTCCTCTACTGACTTTTTTTCCAGTATGTAAAAACAAAAACAAAACAAAACAAAGCAACAAAAGAAAAAAAAACTCAATTTCTCTCCGTGTTGCTGGACAGGATCTCCAGACTAGATCCTCTCGGGGAGAGTGACCCCCAAATAAATCCTACTGTGCAGCATTGGGAATACCAAGAGTTCAGCAACATGCTCAGAACACTGCCACACAAATAGGTGAGGGCATTGATGCCCTGGCAATGCTGAAGCACGCATGGACAGTCCGTATATCGCGGTTCTGGTGAACCTGTCCTTATTGGATTTCATGATCTAAATTTATGAATACAACTGACCAGGTCTCCTCCTCAAGGGGGCACCAGATCTCATTACAGATGGTTGTGAGCCACCATGTGGTTCCGGGGAATTGAACCTTTGGAAGAGCAGGCAGTGCTCTTAACCACTGAGCCACTTAAAAAGGAAGAAAACAGAGACAAATCAACCACAATACTTCCAGCAGTGGTTGCTGTTGGTGGACTTGTGGCTGGCTTACTACTAGCTATATGCTTTGGTGTTTGCTGCTTGGTAAGGTTGTGACTGACTTACTTCTAGCTGTGCACTTTGTGTTTTGCCCATTCTGGCTACTGCTCTCACTGTATGCAAACATAGAGCTATCTGTCTTCTTTATCCGTGCAGATAGGAGAGTCTGCCGGAGCTGGTTAGATGATCAAATTCTACAGGGAAATGTCATGGAGGCTTGAATGGGACAGTATTTATCTGAGCCCCGGGTCCTGGCAGAGCCTTGCTATCCTTGGGCCGTGTGGCTGCTCTCAGAGGTCTGTGAGCTCTCCAGCTGCCGCCCTTAGTGTACACAGAGTTCTGTCCCACAGGGCAGAACAGAACTGCATCTTAGCAGAACTCGGAACTGGCACGAGATCCTCATCTCATTTGCATCTTACATGGGCAGCTTCCTCCCAGGCCTAAGAGTGGGTCACAAGAAATGCTTCATCGCAATGTTGATATCAGGAACCTGGAGCCTCAGCATCTCTTCTGTCAGAGCTCATGTGGCCTCCGTGTATTTAGATGGCAGGATGCACCATTGGGTGGGTAAAGGGATCCAGTTAAAGGTGTGTGGTATGTGTCCTCCGCCCTCAGAAAGACAACAGGAACGATGAATCAGTGACATCCTTAGATCAGATCTGCTATCCTGGTAAGAATCACCTTCAGGCCTTTCCCCCTTTCTGTTACTCTTTAACGGGGGTTTCAAGCTTTTCTTAATGGATTTCATTGTGGGATAGCATCCTACAGGCCTCTAAGAACACAGGCTGACAAAGGGCAAGTAGATAATTGACTTAACAGAAAGCATGGGGATTTGGCAGGGAGGCGAGGAGCGTTTCCCAGTGTGTGCTGGTGTGCTCTGTGAAATGCTGTTCAGGAGGATCTCACGGCCAAGTCATTAAAGTCATTATAGCATGTAGTAGTGTGCCCAAACATAGCATGTTCTTTTTCTTGGGACTATAGGAGGCATAGTAAAAGATGAAGTGGTCTGTATAAATTTGTCCAATCCATGTTTTCCTAAAGCTATCTCATCAAGAAACTCTATTTCAGAGTCTTCTCAATTTGGGCTTCACTTTGGAAATGGTTAGACATTAAACACATTTGGAAAAAAAAAAATCACTCTGATTCTTTGGTAATGAGCACTCAATGTTTTTAAATTCTTAGGCCATTTTAAATTCTGAATTTCCAGCCATAAGATTGTCAACAATAAAACGAGCTTGGAAACTTCTCTCTGGAACTAGGAAAGCAGGACTGGGAGGCTCCATAGGGGATATGGGGAATAGGCAGCTGTGGGCCGAAGAAGTATGGATTGTAGAAACGTCCAATGGTGGTGCTTTGGTGCTTATCATAGCCAACAGGATGACGTTGTTCTTATCTAACAACAACTAATTATGCCATAGTTTATTTAGGGAAAAATAAAAGTAAAGTAAGAAACTACCTTTTGCTTTTTTGAACCAGTCATTAAAGCATGTGGTAGTGTGAACAGAAACATGACAGTTCCTGACTTTTGTGCCCCTGCTCTTCACCCTTTGACATCCAGTTCAGGTTTGTTGACTCTGCTTTGGGTCACTTTGTGGTTCTCAGTTCTGAGTCACGGGAGCATATGAGGCACACGGAGGCTCTCCTGAGCATCTCGAAATCGCATTTACTCCGACGTGTGTTGGAACAAGCTCCAGTAAAAGCCACAAGATTCCTAAAAGCTTTGAAGTTACTATTGTGCCATTTATTGGCTATGACTGAAAAAAAAAAAGCTACAAAACTAGGCACACTTGAATCCACCGCCTCAGGGAGTGCATGGGGCACCCGGTGGTCTTCTCATCACCCATCCCACAGTGCTCATGTTGTTGAGTGGGATTAGCAGCCCCACTTGGCTCTAGGGCCCGGCTCTGATTGCAACAATCCATCAAAATAGCCTCACCCCTTTGCCATTCTTGTCGGTTTGAGTGGCCGTGATTTAAATCAGTGGACTCCCAAACCTTCTGTTAGTGTTGAGGAAAATGTCCCCTTTCCCTACATGAGGAAGAAGCTTGTGTATCTGCTTGTACTCGACCTGGAGATGTGATTTCGTGAGACCTTCCCATACCCAACTCTAAGTCCACATGCTGTGATTCCTAAAACCTAGAAATTCCTTTATCGCCTATTTCAATGTTGGCCGCTTTTCCTGTTCCCTACCAAGAAAAGCTTCCTAAGCAAAGCAGAAGTTAATGTGTGGCTCAGACACAAAACCACATTAGAATGACCAGAGCACCTTGTGATTCTGCCTTTAGCTGTGCCTAGGTCTGAGGTTTTGAATGGATATATGATTAAGTTCAAATCTTAATAGGTCCTGCAGTTTTCTCCTAGTGGCCATCCTACCTTTGATGCCCTTGGTTTGTAGTTTATTCTCCTCTATCCTCTTCACAGCGGGGAGAAATAAAAACAAGGGAGGAGTTGAGTAACTCTTCTCAAGTTGACACAATTACCTTCACCTATAGAAACTCTGGGCAGTTGTTTTGGTTCACAGATAAGGCAGCTCCTCTGATTAAAAGGGGGCCCAGGTGATAGTGCCCCCCCACTTCCTTGGGTCAGCCATATAATGGGGAAAGGGTTTTGTCCCAGGGAAGTTTTTTTTTTTTAAATGAAACGCAAAGCGAACAAATAAAAATGGGGTCAGTTGAGTTCAAATTCAAATCTGTGGTTCCTGACTTTATTAATTTTCTCGTTGTCATCAAATGCCTGGCAGGAAACAGCTCAAAGGAGAAGGGGCTTGCGGTATAGGAGGGGACTCAGAATGCCCGTGTTCTCCTTCAGTGTGGACCTGGTATCTCTTTGTGGAAGAGCAGCTGAGGAGCTGAGGAGACCCCAGGGCTCACCTTGGGCAGCGAGAAACCCAAGGGAAAAGTCCATACTTTGGGCAGCTAGAAACCCAAGGGAGGAGTCAAGACTAGGTATGTGAAGGTGGTAGGGACAGATGGCAGTGGTGCAGTTAAGATGAAAGCATCTACCATTTGGTAAACCAGTGAAAGCTTGTTGCGAACGCCAGGCTAGGTCAGGGAGGCAGGTCAGAGTCTGATCCCATGGGCAGCCAATCACAAAACAGACACAGCTGCAAAGATGGAAACGGAGGATGGAGATGCAGTGCAATGGCGCAGTCCAGTCGCAGGAGGATGGAGATGCAGTGGAACAGTCCAGTCAACGACAGGAGGTGTCTACTAAGGCGTGAACCTGCTCCCTTCTGCCAGAGTTATTACGGACCAAGAACACAGTGTCATTTAGAAAGTGCAGTCTGGTTCCAACACGTCCTGCTCACTACAGCACAGTGTTCTCTAGTCCTTGGTCTCCCCCTCCCCATTCCTTTAATGGACGTAAAGTAGCTTCTGTGCTTGCAGAAACATATTGTGCCTTAAAAAAAAGAAATGGCTAATGTTTTGTTTAGACTGACATCAAATGAAGATGGTCCAGGGAAGTTCTGGTTCTGGACAATATCTCCTTTCTCCATTAGTGGCATGCTCATTCACTTCTTATCTTTATATTCCAGTGAGTTATTTGTTTTAACAACAACAACAAAACCCAACAACATAAAATTCTTTACATATCTTGTTCAATTGGAGAATTTTAATGTTTTTCATTTATCATCATAAAAACCAAAGACAGGCAATTTTATAACTTTTGTACATAGCTGTTACATACAAGGCGATCTGTCTTTAAGCAGGGTGAAATTACTCTACCGGCAGGGAAAACGGTGAATCCTAGATAGTTTTCCCTTCAAGTCAAGTGTCCTGTTGTTTAAATAAATTTCTCATTTAAGATTTTTTTTAAAAAAAATAGATACAGTCTGCCCTGGCAGTAGAGGCATGGTAACAGGAGCAGAAAGGAACCGGTCACATTGTGTCCACACCACAAAGAAAGCAGACCGCAAGTGGGACCATGGTGTGTACTGACTCACCTCCAACCAGGCTTCCCTCTAAAGCAATGGCTCTCAACCTGGGGGTCATGATCTCTTAGGGGTGGAGTGACCCTTTTCCAGGCATTGCCTGAGACCATCAGAAAATACAGATATTTACCTTACCATTCATGACAGTAGCAAAATTACAGTTATGAAGTAACAACGAAGGTGATGTTATGGCTGGGGTCACCACAGCATGAGGAAGTGTATTAAAGGGTCCCAGCATTAGGAAGGTGGACAGCCACTATCCTAATGTTTCCACACTTCCAAAGACATCATCCCTAGCTGAGGACCAACTTTTCAAACACAAGAGCCTTTGGGGACATTTCACATTCTAACCACAAGGTCCTCACAAATGGGACCCGGGACTCCTTTGATCTTCCAAAACCCATATCAGTTCTTCAGTTGACCTTCTTAAGATGGGGAGGGCAGACTTCTATGGGAAAAAGATTCTAATGTCTAGTAGTAGTAACGTCTAGAAGCTTCTCTAACTCGGCTTCCACTGTGCCCTTTGGAAAGCCTGCCGCCCATCTTCCCTCATCAAGCCACAGGGCAAGCCTCTGATGGACAACAGTTGAACGAAAGCCCCGGAACAATGAATTGTTGGGCATAAGAGGCCACATGGGTACTTAACACTGGGGAGTCCTGCTATTTATTTCCAAGCCAAGGTAATTCCCATCAGCACCCTGTGCTGGAGTGGGGAGGCTAAAGGGCATGATTAGCAAGAAAGGAAGAGAGCTATTTCTACTTGGTGACTAACTCCATTTGATTGTCTTAAGTGCATCTGACTTTTTGAGTGTGCTTTTATTTCAGATGATTATGAATGTTCCGAGTGGGCTCCTCGCAGCCACCTGGCTTAAGGACTACGAGGCACTTTGGAAATCTAATTTCAAGAGAGAAGATTGGTTTGAGAATCCGTGAACAAGGAGAGCCCCTCCCTGGGAGGAGTCCCTGTGTCAACGTTTCCCTCATTAGCTTATGGCAAGTAGAAAAGAACAAATTAAGACATTTAACTGCCTAAAATTTGAGATCCGATTGCTTTTAACACCGCAAATCTTGTTACCAGAGCTGTGAGCTTACCTTCCCCTTGTGTGAGGTCTGCTACGTGGCAGCAAGTAACATTTCTTAAGGCCAGAGTCTGAACGTGGGGTAAGTGGAGAAATCAGTGGTCCGTGCTCTCTACTGGATACGAGAAGGTCATAGAAGACCCAAAGATTTTTTTTGATAGTAGATTTTTAAAATCTGTATGAGAGGGGGGCTGGAGAAATGGCTCAGCGATTAAGAGCACTGACAGCTCTTCCAGAGGACCTGGGTTCAATTCCCAGCATCTACATGGCAGCTCACAATTGTCAGTAACTCCAATTCCAGGGGGTCTGGCACCTTTGCCACTGCACATAAAATAAAAATAAATCTTAATAAAATAAAATCTCTGTGAGAAGAAGACGTTAAAATCACCTTCTCGCCTGGCTGCCATTGCTAAGGCCAACGTGCTTAAATTAGCAGCAATTATCTGACTGTTCCAGTTGTACGCTTTACTGTACGAGACCGTTCAGACGCTGGAATTAGCCTTCCGAATTGGCTCTCATAATGAAAAAGCCATTAAGAGCTGAGTGGTGTTCCAAGAACTCTTCAAAAATAAAATAAAAAATCAAAGGGTGGGGGAAGTGGCTACTTTCCCTTTAGCCAGTCACTCATATTTTAATCAAATTTTGATGAGACGATGATGGTTGTACTGTCTTTCCATCCTACAAGCTAAATTAACAAGACCGTCTTGTTTCCTCCTCTGAAGGCCCACGGAGACGAGTTTCTGCTAATTCGACATAAAGCAAGACATGAACATCTCCAACGTCTTGCTTGGTGCCTGGCGTCACCATTTTCCCCAAGCGGGTGCTAGGCTGGGTGCATATGATTTGTGGGAGAGCTCCGCAATAATGTTCAATCAGTTAGCAAAAACCAATCTCAGTATTCCTAACACATCCACTAAGGCATTTTCAACTTTCTAGCAATGCTTTTTAAATACTTATTTGCGTACCTTTATGGCGAGAACACGTCTCTAACGCTGAGTGCAGGTAGTTTGTATTCGTCTGCAAAGCAATAGTGATGAACGAGCAGTCAGGGGAAACGGATGATCTCAGCGGAGCCTAGCACACAATTGCTCATCCGCTTCCCAAGCTTCATGTATCTCAAAGACTCGGAAGGAAAACCATAGCCTAAACTTTCTGGCATTTTGAATAGTTTTAAATTCATCGGCTTGGATTGTGACCCACTTGCTAGTAGTATGAAGGGCCGGGAGAGAGGAAAGGGATTCCAGCTTTTCTTTTCGGAGTTTGAATAGCCGGACGTTAACGGCCATTTTTGCTTTTTAAATTTCCAAGTGTAGTAAACCAGCACAATCACTAAAAATGCGGTGCTTCTTTAGTCTGGCGCACAGAGAAGCAGCATGCCACCTAGCAGCCATCTATCTGCCTTCTGCTGGCAGGAGAGCTCAGACGAACGGCCCTCAGGGCACTGCCCTCATGGAAGCCCCGTGACTGCCACGACACCCGTCAGTTTCATGGGAAGACGCCGGGCCTGAGTTTGGGTTTTCTCTAAGATGAACTGAACTCCAGACACCCTGAGAGCCAGACCTGAACTTCGGCTGTGTGTACGGCCATGCCACCTTGAATGTGCTGGGTCTCATCTACACTTCAAACTTGCCCTTGAAATACTCCCTGTTCTGGGGTATTAATGGTTATGAGACTAGTTACATCAGGTCTTCTCCAAATCTGTATGGCAAAAGTCCTAATCCCCAGAGTCTAAGACGGTGGCCTTCTTTGGAAATGGGGTTGTTCTGGGTCTAAACAAGAGGACGAGGGGTGGGGGAGGCACGTGGTTCATGGGCGTCATCTTTGAAGAGCAGATGCAACACGTACTGACATACTGACTGAGGAAAGGATGATAAGAGGAGGAGCAGGTTTTGAGGAAGGAGAGCTCTTAAGCTAGATTTTGGATAGGTTGAACTCGGGATCCACAGGAGACATCCAGCAGGCACGTGGGCAGACATGTAAGGATTGTGCGCGTTTGAGGAAAGTCTGGGCTACAGACCTAGATTTGTGAGTCCTCATCAGGTAGAACCAGAACAGGGCTACTGGGTTGAGTGAGAAGAGAAGAAAGCCCAAGGCAGGCAACTGAGGACCTTCAGTAAAAACAGGGAAAGGACCAGGGCATTTTCAAGGAGACTGGGAGTGTGGAGGTAAATCAGTATTAGGAGAGTCAACTCTGGATCACATAATCTGAGGCAGATTGACAGTCAAACCTCCAAAGAATAAACTGGCTGACAACGCAGTGGGAACTGAAGCCCCATCCTAGTGACTTAGCACTAAAAACCCTGGCTCCCTTCAATTTGCTGCAGCACTCGGCAGCCCACTTGCCTTCTAGTGATGATCCAAGAGGCCAGACTTGTTCCAAGGTCTCTGCCACATAGGGTAGAGGCCAGCAACCATGAAGGCAGTGTAGCAGAAGGCAATGTCAGGGTTTACATGCTCTGCTTCAGCACAGAGGCCACACTTACCACTTGTCCTCCAAAGTTCTAGGCAGAAATGGGTTTTAAATTGAGTACAGGATTATCAAATATCAAAATCCTTTTTATACATCCAAAAAGAAGATGATAGAAATAGATAGATAAATAGATAGATAGATTGATGATATAGATAGATGATAGATAGATAGATGATAGAGAGATAGATTAGATAGATAGATGATAGATAGATAGATAGATAGATAGATAAAAAGAACAGAAGATCAAATAAGGTAAGAGGCAAAAAAGCGCCTCCTGGCTGCATTAACAAACTTCTCTGAATCTTAAGCAGATCCTACTGGTGGGTCCTTAAAAAGCACAGTTGAGTATTGTCCCTAAATGTCATTCTGAAATACTGCCTAATCGCTCCTCTAGCACTAAGGGCCTTGGCTTTTGATGAACAGATCTTTTAGTCCCTATTGCACTCACCGAAAGCATGAGCCATCCATAATGTGGCTTCCATCACACACCAGGCGACTTGGATGAGCCTGCGGTCAGGCTGGCTGACTTGGCCTTTTCAGACAGTCTACAGTATGAATCAACGGAGGCAGCGGCTGTGTGGAGGCTCCAGTCTAAGCCAGGATCTTTAATTGCATTTTCTCCTCCCATGACAAGTAATTAGAAATGACTGTTTCCTACCAGTCTAAATTACAAGATGATCATTTCCCTGTTACAGCCTCTAGATGCTTGGCACTGTGAGACTGTGGCATTATTTTTTAAGTATACTGACTATGGGGAGTGGGGGGAGAAACGTAGCCAATAAGGAGCAATTTCCCAGCTTCTGGGACAATTTTGGTCATAAAGAATGGGCAGGGTGGGGGTAGGGTTCACGGACACCCCACGCATAGGTATTTCAACAGGTTATCTTGGAAGTATGGGGAAGTCACTGTCAAAACCTACTTTTTAAACTAGCTCCCTCCCTCTAGTTTAAATAATTGTTATTATAAAATTATTATGTAAGATAATAATTTTAATATTCATTTTAAAAATATAAAACAAATATAGGCAAAATTAAAAACAATGAACAAGACTGCTGGTCACCTAACAGGATGAAAAGGTCAATCACTATCAATTAGAGATTTCAACCACGCCCTTCACCTGGGAGGAAGAATTCTCATTGTCAGTAAATGCAAAGGGAAGAAGCCTGGGGGAGGCTTTATGTGTAAACACCGTGTGATCATGCAGATATCATTTCCTCAATGGCAGAAGAAAAACAGTCTTGTAAAAAAAATTTACAGCCCTATACAAGCATGTGCTGTCCCCTCCACCTCTGTGCGTGTGTGTGTGTGTGTGTGTGTGTGTGTGTGTGTGTGCTGTCTGTCTGTCTGTCCTAAAATAAGTAATTAACACATACTTCAGGGCCTCTTCTCAGTACATTTCTTCATCATCACATTCAGGATGATGTGCTCACAAACAGCCATTGCTAGGGGTTGGGATGGTTTGTTCAGGGGTTATGTATTGAAGACTCCACCTCCAATGTTCTGGTGCTGACAGGTGGCAAAACCTTCAAGAACTGAAGCCCTATAGGTGTTGGGTAGGCCAAGCTCATCATCCTGAAAAGAGATGAATGCTACCTCTCAGGGGTCCTGCTCTTATAAGACTAGACGAGTTCTGGAGCCGAGAGACAGCTCAGCCCTTGATGCTAGAACCCACATGGCAGCTCACACAGCCTGTAACTCCAGCTCCAGAGATCCAGCTCCTCTTCTGACCTCCACAGGCACCTGCAGACAGGTGGTGCACATAAACTCATGTAGGTACACACACATGCATGAGTAAATGCGTAAATCTTTTCTAATGAGTCCTTACAAAAGAGGCTTCCTCCTTCCCTCAACCATCCTCCACATCCATCATACCACCATCACATGCTCCCACTACTATGGTACCATCCTCCATGTTCATAATGCCACCAAGACACGCTCCCACCCCTGTGGTACCATCCCCCACATTCTCCATGCCACTATCATACGCTCCCACCACTGTGATGCTACCCCCTGGAGGCTCTCTCCAGGGCTAAGGAGATGCTACTACCATGTTCTTAAACTCTAGGAACTGTGAGCCTAATAAACATCTTCTCTTTTTTTTAAAGTTTTTTTAAAAATTTATTTATTTATTAAAGATTTCTGTCTCTTCCCCGCCACCGCCTCCCATTTCCCTCCCTCTCCCCCAACCAAGTCCCCCTCCCTTGTTAGCCCAAAGAGCGATCAGGGTTCCCTGACCTGTGGGAAGTCCAAGGACCGCCCACCTCCATCCAGGTCTAGTAAGGTGAGCATCCAAACTGCCTAGGCTCCCACAAAGCCAGTACATGCAGTCACACACTGAGACAATGGGGATGTTCTATCGGGAACTCACCAAGGCCAGATGGCCTGGGTCTGAAAAAGCCTGGGATAAAACCGGACTTGCTGAACATAGTGGACAATGAGGACTACTGAGATCTCAAAAACATCTTCTCTTTATAAAGTTACTCAGTCTCGGATCTTTTGGTATAGCAACATAAAATGGACCCAGACAGCCATGTAGTAGCCACAAGCCACTACTACAAGAATATATTAAGCTGTAATTACCAAAACAATAAAAAGTGAAATTATTTTTAAAAGAACGCAATAAAGGAAAAGGTATTTCTGATGGAAAATTCTGATTTCAACCAGCCTCTGGGAAGCAATCTTGGTGGTGCAACAGAGACCTGTCTACAAATGGAATGACTGAGGAAGAAATACATTGAAGTGGGAAGCATGGCCTTCTTCCTGATGAACAAAACCATCCCCATGTGCTAAGGAAGGTGACAAGCAATGGGTGAGCTCGCATTCCGTGACTGTCAATCCCAGGAGAGTAAACCCAGTCATGACTGTGGAGATTTTCTTTAAAATTGTGTTTGCTTGTCTTCCAGTGTGGTCTAAATAGGCTCCATGAATGAGGTAATATTTACAGGAAAAAGGTAAAATGTATGTGAGTTTGCAAAATGCAAAAAAAAATGTATTCAGGAGGGTGAGCCACAGCCCATAGAAAAATGTTCATTGATTTCCTATTTTCATGGTTATATTATCTAAAAACAAGAAACCACCTTGACAGGACCGGGAATGTAGCTCAGTTGATGGTGTTTGTGTAGCATGAATGAAGCCCTGGTCTCTGTCTAGCACAAAACAGCCATAGGGGCACATGTTCAAAATCCCAGCACTTGGGAGGTAGAGAGAGGAAGAACAGAAGTTTCAAGGTTATCCTCGGCTATACAGGGATTTGGAGGCCAGCCTGGGCTACAAGGGACCCTGCTTCAAATGAACCATGATGAGAGGAGGATTTTTAGTTTGTTCTTTCTGCTCTGGCCAAGTTCATGGCTGTGGAGTTGAGCACACCTTCTCTGTATCCACCCTCACTTTAGGTCATAGATGGAATGTTTTATTTAAATCATATCCATACATCAAGGGTACTGATAGCAAATAGACCAAAAAATAGCCGCATAGATTTTTAAAAGTCCATGATAGTTGATAGGTAGGAAGGTAGGTAGACAGGCAGGCTGGAAGGCAGGCAGAGTTCCTCTATCTTCTGGTCTGCACATACATTCTTACTAAATAGAAGAATAGTTACAGGAAATACTTCAAAGGCTGGCTGCTGTGTGATGTTGTTTTGTTTTGGCCTGCTTTGCTCTTGAGATAGGGTCTCCCCAAGTAGCTTAGGCTGCTCTGGAGTTCACTGTGTAGACTCGCCTCTCGAGTACTGGATTACCAGCATGCTTCACCATTCCCAGTATGCTTGCTATTTTTGATGAGGGATGGAAAGAAGAGGAACAGATGAGTGAGCTAGCAAGGGCTCAGTGGGCAAGAGGGCTTGCCGTACAAGAATGGAAACCCAAGTTCAGTACCAGCCTCCATGTGAAAACCTGGGCACTGCCATGCTATGTACAGGCTATGGCCTGTAACTTCAGAACTTTATGGGCGAAAAAAGGGGGATCTTGAGGGCTTGCTGCTCTCCAGCACAATCAAAAACTAGGGAGCTCTGGGCTCCGTGAGAGACTCAGAGAGAAACATGACTTCTTCTGACATCCTCCTCTGGCTTCCACACACATGCGCACATGAACACCACATACGCACATACACACATGTGTACCGCATGTACACATTATACACCACACACATACACACATGTATATCACACACATACATGTGTACCATGAATATACACACATGTATACCGCACACTCATATTCACACATACACTGAAAATAAATAAATGTTGTAAGAGATAGGACTTTTATTTTTATTTCATCCATTTAACAATTGCTTTTTTGTTTTGCTTTTGTGAATGACTACTACTTTGGTAATTCTTAACTTTTTTAAATGAAGAACTAAATTCATAAAGACATTCACTAATGGTAGTGGCAATCTTTTCTAAAAGATAAGCTGTGTCTTTAAGGCACTGTGTCTTTAGCTCCTAAAATGTAACTTGAAAGTTGGTCTTGGTAACTTCCAGCAACCTAGAGAGATCACTAACCAGCTAAGTGTAGATGGACTGCCACATACTGGGAGACAATCTTGTGGTTCAGCGGAAAAGACGACATTGGATATGAGGTCAAGTTCACCTTTATTGGTTTTGCTAGACACAAATTTCTCTGTAGAGACTTTGAAGAGATGTCCTGAGCCAATGGGCATCTAGGCCGCCATAGCTATCACGTCGTATGCGGTTCTGAAGACTGGTTTTAATTCACCTTGTTACAAGGACCACTCCTATGTACATTAAATAAGATAATGGTGGTGATGGTGGTGGTGGTGGTGTGGTTGTGGTGGTGCTGTGGTTGTGGTAATGGTGTGGTAGTGGTGGTGCTGTGGTTGTGGTAATGGTGTGGTAGTGGTGGTATGGTTGTGGTGGTGGTGCGGTTGTGGTAGTGGTGGTGTGGTTGTGGTGGTGTGGTTGTGGTGGTGCTGTGGTTGTGGTGGTGTGGTTGTGGTGGTGTGGTTGTGGTGGTGCTGTGGTAGTGGTGGTGTGGTTGTGGTGGTGCTGTGGTTGTGGTAATGGTGTGGTTGTGGTGGTGTGGTTGTGGTGGTGCTGTGGTTGTGGTAATGGTGTGGTAGTGGTGGTGTGGTTGTGGTGGTAGTGTGGTTGTGGTAATGGTGTGGTTGTGGTGGTGCTGTGGTTGTGGTAATGGTGTGGTTGTGGTGGTGGTGTGGTTGTGGTGGTAGTGTGGTTGTGGTGGTGCTGTGGTTGTGGTAATGGTGTGGTAATGGTGGTGTGATTGTGGTGGTGCTGTGGTTGTGGTAATGGTGTGGTTGTGGTGGTGCTGTGGTTGTGGTGGTGCTGTGGTTGTGGTAATGGTGTGGTAGTGGTGGTGTGGTTGTGGTGGTGCTGTGGTTGTGGTAATGGTGTGGTAGTGGTGTGGTAATGGTGGTGGTGTGGTTGTGGTGGTGCTGTGGTTGTGGTAATGGTGTGGTTGTGGTGGTGTGGTTGTGGTGGTGCTGTGGTTGTGGTAATGGTGTGGTTGTGGTGGTGCTGTGGTTGTGGTGGTGCTGTGGTTGTGGTAATGGTGTGGTAGTGGTGGTGTGGTTGTGGTGGTGCTGTGGTTGTGGTAATGGTGTGGTTGTGGTGGTAGTGTGGTTGTGGTGGTGCTGTGGTTGTGGTGGTGCTGTGGTTATGGTGATGGTGGTGATGGTGGTGGTGTGGTAGTGGTGGTGTGGTAATAGTGTGGTTGTGGTGGTGCTGTGGTTGTGGTAATGGTGTGGTTGTGGTGGTGCTGTGGTTGTGGTAATGGTGTGGTAGTGGTGGTGTGGTTATGGTGGTAGTGTGGTTGTGGTGGTGGTGTGGTTGTGGTGGTGTGGCTGTGGTAGTGGTGTGGTAATGGTGGTGGTGTGGTAGTTTGGTTTGGTTTTGTGTAGGAGAACAGAACTTCTCAGGAAAGAAAAAGAAATCCCAGAGGTATCTGCCAATAGTCTAGGACAGACAAGAGGAACGTGCCAAAGGAGTCCTAAGCATAAAGACAAGGGGTAAGCCAGCAGGGTAGAGGAAACAGAATAATAGCTACGGGAAGATAAGAGGACTGTGGGGAGCAGAGCAGAGTCTTCAGGAGGGAGAAGTGGGTGAGTAACACTGCTTCATCAGAAGGTGGAGCGGGTGTCTCCTTGCTGTGTCGTTGTGCCCCCCACCCCAACTATTAAATGAGTAGGAGGTTTTTATTTTACTCAGCAATAATCTATTTGCATTATTGGATCCTCTAAGTAACTTGTAAAGTCGCTGCAGAGGGTTCTTTAATAGCTTCCATTTCAGATAAGACTTTTCAAAACGTAAGATGACCGCGAAGCTGACATCTCCTCCAGGTAGTGAGAAAGGAAGCGGGACTTCTAATCTCATAATGGGGCAGGGGGCACAAATTAAAGTCACTTTGTACAAGGATGTTTTGTATCTAGGATCTTCAAGCCAGGCATAGTGACACACACCTTTAATCCCAGCACTTGGGAGGCAGAGGCAGAGGCAGAGGCAGGCGGATCTCTGTGCGTTCGAGGCCAGCCTGGTCTACAGAACAAGTTCCAGGACAGCCAAAAGTGTTTCACAGAGAAGCCCTGTCTCAAAAAAAAAATCAAAAACAAAAACAAAAAAAAACCAAACACACAAAGGATCTTCAAGTCCTGTTGGGGCCGGTTACTCATTGGGTCTTAATAGCCAAGCAAAGACGGGTCCCAGTGTGACTTAGAAGCCTGTGGACCAGAAGCTGTGGACTCTTCCTCACTGATTGATACTTAACAATATTGATGCCAGTGTAGTGGATTGACTGGCTTGTTTTAAACCACCCTGCTGAGTGCACTACTTGGCTTGGAAACAATAAAATAATAACAATCATCATTTTTCCTCTCCCCCTTTCAGGCTTTGACCAGGAGAAAATAACTACAAGAAACTACCAATTTACAAAATGTGCAGATGGCCTACTTTATTCATAACCATAGGAGTTTTAATTTATTAAGCAACAATTTAATATGAGCAGTGCCTAGTAATTCTAGTTTGCTGTGTGTTTTGTGGGAGAATAATGTATTACTTAATGGAGAGGATAAATTTATTATTGGGAAATTTTAATAATGAACAAAATTATGTTTGGGTATTTTCTTGGGAAGTAATTAGTTGCACGACTGTCCTTCCCTGAAGTGTGGCAGTAGAGGTGGCAATGGCTATTTAGTGGTGAATTCCCTCTGAAACAACCTACCCATGCCTTGCTGCAGTGGGGCAGGAGGACTGAGGGATGGAAGAACCCCTGGGCCTGGGAGGGAGCTCACTAAAATAAGCCCCTGGCTTCCAGTGGCTCTACTGGCTACTTCTACCCATACAAGACAGACCCAGAGACCGAATGGAAGTCACTGGTTGGGGCTTTTGCCCCCTTGCTCCAGATGACTTGAGAGGCTATACAGCATCCTGGGGCCCCAGACAATCTTCCTTTGACTTGCTGAACTGTCTGTGACTTGTTCGTTCCTTGAAAAGACTCCTTTATATGGAGACGGGAGCTCTAGAGGGTCACTGATAGAATGTAAACATTAAACCAGAATCTGTGAATAGTTGGGCATTAATTAGTGGTTATGCTTGGGAAGCAGCGTGTGTTATTGAAGCGCCGCAGGCAGGAGCCCAGTTCACAACTGCTTAAGCAAATAAGGAGCTCGCTGGCGCATGAAGCTGAGATGAAGCCTGGAGAGATCACAGGCGTATAAAGGGAAAGGGTAAGAACAGGTTGAGAATAGTGGTCTGGAATCAGCAGCAGCCCTGCCAACGTTCTCTCAACCCAACACTAGATGTTGGTATAAAACCCTCTGTTAAGACAAGCTTTCTCTACACTGCCAGGGAGGAGTGTGAGAGGCCAGTTGGTCCTCTCATCAGCTTAGCAACCTCAGTGAAATGAGATTCTGGTGTAGGAGGTCCTTCTGCATTTGCGTTGCTTTCATTGGTTGAATAAAGAAACTGCCTTGGCCTTTTTGATAGGGCAGCCCTTAGGTGGGCGGAGTAGGCAGAACAGAATGCTGGGAAGAAGGGGAGTGTGGCAGACGCCATGATTCTCCTGCCTGAGACAGATGCTGGTTAGAATCTTTCCTGGTAAGCCATGACCTCGTGGTGATATACAGATTATTAGGAATGGGTTAAACTAATATGGGAGAGTTAGCCAAGAAGAGGCTAGAAATAATAGGCCAGGCAGCAATTTAATTAATACAATTTCTGTGTGATTGTTTCGGGTGTAAGCTAGCTGGGCGGCCGGGATAAAAAGCAAGCCCCTGCTCCTCCTTCAACAAGATTCCTTCTTTTGCCTAGCATCTCTGTATTAACCAGCATTCCTACACTATAACAAAATGTCTGAGATGGTCAACTTAAAAGAGAAAAGGTTTTGAGATTCTAGTTCATGATCAGTTGGACCCAGGTCTTTGGACTCATGGAAAGGCCCTCATGTCATAGCAGGGGTCTGGGGCAGAATAAAACCACTTAGCTTTGTGGCCAAAAAGCAAAAGAGCCACTCCCATCATGATCTAAGGACCTCTCAGATGATCTTACCTTCCAAAGTTTCTACCAACTCTAGAGAGTATCACCCTCTAGGACAAGCCTTTATTAAACACATGGGCCCTTTGGAGCCATTCAAAGTCCAAACTATAGAAATATCGATTTCAGGAAGTGACCTGGACCAGTAGGTCATTCTTCAGTGATAGAGTCTTCAGTGGGAGGAGGCCAGAAGGTGAGAAGATAAAGGAGACAGAAAAGCTGGGGACAGAAGGTCTTATACGAGCTATGCCTTATGCCAAGTAAGTTTATTCAGAAGTACAACTTCTTATATGCTATCTACAGGGGGAAGTGGTCCAGGTCAGCAGAGAACTAAGTCAATAATGTTGGAAAGAAAACACAGCATACCTCAGACATGGGGGCTTTAGGAATAACCACAGCCCGGGGAAGCGTTGGGTCCCCCCCAATCCACAACTTTGGCTCCTTTGAGGCACAGACACCAGCTTCAGACCGGACCTTGTCCAAGTCCACTGCTGGACAAGGATACACACAAATGCTCCCTTTGTCCCTTTATCAGGGCCTTAGAGAAAGTCTTGGGTTGGTCTGGCTCCCAACAAGGAAGATCACATATAACCTAGTAGACGGCATCTCCACCTGATGGACCAATAACTGTTGAAGAACCCTGGTGAGTCTGGGGTAGGAAGACACCTTCCTGGAATCCCCACAGAGTCCCAAAAAGCAGAGTAACAGTTCTCACAACAGAATAAAACCCCCCTGAAGACCCAAGGAGACCAAGAACACGAGGTCTGTAGTCCAAGGCAGGTCAGAGCTCTAGGAATGAGAACCTTAGTGATGAGCACTCTCTTCAACACTCAAATTTAAAACATTTCCCAGAGTCTCCCATGTATCTGACTCCTGGTAGCAGATCAATGTAACAATCTAAAATTTCACTTCTCCGGCATTTTTACCTGACTGATAACAAATGCTGTGATGGTATTATGTATCAAAATCTCTGATTGGGTGTTGGTCTATGATATTATGTATCAGAATCTCTGATTGGCTGTTGATCAGTTTCAAATAATTTCTGTATCAGAAAGACTTTTTCTTTCCTTTCCTCTCCTTCCTCCTTCTATTCTTCTTTCTCTCCTCCTTCCTTCCTCCCTCCCTTCCTCCCTCCCTCCCTCTCTCTCTTTCTTTCTTTCTTTTTTTTTTTTTTTTTTTTTTTTGGTTTTTCGAGACAGCTTTTGGTGCCTGTCCCGGAACTAGCTCTTGTAGACCAGGCTGGCCTCGAACTCCCAGAGATCCACCTGCCTCTGCCTCCCGAGTGCTGGGATTGAAGGCGTGCGCCACCACCGCTCGGCCTCCATTCCTTTCTTTTTCTTTGAGACTGGCTAGCATTGATTGCTAATTGTGGTTTCTGAAGTGAGTGGAAACATCTAGGTACTGATGGGCATTGCAAAAGAGTTTAAAGTAACTGGCACAAGAAGAGATGTTCTTTGTTTTAGGGGAGAAAAAAAGTTTCACAGTACAGAGTCCATATGGGATAGGCTCAGAGGAATCCCCAACAGAAGACTGAAAAGCCACTAGGGACAGATGTGTTTGGAAAAGAGCTGACCACAGACTCTACAGCTAGCATCTGGAGAAATTGAGTAGTGAAAGAAGGGGAGATGTGAATGGAAAAGAGTTCCCACCTTGACAGCAGGAGACCTCTATAATCCAGCACCATGGCAGCAGGAGACTCTATAATCCAGCTCCTCCTCCTTCCCCAATTCCCACCACGGCAGCAGGAGACTATAATCCAGCTCCTCCTCCTTCCACAGTTCCCACCACGGTAGCGGGAGACTATAATCCAACTTGGAAAAGAGCTGACCGTAGACTCTACAGCTAGCATCTGGAGAAACTGAGTAGTGAAAGAAGGGGAGATGTGAATGGAAAAGAGTTCCCACCTTGACAGCAGGAGACCTCTATAATCCAGCTTCTCTGCCTTCCACTGTTTGCCAGGATGCCCTCTACTGAACGCTGGAGACCACCAGACATGTCCACAAACTGGGTTCCCTGTTAAACCCTTCAAACTCCCCCCACCCCCACCAGCCTTTCCTCAACCACTCCTCTCCTAGTGCCCTAACCCTCCTTTCTTGTTCAGTTAAGGCCACCATAGTTTTTCCACTTGCTTTCCCGCAACAATCCTGTCTCTAGGAGTTCAGCCCCTAGTTTTGCCCCATATTGATCCATTCTCCTCACTCTTGTGTAGATTTTCTAAAATGGAAATAGACTTACTGTTCTCTCACTCAAGACTTCGTACTAAGAAAATAAGTCACCAAACACTTATGACACTAGTCTCTCTACAACCAGGTGCCACCCCTTTATAGTCAAGTCTATAACTCATCAGCAGCCCCTTGGAGGTGAATTTAACAAGCTGTAGTTGGAAAAATCTTTTCAAAGTGTACCTGTACTGAGTATGAACGGATCTTTTTCCTTGCTGTTCCTGAAACAATCGAATATAATGCCTATTTACATACCATGTACATTTTGGTGGAAATGTAAGGGATCTAGAGGTGATTGGACAGATGCAGGAAGATGTGTGTTGTTACATGCAAATACCACTCCATCCAAGATGACGGTGTCCTGAGAGTTCTGTAATCAGTTTCCACAGACGAGAAGTGATCGGGTCATTCATAATTGCCAGAGTTTGAGATTATTACAAAACAAAACAGAGCAACAGACTTTCCTCTCAATAGCTCCATCACATAATCCATTCTGTGCTCACACACACACACACACACACACACACACTCTCTCTCTCTCTCTCTCTCTGTCTCTCTCTCTCTCTCTCTCCCTTTTAAAACCTGATGAATTAATTGTATTAGTTTTATTTTTACCTTTATAGCTTTTGTATGCACTGTACCCTTTAAAACAACCCCCCTCTGTTTCATTTTCCTTCCTCTTCTTCCCACTCCCTCCCTTTTCTCTCCCTCCCTCCCTCTCTCTCCCCCTCTCCCCCTCCCCCTCCCCCCTCTCTCCTCTCCCCCCCCCCCCCAGCTAGCACTGGCCTCAAACTTGCTATGTCACCCATGCTGGCCCTGAACTCTCAATATACTCCTGTCTCAGCTGCAAGAAGGTTGGGATGACAGGGTCCTCCTCTTATCTATTTTCAAAGGTAGTCCGCTATGGAAAACTCACTGATTAATAATACAATCGATACCCAACAGACAGTATTTGAGGCTCAAGGAGAATGGGAAATCTAGGAAGAAAAGAGTGGGTCCCTGGTGGATGATTCGCTGCTGTTACACAGTGTTCATCGCCGAGACTTACAGAAAGGCCAAAGAAAGACAACTCCTCAAAGTGATATTTAGTCCCTTTTGTCCTCATCAGAATCAACACCCACCCAAAGGAAGGACGTCACCTGCTGAGGGAGGTGGCAGCAAAGGCAGTATGTTAGAGAAGATGACTAGAAGAGGAACACAAAGCAGTGACAAGTACCAATTTGTCAGTACCGACTGTTAAATACTCAAATGCATCTGAACCCATTGGCAAAAAGTCACTCTGCTAAGTTCTGAATTGCTGCCTGCCCACCCCAGCTCCTCCTCTGGGACACTCAGACTTCCCCCATGATCCTGCAGCCAGAAGGTTTGTGTGTTGCACACAGGTGATGCCTGGAGTCAGATCCCGACTGGCCAATGATTTTTGGTTCCTTAATAACGCCCCTGGCCAGAGAGCTATTACCTAGTGTGTAGGCCCATATTTCTGTATGGCACAAGAGCCATTAGCCTGGTCTGAGGTGGTCACGAACTCTGCAGACAAGCTGTCTCTGTTTAACAATAGCCAGGATGTGCTGCTCCTAGTTTCTTTTGTTATAAATGTAGATTGCCTGAGAAGAGATGTTGGCTGAAGCTGATGACTTAAGAGTTAGGAGTTTTGGTGCTTCCTTCCTTTGTAATTTGGAGGATGTCTTATAGAGATGCTAATTCATGGCCTATGTGACTGCTAGCATACAGGTAGATGCGGACTTGACTAAAAGCCCATTCACCTGGTTACCTAGGATACAGCCTAATGTGCTTTCCCGCTCATTTTATGTGATGATATATAAGGCGTTTGGAGAATAAATGAGAGATCTTTGAAGAGAGATTTTGCCCTTCCATGATGACCGTGTAAGCTGCGTCGGTTTATTCCTCCCGACTCTGTTCCAGTCCAGTTAGGAAATCTGTGTTGTACCCACATGGGCTCTAACTCTAGTGGCCCTCCTCAGCCATCCTGTATACTCCAGGACAGGGACAGAAGTGGGATGGCTATGGACTGCTGAGCCTAATCCTTATTTTCCATTTGAAATCTTGCTGTTATACCAGAATCCTAAAGTTGAATTGGATTTCCAGGACCCATATTGTATGTGGCTATGACCTCAAAGAACGATTTTTAGTTTGACAGAAGACAATGAAGCTCAGTTCAGGAGTGAGAGGAACCTTGATATTATGTTAAAATAACGCAGAGAAACTTGCAAGAAAGCAGTGGGTAATAAAGTCAAGATGGATGCAATATGCGGCTCACCAAAGGGTGGAAGTGTGGGAAGGGTGACACCGACTTTTATACCAGACCACCTGGATCCCTGCCTGCGGTAATAGAGAGGATGGTCCCTGGTTACATCATGTACAAGTAATTTCTACAGCTATAAAATGGAGCGTACAAAAATTTAACACAAAGACTTATTAGGTTAAGATGGAGAGATGACTTAGCTGTTAAAAGCACTTACCACTCTCAGAGGACCTGAGTTCAGTACCCCAGCGCAGCTACAGTAGCTCATAAACATCCTTAGCTCCAGTTCCATGGGATTCAAAGCCTCTTCTGACCCCGTCAAGTACCAGGCATGCACCTAGTACACATACATGCTTGCAGGGAAAGCACTCGTGTGTAAAAAAGAAGAAAGTATTTTTTTAGAAAGGAGTTATGAAGTTAAGATTAAAGGAATGAGGGCAGGTCAGGTGCCTGGCATACAGGAGGCACTCATTAAAAGCCAGTTCACAATTCCTTTTGTTTTTATTACCATTTCTTATCCTCTCCCTACCTGTAAACCTTCTCCTACCTACTACCTACTACCACCTAGCCCACAGACTATTGCCCACAGACATATACTCACTACACACACACACACACACACACACACACACACACTTGCATAGGAATTTGTAATGTCACCATGGCCAGCTGACATAACATCTTTAAGTCTCAATTTTTTTAACCTTAAAAGCAAGCATAGGGCAGCATTTCCTGAGAGGAAGGTGAGGTTATGAACATAAAGTAGGATATAACTAGGAAGGATTGCCAGTTGTGTTCAACGGGGGCAAAAAGAAGTGACGGACCGGGCAGTGGTGACACCTTTAATCCCAGCACTTGGGAGGCAGAGGAAGGTGGATCTCTGAGTTTGAGGCTAGCCTGGTCTATAGAGTGAGTTCCAGGACAGCTAGGGCGACACAGAGACACCTGATCTCTAAAAACCAAAACCCAAACAACAGAGGTGACGGATCTCCATACCTTCTATGCATTTCTCTGTCATTTCTCCAGTAGGACTTTAAACCCACATACACTAAAGATTTCTGATCTAAAGTGAGGCTAAGTAACATTCATTACAGCAACCATTGCTACCAACAACTCTGCCTCTCACTGATGCCTGTCCCAGAGCAAATACTCAGATGGGAAGTACTTCATGGAAGGCACAGTGATGAAGCTATACATTTTAAAGCAAAGACAGTTTAACAGAGAATAGATTTGAGGTTGGCGTGGGCTTATGTCACACCAAACACTATTTTGGAACAAAGAAAAATAGATTATGCTGAAGTTTACCCTTCTCCAGCTGTAAATGGAAATGCTGTAAAGGGAGCCTTCTGCCTTAGTCATTGTCGTCTGGCAGATGAAAATGTATGCTTTTCCTGATGTATATTTGAATTTCTAAGGTCTTGCATTTCACACCAAGAATTATATTTCAGTCAATATCCCTACTTCTTAAGAAGTCATCAATGAGTCAGCTTTTTAAAGAAAAAGAAAGAAAAGAATTACTTTTGGGGAAGAAGAAGAAAGTTATGCATAATTCATGAATTGGCAAATGATTTGCCAGAGTTGTTTAAGCGTTGCTCAAATGACACACCCGGCCCAGGGGTGCAAACGCCATCCCTTCTGTGGATCTATCAGACGTGTTTGAGTACCTTCTGGACTATATGATGGAAAAGTCCCAGGAGGCAGTAAAAAATGTGTCAGGCGAAAGGGAAGAAATGAGACTAAAATAAGATCCTCCGTATTAGGTTTGGTTGGGGGGAGGACAGTAAATTTGTGGATAATATGTGACTATTACCTCATATGGCCCTATGAAAAAATTTAGACTTTTTTCCACGAGCGCAGATCCCCAAAGTGCCTCAGTTGAAAAGATTATTGGGATCCAGAGTGATAGGTGTGAACATGCATGCACGGTGCTCTGATCAAACCAGCTGTCGTTTTCCACCCTTACACCATGTGGAAGTTTGAGTGTAATTGCCCCCCCCCCCTAATCTCACAGAGAGGTGTGGCTTTGTTGGAGTAGGTATGTCATTGTTGGAGGAAGTGTGTCACTGTGGGGGCGGGCTTTGAGAGGTTTCCTATGCTCAGGATACCGCCCGATGTCTCAGTTGACTTCCTGTTGCCTACAGGATGTAGGATTCTCAATTTCTTCTTCAATACCAGTCTGCCTGCACATTGCTGTGCTCCCCGCCATGATGATAATGGACCGTTCCTCTAAACTGGAATTAAGCCACCCCAATCAAATGTTTTCTTTATAAGAGTTGCCGTGGTCATGGTGTCTCTTCACAGCAATAGAAACCCTAAGACATCCCAGCCCCTCCCCAATATCTACAGATCACTATTCTACTTTAAGATCCACTTTTTAAAGTTCTCATACATGTAAGAGAACAAGGAGCTGCAGAAATGGCTCAGTGGTTAAGAACACTGACTGCCCTTCCTGAGAACCTGGCTTCAGTTCCAGCTCATGGCAGCTCACACCTGTCTTCTAACTCAGTTTCAGGGAATCTGACACCCTCACACCAAAGCAGATAAAATAAAAATAAAATTTAAAAAAATACCACATGGCAACTCACATGTAAGAGGACAAGCAATATTCATCTGTCTGTGTATATTTGCCACCTTCTTTGTCTTTCATCTGTTGGCTGGCACTGAAGATGACCTGTTAGGGGGTGTGAGCAGCATGGCCACCCCGGTATCTCTTCAGTAACACCTTACACTCTGTCCTAGAGCAGCAAGGAGTCATTGAAGACCTTCGGTGGCCCCTCTCAGGTGATGGGGAAGTTGAGCAGACCTGTACTTGGAAAAGGCAATGCTGATCATGTGTGCAGAATGAACTGGATCTAGATGCCAGGAGCTGATTACCACGAGAGCCCAGTAACCAATGCAGCTGTTCTCAGGCCATCTCAGGGGGGATGCTGATTAAAAGGGGGTGTAGGTGCTGTTCTGGGGAGTGAAGAAACAAGGATCTGAGGACAACCGGGGAAAGCATTATGAGTCAGAATTGCCAATAAGACACAAATGAGTCTTAAGTGGATTTAAATGATAGATTTCTCTCAGAAATGAAGTGAGACAGTTTTCCATTTAATCCCGTCTTTGAGAGCTGCTTCCACTGCAGAATTAGTTAACTTCTTTTTTGTGTGTGCATGGAACTCAGCTCTGATGTTTACTTGTTTAAAAGATAGTGCTGTTTGGAATTTCACATCTCCTCTAGTCCTCAGGTTTGGGGAAGCCCATCCAAACTGACCCCTTCTTTATAGGCCCTTGTGTTCACGTGGGGCCTGCTTTCAAATGCCCTAACCTTGAATTGTTTTGTCTAGAGATAAGATGATTGGTGGAACAACGAGCTTACATTAATAGAGTTTATATTTTAGGACCTCAATTAAAATTATGGGTTTTATGGTTTTGTTTGTTGTTATTGTAACCCAGAATGTCCCAAACTTTCCAAGGACCTTGAACGTCTGATTCTTCTGCCTCTACCTCCCCAGTGCTGGGATTACAGGGATGTAGTACCACAACCCATTTGTGTGGTACTGGGGATCAAACTCAAGGCTTTGTGCATGGTAGGAAGTCACTGTACCTACTAACCTATATCCCCAGCCCTGCTGGGTTTTTGTTTCTTTTATAAGGAACTTAAGGACCCTGACAAAGCCTGCAGTATAACTGTATAACTGAGTGTTTTCTAAATATGACCTTTATACATACCATTGGTTTAGGTAATGAGTTGAGAATTATGCTGATTTTGTTTCTGAAGTGTCCCTAGCTCCTTGCCGTATCTTTCTGGTTATAGCCATTGCTCTCGTCTAGGATGGTGTGAGGAGGTTTCCTTCTAAATAACTTGACGTATACAATGAAGACTAAGTTAAGGAAAAGCAAAAGCTATAAACAGCACAGGAGGCTTTCTGTGGGGAACAGTGGAGGTGCCCCAAGAGCTGACGAAGTTTGGTGGTGAGGCAGAACAAGAGGTTCAAAATCAGAATATCCCAACCCTGCCTGGGCCCTATGGGTCTATGCAGCAAATGAACTGTTTTGGTTTTTCTGACTCTCACCTGTGATATGGGGATGGTGGCATCCACCTTGGGATGCTACCTGGGAGGGATGGAGTGTGCTGTGTGGTGGCACCTTCCAAGCCGCCCCGTGTGTTAGGATGGGCTCTCATTATCCTGGACAGGCGCCAGGCTGCTCAGGTGCTGATTTTCAATGGCTTTCCCAAAGACTGAGCTGGGGGAGTCACCTCCCCTCCACCAGCCCTAAAATGCATCTGTTGCTTCCTGATGGTGTTATCTGTCTTTAAGGGAAGGAACAGTATTGATCTGTTTCCCTTAGAAGTGCTTCTGCGAATTGATCTGGCCAGTTTAGATGTTGCAGGCTTGCTAATGCCTCCGCCATCCCGGCTGTGGTTGGTAATGATCCTGCTGCAGGGAAAAAAGGCCTGAGCGGTCTGACATCCTCCAGTCTGGTCTGGCTCCTCCAGGTCTGAGCAGCCAGGGAGCGGATGCTTAATTTTTGCAAGGACTTTGTTATTCAAAAACAGCAGCAGGAACCTCAGAACGGAGTTCTCTTCCCAGCAGTGGGAGGCTGGGGCTACTGGCTGGTCAGTATTTTCATGTTTTGATTTTTTGTTGTTGATGTTTTTTTTTTTTACAGAAAAACAAAACCCATCATAGACCCCTGAAATAATTAAACCATATCTATCATTTCCCCCATTCCTATGGGCTCAGAAAAAAATGCTTTTTTTCTAAATTATTTATACTAAATAAGAAATTTTTATTTAGTATAAAATGCACAAAGTTTAAAAACCATATCTCTGTCACTTATTCTGAGCAACCTTAGGCAAGTCACCAACACTCCCTCCACGCCAGAGTTTCCATATTTGGAAAATGGGGGAAAGGCTAAGCCTCCACCTGGAGAGGCTGTGACATCTCTGGAGAGCAACACAGCAGAGTGTCTTGGGACCCTGCTTGGTCTTGATGAGGTGCAATCCTTTTGTTACCAGCGGCAGACATCGAAACCCTCAGATTGAAAATGTTGGTGTCTGTCAGCCATCCTAACTGCAATAGTTATCGAAATGGGCTGACCACCCTAGCCCGGTGCTGGAGAAGAGACTTCTCTGCTCCCCTGGGGGAAGTCTTGGCCCACAAAGAGAGAACCTGATGATGTCATCTGTCATTCGGAGCCAGCATCTTCCTAAACAAACCTCTTTTGGCTGCTGCTGGCTGGCCTATCATGAATTAGGATCTCAAATCGTAGGCCTGAAGACGCGATGGGCAGGGATAGAAGAAAGTCTTGTGGGAATAGGTTAGTATCCAGAGTGAGCTCTGGGGCGGAGGGAGAGAGCACGCACCATTTTCAGAGTATTGCTAAGTCCTTACTGCCCAGCTTCTCTGGTTCATAGATAGTTCACACAGATAAACACTTGGTGGGCATGAGACGGTGTCAAGATGGAACTTCTACATAAAACAAATCTCTCTTGAACAACAACAACAAAAAATCAGACAGGGGACTGTGCACAAACACTGTGTTAATTGCTTTCCTCACTGCTGAGACACAAATCCCTGAGAAAGGAAGGGTTTGTTTTGGTTCGTGGTTGGCAGTGGTACAGTCCGCTCTGGAAGGATAGCACTGCGATGCTGCTGGTCACATTGCATCTGAGATCAGGACAGACAGACAGACATGCACCCTGTGCTCACCTGGTTTCCTTGCTCGTTTCCCCACTTTTATTCAACTGGACATCCAGACTACATTTAGGAATAGTTTAGGGTGAGATTCTTTTTTCTTTATTAAATCTTTCTGGAAATAATTTCACAGACACATCCAGAGATGTATCTCCTAGGTTATTCCAAATCCAGTCACGTTGACAACAAGGAGCAGCCAGAACAACCTTTGTGCTCATAGGCCTAATCGTCCCTCTTCTGTTGCTGTGACTGAATGCCAGAGATGGTAGTGTGTAAAGAATACATGTTTCTTTGACTCACGCTGGGAAGTTCAAGACTGGACAGCAAAGGCCAGTGAGGTCCCTTGCTGGTTTGCACTCTGCAGAGTACAGAGGAACACAGGGCACCCACAACAGGGCAGGACAAACAGTATGTCAGCTGCTTCCTTCTCTCCCCCCACCTTTTTTCTAATTGTGGGGTTCTTAAATTTATTTTTATTGATTGTTTTTCTGTAGGTATGTCTGTGTGTCACATCCCCTGAAACTGGCAGTTGTCAGCTGCCATGTGGATGCTGGGAATTGAACCCAGGTCCTCTGGAAGAATAATCAGTGTTCTTAACCACTGACCATCTCTCTAGCCTCCTGCTTCCTCCTCTTGTGAAACCACAGTCCTATTGACTGTGAGACCTCATCTTACGGTCTCCGTAAGCATTAATAACCTCCCAAAGGCCTGTCACCAAATGTTGTAGATTGAGTGTTCCACACTCTTAAAAACCACAAAGTGAAGATTGTATTTCAAGGTAAATTTTGATGGATATATTAAAACTATTAAATAAATAAAAATTAAAGCAAAATAACTATTAAACGGGAATCCTACTACCGCTGTTGCAGAGTGATTACAGACTTCCATAACAACACTTCTGAATCCACTAAATCATTCTCCACTTCTGTGACTCTTTTCAAGTAATTTATAGTTCTCCATCTTTACACCCTGCACACACACAGACACACACAGAGAGAGACACACACACACAGACAGACACACACACAGGGTGAGGGGAGTGCATGTAAAGAAAGAAAGAAAGGCCGTCTGTTTCTTATCCTAAGATAGTCTCACTAGGTACCCCAAGCTGACCTCAAACTCATAATCTTCCTGGTTCTGCCTCTCAGTTACTGTGATCAAGGCACGTGCCCCCATTGACTGAAGGAGGTAGTTTTCAGGACACAATGGCTACAAATCCTAGAAACCTTATTTTGGGAGGAGGGGGGAACACCGCATTAAACTTTTCAATCATTTAAATTTGTAGCCTGTGTACATCTCACCTATGGAAATATTTAAATTTTGAAATCACTAAACCATTCAGATTTTTTTTTATTACTTATGCCAAACTAGTTCTACAGGTAGGTGTGGCTTGCAGAGAGTCAGGCACCTAGTGAGCCTCCTTGCTTAGTGGCATTCCTTCCTAAGACCTCAGTGTGGGCCTGTCTGGATAGCCTGGTTCTGCTGGCTCTCACACCAGTCACAGGCCCAGCCCACACTGGCTGGGACGTGAATGGGATTTAAGAGCTGTGAACTGCATGAGAAAACAAAATTCTCTTCAATATAAACACATGGAGGACTGGGCACCAGCACTGTGCACAGCCCCGAGCAGTGATTTCAACCTGTATTAAAGAGCTGAGACCCTTTAACACAGCTCCTTATGTTGTGGTGACCCCAACCATAAAATTATCTTCGTTTCTACTTCATAACTGTAATTTTGCTACTGTTACAAATCGAAATGTAAATATCTGATATGTAAGATATCGGATATGCGATCCCTGTGAAAGGGTGGTTCAACACCCCCCCCCCAAAGGGTCATGACTTGCAGCTTGAGGACCAATGGATCAGTGTTCAACAGGACCATGAGGGAGCTTCTGCTAGTATAAGAGTGAGCATGGGCGCATTCAACAGAACACAAACTGAAGCTTTAGGGATGGAAGAATCCCAAGAAAGAAACGCAGGACACACAAGACAGTCTCCGAAGTCAAGTCCTCTGATTTCTGCTAATGGATATCTGTGAAACTTTAGTCTTTGGAGGATTTCTCAAAGTCAGACCTGCTTCTGCTACAACGGACAAGAAGGAACGTTTAGCTTAAGAAGATGAATTCCCTCAGACATTTTGAAACGACTTTTAAGTCTAGGTGTGAATCTTTCCCTTCAACCAAAACAATAACTGTCCTAATGAGGGGTTTCTATGCCACAATGTCCTAATATGTGGTACAGGATAAAGACTTAAACTATCTAAATATTTTAATGTCTCTGGAGTTTCAACAAGAGGACTAGAAAAACATTGTTATGATATCCAGCAAAAGCTACATACCTTAAAAATGTCCCCAATGTTAAAATAATTTTAACATAATTAAAAATAATAATGAAGATACACCCTTTTTAACCTCAAAAAAGAGATAACTGACTTAGAAAACAGACACACATAACATATATATATATTGCTATCTTCTCTCTTCTACTTTATGGTAGCCTGAGTTAAGACTAAGAGAAGATGTGTATAAATCATGGCCATAGGAAATCGATGATGTGGAAGAAATCAAAGAGGTGTTGGGCTCCTTACTCGAGTCTCTATTTTTAACTGAGTATGATTCATGTGCTATAAAATCTCCCCTTCCTAAGGGGAAAGCCGGAACATTTCCACCTTCCCTCTGTCCTTGCCAACATTTTCCTGAGGCGTCAGCTAAAGGCCGTGCTGTGTCCTGGGCAATGACTCTTCTCGACCTGGGAGGTTCTAGAAGATGAGACTTAGTGTCGAGGTGACAAGGGCTTGGAACTCAGTTCTGGTGCTTATTCTCCTTGAAATCTGGAGTAATCTTCTGTTACTGGAATCGCTTCCACATCTGTAAAGGGAGAAAAGTAACATCTGCACTCAGGATGCTTGAAAGACGGACAGCTGGGAGAGTAGGCACCATGCTGTTAGTAGAGATGCCCTTGGGGCTAAGGGCGCCTCTTCCAGGGACAGGGTTCCAGTCACTTCACACCTGCAGTTCCAGGGGAACCTGATGCCATCTTCTAGCCTTCCCCCCCAACACACAGGAAAACTAAATTTAGGTGTGTGTGTGGGGGGGGGGGGAGTTCAATATACTATGTTTCAAGTAAACAAGGTTTGTCTGCTTTTGCTTTAAAGGAATTAAGTTTCACACCAAGCTCTTCCTGTTCTAGAAATCGACACTTATACCATCTGAGAAGTCACCTAGCAAGCGGTCATCCACTCAGTTCCACAATGCAGTTATGTCCAGGTAACAAGCCTTTATTCCTCCTGATGTCTGGCTGTTCCCACAGGGAGGTCTTTGACATGAAGCTATACCTAAAGTAACATCGTTGCTATATTACTGGGCTTGGGATGTCTCAACAAGCCAAAGAGCTTCAGATTCTGACCCCCCAAAAGAAGGTGGGTAAACATCTAGGTGGATGCAAACTATCCTTTGCTGTGTTCTTTTGTAAAGCCATGTCGCTAACGTGTGAGCAGGCGAAGGTTTGGGTGGGATCCTTGCTTCCATGTTGCTGATTGTGTGACCTTGGGCGAGGCTTTACAGCTTTGGGTCTCAGGAGTGTGGGAGAAGGAAGGAAATGCCATCCTATTCCTGCAGGGTTTCACTGAGCAGAGGCTCAGTGAGCCCAGGGTCAAGCTCCTGTGGCAGCAAGACATAGTGAGAAGAAGCCCAGCTCTGCAGAGACCAGTTCTCCTCGCTCTCTCCTGCTACTACCTCCTCCTTGCCAGAAGCATTCAAAGCCCTAGAGCAGGGGTTCTCAATCTGTGGGTTGTGATCCCTGGGTCACAGGGGTCTCCTAAGACTATTAGAAAACACGGATCTTACTGTTACAATTCATAACAGTAGCAAAATTACAGTTATGAAGCAACAACAAAAATAATTTTATGGTTGGTTGGGGATCACCACAATGTGAAGAACTGTATTAAAGGGTCCCAGCATGAGGAAGGTTGAGAACCACTGTTTTAGAGTCTTTGGATGGCTTTTGGGTTTGTTTTATTCTGTTTTGTCTTTTGAAGGAATGTGTGATTTGACTTAATTTTCTTTAACGTTGCTTCTACCGATAAAGTAAAATGATTGCATATTCTAGTCCCAGAGACATAATCCCCTGCTCTCATTGATTGACGAGGAGCGTGTGTGTGTTTGTGTGTGTGTGTGTGTGTGTGTGTATGCATGCCACAAACCCCTTGGCAAGATGATTATGTCCATGAACCCTTTCTCAAAATAGCATGCTTTAATGAAGAAGACCAAATAGAGTGGGAGGAATTAGAGGAGATAGTGGCCAAAGACTGAAGCACAATTAATAAAAACTCAGAGACAGACGCTGGGGTTCACCCTGAAGACCAGAAAAGGAAAGCAGCCAGCCATTGGCTCTTACCTTGACCTCAGTCCGAAAATGGCGACCCTGCCTCCAGGAAACCTCAGAATGAAACTGAGACTGAGAACTGACTCCTCCTGCTTTATAATCCTCTCTAGTTCTAGGATTGAGGGTGTATACCACTACTGCCTGGTTTCTATGGCTACTGGGATTAAAGGGGTGTGTCATTGCTGCCTGGTCTGTAAAACTAGCCAGTATGAATTTAATCCCAGCATTTGGGAGGCAGAGGCAGGCAAATCTCTGTGAGTTCAAGGCCAGCCTGGTCTACAAGAGCTAGTTCCAGGACAGACACCAAAGTTACACAGAGAAACCCTGTCTCAAAAAACCACCCCCCAAAAAGGAGATATCTAAGAGAAGTGTATAGTTCTGTGAGAAAAAGCCAGTTAAAGCAGTGTTATTAGAAATTGTTTTTAGCTGGTTGTGGTGGCGCATGCTGGTAGGTGGAGGCAGGAAGGAGGATCAGAAGTTTGAATCCAGCGTGGGCTACACATTTTTTAAAAATGTTCTTAACAGACTGGGATGTAGCTCAGCAGTAAAGGGTTTGTCTAGAATCTGCAAAGCCCTGTATTTGATCTCCAACACCACAAAAAAAAAATGTAAACAGTTTTTGTTCCTGCAAGTTGTATGCTTCTTTATCAATGTATTCAGAAATAGCATGTAATGACTAGGCTAATAAGTATTATAATCTTCAATAGTGATGGATGTAAAGACAGCTGCAGAAGCTCCACCATGACATGCAGGTGTCTGGGACTTCTGCTGATGGCCAAGTCAGGGGTGCTGACAGTGACTGCTGTGGCTATGTTCCCTAAATCCATCACTTAGGCGATTCTGGTAGAATTCCTACGCCCTATGCAGTCTACACGTGATCTAAGGTGAGAAAAATCCAGAATGTCTACTGCAGTGCTGGAGACCCGGGTTCTAACCAGCCTGCCTGCTAGATAATGAGCTATACAGGCCCTTGGACAATGCCTTGCTGTCCCACCTGGAAGCATTACTGGCTGGAGATGACTCATCAGTATACAGCCACAGGGATTGAGACCAGTCATCCCGAAATCAAGGCCAAAGACGAAGAGCTTCAATGGAGCCGCGTGTCTGTCAGGATGGTGATAAATGAGCCTCCAGGGTAATGTCCATTCCCTTTGATGGATCCATGTTCTGCCCGGCATCAGTATTGCCACCCTTTTCCCTTTCTTGTTCCATGCCTCTGGCTATTCCCTGTCTCGTCCATTTACACGGAGATGTAACTGGGACTGTGGTGCCTGGCTGAAAACATTCTCCCTCCTCCAGGATTGTTGCCGTTCAGGCCTTGGCTTCGCTATAAGTTCCTACCCCAGCTCGGCTCTTCCTGCTGTCCAATCTCACATTCGCCTGCCTCTCGAGCTCTCCTGGGTCTGATAGTACGCAACCTCATGGACCTCATGGGCTAACGCAAATCCTTTCCTGTCACGTTGTAAAGAACATTGATGAAAGAGTGAACTCTAGAGACAAACCAGCTAGGACTGGCCTCCTGATGCAATGTTGCTAACCCTGGCTTGTGGCTTAACTCTTCAGTGTCTCAGTTCCCTCTTAAGAAAAAAATGAAAATAGACCTTTTCCCCAGCGAATAGTTGTGGGAGCTAAATTCATTAAGGCTTGGGAGCCTGGCATGTAAAGAGGGAGGACGTATTAGTAGGAATTCCTTGTAAGCCCTTAGATGACTCTGCTGTTACTGAAAGTTCTCCAATCCCAGCCTTTGGGCTTTGACTTATACTGTATCTCCAGGCTGTTGACTTATTTGAAGATACTTGTAGTGACATTTCATTTGTATTTCAATAAATAAAGCTGAAAAAGTAAAGATGAAAAAGTAAAACAGCCACACTGGCCAGCCTTACAGACCAGGGAGCAATGACACGCATCTCTAATCCCAGTAGCCACACTAATTTGCCATAGAAACCAGGTGGTAGTGGTGCACACCCTTAATCCCAGCCCTAGAGAGGAATATAAGACGAGGAGACAGCTCTCGGTCTCAGTCTCATTCTGAGATTCCTGGAGGTAGGATCACTATTTCAGACTGAGGTTGAGGTAAGGACCAGTGGCTGGCTGTTTTGCTTTTTTGGTCTTCAGGTTAAACCACAATTTCTGTCTCTGAGTTTTTATTAATTATGCTTCAGATAACTCCACTCCTTACTGGGCAGAGTAAGCAACCTGGCATTACCCTTCTTGACTTTCCTGTTTGAGTGTTAGCTAATGGTTCGCTGTATCCCAGGCTACCCTCCCATGCCTCGCTATCAAATGTCTCTGAAGACTTTCAGTAACTGAGACCTGAGCCAGAAAAATCAAGAAAGGACCTGGGGGCGCCTGATTGTTATCATCATTATCATCTACTGAAAACTTACTGCCGTGCCAGATATTTGTTGGATAATATTTTATTTAAACACCCTACCAACCCTCTGCCTTATTTTTCAAATTCATAGTTGGTGAGTGAGTCAGGTTCCAAGTATTAAGGTTCTCAAAGTCATACAGATATCTGTTCTGAATTGAGGATCATTTCCAGTTAGCCACGCACTGCCCTCCTTAAGGTCTGAGGTAGCTGCGTCTGGAATGTGTTGTGGGCATCTAATATGCTGGGGTATCAGTTCCTCTATACAGCCACTTGGGTTCTCTGGACTGGGGTGTTTTAGAGGAGACTTGACTTCACGATGGCTGTCTGGCACCAGTTCACAACGCTTTTGTGAAGTCACATGTGGTCTCGGGGTTGCCAGGAAAAAGGATGCCTTGATGAGCCAAAATGCAAATGCATAGGAGAGGAAGAGTGAAAGTGAGCTTGTTCACACTGTGCCGGGCTCCGAGGAAATGACACAATGAGAGACACAGCGTCCTGCCCATGGGCTCCATCATATTACAGGGACAGTTGCGCATTTGATCAAAAACATACCTTCCAACAAGTGGCTTTTTAGGTCATTAAGAGAAGCAGAGGTAACCCAAATTAAAGTCACGTGTGACCCTTTGGGAAGCCGTGATATTGGGGAGGGAGAGTTCCCTCAACAACCCCCAGAGTTTTCTCTCATCCTAGTGACTAGACACTCAAAAATAGCTCTGAGCTCTAAACTGGGAGAAGAAAATATGAGGCCCTTCACTCATATGTTCCCATCTGAAAAGATCTCCAGGGTCTTCACTAGTATTTCTAAAAGTCTCTTTAGCTGATTGATATTTCCTCTTCTATTTATTCACTCAGAGTTTTGAGACAGGGTCTCATTTAACTTAAGCTGGCTTCAACCGTATGCCAAAAACTGGTTGATTCTCCAGAACTGAGACCCATAGACATGACCTGGCCACCACAGCTGGCTCTCTCTCTATCTCTCTCTATCTCTCTCTGTCTCTGTCTCTCTCTCTTTCTATCTCTGTCTCTCTCTCTCTGTCTCTCCCCCCCCCCACACACACACTTGTCTCTGCTCATTTTGCCTTCTCCAAGACACTTGCCCCACTGCCTCTGCCCAAGCTCAAGGTTTCTTACCAGGCGACCCTTACTCTCTAAGAGAGGACAATCTTCCTCTAGCCAAGATGTGACCTGATTAAAATGCTCTTTAATCAATAACTTTCTCTTTTCTTTGCCTCCAAATTACATTGACAACCAAACACTGAGCCTGGAGAGATCTAGTGATCATTGGTATTTGGATCAGAACAATTAAAGACATTGTTGATAAGCAGTGTAGCCTTGGACTTTACTAGGGGGCATTTAGAGATGAAAACTTTCAAAGACTATTTGAAAGCCTTTTTCAATGATGATTCAAAACCCGAAGTTTTGCCTGACTTGGAAAACTATATGCACATGTAATGGTTGAAATGTTTCCCTTTCAAACAGAAGAATCACTATAGCATATAGAAATATATTTAGAAATTTGAAGTATAATTTATGATCATTTATTTTCACAAATGCAGTCCAGAAAGTTCTAAATGAGCTTTGTCAAAAAACAAGCCTTGTTTGGGATGCTAAGATGAGAAGCCTTTGCTACGTTCTAGGCATATCTACTGCTTATATTCAGACTAGAGGAGGCAGGCTTTTTGTTGGCTATGCCTCACCTAAGGGAACTGAATTGTTGTTTGTTAAGGCAAAACCAAAACCAAACTGAAGGGTCAGAAACTCATATAAGACTCCTGCTTGGAAAAGTAACTCAAACAGTTCAAGAGAGAAAGACATAGAGTGGGTGTCTTGGGGCTGTCCTGAGTACTTCTTTATTTGAAAAGGGGACCATCACAGCTATCAGAACACATGTGCCCACTCACATACATATCAGAACACATGTGCACACTCTCTCTCTTTCACACACGCTTTGAATGTAGTTAGAATTCTTAACTTTCCCTTTGAGTTACTTACAGAATACAGTATAGTTCATTAAGTCATAGTCTTAGTAAAACCGGTAGGAACCAGTCACTGGGCCTCACTCAGAGTTAACCAGGATGAGATTTAAAAATGCATGCACACAAATCCCTATGTAATGTTGATGCTTCGGGCCTGGGAGCTACACTTTAAGAACCACTTGAATAGTGAATGATAGGTTCTATCGTTGGATTCTGGGATCCAAATGTTGGCACTACCTTTCATCAACAGGAAGACTCCTGAGCTGGTTAAACTCTCCATTACCTCTCTGTTCCCTCACCCCATCAAAAGGATTTGCACCTGCTGTGTGGCCCCATGTAGGTAGGATGAGGCACAAAAGCACAATTGTTACTGCAGTGTTTTCTGAAGCCCAGTTGTTAGTGCTATTTACCTCAGCACACCATTACTGGAAGCTGCTTCATGGTCCAAAAGCCTGCACCTTGACCACAAAGAGGTCTAGGTATCTCTGGGTGGCAGCAATCCCTGGGGCCTGGGAATTCTAGATTTCCTAGAGCTAATTTATAGATCCTACAGAGTCCTGAACACAGAACCCTAGCTGTAACTGCAAGTTCACCTCAAAGACCAGTTCTCAGATGCTTATGAGTTCACGGCAGCCAGGAGCACCCTTTATACACTTTTATTGATGGTTAAGGCCCCTACTGAGAAACAGAGCAGAAGCACCCTCTGTTCCCTCCATTTGAATGCTTGGAACTATAAGTCAAGCGCCTGGATTAAAAGTTCAGCCCTCTCAATGCTTAGTACCAAGTCTTCTGCCCTTAACACTTTCAAATCAGGTTGATTTAAATAAGAGAAAATTGAAGAGTTCAATTGCTTATACCTGTTTTTTGTTTTTATTATCAACAATCAAGTTAATGGTACACTCTTGGAAAACTATATGCACATGTAGAAATATTTCCCCTTTAAATAGAAGCATTCATTATAACACGTATAAATAAATTTGAAAATCTGAAACATAACTTATGACGCTTATGTTCACAAACATAGTCCAACGAGAAGAAAATGAAATCAGACAGACATGCACCTGATAACAAAAATATATACCATTGTCTGAATCTGGTCTCTCTAAACACAAAGGAATTGAACCCGTGAGAACCTTATTACGCCATAAAGACACACCATAGAGACTACAAGAAGAGAAAAACATTATACGGTCACGTAGAGGAGACGGTCTGTACTGAGAGTAACACCATACAATTGAGTCACAGAACACAGCTGTAGAAAGACACCGAAAAAGTTAAAGCCTCAACATTCAACTAATATCTATAGTTTGTGCCTTTTAAAATAAAATAAAAAAAAATCCCAACAGAGATGTCTAAACTGCGCATAGAAGGGATCATCAATATACAGTCCGTCCACCCTACAGGTTGAGTCCAGCTCGGATCACTCAATCAGAAATGCAAGCTGAGACACTTTCTGCAAACGTGCATGTGCCTTTCCCTTGCTGGGTAGATTTTTCTGCAGCCAGCTCCACGGGACTGCAACTGACTCCGATGCAAAGCAGTGCCAAAAAGTTCCGTCAAAGCTGGTGGAAGAAGAAAATGCCAGTGGGGGTGTCAGGAGAGAAAAAAGGAGCGCTGTGAAATATGAGACACGGTTTGCAGAGTTTGAGGATGAGAAGGCATCTCATGTACAGGGCGTCTTTCAGGGCCAAGCGGCTGCGAAGTTTGCGGGTTTGGGGATAGCAACGGTGTGGCGATCAGTTGCGCTAATGGCAAGATGGTTTCCGGCGAGGTGGGGGTCAGGCAAGCGGGCTCCAGAAAGTCACTTTGGCTGCCAGGACAGTCTGAGTGAGCCATCTCTGCGGTGGCCGGATCCCAAGGACCTGAGGGGAACCAGGGCTGGAAAGACATCAGTATTCCTTCCTAAAGAGGAGCCACGAGAGCCTGTACAGTTGTGAGCACGAGAATTTACGGGTTCGCAAGACCAAATCCTCAGCGCCAGCCACAGTCCTCCCTTGCCCACTTTGTATTTTTAACTTGTCCCCTCCATTTGGATCTGTTTGACTTTTGTGATTTATTTTACTTTTTATCTTTGCCGTCTTTCGAATTTTTCATTTGTTTCTAAGAAGTCACTGAGTTGGTTGTGGCCCCCATCTCTCCCTATCACCTACTTGGGGCCACAGACACACATTCTCCGAGACAAACATACACCCGACACTCAGACACAGCCCCCTGAGAGTGCCCCGAAGTCCAAGCCACGCTGCTCACACCCCCCTGGGCAGCAGGCGGAGCCCTGTCCTGTGCGCAGCCCGAGGCAGGTGCGAAGCCGGGGAAGTTTTTTTGTTTGTTTTGTTTCGTTGTGGGAGGGGGTTGAGGAAAGGGGTAGGAGTGGGTTTGAAATGGGAGCGACGTCATTTTCTCGTTATTCGAATCGCGATCATTTTAGGCCTTCGATGAAAAAAGCCACAGGCAGCAGCGACACTTAGCCTTGGGTCTACCCACTCGCCCACTCGCCAGCCCGGGCCCGGGCTCGCCCGCCGCCGCCGCAGATCGCAGATCAGAACATACTGCTCTTCACTAAGGCGGCCTTGGCACCGTTGGGTCTTTGGAGCGAAGACAAGACGCTGGCGAAGGGGCCCCCAAGTGAATCCGGGATGGAGGTGATGGGGCCCGGGCCGGGAGCCCAGCCTTGTCCGGGGCCCCCGGCCGCAGCCAGGCCTCCTGCCGCCGCCGCAGCAGCCGCCGCTGCCGCCGCAGCCGCTGCAGCAGCCGCCGCAGCCGCACCACCCTTGCCGGGTTCGCCTCCCGGGCCCCCCGGGCCCGCCGCCCCGGGAGCTCCGGCTGGACTGGGCCCTCCGCCGCCGCCGCCATTTGCCCCGCAGCTGGGGGTCGGGTTGGGGTTCGGTCCCGGGCCCCCAGTGCTGTCGGGATCCGTGCTCTTAGCGTCTTTGCTCTCATCGTCCCGGGAGGAGTCAGACTTCTTGCCCGAGGAGCCGTTTTTGGCTGCTGCGGCAGCTGCGGCTGCTGCGCGCTCCTGCTTGCGAAACTTGGCCCGACGGTTCTGGAACCACACCTGCCCAAAGAGAGGGAAGGTGATAAAACAGGGGAAGAAACCCAGAGAGCAAAGTGGTGCTTGGGACTACCCAGTTCGTTTCAAATGGCGCGCACACACACACACACACACACACACACACACACACACACACTTCGCGGTATGAATGGACCATTGACATCACCGCAAATGCCCAGTCCGACAAGTCTGCAAACCTCGTTGCTAGTACCTCTTCTGAGAAATATTTTAGGGGTCAAAAGAACGTGCCAGGGGGTAAATGACACCTTAAGGGACAGGTACAAAGGTCGCACAAAAGCCCTAAAACGAAAGCCTTTCTTTTGATGTACTCTTAAAAGCGCTTTGCCTACTCTTAGCCCTCTCAAGTCTAACTGGCAAAAGGAGAGTGCCTTCCACTGTGGTGACCATAGCTCATCCGTGCGCTGCCCGCCCACAGAGGAGCCTTCCACGGAGAGCACGGCCTTGCCCTGGGCTGGCTGGCCAGCTCCAGAATGCTCCTAATAGTTAGGTAGGATCCCTTCAGGAATCTGTTTCAAGCCCTAATTGCCAGGAAATTATTATACCGTGCACCACCAGCGCTAGGTTTTCAAAGGCGCTTGAGTTCGGAGGCACTTGGCAACCGAACGCTGACGACAACTAAGCTGACAGAGGTGCAGGCAAAGTCTGTGATCTTCCCCTCACCGACCACTTCCTCTCTCCCATTCAAACTCCCAGCCCCCCTGCTCTGGTGGGAAACACTTTGCGGCTGTGAATCAATTGCCCGAGTGTGGTCCTTGGCCCACCTCATGCACACACAACACTCCAAATCCCATTTCTCTGACCCGCCCCGGATCCCACACACAACACTCCAAATCCCATTTCTCCGATGGCACCGGTCCCTTTGGAATCCTGAGCATCAGTACCCATCCCTCGCCCTACTGCTGCCGCCCTAGCCCTCGGTTTCCCCGGGGGCACCTGGACTCTCGCCTCGGTGAGGTCAATCTTCAGCGCCAGCTCCTCCCGGGTGTAGATGTCAGGGTAGTGCGTCTCAGCGAAGACCCTCTCCAGCTCTTTCAGCTGCGCGCTTGTGAAGGTGGTGCGGATGCGCCGCTGCTTGCGTTTCTCATTGAGGCCGCCGTGGTCGGTGAAGAGTTTGTATGGAACTAGAGGATGACAGAGGAGGCTAGAGTGAGCAAAACAGTCCGAAGTTTGAGGGACTCCCGGGCCAGGACTTGAGGACCCAAGGTCAGGTCGCCCGAGAGCCGTTAAGGACTCCTGCGACGTCTGGAAGTTTTAGGAGCGGCGACCTGCCAAGAAAACCCAGCAAATTAGTAATATAGAGAAGCAGGGACACAAGTGAGACGTTGTGTGGGTTCTTGTGGCCCAAGTGCCTTTGGATGGGTTCAAATAGCAATTTGGAGACCACTTGAACCCCCGAACGGGGAATAGTGCATTCGGCAAGATAACAGTACAAAAACATCATTTGGAATATCAGAAAGCCAGGGACGAAGTTACCACTCACAACCACTGTTGCAACTTTTCAATTCTCAGAAGTTGACGCCGCCAGAAAGTTGGGAGATAGTGCTGTAAAAAACAATAAATTCAAGAAATGATCATAAAAAGGACCGGCCAAAGAGGTGTGAGCCGCTGTCGGTTCTTTAAAAAAGAGAGAGAGAGAGACACCGCCAGTAATGAGCTTTACTCTTTGTTATTTAATTATTTTCTAAGCTTTACGTCTCATCGCAAAGTAAATAAATTATGCCTATCATTTTGGCAGCTTAAGATAATTTTGTTGGCGGTTCGGGTGTGACTAGGATAGTGTAACCCTGTAAGTGAATTACCCCTCCCTGCAATCGCTTCTAACGTGATAAATTCTTTCATTTGTGTAAGCAAATTTCGTTTGGTAAATACTAAACACATTTCCATTTTCAAATGCAATCAAGGCTTCCTATATACGAGCGGAAAGGCGGCTTCTTCCGCTAAGAGAGCTAGCGGTCCTTACCTGCGGCGTACGGACTGCTCTGGTGGTCCCTGAGGGTGCCGAGGCTGCAGGATCCCGGCGTGAGGGACGGGCAGCCGGACGTGGCCCCAAAAGTGGTCCTGATCGGGTTATACTGGAAGCCACTGGCCTGGCTGCAGGAACTGAAGTCTGCATAGGCTGAAGCCAGGCTCGAGGTGTCCATCCCGGCCATACAGGACTCGTAGGCAGAGGAATTGAGGTAAGAATATTCCATTTTATACATTGAAAAGGTTCTGGATGGCTCAGCCAAGTGGAAAAATGAAATAAAAGATGGATATGGAGACGGTGGCTGAGTGGGGAGATGCGCACAGCTCAACGCCTGCCTCCAAACTGGCCTCCTTACTACCAGCAGAGCCTAGTTTTATGAAAAAGCCTCCTGTGAGATGCCTTGTCTGAGGTCTCTAGAGCATATAGTCCTCATAATAAACTTGGCTCTTTCCACTTGGACAATAGCAAAGCGGTTGGTCTTATTGCTGGCGCTTTTTACATGACAATAACTCATCCGTCTATTGGGCTGGCACTGGGGAACTGAGCTGTCCAACCTCCCTATCATTGATTCCTGCATCTCTAATTAGAATTTAATACCACACCATTACGCACCGAGCCCCTGATCCTCCCTTCTAACCAGCTCCTGCCCTTTAATTCAATCACGCTACTTGGAAATAATGAAAGTTGGGTGACGATTTTCCCTGATCCAATTTCCAAGAGCTTTTAAGCCTTTTTAACTGATCATATACCTTAGGCATAAATTGAGATAGTGTGTATCCCCCCTTCTTCGTCCTTTTTTTTTTTCTTGGTTAGGAAGAAGAAACCTTGATGTCATAGAAAACCTGTTTTGTAAGAGTGTTACACGCTCAATTTAACAACAAGCCTACCCCCTGAAGTGCATGAAATGTTATAAAGGACTGGGACATTGGCAAGACTCCGGCGCCCTGTAACGTAGCGTAAGGGGGCCAAGGGGGTTTTTATGTGAACGATAAGGATAAGCGGATTTCTTTACAATACACCTGGTCGAAGGGGATGAAAAAAAATAGCATCGTATCAATTGTGTTTCTCCTCGAAGCTGAATGTGCTTTTCCAGAGACGTGGGCAGACAGCCCCTTTATAAAAGTAAAATAAACAACCAAGTAAAGCTCTCAAAGGTAAAACATCTGGATTCCCTACCGAACGTTTCTCTGCGCTCAGCGCTGTCTGTCTGCGTTAGTGTAGATTTGGAGCGGTGAGTGTGAAACTTCCCCGCGGTGGTTGTTCGTTTTAATTACCCTGTAGCTACCATGCCCAGCATGAATGCACCCAAACGGGGGTCTCCTTTTCCAGCCTTCTACTTTCTCCCTCTCTCGCCTCCCGCTTTTCCAAGCGCTCACAATCCCCTTTAGACCTGGGATTTTCCAAAGAGGATCGCTGTCTTGTTTGCCCTTTAGGTTTTCGGACTTCACTGAGCAGCACCCTTGCTCTTTAAACAGGGCGACCGCTTGAGGCAGCGCACTTTCCTAGTTCGATTCCTGGGGCTCTTGGGTTCTGGCGAGGAGTCGCAGACAAAGAAGCCAGCCGTGATTTGTGGACCTTGGTGGCCCCATGATTTAAGCGGAGGGTAATTTTCATTTGGTTCGTTAGACTCTAGCAGAATAAAGGGAAATATTTCATTAAATCCTTCCTCTCGGTGGACAAGAGGGGGGAATGCTTAGTTGAATCGCCGTGTGGTGTAAACAAACCCTGGATATTTTATATGAATTAAATGTGTAGATAATTAGTTTTATTGCATTCATTACCCCCTTTATGTGCTCTGTAACAAGTCAGTAATTAAAGTAACAAACTCATAAAGTCTTTATAGGGGCATTTAGGCGTTCAGTGTTTGCCAAACTAAGTGGTTTAATTCGATGCTAGTGCCGGGGAGTGGATGGGCGCCCGCTCTCCACGGCTACCCTGCTTTATTACGCACTAAACCACTGCAGACTCCGTAATGGATTAAACCCGGACAGCGGCCCCCAGCCTTTTCAGCTTCCACCCAGGTGTTTGCGCATCCTCTGGACATAAGAGCGCTGAACTGGCAAGTTCAGGCAAGGGAACCCACCGAGGAAGCTGGTGATAGTTTTATGGGGAGGGCTGATAGTTTTATTGCAGTTGTACGTTGTACAATGCGTATTTGATAAAGAAGGGCCCTTCGTGACCAATGTGCACTTTTTTGTGCAGCGGGGGGAAATGAAAATAAATGCGTCCAAGGTTTGACTGCGGCGGGAAACAAATTACAACACTCTAAATGGTTTTTCTTTATGGTCACCAGACAAGAGGAGAAAGGGGGATGCAAACATCTGTCTTCAGTCCCTGAACCTAAAGGCCAGCAAAGACGGATGCGAATCCAAGGGTCATTACAGCGCGGATTTGTCTTTATTTATCGCTCCCTCATGAATATGAATCTGCATCTGGACCGGGAGGTGCTTGTACCCCACGAACTCCACATGGAATTTCCCTCACTGGTATTCTCCCACTGCCTTCCACTTCAGGGAGGTGGGGGATAAGTTACCAAGCACAAGGCTACGATTGTCCAACTTTCTCTGTTCCCTGGTACTTAGGGGTGAGGGGATTTGGAAATGATCGTATTCTGGTTTTTCTGAAAGGGTTGTTGTAGCTCAGGCCAGCTTTCTGAGGATGCCAAGGCGTGGGATTTAGGTCAGGTTAGGCTAGATTAACACTGGCCAGCCAGCTCCTCCTGGCAGAGGTGGGCTTAAAGCTATTTTTCTGCAAGAGATACATTTAGGGGGTCTGGGAGGAGGTGCACTGAGTCTCTAAGGCTTAGGTTTGCCAAAGCCCAGGTTCGCAGCCTGCCTGAGGTGCTTCTTGGGGTGTTCCACTAGAAGCCACCCCGACTCCTGGCAGCTGCTCTACGTAGCCCAGAGCCCTACGCCAGACCTGCATGCCACGTATTTTCACGCTGCGTTCCAACAGCCTTCACATGACTTCAGCTTCAGCCGACTCTAGGTTGAAAGTTGAAACACCCGAGGCTGGTTTTTGAAAAGGAGTTTGGGCAGAGGTCCTGGCTATGCTGTTCAGGGCGCTGCGGTCTAGATAGGAGAAAGAGTGTGTGTGTATTTCTTAGTGTGTGTGGGGGGGAGGGTCAGGAATCCCGGACGGGGAAATGCCCTCGGAAGAGGGACAAGCCCAGCCAAAGCCACCACAGGGCGCCAGCCCAGGGCTGGTCCCTCCCTGCAGTCTGGCTCCTAGCCGCCTCCACTTGGTCGCGCCAGGCGTCTTCAGGGTGCCAGCCCTACTCTGTAGACCGTCCTCGGCCTCCTTCCAGACGCCCCCTGGTGCCCATTCTCTTGTGGCCCGTGCGCTGTGCGCCTCCTTGAAGACCTTCCTGAACTAGAACCGCACGGTTGGATGAGCAAACGCTCTTGACTTCATTTTCCCCTTTGTAGGATTTGTAGGTTTATTTGGTTCAGTGTCATCGCCCCTCCCACCCGCCCCTTCCCCACCGCTGGCCCCTCTTTTGTGGCTCGGGGTCCCGATTCTGCTCAGCGATGAAAGGCTTGTGAGGCTGGGCCAGGCCAGAGCTCCAGCCCCAGCTCCCTGCTTTGTCCCAGTTGTGCTTTCTACACGCGAGCTTCTCCCCTAAAAGTTGTACCAAATGGTTAATTTAATTATTCCAACTATAGACCAACTGCTTCAGCAGCCGCCACCACGCGTCTGGGAGGAAAAAAGAAGCCATCTATAAGAAATAATCTAATAAAAGTGAAGTGTAGAAAAACCCCTCCTGATTTTCAACCGGCACAAATAGAATTAAAGGTTCAGCATCCTTTTCCCAAACAGACCTTTTGTCCAGATCACAACTTCAGCCAACCAGCAATGTGGACCGTGCCTGCTATTTATTTTAATAGAGGCGGGTGGGAAGCGAGATGGATTGACAGACAAATGGCCACTTGGATAGATGGATGGTTTGATCCATCTTCCTCTGTCTCTCTTTTCTTAGTATCTGTACACGGTTGACTTTTTATCCCCCTGCCAATTTCTAAATCAATAATGGAAAGGCAATCCTATGTGGCAAAAGAAAAAAAAACACTATTTATTTAAAGGACAAGAGAAGGAGACTACCCGCACATATACTATGGGGGGGGGGGGGGTGTTTACATGCTCATGCTACCAATTGGAAAAGGTTGAGGGTTTTTTTTTTTAACGTTCCTTGCCTTTTCTTTGCCATTCATAAGGGCGTTTCTTTTTCTTCGTCTGAAAGTGAGAAAGAATGTTAGAAGACAAGGAGACAAAACCAGCAAACAAAATGCCATTGTATTGTAGTAGCAATTCATGGGAAAAAGCTTGCCAGACTCCTATGCCTCACTCCTGGGAGGCTGTTTTACCCCGGGCAAGGCAGAATAACACAGTGACAAATAAAATATTAAATGCCGATGAGAGTTTCAGAGGAGCTTGCTGTTTGCTTTATTTAATGCTAAGTCTGAATTGCCCCCCCACACAGCCAAGCCCCTGCCTGGTGGATATGCAACCGAGAGTCGGTGTTCTTGTAACCAGAGAATTAGAGGGTGCGATTTGTCCTTGGCTTTCTCTGCACACAGAACGCTGCAGCAGGCTGCAATTTCCCCTCCTTACCTGCACTGAGAAAATCATCCTCATAGAATTTGCCAGGGCATCACCTCCAAGAACGTAAAACAAAACAGGCACTACAGCCTCAAACCTGATGGCTAACTGTATTCACCCAGCATTTGAGAATCTTTACCACAGACATTTGTGTAGCAACCCAAATTCACATTTTCCAATAGAAACCTTTTTAGGTTTTTGTAGGTAACCTCCTCAGACCATGACTGTAATAATCATCGAGTGTTTGACAACATACTTGAACCGAGTAAAAGAGCTTGGCACTTGGAAAGAACCCGGTGACGGTTAGCCACAGGTCTTAGGGTGATGTTGATGACACTGGGAAGGTTTCTAGGAGCCTTTTAGGACTGTGGGTGAACGCTGGGCTTTGCATGTGGATGACGCATAGAGGCATGTCTTTCCTGTTGCATATCTCTAACATGAGGACAGGATGGTAGCCCATCACCCAGCAATCAAATACGAACGTTTTTTTTTTTACTAGAAGATATATAAATACAGATGATAAGCTAATTCTCTTTTAGCTTACATTATGCACAAAATTTACTTGTGATTAGTATACTGGTTTATTTTTGGATGCAAACGCTGAGTGGTAGAGGAGCTGTCCCTGTAAGAACCCTGTCTTTGGCTCTCTGGGTGGGCTGGGGCTGGAGTTTCCCAGATGACTCCTAGATGGTGCTTGTGTATCTGGATTTGTTTTGAAGGTGCCTCGTAAGTAAGTGCTCTATATTGGTGACGGTAGAGGTTCTTTAAGGACCTCCTTGTGGGACATGCCTGCTTCCAGTCATCTTCCCCCTACTCCTCCCTCCCCCATGTAAAGCCATAATTAGCAGAAGGGACAGTCCGGTACCTTTAACTGGAATTTGGCGGATGGTAGCAACATCTGCTGGTCTGTTGGTTAGAGAGGCACAGGGCATTTGATCAGAGTCACAGATGTAAACGTGACATCTGCTTGTAACAAAGAAAGGAGAAACAAAATTAAATTAGGCAGGGAGCCCTCTCTGCCTGAGCAGCAACAAGGGGGGGGAGGACTATTTGAAGGAACAACGGGGTGGGGGGGACTATTTGATGGAAGGGACCATTTGACGGAACAACGGGACGGGGGGGGGACTATTTGATGGAGAGAAAAAAGTGGAGAGCCCAAGGCTGCCAGAAGAAGTAGCAGCATCCCACAGAGTAGCGATGTTCTTAGTCCTTGAAGACCCTCTCACAGGTCTTCAGCCTCTAGTGCTTCTGGAAGTCAGCAGGCTAGCCCACCCACCCCCACACTAACAGTCAGGCTAGCCCACTCACACCCTCACTAACAGTCAGGCTAGCCCACTCACACCCTCACTAACAGTCAGGCTAGCCCATTCACCCCCACACTAACAGTCAGGCTAGCCCACTCACACCCTTACTAACAATCAGGCTAGCCCATTCACCCCCACACTAACAGGTTAGCCCCACTCACCCCCACACTAACAGGCTAGACCACTTACACCCACTCTAACAGGCTAGCCCACTCTCCCCCACACTAACAGTCAGGCAAACAGCTTTCCTTAGCTTCACCCCACTGCCGCCACTCCACGGCAGTGGCAGTCAAGCATCTCGAAGGTGCTGTCTTCTTCAGCGTCATTATTTCTTAACTTCTCAGCATTCCTCACCCTTATGCAAATCAAATATTTTCACCATGGTTGCCAACTCCATTTTAGATTTTCTAAGCCTGGACTGACCTGAGTATATTTTATTACTCAGACTGTTTAACAGATACTTCTGCCTTTCCTTATTTCCAGGAACCTAGTAGGAGTCCACCTTCCTATGTTCTAGAAGATAGATACGGTCAAGAGCCTTCTAGAAAGTGAGAGAAGGCAAGCAAGCCCCTCCCACCTCTCTTTGGCTCTTATCTTCACTCTAGTGGAGGCCACCTTGTTAGCCTTAGCCCTCAGTTGGGGATGCCATGGAGAAGTGACCGCTGAAGAACCAGGCTGGGCAGATGGCTCCTCTGAGTGCCAGGGAATGCTCTGGAAGAGATGCTGCGTGTGCTAGCTGGCTATTACCAGCCGGGGAGGAATGAGTCAGCAAGATGGTGATGAAGGCTCCAGGTATAAGACTCTGACAGTCAATGTTCTGGCTAGTTTTCTGTTAACTTGACACAAACGAGAGTCAACTGAGAAGAGGAAACCTCAGTTAAGAAATCCTGCTTAACTCTGCCTACAGACAAGCCTGTGGGGCATTTTCTTAATTAGTGATCGGTGAGAGAGGGCTTAGCACACTGTGGGTGGCATCACCCTGGGCTAAGGGTCCTGGGTTCTATAAGAAAGCAGACTGAACAAGTCATAGTGAGCAAGTCAGTAAGCAGCGCCCCTCCCTCCATGGCCTCGCATCAGCTCCTGCCCCGAGGTTCCTGCCTTATTGCCCTCACTGCTCTTGATGTTCAATGAACTGTGAGTAAAACAAACTCTTTCTTCCCAAAGTTGTATTTGCTCGTGGTGTTTCATCGCAACAACAATCGTCTTGACTAGGACAATCAAAGACACCAAAGACTGAGAAAGCTTGGAGGATTCAGGAACCTGTATGTAGTTCAGCTTAGGTCTTGAATACAACAGAAAAGACCAGAGTGTCGGGGCACCTGGAAAGGTGCAGTGAGACACAGGACAAACTCGAGGTGTGGCCCAAGGACAGGTATGAGGCCAAGACAGGGAAGAGCAATGCAGAATTAAACAGACACACAGGCTTTCAAAATACAGGAGAGAAGCAAGTCTCAGAGTAAGCCACGCCCACAGGCCTGCCCAGGGTGTGCACAATAGTCACCCCAGATGTGTGAGTTGTCAAGGTTTCCACTCCATCACTCCAGTCCAGGGACCTTATCAGCCTCCTTCTCTGAGCTTGCTAGCGCTTGAAGAACCCTTTCTTCACGCCTCTAATACGTACCAGAAACCTCCTTGATGTAAACATGGGTCAGATGGTCTTGCCTGATTTGGAAATGGAACAAAGATGTGCATGGGAGGGGAACCACCCGGCTGAAAGTGGAGCCCCATAGCACAGTGTAAGAAAGTTTGGCTGCAGATTTGAAGGCGCTGCACTCACGGTGGCCATTAGACAGACCCATTGCCGATCACTCTGGACCAAGACCGCCGTTGCCTCAGGGGCCGGCGTGAGACTTTGAGCGTCTGGTTTATTCCTAACATCCTGTGACCTGATTGGTGGGAAAGTGTCTGGCAACCTCCACTACATCATTTTCTCTATGAGAGAAAGAACTTAAGGGGCCTTGGGGACAGTGGGAACCCAAGGAAGGTGATTTAGAGATGAGAGGGCTTGAGGTACAGAGAGCAGGAGAGTTGAGTGACTGTTGTCTGGCCCTCCAACCCTCCTTGTCCCCCTGGACATAGTTTCAGATGAGGCTACCCATAGTGTCGTAAGAAGCAAGCCCTGTTATGACAGAACAGGCTTCTAGACCTACTTCAGGTGGTACTTTCTTCCCTGTCTATTACTGTTATACCACATAGCTGTCTGTTCATTCCTTGCACCCCACCCCCTCCACAGGAAATCTTGCCTTGTTCCTGGTTTCTCTAAGGGTTCTCTGCTGTCCCCATGGCAACCAGATAAGTTCCAGTAACAGGGTCTGCCTCTTCAGTCATCTCAAGGAGCCCACTGAGAGGTGTTGGGCCTGTCTACTGTCTTCGACTGCTCAGCCTGAAAGACAGAAAAACGAATAAGAAAGAGTCTCAAAATATTTTCCTTTCTGGGCTTTCAAAAGGTCCTGCTGTTCCGGGCTCTTCCTCTCACTGAATGGTTTTGCTTCGGAAGTTTGTGGGGTTTGCCGGTAATGTGCTGCAGCACTGCGCATTTTAATGTGGATTTCAGCTGATTCAGAGTTTAGAGACAAATGCAGTCCCGTACTCAGGGACTGGCTCCTAGACCTCAGGAGCCAGAGACAATGAAATAGTAACAGTGTGCGCATTTGCAGGATGGAGTGGGAAGGCTCCTTTTCTTTTTGAAAGCTTAGTTCTTTACTCTAGCTGTTTGTTGGCTGTGGTGAGTTAGCAACATTCTAGAGAATTCCAAGACTCAGGGCCCACTTCATAAGCTCCTGCGAAGAGGCTTGCTTCTTCATAGAGCTTTCACTGTCCGTGATTGGGCTTGAAGACAAGAAGTGGGAAGAGAGATTCTGAAGGAAGAAATGGGAGGGTTGCTCTGGGGAAGTCAGGCATGACGGTAGATAAAACAGCTCCCCAAGTCACTGCAAAAGCAGAAGTCACCAGCTCCAACCCAAACAGTGCTCACAGTTGCGAGAAAGCCACACAGTCTTCAAATGGCCGAGACTGGGGCCAGAACTACGCCTCAGAGACAGGGTTGAGGACACACTGGGCCTCCTGGACCGTCCTTGGCCAGGTCCACATTCAGGAGACGAATTCCTTCATTAGCTGCTGTTAGGCCTCCCATTTCCCTACCGTCTGCTGAAAGGTTCTTGTAGCCAAGGGATCCCTTAGACCACACCCAGTTCTCTGTGCACACAGCAAAACAAAACAAAACAAACAAACAAACAACAATCCAAGGAGAGATAGAGGGCTGCTCTTGAGTGCTGGTCAAGCCAAAGAAGCCAACACCTGTAGGCGGAGACTGCCCGTTCATTCCTGGCCACCCAGACCCAAATAATAACACAGAAACTATATTAATTACAACGTTGTAACTCTTACATCTTAAATTAACCCATTTCTATTAATCTGTGTATAGGCACGAGGCTGTGCCTTACTGGTAAGGGTCTGTCTTTCTCCTTCGGCAACTACATGGCATCTCCCTGACTCTACCTGCTTTCTCTCTATATCCCTGTTCGGATTTCCTGCCTGGATTTACTCTACTAAGCCTTTAGTTGAAACAGCTTCTTTAATATCTAATGATAATAAAACTTTTCATGGCATACAGAGGGGAATCTCACATCAAACACCCAACAAGAGACTTGTGACACAGTCAGAGCTGACTCCTGCTTTCTTATTCCTGCTTTTATTTCTTCTTTCGTATTGTGAAGTAATGGAGATCTACAGTGAACACACCGTGGGACACCGAAGACACAATGAAGAGAGAAGAAAGCAGAGTCTCTAGCTTTCTCATGTATCCTTTCTCCTCCTGCTCATATACAGTCTTTGCAAAATGAAATACAGTTCTTAAAAATTAGAAACATACCCAATGGACTACTTTGTAACCTTTCTTCCTTAATGATAGGTCACAAGCATTCCCATATTGGGAAATTCCCAAATAAAAATCTTTTTATGGTCACATAGTATTTCAATGTGTAATAAAGCCATCCTTTGTTTTGACAACCTCATGTTGTTAGACAGTTGGATTGCTCCTAATTTTTAAAAATATCTTTAAAACAGTTCTCAGGGCATCCTTTTAGGTAAGTCTCTCTGTACATACATGCACCTAGGATTAATTGATAACAAGGGAACTCTGCCTCATAAGAGTGTATGTGTTTTGAAAATCTCCAAACACACATTACAAATTTGCCTTCTAGAAGGGTGACACTTTGTTGTACTTACGAAAACAGAACACGAGACCCTGCATCTCAGCTCTCACCATCACTGTGTGACACCATCAACAATTGTGCTGCAGCCCCCGGTGTGGTGTTGTGAAGAAGCAAAAACTCTTCAGAAAAGTAAAAGGGTTGTCCGAAGAAGCCAACAACCCCATGCGAAAGAATGGAGGCAGGAATAAGTAATCCTAAATATTAACAGTAACCTACCAAAACAGAGCCAAGATGACAAGCCTTCAAAATCTAATGATGACAAGGGGGGGGGGGGCTCTGTAGGCTCGAAGCCAGACTGCAAAAGGGATAAATTCCACCTGGGATTGATTTTTTTCAACATTGAAAAATGATGAAGAAAACCAAATAAAACTCTTATTTTGATTCTGCCTTTGCTGTCAAAGAGAATAAACTTCAGTAGGGAAGGATTAGTGTGAATGCCAGTGACAGGGACAGAGCCCATGGGCTGTACCTGACCTGGAAGGGTCCTGACCATTTCTGTGAGTTGTTACAGAGCTTTGAGGCCCAGGAAACCATGCCAGAGGGACCGTGAATAACTGCAGTTTTGTGGGACCATAGGGGATGAAGCAGGAAGAACTAGGGAGGTGACTCAGTCTCTAAAATGCTTACTGTTCAAGCACAGGGACCCCAGTTCAATCGCCAGCACCCACTTTAAAAAGGCCAAAGTCGGGTGCAGCGGCACGTTTGTGATCCAAACAGTGATGAGATGGGGATAGGTGGGTCCCTGGGGCTTTCTGGCCAGCCAACCTAGGTTACACAGCAAGTCCCTGACCACTAAGAAATCCCACCTGAAAAATCAAGACTGATGATCCCTGAGGAGCAGCACCTGAGGCTGACCTCTGGCCTCCCGATGTTTATGCATGCATATACACTCCCACTCACAAACACTCAGTCATACACACACATACACTAATACACACTCTCTCTCTCACACACTCACACACACACTCAGAAACACACATTCAGTCACTCACACCCACACACATGGACTCTTGTTCACACTCACACACACTCATTCAGTCACACACACACACATACTCACACACACTCATTCAGTCACACACACACACACAAGATCGAAAAAGGGATGGAAAGGCGGTTCTTCTAGCGAGCTGTTTCTTTTTCAGAAAGGAAGCCCAAGTGGGCTCTGACAGCAGATGTGGCCACAGCAACTCCAAAGAGGATTTGAAGTGAACACAAAGGATCGTGGGACGCGTGTGCTTACACACAGGGTCAAGGACAAGATGAAGGCAGAGTCAGCAGCCTCCTGCCCAGAAATGTCAGCTGTCCGTTCCTCGCAGTCTTGTTCCACACACGTCCATTCTGCTTCCACTCGGTTGCTAAGAGGGGACTCCAAGGCACCAGAGAATCCCCTCCTGAGATAGTTTCATATTTTCTCTTTGTAAAAAATACATAATCTCAGTGCTATTCTCACACCAATAACAATAATAATAATTAACAATGTCTTTCTATCCTTAATTACCCAATGTTCTTTTCCCCTTGATGGGCTCACACAGGAAATTTGCTTTTTTTCTAAGCATTGCTGTTTGATTCAGAACCCAAGCACTGCCGACTCACGCATTGTTCTTTTCACCTCTGGTCCTCCCTTTCTCTCTACAAGTTATATGGTAATAACAATTAATAGCAATTATTAAAATAACAGTCTGTTTTACTGTAACCTTGCAGCACCATGAATCAAGCCTAGACCCTTATACCTGCTAGCCAAGTGCGGTACCGCTGAGGTACCTCCTTTGCCCTTCTGATTAGATGAGAAAATGAGTCGTTTTTGCTCTCAACTTTCCCATGGGGCCGTCTTGCCCTAATCTTGTGTTGTTCCGGTAACTTGGTAACTTACTCTAGAGGTCTTATCAGCTGCATGGGAATGGTGGAGTTAGTTTTGGGTTTTGTTTTGTTTTGGAGACAGGGTCTCACTGTATAGCCCTGGTTGGCCTGAAACTCACTGTATAGACCAGGCTGGTCTTGAACTCATGGAGGTCCACCTTCCAATTGCTGGATTGAAGATGTGAACCCCAACTCTCTGGTCCTGCATGTTCAGGTTTTTAACTAGGATACTTTGAAGGGGTCCTGTGTTATTCCTTCTACATGACCTTTGAAAGTTGGTTGTCTTCGATGACATCAGATTTGCTCTGTGCCACTTCCACATTCCCAGCTGGGACCATTCCTTTTAATGTTGCAAATCCCTTTTAACCTAAAGACTTTAGAAGTTATTAGTTAACATGGCCAGATTATATTACTTCTTTTATTTAGAGAGCACAAAATGGCAAAGTTCTAATTATTGTGCTTCTTGTTAACTTACTAGCTAGAATGCTATCGGTGGGGGAAGAGACAGTGCTGGGTGGGGTGGTACATTCCTGTGACCCCCATGACATCTGCCCTGGGGAGCTGAGGGAGGAGCTCGTGAATTCAGGCTAACCTGAGCTACACAGTGATACCAACTTGGTGATACTCAATTCCAAAGGAAAGGAAGAAGAAAACGCAGGATGGAGGGAGGTAAGAAAACATTTATCGGGGTTGGAGAGATGGCTCAGCAGTTAAGACTACCACTGGCTGCCTCCCAGAGGACCTGGGTTCAATTCCCAGCACCCACATGGCAGCTCACAACTGTCTCTGACTCCGTTTCCAGGGGATCTGGTCTCCTCACACAGATATACATGAAGGTGAAACACCAATACATGTAAAATAAAAATAAATAAATTGTTAAAAAAAAACGTTATCAATCCTTAGATCACTGAGATGTAGTAGGCATGGGGAAGGCAGGATAAATGCTGAATTCTTTGCCTTTTACAGAAAATGGAGCCTTTTTGTAGACACCCCACATAGCTAATCAGTGGAGTTTTTCTTTCCTTACAGTATTATCCACTCACAGATCTAGATATATTCTGCATATTTCTTTCACTACGGCGACACACTGTGTGTGTGTGTGTGTGTGTGTGTGTGTGTGTGTGTGTGTATTCACGTGAGTGCTCCTGGAAGCTAGAGGTCAGCCTCAGGTATCTCTCTCAGTTGCTCTCCCCCTAATTTTTGAAGCAGTCTCTCACTGAACTTAGAGCTTATAAATTGGCTAGACTAGCTGGCAATCCCACCTCTCTCTGAGACCCTAGTACTCAGGCAAAAGATGCACACTTGTCCAGATTTTTATGCTTCAGGTCCAGATTCAGGTCCTCATGCTTCTACATCAAGCTCCTTGCTGATGTAGCTGTCCCCTACCCCCTGTGGTGGCATTCTTAACATTCAAGTTAGCCTAGCTCTGGCTAGTGGGACTCTCTCCCCAGTTTCTAATTCAATTGACAGACCCCTGATGGCTCCCAGGAGCTTCCTTTCTGGATGGAGCAACAGAATGGTCCAGCCTCATCTTTCCCACCTGTGCTTATATCTGGCACCAGCCATTTCACCAAGAAGCCTGCTCTTTCTTATTAGGAATTAGCATCTGGAGGCCACCTCAGGTGCTTGTACGATTTTGGAATGAGTGATATGTTAGATAAGAAGTGACCGTCAATAGGTCCGAAATCTAGTTGAACTAGTTGTCAAATAAAATTAGATGTCTAATTCTAAATGAGGGTGAGGACCATAGGCATAAACAGCCTGGGAGAGAACATTACATTCAAGGTTTGGGGGTGGGCAAGCCAGGCACAATATGCCTGGAGTCAAGAAACAAGGCTTCACTGCAGAGCAATAAGCAGTAGAAATAAGAAGGAAGGAAGATGGGATGCTGGGCAGAGCAGAGAACAAAAGCACAGAGCAAGCACCAAAGTGCATGGCGTGCTTGGAGAGTCTGATTTGCTTCATTTCCTTTGACAGGGTGAGTGGATATAGAACAGGGCCAAGTGCCATGGACATAATGTATCTGGACTTCAGAAGAGCATTCGTCCAGGCCTGTCACAATATCACTGTGGACAACATGGAGAAATAAGGACTAAACAATAGTACCATTAGACGAATTAACAACATTTAGGTGAATGAATGAACCCAAAAGATGCTGCTTAGCAGATTGATGTTAGCATAGGGGAATGGTCTCAAGTGAAGGGACAGAGGCTTCTCTCTGGATGAATCTCTTCAACAATATAGTAAAAGCACAGGACAAATATTTAACGAAGGTGCCGGTTACATGGTGTCCTGTAGTTTGCGTAGTTTTAGCGGTAACATCTGCATTCGGGTAGATATTGGCGGGTTCAGGGAGCTCTCTCAGCTGCTCTCCAACAGTGTTTTGAGACAGAGTCTCTCACTGAACCGAGAGCTCATGCACTGGCTAGGTTGGTTGGCCATCAAGGCTCCACAGAAAAAAAATTTCTAGAGATGAAAGTGAGTTGTCAGAGCTGAGTTTTAAAACTAAGCACTTGGCGCTTACAGACATCCAGATGACCTGAGCAGACTGCAGTAAGCAGAGTCCTTGGAGAAGATCCTGGAGCTGCAATCTGAGCACTGTGTTTTTCTCTACACCCTTGCTTGTGCTTGCGCTGGGGATGGAACCCTGGACCCCACTCTTGCCAACCAGGTGCTCCACCACTGAGCTAAATTTCTGTGCCCTTCATGGTACACTGTTAATGTATATGGATAATAACACAGTGCGCATAGTGTTGGTGTGCAGGAGTGTGCGCGCGCGCGTGAGTGCATGCGTGTGTGTGTGTGTATGAACTGTGTGTATGTGTGCTAGTTTGAAAGAAGATGGCCCCCAAAGGGAGTGGCGCTATTGGGAGGGTGGCCTTGTTGGAAGAAGTGTGTCACTGTGGAGGTGGGTTTTGTGGTCTCATATATGCTCAAGTCACACTTAGTGTCTCAGACCACTTCCTGTTGCCTGCAAGAACAGCCTGAGTAGAGCTCTCAACTATCTCTCCAGCACCGTGTCTGCCTGCATGCTGCCATGTCCCATCATGAGGACAATGGACTGGACCTCTGAAACTGTAAGCTGCCACCTCAATTAAATGTTTTTCCTTTATAATAGTTGCCGTGGTTATGGGTGTCACTTCACAGCAATGGAAACACTAATTAAGACTGTGTGTACACATGAGAACACTAGTCAAAAGTGGGCTGTGCGGACCAAGCACAGAGAATACTTTTAAATTAGTTAACAAGCTGGGATACATGAGACCTGATAAACAGAGGGCATTTTAATGAATTGCAAACCTGGAATTAAACAGTCTTAGAGTCTCATGCAAAAGACAAGAGCAAATCTTCCCCAGCATCATCCTAAGGCAGCCAAAGACTGCAACCAGGAAGTCACCCAGAGGCCATCAGGGAAACAGATTTCTGCTCCACGTCAGAACTTTCTAGAGCAGCGGTCCTCAAAATTATTTTGTTGCTGCTTCATAACTGTAATTTTGCTGTTATGAATCATAATGTAAACATCTGATATGCAGGATATAGACCCTGGAATCTCAAGTCAGGGTCTAATTGCAATCCCTATCCCTACTCCCCTTTTCCTGAGGGACTTTCGCAGGCTGGATCTTGATGGTGTCTAGCAGGCTGTCACTGCCCTCTGTGTAAGATAATGGCTATTTATGATGGAAGAGAACATTCGACACCCATCCACTCTGCTGGTCTCTGCAGGAAACATTTGAGGTACCTGGATTCCTGTCCATCCTTGAGGCCCCCAAAGAGCTTTTATGTATAAAGGCTATGTCTTCTGATACTTTCTATATTAGAAATAAAAACTGAGGGAAAAGGCTTAAAATATTCACTTAGCACTTTCTTTAAAAATAACAATGAGACCCCCTAAATGTTAACACAATTAACATATTTAGATGAAGTAACATTTTGAAAAATAAATTTAAAAATGACATTGTTTTGTATTTTAATAATTTCTTAGTATTTGATCTAATAAGGAGACTACTATATTCACGTCTGTTTCTATATTCAAAGTACTATAGTAACACACAGCAAGTAAATTTAAGAAATTTCCACTCTATACTCAAGAGAGAGACAAGGAAAAAATGAATTATTATTTTTATTATTATGAAAAAAGTCACAGCTTCATTGATACCCATCCCCACCCAAAATTAGGGACTACCAGAGGTCTTCAGATCATATGTTAAGAGACAGTACTCTAGACCAGAGGTGATGGCACACACCTTTAATCCCAGCATTTGGGAGGCAGAGGCAGATAGATCTCTAAGAGTTCATAGCCAGTCTGGTATACATAGTGAATTCCAGGACATCAGGGCAGACCAGCCTCTGTAGAGAAACCCTGTCTCAAAAAACCAAACCTCCTACAAAGAAAATTACCAGTATTCCAAAGAAATGGTACACAAAATTAATCTATATTTGTAGCTGAGAATGATAGATTCAATGTATTAAGGAAATTGTGTTTCAACAAATCTCCCTTGGGAGCCTCCGTCTCTCAAGGACCATTTCAGAGATGCAGTAGGTCCTTTATTCGGGGGCTGTTGCTGTGTTGCTGGGCTCGCAGCTAGACTTGTCCCCTTGGCTTCCACCTGAAGTTTCTGGGATTCCATGGCTGCAAGATGAACCTGGGAGGCATAGCACAGGGGAAAAGCAGATGAATTCAGGTCATGGGACAGCCTTGAATTCCCACCCTCCCGCTTTCAATTTCCAGTATTGGGATTGTGGGTATGGCCCACCGCACCCAGTTTTACCGGCACTGGAGATCTAACCCTGGGCTTTGTGTGTTCAGGGTAAGCACTCTTCCAACTAAGCTACAGATCCACCTTCTTTCTTCTTTTTATTTATTTATATTTGTCTTGGTGGTACGGGGGGTCACTAAGCACACTTTCTACCACCAAGTGATACCCCCTTTCCAGCTCCTTCAGAGACTATATTATTTTTGTTTGGTGGACAGAGACGGGCCCAAGGAGTAATTAGCAAAGAATTTGAGATTACTGAGTCTCATTGCCTCTACTTTCAGCAATTAGATGTAGTTCTTCATCATATTATAAGCTATGCTGAGACTACTGTATGCTTGTTTATTTTAATTAAATCATTGAAAATCAGAAATGATATCATATCTAGACTTTCCTAGCAATGTAGAGACTTCCCAGAACTTGTAGCTGCATATTTTTTTTGTAATTTCATTGTGCTAATCAACTAAAATGGCCCAGTAGAAATGTTAATAAATAAACATAGTCATAATTATAATCCTAGACATCACCCATTGCCAAAGACTTCAAGAAGTCATTAAATCCATCCCTCTGCCTCCAGACCTGCTTTCTCTTCAGTCAATTCTTGATAGGAGTACTGCCACAAATATTCTACAGTGGGTCATTTTACATTTTGTTCTATATGTTCTACCATAGAAATAGATAGCAAAGAATAGCAATTTATTTACAAAATATTAAAGACAATTGATGTGTAAATGTATTTTTAAGAAGATTTAACTTATCAAATAGTTCTGTATATTATTTTTTCAGAAAGGAAGTACTACACACATTTTATGAATGGCGCACAAACCTACTAAATTCATATGTACTGGTTATGATTCTGGATCCTGATGGCTGGGTTCTTTTTTTTTTTTTTTTGAGATGGGGTCTTGTTATGTATGCTGACTGGTTTTATGCAAACTTGACACAAGCTCAGGTTCATCTGAAAGAAGAAAACCTCATCAGAGAAAAATGTCTTCATAAGATCTAGCTGTAGGGCATTTTCTTAATTAGAAACTGATGGTGGAGAACCGAGTCCATAATGGGTGATCCAATCCCTGGTCTGATGGTCCTGGGTTCTAAAAGAAAGCAGGCTAAGCAAAGCCAGGAAAAGCAAGCCAGCAAGCAGCACTCCTCCATGAACTCTGCATCAGCTCCTGCCTCCAGGTTTCTGCCCTGTTTGAATTTCTGCCCTGACTTCATTTAATGGTGAAGAGTGACGGGGAATCCATTAAAAGACTGACAAAACAAGACTGGGGAGATGGTTGAGCAGGCAAATTGTTTGCTACACAAGCATGTGTGTAGATGGAAATTTCTGTCCCACCCAGTTCTGCAGCAGTTCAGTCCCAAAGAAGCACATAGAAGCTTATATTAATGATAAACTGTTTGGCCTGCTAGCTCAGGCTTATTGTTAACTAGCTTTTACAGCTTAAATTAACCCTTAACTCATATCTATGTTTCGCCACGTGGCTTGGTACCTTACTCAGTGCAGCATTCTCATCTTGCTCCTGCTGTGTCTGACTGATGGCTGCATCTCTGCCTTTTTCTCTTCCCAGAATTCTCTTAGTTTAGTTGCCCTGACTATACTTTCTGCCTGGCTGCTGGCCAATCAGCGAACTGGCTAACTCAGTCAGCAGAGCGTGAGATTCTTAATCTCAGGGTTGTGGGTTTGAGCCCCATGTTGGGTGCCTCATGATCATTGATAACTGTCTTAGGGTTTCTATTGCTGTGATGAAACATCATGACCCAAAAGCAAATTGGGGAGAAAAGGGTCTATTCAGCTTATACTTCCACAGCATTAAGAAAATTCCTTATGGCCAGATCATATGGAGACATTTTCTCAATTGATGTTTCCTCCTTTCCTAGTTTGTGTCAAGTTGACTTAAGACTAACCAGCAGAGGCATGATGGTGCCTGTGTCTGCAACCCTAGCATTGGGGGGATGGGACAGATAGAAGAATGTTGAAGGCTTGCTGTTCAGCTAATCTAGCTTAAATAGTAAGCTCTACATTCAGTGAAAGACCTTTTCACAAAAATAAGGAGAGAGAAAAATATGAGAAATACACTTAATATGGCCTACACAGGTATGCACACACACACACACACAGAGAGAGAGAGAGAGAGAGAGAGAGAGAGAGAGAGAGAGAGACTTAACTTTTACAAAAGGATAAAAAAAAGGGGGCAGATGGAAGAGAAATGTTTGCAAACAATCTATCTGGCCAATATCCTGTATCTGTAATAGATAGAGAACTCTCAGAACCCAATAATATGAAAACAAAAACCAATTAGTAAGTGAGAGAGGACATTTCATTAGAGAGGAGACACAGCAGGCACATAAACATATTAACAAGTGTTCAACATCATTAGCCATTAGGGAAATTAATTAAAAATATTATAAGATATTACTGTATACCTATTAAACAACTAAACTTTTTCTTTTTATGCCTGTTGTGTGCATGCATATGTGCATGGGCGCTCACAGCACATGGGCACACCTGTGTTTTCTGGTGCATATGAATATATGTGCACACATGTGTGAAGGACAGAGGTTGACACAGAATGTCTTCTTTGACCAGGCTCTTCTCTTCCTGAACCAGGAACTCGCTGATCTGGCTAGTCCAGTCATCAGCGTGCCCTGGGAGCCACTGTGTTCACCTCCAGGGTATTGGGATTACCAAGGGGCTGCCATGCATGACTACTTGGCATTTACATGGGCACTGGGGCTCTAAACTCACTCCCTCACCATTGTACAAGAAGCACCTTTGCCCACTGAGCCATTTCCCAGCCCTCTAAAATATTTTGAAATGTAGTAATAACAACACTAAATTCTTTGAAAGACCCAAAGAAACTTGATATCTCTGGGAATGTAATATTACACTCTCTGGAGAGGATTGGTTGTTTCTGATAAAACCAAGCATGCATTTACCACATAACCCAACAGCTGCCATTTTGACTCATAGCGGTAAGACATATAAACCCATACTCATCGTGGCTTTAGTTATGATAGCCCAAACCCAAGACAATCCATGTCTTTGACGTGTGAATGTAAACCAATTGTATATCCACACCTTAGAGAGCTGCAGAAGTGAAGAAGAATGAGCATTGGTGCTCTATGACAACGGCTCTCAAGAGAGTGAACATCACACAATACCACTTCTTAAACACACTCATTGTCACAAACCTACAGAGACAGGTGCCAGATTAATACCTACCAAAGGGCCGGAGTGGAACAACCATGAAGAGGCTCACAGGCTGTCTCGTGGGGAGGGAAAAGTTCATTAGGTTGACAGCTGCGAAATCTGTGGAGAGATTAAAATGCCATAGAATCCAGCAGTACCAACAGTGCACAGACGGCCAGGGAAGATGCTCATCAGTTAAGAGTGCACACTGATCAATCCTCAGGACGGTAGTTCAGAGCTCAGCACCATGTGGCAAGCTCAGCCTCCTATGCATGCCTGTCGCTTAAACTCCAGGGGGTCCAACACCTTCTTCTGGCCTCTATAAACCCTCACCCACGTGTGTGAAAACATCCACACAGGCATGCAGGCCACACATACACAAATAAATAAACAAAGTAAAATAAATTTAATTGCGTGGAAGCACACACAAAGAAGAGCCTGTAAAACTGTGGGAACTGGATGAGGTCTGCGGTCAGTTTCCATTGTTGTGGCGATGTTTATTTTCTGGCTTTATTCTGTGCTGCACCTACACAAGAAACCATCACTGGAGGAAGTTGAGGGGAGGCCTTGTTGGACTTTGTTTTGTTTTGTTTTGTTTTGAGACAGTCTTTCTCTGTGGAACAGCCCTGGCTGTCCTGGAACTTGTGTTGTAGATCAGGCTGGTCTCAAACTCACAGAGATCCATCTGCCTTTGCTTCCCAAGTGTTGGGATTACAGGCGCGTGCCACCACCGTCCGGCATGTATTTTTTTTTTTTTTAACTTTCTGTGTATAATTCTTTCAAGATGAAAATTAAAAGAAGGGGGTTGGGAAATGGCTCAGCCAGTAAAGTGCTTGCCTTGCAAACTCGAGGACCTGAATTTGAGCCCTTGCACCTACACAAAAGGTCTGGCAGATGTGGTGTCTCCGAGAAGGTGAAAACATCAGACATCCAAAGCCCTCTGGTCAGCTGGTCTACCCTAGTTAGAGGGCTGAGGTTCAGTGAGAGAATATGTCTCAAAAGTAAGACAGACATCAATTAAGGAGACACCTGTTATCCAGTTCTGGCATTCATGTTTGTGTGTACGCATGCACACACAAACATGAACACACGCATACACCAAAAAAGAAAGAAAAAAACAAAAGAAAAGCTAAAGGGGCAGATCCCAAAAGACAAAAAATACATAGGAAAGCTGCGGTGTACTGAGACTCCCCTTGCCTCTTTCTGGGAGTTCAGACTTTCACAATTGTGATTTTTCACCCAGGAAACCGGCAGATGGCTTCCTCTGAACTATATGAAGCTAGGACCATGAAATTTGCTATGGCCAAGGAAATGTGAACGGCTATGACACTAATCACTTCTATAAGAAAGTTTAAACCAGGGTATCGGAGATGAGGTGTGAGTGGAAAATAAACCCCAGAGCTCTTGCAGCAGATCCACTCCATGGGACCTGAAAATACAAACAAAATGATGTGACCTTTTGAAAGTCAATTTGGCAAGGCTAGTTTTTCCTTTGGCACAGGAATTCACCTCGTTGAAATAACTCTCCTTGTTAACTCATGAAACACCATCCAAAGCTTCAGGTACAAAGATGCTAAACAAGAAACCGTTACAGTCAGGAGGTCCAGGCAAGCAAGAACAATGGCATAGCCTTGGAAATGACACAGTGTAATGTTCAAAGAGGGGTGTGCATCCGAGATGATTCTGTACGATACACAGCGCTACTAGCCACCATTCTAGAAAATACTTATGTTTTGGTGTTAAATGAAAAAGATTGCTTTTGTGTTTATAGAGTAAACATCTAGGCATATGTAGAAAACACTGTGTGCACAGCAGTCCCTCCACAAAGAAATGAAACAAGCAAGAAACTGGATGGACATGGTGTTTGCAGTACGTGTAACCCTAAGAATTTAATAATCAGGATATATAAAGAATTCCTGCCCCCAAAATGAACATGGCAAAGAAGAAGGAACGTCTACAGCAGTGTGAACAAGGACAGCCACTCCTCAGGAAGCTAGAAACAGAGCAGCCACATCACTGCAGCGCTTACTCCTGGCCAAGTGACCCAAAGTCAGCATGAGGAGGAGATACCTACACTGCAGTGTTAACTGCAGAACTAGTTTCAATAGTTGAGATATGCATATATGCTGCAGCCAACCAAGGTGTCCACCTGCAGGTGGATCCAGGGACACAATCCGATGGGAGAACTTCTGATGTTCTAGAGTACAGTAGCAAGTTATTATTGGCAGGAATTAACTGAATGTTGCAAAGTAGCTTGGAAGAAAAGGTCTTTAATTGATTGCAACACAAAGAAATGATCTCTGTCTGAGATGGCAGCTCTGCCACTTACCCTGATCCATCATTCATTCTGCAAGCATGAACTCAAATGTCATGTAAATATGTAATTGTTATGCCTGAGCAAAGACAAAATTATCTATCTATCTATCTATCTGTCTATCTATCTATTCATCCGTCTAACTGGTATGGGAGGTCCTTTTGTCTGTGTGTAGTTTTTATTGGTTAATGAATAACCAATAACCTGGCCTGCCGATAGGAAAGAACTTAGATAGGCAGGGAAGACGAAACTAAGTTCTGGGAGGAAGAAAGCAGAGTGAGAGAGACGCCATGGATCCACAGAAGACAGATGCTGGGAATTTTACTGGGTAAGCCACTGCCACGTGGCAATACACAGATTCATAGAAATGTGTTAAATTAAGATGTAAAAATTAGCCAATAAAAAACTAGAGCTAATGGGACAAGCAGTGTTTTAATTAATACAGTTTCTGTGTGATTATTTCTGGGTTAAGCTAGCCGGGCCTCTGGGACAAACACAAGCGGCCTGGCTCTTCTTGCAACATCTATCTGTCTGTCTGTCATCTATCTATCTATCTATCTATCTATCTATCTATCTATCATTTATCCATCTACTTTTTTTTGAGACAGGGACTGGAACTCGCTCTGTAGACCAGGCCTACCTGTGCCTCAGTGCTGGGATTAAAGGTGTGCACCAGGACCTGCTGGTTAAAAGCTATCAGTAGGTGACTGCAGATAAAACCATAAATGAACAGTGAACTTGGTACAGTGATGCTTGCCTTTTATTTCAGTGCTTGGGAGGCTGAACCAGGAGGATCTCAGAAAGTTCTAGGGAAGCCTAAACTATATAGCAAAATCTGCCTCAAAAACAAAACAAAACAACAAAACCACACACACACCACACACACACACTCACACACACACAAGATGTTCACATGTTGGAGATGTTGAACTGTAAATGACAGCCAGTGATGGCTTGAAGATGCCACACCTGTTGACACCTATTTTACCCTGAGAACTCAACTCATAAAAAGCCACATGGGCATGGTGTCTGGCAACTCCAGCTTGTGAAGGCAAAGACAGGCAATCCCCACAGCAAGACGGCTAGGGAGACTCGCCATACCCCTAGGTCTGGATCTGATTGAGAAACCACTGCTGCAGTAAATGAGGGAAAGGAGGAATGGATGACGACTCGCAATATCAACTTTTGGCCTTCACATACACATACACACACACACACACACACACACACACACGCATGCATGTGCAAAGCAGAGCTCAGTACAAGTCCAGCAAAATGCTGCAACAGTTTCATTACAGCGAGGGTAACCATAGAACGGTTTAGGCAAAATGGTTGGCAACAGATGTCTCTTGTTAAGATTTGAGCAGCATTTGTTTATTGTACTTTCCTGAGATTTCCAGTTACTCCCTATAAACATGTTATGTTTTATAACTGGAACAAATCTGCATTAACCCGCCCCCTCTCTCGTTCTGTTTCAATGGAAAAGGCACTGGTTTGGTTGTTTTGCTCATCTTCTCCATAGCAAACATTATACAGAGGTATAGAGAGTGGGAAGAGCTATTGTCCCTCCTTCCAGATTTAATATAGAAGAGTCATTAACACCAAGATGGCAATTCACATTGTCCTCTTTTTCAGCGTGACAACACCCTTTGTCCCAGACATGGTTATCTAGTAAGGGACTGGGTTAACTTTTATCATTACAACCAAAATCTTACCTTCAGATGTCTAGAAATTAAGTCCTGAAACCCTGAACGGTTCTGTCGTGTGGAATATCAGCATTTCACTTCTAATCCTTGGTCTTGAGAACTGAGAGAACCAGGATAGACCAGCATACTGCTAAAAGCAAAAACTGGCCTGTGACTCTCAACCTGCTCAAACTCTCACTATTTAGCAAAACCGTGACCAGGTTAGTTTACCTTGGTAAGTTTCTAAGTTTTCATGTCAGGAATGAGGCTGTGTTAGTTTTTTTATTTGCAAAACAAAGAAACCAAAATCAAACACATGCACACACTCTCTCACACACATGTGCGCACTCACACGCTTTAGCTCTTACACGCTCACACACACGTACACACACATACACACACTCTCTCACACACATGTGTGCACCCACACTCTTTAGCTCTTACATGCTCACACACACACACTCATGAACACTCAAGCTCCCCGAACTGCGGGAACAGAAGCAGAAAGCCTAGGAGTTCTCATTTCGGATGTGGCTGAGGAAGTTCTCAACCCTAACCCTGGGAGCCATTTCTCCAGGCCTAGGTTATGTTTTCCACCGTTTCAGAGTTTCCCCAGAAAGCAGCAAGGTATATTGCAAAGTTAGAAACAAAACCAAACAAACCCAGAATTATCTACCATATGGCACAAACCAGTCAGCTTTTATCCCACAATGTTTTTTTCTTAAGTTTTTTTTTATTATTATTTTATGAGTGTGGGTGTTTTGCTCGCAGGTATGATGTCTGTGCACCAATGTCTGCATGATGCCTGTTGAAGTCAGAAGAGGGAGTCAGATCCCTTGGAACTGATGCTGCAGACCGTTGTGAGCCACCATGAGGGTGCTGAGACTCAAAACTGGGTCCTCTGGAAGAGCAGCCACTGAATCATTTCCCCAGCCCCTTGAAGACTTATTTCTGTGTCTGTGTTTGTGTGAACGTGTGATGTGTGTGAATGCAGTGACCATGGAGATCAGGAAAAGTTGGGTCCCCTGGAGCTAGAGTTACAGGCAGTTGGGAGTGGCTTGACATAGGTGCAGGGAACTGAACCTGGGTCCTCTGTTAGAGTGCCATGTGCTCTTAATTGCTGACTCATCTCTCTAGCCACACCCCACAGAGTTGTTTGTTTCTCTTCTTAAAGACTGATTATTATTTTAAACCGTGTGTGCATGTGTGTGTGTGTGTGTGTGTGCGCGCATATGTGTGCATGAGCGTTGGTGAACATTGGAGCCCCTGAAGCTGGAGTCATTGTGAGCTGCTCTTAACCACTGAGCCGTCTCTGTAGTGTCCCCACAGAGTATTTATGAGATGAAATTACAATGTGAGGAGGGCACTCGGCTCCGTGGCAGGACTAGAGCAAACCCTCTACAATGTTAGCTAGCCCATTGTCCAGGTGGCGTCAATGGAATCCGTGCTGTGCTCAGAACCTCAACAGCACTCATTCTAAGCAGGTGACAGCCACGCCTTTAGTGAAAGTCCTTAGAGAGGGTGGACGACTCACACACCAACCTCAGCAACTGTGAGCGCTGGCTTGAGAAGGATTCTGAGACTGTGTGCTCCTCAGAAACCGGTGCCCCACTCAGTGTAGAATACCCGTGGGCCTCGGGTTTCACACTGACCATCCCTGTTCCGCGGTCACACCCAGCACATAAAGGTGCTCAATGGTCCCGGGAGGTGGCTCTAACTTCACGAGCCTGATGACCTCAGGACCCATTATATATATAAAGGTGGGAGGAGAGAACCATCCTCTGACCTCCATGTTCCTGCTACGGCACCCAAGCCCCGCCTCACCCCCATTAACATCATCAACACAGGGGTTTTAAGAAAGTACTTGAGTCCTTGACTTGCCGTTGGGTTGGTAAGTTATTAAAATATAGGAAGACACCTGGATTTCCCGTACACATTAGGAAAGGCCATGCCACGCGTATTTTGAGAAAGGAGGGGGCAGCCTTGTGTCGTAGTCACTCATATGTTCGTGTCTACTGTAGCGTAAGAAAGCACAGTCCACAGGGTTTTTTTTTTTTTCACACGAAACTGAAAACAGTCATATGGGAAATTTTCCCATGGAATATTGGCAAAATTAAACCGGGTGGGACTTGAATACTGTTATGTTCGGCTCATAGGTCTTGTGTATTTTTTTGTATATAATTCATGGCATTTATATTAAATTCATAAATAAAATATTGCTGTTTGTGTGAACTCAATAAAGCATTTAAAAATAACAATAAAAACGTCCTCCTGCCCTCTTCCTTATTTACTGGTAATTTTACTGATTTCCTAGCTCTTTAAGACTTACTGAAAGAAGTCTGCAGGGTGGCAGGTTAGTGACAGCACTTGTGGCCCAGCCAGTCAGAAACAGCAAGCAAGCAGAGATTACCCTGGCCACTCACGACAGCTCTCTGGATGTGGAGCAGAAGACCTTACGTCTGTAATGATGCTACATTACATAGTCTCCTAGAGAGCACTGTTTCCACCATGCAGGGTGGGAGAAGGTGCATTAAGAAGTTGCTGCTACTCCTCTCCCCCTCTCCCCACTCCTTTCCCCCTCCCCCTACTCCATTCCTCCTCCCTCTTGAGTCTGAAGAGCAGTCGGGATTCCCTGCCCTATAGGAAGTCCAAGGTCCTCCCCCCTCCTTCCAGGTCCAGGAAGGTGAGCATCCAAACAGGTTAGGCTCCCACAAAGCCAGTTCATGCAGTAGGATCGAAACCTAGTGCCATTGTCCTTGGCTTCTCATCAGCCCTCATTGTCCGCCATGTTCAGAGAGTCCGGTTTTATCCCATGCTTATTCAGTCCCAGTCTAGCTGGCCTTGGTGAGCTCCCAATAGATCAGCCCCACTGTTTCAGTGGGTGGGTGCACCCCTCGCGGTCCTGACTTCCTTGCTCATATTCTCCCTCCTTCTGCTCCTCATTTGGACCTTGGGAGCTCAGTCCAGTGCTCCAATGTGGGTCTCTGTCTCTGTCTCCATCCATCACCAGATGAAGGTTCTATGGTGATATGCAAGATATTCATCAGTATGGCTATTAGGATAGGGTCATTTCAGAGTGGGGGGAGGGGGAGAGGAGTGGGAGGGAAATGGGAGGCGGGGAGGAGGCAGAAATTTTTTCAACAACAACAAAAATAAATAAATAAATAAATAAATAAAAGAAGTTGCTGCCATGCTAAATGGCTTGGAATCCATTAACAGGGGAGATGAGAAGAATAGATAGATGTAAGGGCCACAAGACAGTAGCACCCCTGGAAATGCCAAAAGCATGGGTTTAAAGCTACAAGGGCTTTGGTTGAAATTCCAGCTCTATCGGGACCTTTGGTATTTCAGCTCTCTTGGTCTTAATTCCTTTACTATGAAATATAATGTTAAAAATAGTATCAATCTCATAGATGACTGTGATGGTCCAAAGGATGCAGGCTGTAAAGTTCTTAGCCCAAGGCAAATGCTTAATAAACAACCACCATTGATGTCATTATGATTATAAACAGCTCACGGGATATTTGTTGGCAGTCATGAGTTCGAGCTTGGAGATTAATGTATGGATATGCAGATGTGCTCACACATAGGTCTTCTAGCATGTTACTGATTATGTTATGTTTCATTACTGTAACAGTCTCTAAATCTCACACTAGGAATTGTTAGAGTTGACCCCTTCACACAGCATAGAAAAGTTCTGCTTCAATCTCTTTGGAATCTTTCTTTCTTTCTTTTTTTCTTCCTTCCTTCCTTCTTTCCTTTCTTCCTTACTTTCTTCCTTTCCCTTATCCCTATTTGGATTCTTAAAGGATCCTCTTCCTCTTTCACAGCCCTGGGTCAGGACTGAGGGAAAATTCAACCACATAAAAGTATCTTACAAAAAGAGCTGCTCACATCTCATTTAGCACTCTGTAAAATGATGAGATGTCATCACCAAACAGGCAAGCCCCTATTTATTCAGTTTTCCTGAAAATTTTTATTAGTGTTTTATTTACTTATCATGTGTGTGTGTTGGAAATATGTGGTACATGTGTGTGGGACTTGAATATATATGGAGGTCAGGGGACAAAATATAGAAATTACCACTCTCCTTCCACTGTGTGCACCCTAGGAATTGAACTCAGATCCTCAGGCTTGGCAGCAAATGCCTTTACCCACTGAGCCATCTTGCCTTAGCCTGTCTTTCTCTTTTATATATTAGGTAGACCTTTATATCCTGACAGCCTTGGGAGAACCTCCACTCCCTTCATCTGACTCCTGGACTCTTGAAAGTATCTGGGCAGGGGTCAAGAACTGACAGTGAAGAAATGGAAAGCACAAAAAAGAATGGAAGTCATGGGAGGTGGCCTGAGAAGAAGCAGAAAATGTCTCACCCTATGGGTTATGTCCCCGCACCCTGACATGCCATTTGTAAAGGGCATGTCAGTCCAGGGAATCTTCTACATAACGGGAAACTTGCAATACACACGCACACACGCGCGCACATACACACAGAGTGTATATTAATCACCACCACCACCACCATTTCTTATTACAGTAAGGAGTATCTACCCGTAAACTGCCCAATCATTTCATCATCAGGTATATGAAGAAGTTATTTAGAAAGCCCATATTTATCCACTGACCACTTTCTTCCATTTGGATGGTAACTGTACACAGGCTTCCTGAAGGGTTTTATGCAGAAATGCTCAAATAAAGAGAAAACTGCCCTTCTGCTCCTGAAAGCTTGGCAGAGTGCCAGCAAATTAAACCGGCTCTGCAGGCTGAAGAGAGGTCGCTCAGGTGAGAAAGTGCTTGCTTTGCAAACCTGAGGACCTGAATTTGATCCCCAGAACCTACATCTAGAGAAATGCCAGCATGGTAGTGTGGGCTTTCACCCCAGCGCTGAGAAGGCAGAGGCTGGTGGATCCCTGGAGCTCACTGGCCAAACCAACTTAGGCTATTTAGTGAGTTCTAGGCCAGTGAGAGACCCTATTTAAAAATAAAAATAAAAAACAAAAACAAAAAACGAGTGGACAGCTTTTGAGGAACCACACCAGATCCAGTCTTCTGGTCTCCACACATACATGTATGTACTCCTACTACGTACAGACAGATGCACACAATAAACACACACACAAACAAACAAGACCTGAAAGTCAGACTCCAGAAGAAACATGATCAACCTTTTCAAAGGCTGACAAGAAAGGCGAACCCCAGGGACTGGACTGGTGGCTGGGTATCGGATAAAAGAGATTGCAGAGAACATAGAGCTGTATCTAGATCCCGGCACCCACGTAAACTGCCAATGGATCTTGGCAGCACTGGAGCTATCACCCCTGCACCATGGAGAGCAAATGTGGGGGGATCACTGGGGTTTGCTGACTGCTGGCCTAACTCCAGGTCCAATAAGAGAGCTCATCTCAAAGGCATAAAGAGAATGATGCAGCCAGACATCTGGCATCCTCCGGCCTCCATGTGTGTATACAGATGTCAGTGAGGCTTGGAGAAGCTACAAGAGCACCCCGAAGCCCCCAGCATCCATGTGGCTAAACCAAGGTTTGAATGCTCTGTACTCCTTCATTCTACCATGGCAATTCTTCAGTCACTACAAAAGAGTTGAGATTAGCAACTGGAAATAAATAGGGAGAGACTGTTGGAGTTTTACTTATAAAAGGAACTCAAGGGCTGGCATAGTGGCACACGCCTTTAATACCAGCACTCTAGGAGCAGAGGCAGGCAGATGTTTATGAGTTTGAGGCCAGCCTGGTCTGCATAGTGAGCTCTCGGACAGATGGGACTGCATAAAGTAGACCCTGGCTTCAAATATGCGCGCACACACACACATATGCACACACAGGAATTCAACATATGTGGCCATGTGTTCTTGAGGCTTGTGGGGCGGAGGTACAGCCCTCCTATTGACTGTACTATAGCTCTGTGTAAGATAGCGTCGGACTGTATAGCGCAAGCTGGCCCCGTGCTCACATCCTTCTCCTCCCAGTCTCTAAAGCACTGGAGACTAAGACACTGCAGGCATGTGTCTTCATGCCCAGCAGAGGCTCTCAACAAACTTGCTTCTCTTCTGTTTGTGTTCACCTTGCTGAGGGAAGGAACTCAGGGCTGTGCATTTGCGGGCATGCACTGGGCCACTTAGTCACACATCTAGCCAGCCCTTGGACAAATGTTCTTAAAGACAACAAACCACGTGCAAAGTTGTCTGGGATGACGCTTGATAAAGCGGGTCACAACTTCTTTCTATATCCAAGGCCATGCTAGGAGTGTTCCATGACAATCCAGCCCTGATAAAAGTTCCTGCAGCCTCCGAAAAGAAGGAAAGACAGATGCTCAGACCAACTCTATCACTAAAGCATTTTGAACACAAGAAAAAAAATGTCAATGTTATGCTTTTATTAATTCTTGGAAAATTCAGTACATGCACGCAATGTGATTTGATGGCCTTCATCTCCACTCCTACCACTAACTTCTCCCACATCCACCCCTTCCCAAATTAATGTCCTTTAAAAAAAATAATCCACTGAGTCCATTTTGTACTTCCCATATACTCACGAGGGTGGGGGCATGACAGTGGGGGGGTGTTGTGGAATATTACTTTAAGTGTGTGGAGCTGTGTTGTGGAATATTACTTTAACTGTGTAAAAAGCTGGGTTACATTTGTTTCCACTGCCTTTGTTACGATGTAAAGATGGGTTACATTTGTTTCACCTTGCCTGCCTAAGGCACCTGATTGGTCTAATAAAGAGCTGAATGGCCAATAGCTAGGCAGAGAAAGGATAGGCGGGACTGGAGGAGGAATCTAGGCTCCAGAGAGAAGAAGGAGGAGAGAGTGGGAGAAAGAAAGGGAGATGCCAGCCAGCCAGATTCAAGAAGTAGTGAAAATAAGATATGCTGAAGGGGGAAAAAAAGGTAAAAAGCCCCAAGAAAAAACGTAAATGGAGAGAAACAGGTTAAGTTATAAGAGCTAGTGGGACAAGTCTAAGATAAGGCCAAGCATTCAAAACTAAAAAGAAGTCTCTGTGTCTTGATTTGAGCGCTAGTTAGTGGTCCAAAAGAACGCCTTCTACAGGGCCATCCCTTGGAGCATAATTGGACCCACGAGGAGACACCTTTAAAGAAAACAGATCTCTCTCCCTCTCCCAGTAGCCACTATCAGCTATCAATAGTTCCTCAGCCATGGGTAGGGCTTGTAAACCCCTCCACCCTCCCTGCCTTAATGTTGGCTGGCTTGATCTTGTGCTAGCACCCAGGGCTGCTTACGCGTTTCTTGAGTTCAGAAGACACTATTTGGTCCACCCTCTGCTCCGTCTCCACAGTGGTCCCTGTGTGATACACAGGTCCCATTTATGATTGCATGCTCCATAGGCTCCTGCTTTCTGGGCTTTGACCGTTTTCGAGTTACAGTGTTAACTGCTGTCGACCACACAAAGAAACCTCTTTAATGATGTCTGAGAGGTGCACTGAAAGCTCATTGGCCATAGCCTGAATTCCAAACAGTCCCAGCTGAGGCTAGAGAAGGTATGGTTGTCTTGGAGTAGCATTGGTTGCAGTTACCATTCGTGGGCTAGATGTCCTTGGTCAAGCTCCTATCAGCCTAAACATTATTAGCTACGTTCAGACATTCTTACAGTTAGAAAAAAGAAAAAAAAAAGAAAGAAACAAAACACAATGAGAAGTTGCCAGGTAAAGAATGAGTGCTCTTATTAGAACTATTTCACCCCTATGCTTATAAAAATGTCTCAGCCCAAAGCTCAGGCCCATGCTCACCACTGGGAGTGGTCACCAGAGTGAAGACTTGTATTGGGGGCCTTGTGTGTTCCAAGCCCCCGAAAAGTAACTCCCAGGAAGGAGACTTCCCATGTCAGAAAAGTCAGAAAACCCTGGAACCTTAGCAGTCAGCCCTCAATTTAGTGAGTCACAGGGCAAGGCAAGAATCAGGTTGTGCTAAGAGGAGCACTCAGAAAATAAATAAATAAATAAGCCCTCTGTGGTCACGATAAATAATATTATAGGTCAATCTTAAAAAAAAAAAACAAAATAAAATAAAATCAGTCCACTGTAGAACTTTAGTTCTTTCTATGTTTATTTTTAGAAATAAAGTTTTGCTGAATCCAGGAACGGGATTTTGGATTGTAAACAAGGCAGGATCAGCCTCAAGTTGGTATGCCAGACCTTGTTGACTCCCCAGGAAAAGTCTTACCCACTCTGAGGAATGGATGGGAGACAGGAAGGAGGAGGTGGGGGGGGGAGGGGAGGGAGGGGGAACTGGGGTTGGTATGTAAAATGAAAAGTAAATTTTTTTAAGGAAAAAAAAAAAGGAAAAAAATTGTCAACAAAACAAAACAAGGCAGGGTATAAGCCCACACAGCGATGTGAGGGAGTCTAGCCTGTTCAACGGCGCCTAGAAGGCCAGGGGACACCCTGACTTGGGAGGGATGCGGTGAAGTCTGAGGGCAGTTGCTGTACAACAGTTTGTTACAGTCTGCTGACGTCATTCCATAAGGAACAGAAAGGACAAAACGCCCACAATTACAGGACAGATGAGAAGAACTCGGAAATAGTTTTGTTTTGGATTTCCATGATATATTTTTGTAATAAGGCTTTGTCTTTTGAAATTAAAATGCTCATAATATCCATTTCTGTGCCCTTCTCTAGACAAGCAGAGCAACAGGGTTTATTTATATGCTTAGTATCAAGATTTTCCTGTGTGATCTGCCAGTGGGCGTCATAAATGCTTTCTCTGGGGGGATTTCTGTCTTTATAACCATTCGCCCAGCTAATACACTCTTATTATTTTTTTCCTTTCTTTAAAACCCCTCTTTACCTGAATTATTCAAATAGATTTTTTTTTTTTTAGACATTCTGTGAAACATTTTAGAATGTGCCCATTTACTCCCGGTGGCTGGAAGGGCTTTCAGCCCATTGTGCTGTACAATCCCCTACTGTGTGTGTATAACCCAAGCTACTTCTAGGCTATTTTTACCACACAGGCTCACACTGCTCTGAACATTTTAATTAAATCAAACAAATAACCAATGGCTGGTGCGGCCAGCGAGCAGCCTTTCACGGAAAGGAGGAGAGCGGATTGTCTGCAGACGGAGCCTCCGTCTTTTTGTTAGCACAGCCCTTTTGGGTTTCCTCCACTTAATGATATTAGGGCGCCTCTCTCTCTCCACCTGCCTTGGACTGACCAGGCTTCCCTGGCCCAGTGAATGTTTAGGTTTCCAATTATGCGTCTCCAGATACATCTGCCCTGTCCTGTTTGTTCTTTCCCATCGGCGAACTTAACGTTTTGATCTATTGTGTTTTTCCTTTGTTGTAACTTCTTATTCAGGCTTCCAGTGCAGGGGTTTTCCGACGTTAGCATCAGGCATGCATGCCATCTGTGTGTGTTAGGGCATGCCAACGTCCTTATCTTGGCTTCCTATCATCTTCCCCTGATCCTGGGAATGGACGAAGCCCTTGTGTCTAATAAGTCATTTGCCTCAGCAGGTCCCAAATGACCAAGAGATGAGGCTGGGAGAGATTAGCATGGTAATCTCATTCTGATGGATAAAATTAGCAAAGCTATCCCCCCACAAATGGAGAGCTGCCATTGGCGGGCTGCTGCGCTGAGAATCAATTACTAAATTACTTTGAGCTCTAAGTTGACATTAACAGAAAAAAATTGCCATCGACCAAAGGGAAATAAGATAAAGAATATGCGATCATTAAATCTCTCGCTACTATTCACGAATGTGACTCACAAGAATGATACACAAAACAGGGCGGAATTTAATTTTTAACAGTGCCCCCTGTCAACATTTCATCCCGAGCTCTTCTGTGGCCCGGGAATCTGCCCTGGCCTTTCCCATTTATTTGCAATGGAAGAGGGGAGGGAAAGGAGGGAAAGGCTGCATCAGCCAGCATCTCCAGCTAGCTCACCAGTCAAACAGACCTGGCAGGGTGCTTTCTGGCCCCCTCCCCAGAGAACATCAAGGAAAGCCTGCTGTTGTTCCTGCTGCCCCCACAATAACAGGCAAAGCTCTCTCTCTCTCTCCTCAGTTTGTACTCAGCTTGCCCGCCCTGACATACGTGGTGGCTGTAATCGTTTCTTCAGACCACCGATGGTACTCTCGGCTTTTCCCGGAAGGCGTTTAACTTGCATGGCACTGCTAATTAACATAAGCACTCCATCTTCTTTTTTTTTTAAAGTATTTTTCTGTTCAGAAATGCATCCTTGTTTGCATAGAGAAATAGTTGTAATAATGGCACAAAGGAGGAAATCACGTAAAGGAAGAAGCTTTGAAATAGTTTTTTTTTTTTTCCTAAGCGAGGGCCCGGGGAATCCCAGTGGCGTAGTAATTGTTAATATTATTAGCACAGTATACATATCAGCTGTCTAGATATTATGAGGACTTGAATTCAATCTCTGTTGGGGGAGTCAGGGTCAACATCATTAGCTATAGATCTTGTCTGGGTTTCCATATACATGCCTCAGGGCGCATGTCTGCCAGATACATCTCTATAGATGGCGTAACCATAGGACGTACATGGGGCCCATCACGCACATCAGTAATAGACAACAAGCTTTTGTTTATCTGAAGGTTTACTGGAATTAACTGATTAGTGTCAACTTGACACAATAACTTTTGTCTACAACACAGTAGATCATTTTGATGGGTTTATTGATGGAGTGTGTGGTCTGATGTAAACTGTAAGGGAAGCTGAATTTAGATAAAGTCTGGTACATGTTTTCTTAAGAGCAAACCGAAGAAGCTGTTTGGAAATACACTCTTGACAGGACACGCTCTGCAGTCTTATGGATGTTACAATAGTAATTGTGATATTAATAATAATGATTACGAGGCAGAGTGGTAATTGAAATGTATGCAGTTCAGTGGCTGGCAGATGCATCTTTAAGGGGACACATTTTGTGCTCTTACAGATATTGCAACCAAATTGTGATATTAATAACAATGATTAGAAGGGAGATTTGTAAGGGAAATGTAAGCAATCCATTCTGAAATTAAACTTGGAACTCAAGACCATTAAAAAGGAATTAGAAAATGAGGCTAGGTTGTTCCGGGTGACAGGACTTTTCCTGTGAAAGTGGCAGGGAAATGAAATGAGAGCAGGGGGAGCCTATACATGTACCCAAGGTTCTCAAATCACTGCAAATAAAATGTATCCAAAAGCCAAGTTCTAATCTGGGAGGGATTAAAAATGGTCTTGGGTTCTGAGGGCTTGCTGATGGAATACCAGCAGCACATCAATCAATCAGCGGTGTGCACAGCTGATAGGAGTGAGACCTGGGCCAACGGAATCATTGAGCAATTAAACCACGAGTGTTACTGATGATCTAAAAACCCCTACGTCAAATAGTTTCAGGAAACAATTCACCATCTCAACTCTTCCGGCTGCTAACTGAACTAAAATGAACAGTTGCGATTTTCTGAATCTAAGTTCCAGAAAAAGACATGATATCCTGCTTCAGTCACATGAGGATGACGGAGTTTTCTTCCAGAGAAGAAGTTCGGTGAGCGGTCTCTTAGAAGAGCGAAAGTCATGATCAGATGCTGGCAAAGGGTGCCGTGTAACCCTGAAATCATTCCCTGCTACCAGGATGTAAGTTTGCTTTGTTTCTGTTTTATCATCTGTGATGACATGTCTTATTGAAACAAGGTCCCTATACATAGTGAGCTACAAGAAAGACTTCTCTGAGATCTTGTCCTGGTATTGCCTATCTCAGGGCAGTACCCATCTCAGCCTGGTTTTAGGAGAATCCTAATGAGCTTATATTTTATTTGTGTGTCTATTATATATGAGTGGGTTTTGGATTTTTCATATAGGACTCCTGTGTCTCCTGCCCTCTTATCTCCAGCTAGATTCTCTCTGTCTAGAACAGGTCACCTGAGGGTTGCCACTGGCCCCAGTATCCTTCAAACAAAAGGTCTAGGGTTGGCACTAGCCCTGGTATCCTTCAAACAAAAGGTCTAGGGTTGGCAAATGTAGAAAAACAAAAACTTCTGGAGAAAGGAAGGGAGAGCTAGCAAGCCAATCCATCAACATCAGTGAGTCAGCTTAAATACCAGCCTCTCACAAAAATAGTCCGGAGTGTCTTCACCCCCAAAGAGACAAGGCTGCTGTGTATACTGAGGATAGCAGTGTCACTATGGCACAGGAACTGGTTGACCAGCAAGGTACTCAATGTTGTTTCATTCTTTCTGCTATTCTTTAAGGTAAAGCCATTGTCACCTTTTTCTAGTTAGGAGAACTAAGTGCTGCTGAATTAAATAGCACAACTCTAGGTCACATGGTGGACACAGGGCTTAACTCTTTGCCCAGAGTTCAGAGGAACACCCATTTGAACTGTCCCACTCACTCTCCCTTTGTGTGCTCACCAATCCCGGCCCCACAAGGGGTGACCTGAGAAAACAGGAAGCAGGGAGCCAAGGGGTCTTTATTGTCTATGACTCAGAGCTCAGGCTGGGGGGTCCATCAGTCTGCCCTTGGACCTTGTCTAAAGCTCCCTCTGACAGCCACTGACAGGGACAGATGACAAGGGTTTCTAAAGCAGAAAGTTCTAGGCCCCAGCTTTTTTTTTGGGGGGGGGATGTTGTCAAGGACGGGGGCATCTTTCACCCCTTGCTACCCTTCCGGGTTCCTCAGATGACAGAGTGAGATAAGAGATGAAGAAAAAGAAAGAGACACAGGGCAAGAGAGGATAGTTACAGCAAACTAAGACCCAATCTTGCTTCCGTTCTGTGCCTAAGACTTAGTGACTTTGGAAGAACAGTTGGACTCTGCGAGGTGTTGAAATGGGTGGGAACCAGATGTAGGGAAGGACAAGCACAGGCCCTTCTCTTCTCCTCATTTACAGCCCCTTGTTTAGTGCTCTTTAACTTCCAGGGAGCTGGCTTGAGGCCTCAGCAGGGTGCATGGCCAGGACCTCACTTGTACAAAATTGCTTTGATTTTGCCCTCTGTCTCACTGCGGGGCTCTATAACAGGGCAGTCTTCCTGACTCTGTCTGGGTTTTACATATTGGGTATCTTGGCTCTTTTGTTCTCTGCAACACAGCTGTCAACAAGGAAGGACAAGAAAACAGAGTGAAATACAGCACATCATTATGAGATTTCAGGGGTTGCAAAAGTAACTTAATAATTAGAATAAATGTTTAGAATACAAGACCAAATATATGGAATAGTCAAAATAAATACAAATTCTGATTACACCATATCTGCGTAACTGAGTAAAAAGTTTGGAACGAGGAGAGCGTATCTAGGACCCTGCCCTCTCACAGGCTGGGTGGCTCTGACCAGTGGCTGCACTGTCTAAGCACTTACTTTCTTGGCTATACTGTAGTAGCCAACGCAAAGGCTATTGGGAGAATTAAATACGTGTGCTTGAAGCTTTGCAGCAGGCCTACTATCAGCAACTGAGAGGGGGAAAGGGTTTGATCTGTTTATAATTCCAGGTTACAGTCCACCTCTGAGGGAAGTCAGGGCAAGAATTCAAGTGAGAATTGAAGCAGAACCCTGAAGGGAAGCTGCTTGCTGGCTTCCTTAAACTCTGTTATCCAACCCAGGTCCACCTGCCTACTCACAGAGAGCCAGGTGCTTCTCCATCAGTCAGCAGTCAAGGCAATCCCTCACAGACACACCCATGGAGCGAACTTACAAAGACCATGACTCAATAGACACTACTCCCCGCCCGCCAGGGGATTCCGGGATGAGTCAAGTTGGCAGGTAACTATGACACCCACCAAAGGGAGGAGACACCCAGTAAGGCTCAGGGGTTCCTGAGTCCAGGCTAGGCACCATTTATCTGAGCTCAGCCTGATGAACCTTCGGGGTCCATTTATGTGAGACAGGGGCATTTCTTGAGCTAAGGATCACCATACGGGTGATAGGGGAGCTTGTGGGTCTTCACTCATTTGGGACCTACTTACATTCTCCATCGATTTTAATAAGTGTTGTGTTTTCACTAAGTGAAACAATGATGGTGAAACTCTCCCTGACAATGTCCCAGTGGGGCAAAAGTATCCATATAGACATGCTTCTATGTTTTTCATTGATGATTATTTTCAAAAAGTATTCGTTACTGCAGACTTGTTTGTACTAAGATGGTGTATCCCCTACTAGGATCTTGGACTTGACCAGATACAGTCTTGGCTCATGTTCTTTACTCCCCCTTCAGATACTGTAAAGAAAACTTTGGGAAGAAGCAATATAGGGAAGTAGTCCTAAACATGGCTTGCATTTCTTAGATAGAGTTATTCTATGCTTCCCTAGGTTTCTATAATAGAAATGTATTGGTTTTGTTCATAGGGGGAAATGTTATTTAAAAATACTACCTATTCACAGACATAGCAGTGCATGTCTGTAACCTCAGCATTTAGAAGTCAGAAGCAGAACACTCTAAATGGAGAGCGATGGGGTATATACATAGTAAGTTCTGCATCAGACAGGGCTACTGAGCAAGACACATTTGTAGGCAGAAGTTTTCCTGTCCCTACCGCCTGCTCCCAAATAACCAACACAGAGACTTAAAATTATTTACAGATGCTTGGCCAATAGCTCAGGATTATTACTAACTATCTCTTAAGTTAGCCCATATTCCTTATTTATGCTCTGCCACATGGCGGTGCCTTTATTAGCATGGCACGTTCACCTCCTGCTCCCTCTGTATCTGGTTGGTGACTCCAGACTCTGCCCTTCTTCCTCCCAGCATTCTCCTACTCTGGCTCTCCTACCTAACCTTACTCTGTTCAGCTATTGGTCAGTCAGCCTATTTATTAAACCATTCATAGTGACATATATTTACACAGTGTAAAGGAATATTCCACAGCACCCGTTTAAAAAAATCTACTTGTTATTAAGTGAAATTTAAAATTTCAGTTGATGGGTGCCAATAAAGTCAACCTGTTTTGTATGTTTCTTATGACATTGAGCTCAGCTATGCCTGGTTCTAACAGAGTGTTCCCTTGGCTGCTAGAAGCCTACACTAGCCAGGCAGATCTGAGCAAGGATTGTTGCTATCCCTCCTTTTCTCGCTTCTGAAAAGATACCACAAAGCCCAGGTGGACCGATGCAGATAAAAGTCGTGCATAGCGAGACGGAGTCTATCTCACACACAAAAAAGATCTTGCCATTAAAAGGCAAAGTAAAAGATATGCCTACGTCAGGAAAGAGGGGAAATTTATAACTATTTATTTTTTATGTTGGGGATCAAGTCCTCAAAGCCTGGCTCACGCTGGGGAGGTGCATTGCTGCTGAGCTGCACCCCTCTGCAGAAATCATGACTGGCATGGTGGCATGCATGTATAATTCAGAAGGTTCGGGCAGGAGGATCAGAAGTTCAAGGTCGTCCTTGGCTATTGTGTAAGCACAGGGCAAAGTTGTGATGCTCCATGAGAGCCCATCCACCACCCCAAAAAAGTAGTTCTAAGGTTAAATGATGACTTTATCTATACAAGTGTCTGAGCAAATTAGAGGGTCATTGCTATTCAGTCCTGTTAGCCTGGGCCCTGGGCTCTCCACTGGTGACAGTATGATCTGGGGAGAGTTTAGGAGCTATGACCCCCCGGAAATATATGTATGGTTCTGAGCTTGAATGTGTTGTGGGACAGGTGAATCGAGCTGGCCCCACGAGTGGTCCCTTGCTCATGCTCCCCTCTCCCAGTCCCCATAGACTCATGGGAAGGCAGAGGGAAGAAGACAAGGCGAACATGTGGCAGGGCTGTTCTCACTCTGTGGGAACAAAGGAGAGGCACAGTTTTCGAAAGTGCTGAAGTGTCTGAGGCACTCACATTGGTGAGGACCAAAGAAAGAGTTCCAATCACAGGGTCCCACAGTCCGGCCTCTGAGGACATCTATCAACCAAAGAATGTGTATGACTCCATACACATTCTTTCTGGAGTGAAATGTGTATTTCACTCCAGAAATAATGGAGATGGTTAAACAGAGGTGAGAGCCAAAGGAAGGAAAAATATTGAAACTGATTTATCCTAATTACAGACTCATCCTTTGTAGAAACACAAAGAAACATGAAGTCTTATTTGGGCTCTTCTTGCTTTGAAAACCAGCAGGGAAAAAAATAACTTTGTGGGGGTTTTGGTTTTGCTTGAAATCCCTGTAAGAGAAGAAAGTAAGCATCACACTAGCTAGGATCCTGGCTCCATTCTCTCATGAACGAAGCACACATTGGAAGCGCCTCTTTTTTGTTGCTGTTTTGTTTTGTGTCTGTCTTGTTTGATAATTTAATAACCATGTACTCATCAACATCTGATCTTTCTTTTCTGGGGAAAGAACAGAAACTCTCCCAAGGTCGTGACTGATGTAATTTGGAGAACAATACCATCTCATCCATTTTTGTGACACGTATATTTTTGTTCTTAAATAATTAAAGCATTTAATCCCAGAATTCCCTTCCTGCCCCTTAATGTGTCATCTCATTAACCCGGGCTGTGTGAGGGATAGAAAGTGCTTGAATTGGATCAGCGAGGTTTATTGTAGACTGTATCAAAGTGTGTGTGTGTGTGTGTGTGTGTGTGTGTGTGTGTGTGTGCATGCATGCGTGTGTGTGCGGGTGTGCATGTGTGTGTGAGATGGAGCCACCATCTATTTTCTGTCAGGCATTTGACTTAATGACATTTCCCCCTTCTACGTACGCATTTCATTATCTGCTTCCATGTCTTCCCAGCACAATAAAGCCATAACTGACATGGAATGACTGGTGCCCTCTTTAGAGTAGGCTTCATTTTTTCATCCATATTTGGACCTTTCTTGCAGCCATTTGGAAGGGAATGAAGCATTTCCTTGCTTTCTACTAAAAGCTCTCCTCTTACTTCCTGCCACCTCTGAAAGGAAACCGCTGGCTGGCAAGGCCTAGGGAACAGTGGGGTGTGAGAATCTGTAAGTGCCAATACTTGAAAAAAGAGTGACTCTTTCCAGCCACAGACCTTGTAATTGCCACGTTCTGACCTCATTCCCCTCTGCTTCCTCCCTCTGACTTCCCTTCCTAGGTACACTGATGTTTTGAGTCAATTCTAATTGCATTTGTGCAGAGCATTAAAGCACACAGAGTTCTCAACAGGCATTATTTTCAAGAATCTAAGGGTGGTTCCCTCCCCGTTTCTTCCTTCTTTTTCAGAAATTTCCAGAAGGCAAAGAAAGCTCAGATATAATCAGTAGGAACCCTGGGCCGTGGTCTCAGAACTACCTAGGCCTTTGTTAGGGGTGCAGTCTTGGGACCAACTCACTGCACCAGAATCTGTAACGTAACTGTCACCTATTAGAACGTATCAGTTTAAAAAGCACTCACTGCCTTAGGCCAAAGTGAGCAGATAAATAAAGCTGTGTGCAAAAGTGTATTTATAGACACACAGTGGTGCTCAAAATGACTGTGGTCTCCTAAGATCGCGGTAAAGAGAAATACACAATTTAAATATTTGCTATTTTCTCTTCGTGCTTCCCAAGTGCATCAAAGGGAATTTATAAACATCCCAAGAAATTGTTTATAAAGATATATGTGGCAGAACTGAGAAAACAGAACAAATACTAACACAACCGCTCTTGAATGCCCAGGGATGGTGACTAAGTAGCATCCTGGGGGCACTTAGCTCCCCGCCCCCCCCCCACCCGGTGCCACACTGGGTCCTTATATTCTTTAGATAATTTCAAAACAAACTGACTAACCAGGAAAAGCTAAAACCACTTTCAGAAGATCCCCTTCGAATGTGAGTCCCTCTGAGATTAAGATCACACCACGTTACCACGCTCTCAAGTTCAGGATCTTCACTTGCAAGGCCCTGTGGTTTCAGACTGGAAATGCGCTCACCAATCTAGCCATGTTGAGAAGCAGTGGGACTTGTAGCTAGATACTAGAGAGATGGCTCAGAGATTAAGAAGACCTGTTGCTTTTGTAGAGGACCTGGGTCAGTTCCAGAACCCACATAGTGGCTCACAAGCATCTGAAACTCCAGTTCCAGGAGATCCAGTACTGACTGCCTTCTGACCTCTGAGGGTACTGGGCATTCATGTGGCGTACATACACGCATGCAGGCAAAACACTCCTACATAGAAAATAAATCTTTAAATCAAAACAAAGGTGCTGTGGCCCACGGGGACTTATTGGGTCTTCCATGGGTACTTCCTTTAGAGATTATTGTTGTTCATGTGGGATGCTGGGGAGTTTACATGGGGGAGTAGCTAAAAGGGAGTAAGATCAGCATCATCTCCAGCTCTGGCTTCCTAGCCTAGCGTGTACCCTGTGCCTCTGGCATACACTCCCCTACACTGACATCTTCTGAGAGGGTTTGGGATGGGATAGGGTGGGTGGGGTGAAAAGGGGTTAGGGTGAGGTAGGATAGGATGGGATCAGGTGAGATGGAGTGAGTTGGGGTGGGGTGGGGTGAGATGGGATAAGTTGGGATGAGGTGAGATAGGATGGGGTGGGATAGGATGGGATAGGATGGGGTGGGATGCAACATGGTGGCATCTTATCAGAGTTCAACCAGTGGAGTTTGGACTTGCAGCTTCAAGAACTGTGAGCTAAATCAACTCTTCTCCCTCTATCCCCTAGCCTTGAGTATTTGGTTATAGCATCAGGAAATGGACCAACAGAATGCAAACAGCTCGGTCCTGTGACTAGTCCCCTCTCTTTTCCTGGAATAAGAGATTTAACAGAATGCAGAATTTTCTATTGTTAAACCATGACACCATCAGGATAACTGGGATGGCTGGGTTCTCTAACTCTATTTTTGAAGCTCCGCTAGGCTAATGAAATTGCCCCACAAAGAGTAACGTGTCAGAGGCAAACGACACTCATGGAAGTAAATTTACTGAAACTGCAAACGAATCCTAGCCCTTTCTCTTGAAAGAACTGACAGATCATCCAAGCAGATCTCTCTAAATTGGCAGGAAGCGCCTAGCTCTTGTTTGAGCATCAATAGATATGCCTGCCTCACTTTTAACTAAGCGGTGCACTAACTGCATTGATTTTTAAGGCAAGGCTGAAGGTATTAAGGAAACATCCAGAGGACACAGAGATTGGGGTGTCTGGTGGTTGATGAGTCACTGGGGGAGACTGCGCTCATTCTTGGGCACACCTCTGCTTGAATCATCTATCCCTTTCTACCTCAGTGCCGTTAGTAGTGTTAACCTTTGGTCACTTGGTTGAACAGTTCTAGTCTTCCTATGCCCAAGGGCTCTCGCAAGATGCCAGGGTACAAGTTCTTGCTCAGGGTCCAACAGCTGTTGGAGCAGATGGCTGGGGATTTGTACACTGTGGCCCAAGCATCATCCTTTAGCTCTAAGGCACCAGGAACAATTTGACAAATTAGATTAACTGAGGACAATATGCTGCTTGCCTGGAACACTCACTCTGTATTTTCGCACACTTCCGTATGCTCTTTCCATGGCCTCGGGATAGGAGATACCAGCCACCACTCTGGTCAGATGAAACTCTCAGAGAGAACACAGTCACCCTTGGCTGCCTCTTTTGTCTTACTGCTGAACACTCGTGCGTGCGTCACAAACATCAGGAGTGTGGTGCTCAGAGCACTCTTAGTCTCGCCTCTAAGACGTGTGGCTTCCTGTTCCACACGCTTAATGGCTCATGATTCCAAAGTCTTTCTACTTCGTAAAACAAAAAATGTAAGTAGCTGATCTGCTGCGTGAATCTCCTTCTTCCAGCTTCTAGTAGTTTCCCTGGTGGAGACCACATGGATGACTTTCAAAGCGCTTTGTGCTTTGAGACTGTGTGTGTGTGTGTGTCCCTGGGTTTGTGAAAGGTGGCTCCTGCTGAGTGGGGAGATAGTGGGAAGCCCTGGGAAGTCTGTGGGAATTCCTGAGAGAGCGGCTTATTGCTATGAATAGCCTGGTCTTCCCTGAGGAGATTTACAGAGAAGCCCCCTGCTGTGCCCTCTAGTTCTCCACTGGAAGGAGGAGGCAAGCCCAGGGCTCCAGAGGTTGGGAAGGGCTCACAGAGGAGGCCCATTAGGGGACAGGCTTTCTTGTGTCCAGATTCCACTTGGGTGACCCTGAGGAGAGGGACGGCTGGCTCTTATCCAGGGCCACAATGCCCCCATTTACAAGCTGCAATTAGTCTCACACAAAATTTGTGCAGTGCACCACTAACTGTCAGCTCAAGAGGTTGAAAGTTCAGTCCCGGGGAGGTCAGGGTGCCTGGCAAGAAGCTGATGATCTTGCTCACAGCGTCCCCTCCCCCACCACAGTGGGGACCCAGTGGTGGGGAGAGAACACAGTCCAGATTAGAAAGCCCATGGGGCCCAGTGAGCAGTGCTCACGGTTCTGAGGCATGGGTACAGCAGGAAGATGGGCCTCTTATCCAGTGGCCTTCCTGTCACAGAATAGTGGCTTCGTTCACATGAAATGTAGCCATCAGGAAAGAAGAAGGCGAGGATTCGTCAGCTGTCTGGAAATTCAACCAGTTTCCCTAGCATGTTTCATATAGATATTTTTTTAAGAAAAAGAAAAAGCCAGAAGGGTCTAAAAACACGCACAGTTCTTTACCAGATCAAAATGTGCAGCTAGTTCTCCTGAAAGGACAGCGGAGAGCCCATTTCACCTTTCAACAGCAGAGCCAGCAACAGGAAAAGGCTCCAGTTAACTAACGGATGAGCAATGGGGAGTTAATCAAAAGCAGGACGGCCATCAGAAAGGTGGCATATGTTAGCTCTATCTAAAGCACGGGGGTGGAACACTCTCTCTCTCTCTCTTTTTTTTTTAATTGTTTTTATTGAGCTATATATTTTTCTCTGCTCCCCTCCTCCCATGATCCCCAAGCTCCCGATTTACTCAGGAGATCTTGTCTTTTCTGCTTCCCATGTAGATGAGATCCATGCATGTCTCTCTTAGGGTCCTCGTTGTTGCCTAGGGAACACACCCTTTTTATTGTGACGCTGCATTTTAACTTTCCCACTTTCTCTCCTTCTTGTCTGCAGTGCTCCGCATCCCTTAGCCCTGATGTAAGAAGTGCAATTACGATGCACTTCAGAGAAGGGGCGGGCATACCCGGTTAGAGACAGGGCTTGTAGTGAGTGTTTATTTACTTGTTTACCATTATAGACATGCAACAATTGGCAACTGCATGATAGTGGAATCCCTTAGAAGAAAGTAAAATTAATCATTACATTTTCCCGAAGACCTCCTCATCCTGTGTTCTCATCCCAGGCACCCAGCAGTAGCACTGGGTCTAAACCAGAGGAGGACTGATGGGTTTTGCCAACGTTCAGTCCGTTCTAAAGCTGCTGTTCCCACTAAGTCACCCAGAAAGGCACTTAGTGGAAGCCAGGGCATGACCCCAGGCAGGACAAGGCTGGACTGACCACTCCATCCCTGGCCTGCATATAGGACCCATGCAACACAGAGGCCCCAACATTTTTGCATATCTCTTCCAGGCTCCCAAAGAAACCAGACTCAAATCTCCAGATGTGCGACTGCTAGTGACAGTGGCTATCATGTGACACTTAGTCTCCCAGCAGAGAGCATCCTTCCTTTCCTCTCCTCTTGGCAAACATCAAAAGTCACACGGCTCTCACTCAGGTCCTCCGGATGTGTTCTTAGAGACAGCCTTTCCCGTCTTTTCTCATCTCCTTCTTCCCTTCCGACACCCAGCTCAGTACCCTACCCCAGCTCAGCCCTAACAACACTGCAGTGACTGTGCACAGTGGGCAGAGATCGTGGGCCAGATCGTAACGCTCTATGATGAATTAATGAGATACCTCGCGTCACCTGTGGGTAATTTTTTTCTAATTAAGTTAATTGGATTTTTTATTATAAGAGGAGTGCATGCTCATTATTAAAACATTTGAAAAACAGAAAAGTGGGAAGTTGGAAGGGAAGAAAATAAAGCCTACAGGTGGGTAATTACAGTCTCAGAATTATTAGTCATTTTGACTAGGCTCTGGGTGATTTACGAATTAGCTTGCTACAGTCAACTACTGTTCTATTTCTAGTTCACCTCCCTGAGTCTCCCCTGAGTCGATGCCGGCGCCGTGTACTGCCATCCCCTTGGAGATGGTCCACTTATAGCTTCAAGGTAGAAGTGTGTTCCTCAGAGCTGACTGACACACAAGCCGGCACACGCATCCAGCCCACAGTATCCGGGCTAGAACAAACCCCTGTCATCCACTCTCATGAGATGTCAGGAAACAGCCTTACACACACACACACACACACACACAGAGAGAGAGAGAGAGAGAGAGAGAGAGAGAGAAACGTCTTTAATTTCCCTGGAATATGACGTTTTGTAGAATACCATGTCTGTCTGAATTATGACAGACCTCTTTACATCTTTCTGGAGAGCACACACATTTGTTTTCCATATTGTTTGCTTACTTAGTGCTGGGGACTGACCCCAAGATTTTACTCCTGCTGAGCATCCCTGTCGCTGAATCTCCCAACCGCTACCCCAGAGCTGCACATTTCTGCAGAAAGAGAGGAGGTGAATCTCGAAGCAATGACCAGGCAAGATTTTGACTGAGGAACAAAGGTCAAGAAAGCATCAACCTGCCCTGCCTTAGCTCAGTGAGGACACAGGAGGCAACCTAAGCAAAGTCCCCACTGCCATGCGCCTTCTCACTTCAAGTCTTGATAGGAATCCCAGTCGAGAAAACAAGGACTCTGGCTTCTGTTAGTACTAGGAAGTGAATGGAAATGCATTGCTGAATTCTTTTTTATTTTATTTTATTTTTTTAAAAAGAAAACAAACTATCTTTTTGTCATTATACATATCAATCCCAATTCCCACTCCCTCCCCTCCTTCCATTCCCTCTACCTAACCCCCAGCCCACTCTCCATCCACTCCTCAGAGAGGATGAGGCACACCTCTTTGGGGAAGGTTCAAGGCGCTCCCTACTATATCCAGGTTGAGCAAGGTAACCATCCAAAGAGAATAGGTTCCCTAAAAGTCAGTACATGCAGTAGGGACAAATCCTGGTGCCACTGCCAGTGTCCCTGCAGTCTGCCCCGGCCATGCTACTGTCCCCCACATTCAGAGGGTCTAGTTTGGTCCTATGTTTGTTCTTTCCCTGTACGGCCGGAGTTGGTGAGCTCCCATTAGCTCAGGTAAACTGTTTCAGTGGGTACCTATCATGGCCTTGACCTCTTTGCTCATATTCTCACCCCTCCCACTCTACAACTGGACTTTGGGAGCTCAGTTCAGCATCACTGAATTCTTATGAGAGGGGATAACAGGCCAGCAGACAAGAAGGAAACAGGAAACTTTTGACAGGTAGTTACCTGAAAGAATTTTGTATCGTTCTCTGCATTTCATTGGCTTCTGTTATATTACTGTGTTTCACTGAAATATATATAGATTATATAGATATATAAATATCTATAGATATTTCTCTATATATAAATCTATTGCCATATTGCTGACTAATGCAGTTACAGTAAGAAGGCTCAGTTGTGTTCTGTACACCAACAAGTCACAAATGATTGTCCCATTTTAGAAATAATTTCTTCAAAGCTTTCAGTGGTGCATTTAAATTATCTGGCTAGCACGGTCACTAGAATGAATTCAAGGCTGCTCTGATAATTACTGTGACTACCCAAGAGCCCTCAGGGCCCATAGCTTCTAGGTCACATGAAGGTGTGGCCTGGTTAACTTTGTCCAGTGACACTGAACAATGCTTTAACACAGCTAGTACAAGCAAGAGGCCTCACATAGTGTTTTTGTCAAATACATGTTCAAATGTCTATGGCAAGTCCAAAGCGCAGAGCAGGTGGGCAGACAGAATTTCACTACATAGCCCTGGCTGGTCTGGAACTCTCTACATAGACCAGGCTGGCTTTGACCTAAGGGATCAATCTGCCTCTGCCTCTTGAGTGTTGAAATCAAAGTTGTGTAACGCTGCCCTTGGCAAAGGGAAGGCACACCATCTTGATGTGGGAGTCCCCTCTGTATGCTGTGAATATGGTTTATTACCATTGGTTAATAAAGAAGTTGCTTTGGCAGGGAAGAATAGAACTAGGCGGGAAAACTAAACTGTACGCAGGAAGAAAGAAGGTGGAATCAGGGAGACGCCATGTAGCTGCTGAAGGAGAAAGTTGCCATGCCGGAACCTTATCAGTAAGCCACAGTATCATGGCAATATATAGATTAATAAAAAATTGGTTAATTTAAAATGTAAGAACTAGTTAGAAATATGCCTGAGTCATTGGCAAAACAGTATTGTAATTAATATAATTTCTGTGTGATTATTTAGTTTCTGGGCAGCTGGGAAACCAAAGCAGCATCTCAGTTTACGTCATCATAATCAGAAAAATGTCCTGGCATATGGAGCTATGTTTATTTCTCATTTGTAGCCAGTAGAGCAATATCAGAATATTTAGAAGTATCTTGAAAAACACAATAAAGCTAATATAACATGTCTAGTTGAAGTAATCAGTAGCCACTCACACCATGCATAATGACTCAAACACAATGAAATGTGTTTATTAAAGGAATGGGTGAATGAGTGGCCCTTGTTTACCAGTCACTTGGGGACTCACACTGATGGAGTGGCTTCTCTATTCTAGCAGCTAAAAGGAAGAAGGATACATAGAGCTCCTCTTATCTTCCTGCTCCCATTGGCACATTTAACCAAACAGGCGTCAAACAAATTTGAAAAGATTACATTTGCTCTGTGAACATACAATGTTTTCACTCCATCCATGATACAGTATACCATCTGTTTCCAGAGCACTTGTATTAAGCTTATAAATAAAGCTGGGTATGGTTAGACACACCTGTAATCTCAACACAGAGGAAGCTGAGACAGGCAAATCCCAAATTCTAAGCCATCTAGGGCTACATAGTGAGTTCTTGTAACAAAAAAAGGAAAGGAAAAAAGGGAGAAAAGAAAAAGGAAGGAAGGAAGGAGGGGAAGGAGGGAGGGAGGGAGGGAGGGAGGGAGGGAGGGAGGGAGGGAGGAAGAAAGGAAGAGAAGTTGGAGAGATGACTCGGCAGTTAAAACCACTGGCTACTCTTCCAGAAGACTGGGGCTTGATTCCCAGAAGCTCCATGGCAGCTTACAATCACCTGTACCTCGAGTATCAGGGGATTTGATGCTCTCTTCTGGCCTCCTGAAGGACCAGGCATACACATGATGCATATAGACAAAATACCCATACATATAAAATAATATTATTATAAATAAGTTGGCTGTCAGGAGAATGGGGACACTATCATGTCTTCTCTTGCTGCCTTGAGAATCTCTTCATGTTGAATGGTTGGCAGAAAGCTTGATTGAAGATTCTTTGCCATAAACTTGGTTGAGTTGAATCTCGCGTGTTAGCTTTGCCTTCCTTTCCCTGTATTCTACACCATCCCCTAGGTCTGAAATGTTCTTTCTGGCTGTTTTTAAACAAGTTGCTACCACTGTGACAGTCCCAAACCTCAAGTGCTATTGCTATTTGCAAGTGCTATTTCTTCTGAGATTTTTTTTGGTGTCCACCCCCCCCCCATCGTATTTTCAAATAACCTAACTTTTAAGTCACTAATTCTTTCCGCCTTTTCATTTCTCCTTCTGTGGCTGTAGATGACTTTTATTGTGCCGTTAACTTTGCTTAAAATATTTCCCTGATCAGAGACTTCTGCTTAGTTTTAGACCTCTCTCAATCTCTCTCCTTCTCTCTCTCCCCCTGTGTGTGCGTGTGTGTGTGTTTTACTGGAGATCAAAGCAAGTAAATGCTAGAAAAACATTTAATCCCAGAACTACATCTCAAGCCCTATTTGATATTTTTAATTGTTTGAATCTCTCTATTAGGTTTTTCATTAAGAGGATGGAATTGAATCTCTGTGTCTTCTTGAAACCCATTGAATTGGTTAAAGCAACTGATTTTCATTCTCCATCTAAAAGTTTGATCAGTTACTACTGTCTGGTTGGTTCTGGGTATTGTATTTTGATCATTAGGTGAGATCATGTCCTCTGAAACCATGTTTGGCTGGTACACAACATCATCTGGGCATTGAATAACTAGAATAACTCAAACTTTCCTCTATTGAAATTCTTCTTCCAAGAAGGCCACAACTAGCCTTCTCGGGGAAGGCCTAAACTTCCCCCAAATAGTTGCACCAATTGGGAAATGAGTGTTCATACATCTGAGCCTATAGTGGACATTCTCATTCAAACCATCACAATTATCAAAGAAAAATAAATAATGCCAAGAGATAAGGAATGGTCTCCATGTATATTTACCTAAAAGGTGATACTGGCCAATACTGATGTTTGGTGTCAGGGATCCTCAATGTCCCCAGCACTGAAGCTGCACCATGTCTCTTCTGTAGGCAGGCCTGGGATGAGGGCCATCATGATCTGCCTAGTGTTAGGCTCTTTCAAGCCCCACTGTGAGTTCCAAGGCAAAGCCTTATGCGGTATTAATGTCTTGCCTTGTTACTGCAATGAACTTCCCAACAAAAGTGGTTTGGGAAGCAAAGGTTGATTTGGGTTCAGCACTTGATGGTAACATGGCAGGAAAGTTATACCAGGAGTATGAGACACATTGTGTCCACCGCTGTGAAATGATCCTTCTGTACACTGCGAAGATGTGTTTCTCTCATTGTTAATAAAAATCTGATTGGCCAATAGCTAGGTAGGATTTTCAAGGCAGAGAAAATGCTGGGAAGGAGGGCGGAGTCAGGGAGTCATGAGAGTCTCCAGCCAGATGTGGAAGAAGCAACATGGGAAGTTCATAGACAAAGTAAATGAGCCTCAGGGAAACACACACAGATTAATAAAAAAAAAATGGGGTAGTTTAAGCTATAAGAGCTAGTCAGAATCAAGTCTAAGCTATTGGTCAAGTACTTACAGTTAGTAATAAATCTGTGTGGTTGTTTGGGAACTGGCTGGTGGGACAGAAAAGTCTGCCTGTAGTCACAGTTGGGAAACAGACAGTGATGAATGCTGTTGGACTCTCTTTCTTATGCAGTCCTGGACCCGGGCCATGGGATAGCACAGGCCCACGTTCAGGGTCATGTCTCCACCCTGGAAACCTAATCTAGTTAATCATGCATTGGCAAGTTCAGAGGCTTGATTTGGTGATTTTAGATCCTGTCACACTGGTGATCAATACTAACCATCACTTTATGGTGATTATCCCGGCTTTACTTCTTTTTCTGTAGTAATGCTTACACAAGCAATTCAATTTTTGTTCCAGCAACTTTAACGATTCTTTCACACAAGGAAATACAAGTTCATCTACAGAACATATACTTTGGGTAATACTGAATTTATTACAAATGCAGTCTAATCTCTTGTGCTTGTTGTATGAAATTATAACACAGTGTCTTGAGACAGGAAGCAAAATAGAAATCCTATAACTTCACTCATTCATTTTATAGCTAAAATAAGTCGAGTCCCCTAGTTAGTTTGTGGTTCAGCTTGAGAACACAAACTAACAGCGATCACCCAAGTGGGGAGCAGCAACCCTGACTTCCTGAAAATGTTTACTTCCACAGAAAGTATGTCCCGGGCCAGCCCCTTGGGATGTTATTGCTATAGTTTGAGAAATGTTGTCACCAATGAGGATTAAAGTTGAAATGGTTGACTTTCTTAGTTATTACAGATGAGTTGTCAGATGATCTGCTCCTGCTACTGAGAGACAGAGTCATGAAAGGAAGGTGAAATTGTCCGGGGAAACAAAGGGAGTAATGGAAAAGGGAAGAGAAGAGGAAGGGGGCTGTAGAGAGAGTGTGCTTAGCACATAATGTATACTTGCCAAAGAACAAAAGTGGAGAGAGGCTGTTTTCCCTTCCCCTTGGTTCTTTGTGGCCTTGGGGCTGACTTTGAGAGACAGAATGCGACTTAAGCAGTATGTGTAACTTACAAGACTGGGTCCCACACAGTCTGCTGCTTCTGAGGTCAGAGATGGACACATTCCTTCTTACCCCCTCCCGCCCTTTCATGAGGCCGGTGGGAGAGAGTCAAGACACTGTGGCCAGGGGACCTGACACAGCTTCAGCCTTCGGTCCCACCTGCTGTGACATGAGCGAGATACTCACAGATGACATGGAAGTGTCGGATAGGCAATGAGCTCAGAGCCCCGTGAGAAGGAGAGAGCTCAAGAAATAAATGTGTAAATCAGCTGGCTAATGGTGCCACTTAAGTCTCTATGGAAGATAGGAATGCTTAGGGGAAAACTATAAACCAACACTCCGAGGAGCCCCAAATCAAGGCCTGATTACGCAAACAGGGGGTAGGCAAGAAAGTAGCAGCAAAGTAGACTACAAATGATCAGTCAACCATAAAGAAGAAAAATCAGGCTCAGAGAATAGCAACACAAGAGAAAAAAATCTAGCAAGGACAAACGGCTGAACTGCTTGAAGTATTTTGAGAACTCAGTTAAGTCGATGCTTCTGATATTCAGGCCCAAAGTCTGACTTCTTTCTCTCATGTCCCTTGCCATGTGAGTTCTACAGAGTCTGGCTGCATGTCCTTATGACATGCCAGTTGGCTTCCCACTGAGAGAAGAGCTAAAGGAACAAAGAAGGAAGCTGCTCACACCTTCTTCTTAACCTCCAGAGCCGTGCACCATTAATGCTTCTGCTCGTAAGAAGTGAGCCAGTGTTCACTTCCTATACAAAAGGAGGAATTGAGGTTTCCTCCTTGGGGGGCCTCCAAGCTTTTCAGACTTGTTTTCAACGTACTCATGCAGTGTTTTTCTCAACACAGAAGCCAGGACATCCTGACGGGCTGTGAAGCAAAGTAGAGGCTGCCCACATCGGCTGTATTCAGTTATTGGGCAAACTGAGTATCTCTTATTCTTGACGTGGTGAATGCAGATCAGTGAGTCTTGGCCCTCTAGCTGATCTTCTGACCTGAAGCCCTGTCTTCACTGCACAGCCTTATGGGTCAGTGACTAAAAGTGGAGGGTCTGTGAAAGGAGGGATTGACAGCCTAATCTACAGGATGCTGGCACCAGCTCAATCTTGAATGGTGTGGCAAGGCAGGCTGTCCAATCAAGAGCAGGATAGGAGTCAACATGGCTACCACAAGCAACCTTCTAGCCTGACCAGAGGGTCAAAGCAAGATATGCAATGACCCTAAGTCAATATGCGTCATTATTATTATTATTATTATTATTATTATTATTTATTGGATCCAAAACAGAAAGGCTGGCGTCTCAAATGCTCCTGTGTTCTCTTTAGACCACAGGATTCCAGAAGTAAATTTCCAAAACTTGTAACCACAGATAGACCCAAAAGTAGTAAATAGAAAAATTGTACACAACAGGCTATAGGGGCTGTAATGTTATCTTCATAGAACAGGGTTCCTAAGAGGAACAGTGTGTGTGTGTGTGTGTGTGTGTGTGTGTGTGTGTACGTGTGTACTACTAAAGGCATGGTGGTGGTACATGCCTTTAATTAGCACCAAGAAGGCAGAGACAGAGCCAGGAGGATTAGTTTACACAACTGGGTTCAGGCGTTCCTGCCATGGTCATTTGCATGGTAGAGAGCTAAGAAACAGTAGCTCTTCAGCCTATGAAGCTGGATGCCTCAGAGCCGCAGTCTTGTGCTGAAGGCCTGTGGGATTCCTGGAGAGCCACTGGTCTCCAGTCCATGCTGGAAACATGAAGAAGCTGGATCTGATGTCAGTGGAGGGTGATGGCAACGGGTGGCGGCAGCAGCACCTGATGTGCTTGCTCAGAAAGAAGCAAAGGCGGGTAGGAAAGTGACATTCCTTTTTCTTCAGCTCTCTTTATATCTGGGCCAGCAGAGGAACGTCCGGTCACAGGGAGGGAGGTTTTCTCCTTCAGCTACCCCATTCTGGCCCCATAGACTCACCTAGACTCACCCAGAGATGTATCTCTTAGTTAATTTCAAGTCCTATCAAGCTGATAAGATTAAGTATCATGGTATCCTAGAAAGAGGCAGGTTTCATGAACAGAGGGACCACAGTTTGGAATCCTGAACCTGTTTCTTCGGGGTCATGTGACCTTAGGTTGAACTAAAGCTTGATTTCTTTCTCTGTAACACCTAACTAACCAAGCTATTATGTTTGCAATTGCTGCTGCACCAGCTAAAATACGGTCTGATGACGGTAAGGGTGGATGGAAACCACGTCGTAGAAGATCTGGAGTAGAGCCAGTGTTTGGTCAATGCCCCTTCCCTTCCCACCACAGCAGTGGTCTTGCTTCCCTGCACCATCCCTGTGCAAGGTCCTGTGCAAGGATAGAGGGTTTCCTACAACACATTCTTGGCACTAAGGCCAGCATAGTCTGGGCAAACACATTTTGTTGACCACTCTAGAGCCATGCAATGTGACCGAATCCCAGGAAAGACAAGCACTGGCCTATTTCCTTCAGCTTCAGATTGAACCGGTCATTTCTTGTTCCACGTCTGATGGAAGCAAGGAGAGTTAAAGTACCATTTCTTGAACTATGCAACTCAAGGACCAAGTTAATCGAACTTGGTTTAGCCAAATGTACTAACTCATTTGATAGCTTGAAAAAAAAACCGCCTAGATTCTGCTCTTGTACCCACCTTCTTAGCCAGAAAAGCAAGGCACAGAGCAAGTGACTATGCACATAGTAGGTGCGAGAGTCAGGATTGGGGCTCTTCTGGGTTCTAGAGATAACCCTCTAATTCAGTGGTCCCCAACCTTCCTAATGCTGTGACCCTTTAATACAGTTCCTCATGTCGTGGTAACCCCAACCAAAAAACTATTTCATTGTTACTTCATGACTGTAATTTTGCTGCTGTTATGAATATCCACACATCTGATGTGCAGAATACCTGATATGTGACCCCCTGGGGGGATTGCAACCCACAAGTTGAGAATCACTGTTCCTAATCCATATTGCCCTGCCTCTCTTTACATGGCCTCGCCATTAACAAACATACCTCCCTCAGACACAGAAATACAAAAGAGCTCCCAGTTTCAGGGAAGTGCCCTGTCATGGGCACTGGATTTCGTGGTGTGTTTTATGAACATTTCTCCCTGCAAAAAATAAAATAACAGAAAACTACTGCTGGCTTTGTCTTTGCCTCGAACCTCTCGGTTCTAAATAGATAGAAGTGGCCACATTCTCTGGAGATCAGTTTTATTGTTACAGTGTTCAGTGAGATATTTAATTCCCGAAGAGTTGGTCACGTTGAACTAAAATATTGAAATAGGCGGCTTCAGCCAAAGAAGGTAGGTACCACACCGAAAGGGACAGCATTTCACATCCTCTTCTACCTTTAGTGGGCAAATGACCACCAAGGAGATTGACCGCAACTTTTATTTTAAACAAACAACTTCTGTAGGCAGCTGTGTATCATGTCCAAATGCTTCTACTCACCCGTTTCCAGCAAGCATAAATGCTTGCGTGAGCAAGTCTGAAGTGCTTAGTGCTTCTGGGCCTCAGTTTCCCTTACGGACTTATTGAGTGACTTCTGGAGTCCTCTTGCTCTAAAGGGACCCCACGTGAGGAACCGTGACTGTGAGGCACTACAAATTTATTGAACCATATAAAAGTTTTCTATTTTGTTTGCTAAAATGCTTCCTCTAGCCAAAATGGTTTGTTTTGTTTGTTTGTTTTAATAATAGTGAGTTGAAGGCTACTCTTGGGAGAAAAAAGAAAGAAGAAAAGTGCAATACTAAACTTGCTAAATATACTTGAAAGTGGATTGAAAGATGCTATTTTTTTTGAGGAGGGAGTTGTAATATATGTTTGCTGCATTAAGGATGTACAATATTGTCTTCTAATAAGAAATGACTAAACAGTAAGTTGGTAGCTTAAGACACAGTCAGCATTCATTAAGATGTGTTACTCAGAGACAGACAGCAAGTAAGACATCAGGAAACTAAAAGGAGGGGAGAAAAGAAGATGAAGTAGGGGAACAAATGAAGAAGGCATTTATAGACGGAAATGATGCAAGATCCAGTCATTGGGAGGAGCCAGACCACCTCCATCCAGGCATCCTCCAACTCTGAAACCCCTGCCTCAGTCACCCACTGTGTTGCCCTAGTGAGCAACAGACAGGGGAGCGGTGGCTGTGGTCAGTATACCCCTTCTTCCTGGACACCGTGTTCCTCCAGCATCTGTGTTGGTGGCAAGCATCTCCCAAGGACTAAACCTCCTTGGGAAGTCCTCCGATCGGAGAGGAAGCTGATACAGAGGAGAGGATGAGTAGAGAGGAAGCTTCTGTGGAGACGGGGAGCACTACTCAGTGCTGTGCAGAAGACTAGCCTGCCCCCACGTTGTCTCCTCTCCTACATAGGTAAATATTCCTCCTTTTCCCCTGTGGGTTTGGTACTGATTCAGTAAAGCGGATGACTTGAACACTCTCATGTGACCTGTCCTACTGTGTGACCCTGGACTAGTTTGTCCAGGAGGATACCTGGAGGTCACTGCTGACTCAAGCAGTTCCCTCTACCATGTGATCATCCCCTGCCTCAGTTCCACACTGACTTTATCTTGGTGCTGGTATTGGAGCAATTCCTAAGACAGTCAATCTCTGTTCTATTTAAAAAAAAAAAAAAACCAATGTGAAGCTGTGTGGCTCTTTTTTTTTTTTTTTTAAAAGTGCTGTCCTCCTGAAAAAGATTGAATTGTAGCTAAGTGGTTGAGAGGGAATTATAAAAAGCTTTCTGGGGCCAGTATGAAGTATTCCAGGGAGACCTGAGGTGCCAGTCTGTCACTCACTGTGCTCGTCTCCTCTGTTGGACTCTGTGCCAGGGTAGGTATCATTTGGGAGACTATAATCGTCTCTGGTGTACCATGCTACACTGAACTTGCATCTTGCAATATAGGGCCACTCAGGCTTCCAAAAAAAAAATCATGGGGAAAGGAAGTAATTCTAACATCAATTTTATACTTGGACTCAATAAGACCATGTGTTTCCTTCCTTCTTTTTTCAAGCTCACAAGCTCAAGAAGTGTTTGGTGCTGTAGTCTGCCCACATAGGTCTAAAAATAGACTTTTCTCCCGTGACTTGCAGCCAGGCCTGTGCCTTGCTGTTAAGAACATTTTCTGGAACAAAACAAAAAGACAACATTTTCTGCAAACAAAAGTAAAACTCATAACACGGAGATCATTGCTGCTTCTTGCAGGTACTTCTGCCCAGAGTTGGGTCGTCACAGGCCGACTGTGCAAGTCTTCCAGCAGGGAGGATGGGGGAAAGAGTAGCATCCTAGGGAGAGGAAGACTGCTCACTCGCACACCTTCACCGGCTTCTGAGCCAACTGGTCTACCCATAGCAGTCCTGTCTGGAAAGTCCCTCCTGGGGGAAATGAAAACATGCTACATATGCATGTCCAAGAAGACACTAGTCACTAGTCACATGTCACAGCTGAACTGCTAAAGCGTAGCAAGTACAACTGAATTTTAAATTTTAATTTATTTAAAGTTTAATGGCCATACATGACTATGTCTACAGTATTGGACAGCCCAGGGTCAGAACAAAGGTTGATCTTTGGAGTCAGCCGAATCTGGGTTTTGAATCCTGTATTGCTGTATTGTTCACTAACTGTTTGGACTTTGACATGCCACCCATCCCCAGAAACCTCAGTACAAGTAGGAGCAGTGCTCCCTTACTCATCAAATTGTTGTGTGGACTGGATGAGCTGATGGACCACTCTCCCACTACCTAGTGGGGCTGTATCCCCAGGCTCCCGGTGGATGCCTAGTACCGAATCCTGCACATATTACATTTTTTCTTTATGTAAGTTTAATTAATAAGTGAGACACAGTAAGATCGGCTACAGTTAATAATAGAACGGAATAATTTTGACAGCATACTGTAGTTGTCAAGCATACTGCTGACACAGTGTAGCTCTGAATACAGCCTCTTTCTGAACACATCCTACTGCATTGTTCTCACCGTTCTTGCTGCATTGTGCTCACCGTTCTTGCGAGGCTGTGAGATGACATGATGTCTGAGAGATGGGATAAAGCCAGGTGAGTGACTAGGCATTTTCCACACACTCTTGGGGTAGCTTTTGAATATCACATAACTGGGGGTGTTCTTATTATCAATCTTACTAAGTTCTGCATACAACATATCTTTTCTTTCCTTAGTAGGTGGAAAACTTTCACCTTTTTGCTTCAAGGAAAGCATCTGAAACTTCTCTCAGACCTGTGGTCACCCTGCTACACTTGGTGGGCTCTGATGTTGTTGCTGAATAAAATGAAGGGTTCATGAACACAAGTTCTGCAGTATCGTGACAGGGCATAAAGATGCCCTGTGGGCAGGTGAAATCGTGTTTGGATATGGGAAGGAGACAATTCCCATCCTTGGTGGGACACAGTGTTCATCAGAAGTGTTTCTTTTGCTCAGAACTGCACACAATATTAAATATACAAATTGTCTACATCTAGATTTTTTCTTTTCTCTTTTTCTTTTTTCTTTTCATTTATTTGTTTGTTTGTTGTGAGGCAGGGTTTCCTCTGTGTAACAGCCCTGACTGTCCTGGAACTCGCTTTGTAGACCAGACTGGCCTCGAACTCATAGAGATCCTCCTGCCTCTGCCTCCCAACTACAGGCATGTGCTACTACTACCTGGCTAGAACTTTCAATTTAGTATTTTCAGATATGGTTGACTATGAGTAGCTAAAACCTTAGAGATGAAGCTGCAGCTAATGGGGACCTACTGTCCATAAAAAGCTCTTGGTACCTTGCTACCAAGATATACCTAGCTTTCTTTCGATGCATATTTGAAATAAATGTTGATTCACCTCATTTCCTGTAATGGCATTTCTTCAGTAGGGATAATGCTTTGTCCACCAGTGTTTGTAACAGTGTTTCTAAACATCAGGTGACTCTGTTCCCTCCCCCAGAGGATGTGGCAGCATGCCACGGCAGAAATATTGTAGAGAAATATCATAGGCCGTTAGAAAAGGGAGCTGCCAGGGGGTTTGCTAAACATCTCTCAGTGTGCATGACTGCCTTCCCCAACTCCAAACAATGAGTTATCTGTCCAAATCATCAACTGTGCCAACTTAAAAAACCATGATACTGAAAGACCCTCGGGGAGGACCTTCCCTCAGGAGGAGACCCCTAGACCCAAAAAACAGTCCGAGACCACTGGCTGCAACCGGCAAGAGGTTTCTTTATTGAGAGTACACAGGTACCTGAGGGCCGCAGAGTCTATTCAGAAGACTTGCGGCCCTCAGGCTGGGCAGGGGGGTCTTTTATATGGAAACGGGTGGCAGAAGCAGGCATACAGAAGCAGTTGCATGGTTACAGGGATCCCATTGGTCCTTTCAAATGCGGCGAGGGGTTTACTTGAGGACAAACCCCCTGGCTCTTGGCTGGGGACACAAACATCTGGTAACAGCTGACTAGGCTCTATCTAGGGCATATGCGGTCTTCCCCAGAACTCTTAGTTCCCCTCCTAGGCCAGATATCTGACCGCAGATATCCTGTTTGGCAGCCTAGGAGCACTGACCTTACCCTGAACTTTACTCGTTTGTTTTAAAGTCTTGCAAAATGGCATTACAGCAGCTAGGCTGGGGTCTTTCAATAACAACTGGAAAACTCATCAGAGACCACTGAGATGCTGCCACTTAAACATCTTGCCTTCTAATCCCTTCGTTTTTCCCTGAATTCCCCAAGATTCTCTCCAGCATGGCCACCATCTTCCAAATCACTACTTTGATTGACTGCCCCACGTATGACAAGTTGTGCAAAGTATATACTGACAGCTCTTGTCCGCAGAGGCAGATCCAGTACAAGCAAGGAACATGGTGTGTCCCCACACCTCATTCCTTCTATGGAGATTGCCTACTCACTTTTTAATGCTTCTGAACTTGAACTCTGCAACCATCATGCCCTACAGAGAGAGGCCTTCCCTGGTCACCCACCCAAAAAAGCATCAAACCCTGTCATCCCACAACCACCCATTCTGCCACTAGTGCACCTGGAACTACCTTCCATGTATATTTCCTCAGATGAGATGCTCCTCAGATGGGATGCTCCTCAGATGGGATGCTCCTCAGATGAGATGCTCCTCAGAAGGGATGCTCCTCAGATGAGATGCTCCTCAGATGGGATGCTCCTCAGAAGGGATGCTCCTCAGATGAGATGCTCCTCAGATGGGATGCTCCTCAGAAGGGATGCTCCTCAGAAGGAATGGTCCTCAGAAGGAATGATCCTCAGAAGGGATGCTCCTCAGAAGGGTTTTAATTGTCTTCATTTGTATTTCCCAAGGCCCAGAACTATGCCTGGCATATAGCTGGCCATTCAGGAAATATTTATTGAACAAATGTAAATAAATATTTCTATCCCAGATCCAGTAGCACCCATAGTTCAAGTAATACTCAATGTGATGATTTTATTAAATGTGAGAAATGTCTATAAACCTCTTGGTTTTCTAAGCAGTAAGATTTTATCTTTGTCAGTTAATAATACATATGTGTGCTTGAATTTAGGGAAAATCAATAAAGAAGAACTATCTTTATGACAACAAAATGACCCTCTTTGTTTGTTCTAAAAAAATCAAATGTTCTCTTATAATTATTACTCCTAACATTTCAGTTTTACGGAACTGTGCATAGAAGTTCAGACAGTTTTTTTAAAATTGGTTTTAAAACAGTAGAATGCACTTTTTACACAAATTATTTTACAGACTGTTTCCTTGGTGGAGGAAATACTGCCAAATAGACAGGAACCCCTCCCAATAAGGAATAGCTCCACAGGAGGGAAGGAAGGAGGTCTCATCTTATTCCCTTTGGGCTTCTGACTCAGCCCAGGGCTGCAGGCACCAGCAGATCCACCAGTGTCTTCCCCTCCACTGCTGCTCTTTCTCCCATCTGTGAAACAAGAGGGTGGATCCTGCCCCGTCTTTCACCTGCCCCGTCTTTCAAGGCATATGGTCTTTACATGGCACATGAAGACGCATGTGATAAATACAAAGTTTGGCCCTGCTTCCATCTTCCCCATCCTTTATCCCTTTACAGACAGAGGCAGCTGCGTGTCTGAGACTTAGGTCCTCACCTGGTAAACCTTGGTCCAGATTGAGCTACCCTTCACTTGCACCAGGAAAGCTGTCCGTGGCACACAACATGCGTTTTTCTCTGGGTCTTATTTGACTGTTCCTTCTCTTCTGTCTATTTATCCCTTTTTCTCAACAACATTGACTAAAGAGAAGTGGACTGAAATCAGTATTTATTGTTACTATTATTGATGTTGTTATTATCATTATTATTATTACCAAGGCAGCAGTCAGTCAAAATGCAAAACCCTTCTGCAGACAGACCATCACCTTTGGATCTATTCCACTTATGTTACTAGAAATTACAGTTTGTATAGTCCTTACAGCTGTCCTCTTTACCTCCTGGGACAACCTCAATGCACACTCAAGGTTAATTAATTGCTTACTGGTGTGGGATAATTGTCTGTCAATCATGTATTCTGTCAATCATGTTTTAAACAAATGCTGATTGGCCAGGCAGAAAGTATAGGCGGGTCAACTAGACAAGAAGTAGAGGCGGGGCGATGAGAACAGGAGAATTCTAGAAAGGAGGAAGCCCATTCCTCCCAGTCCTGCCCAGACCATCAAAGAAGCAAGATGTGACCTGCCCTGTTGAAAAAGGTACTGAGCCATGTGGCTACTAACATAGATAAGAACAATGGATTAATATAAGTTACAAGAGTTAACAAGAAGCCTGAGCTAATGGGCCAATCGGTTTATAAGTAATGTAGACTCTCTGTGTGCTTTTTGGGGGGCTGAACAGCTGTGGGAACCAGGCAGGACAGAAACCCCAACAAGCAGCCCCTCGTGTTACAGCTTACAAATGGACCGATTAATATATATATATACATATACATATATATATATGTATATGTATATATATGAATGTATATGTTCTTGATTATCCTAATAGCAGAGATCAGCGTATATCTCTTTTTGATCTAAAAGTTAAACTCACATTATTTTTGAGTTATTAAGGTGCTTGGTAGTTTTCAAAGCTAAGACAGAAGATTGTAAGTTCCCATGGGTAGGAGCCATCGTTATCGTCATCACAGAGTGAGCCGTGTTTAAGAACGTGGTTCTTCCTGGAATGAAAGCTAGGTGTCCTCATTTCTAATGCTGGTTTATTTATGGTCTAAGATAGTACTATCCCAAAGAAATAGACTGTTCTCACATAGCACTTGAAATTTGCTAAGTAATAGCACTTTTGTTTTGTTTTGCTTTGTTTTATTGTTGCTGATGTTTTGTTTTAGGCAGAGTCTCCTGTGGTCCAGGTTGACCCTCAAAGTTTATTTGTAACTGAAGATGACCCTAAACTCCTGCTTCTCATGCTTCTACCTCCTTTGTGCTAGAATTACAGCTATCCATTGCCACATCCAGCTTATCTGGTGTAGAAATCAAACCCAGGTCTTGGTGCATGCTAGGCAATCATTCTACCAACTGAACTGCATCCCCAGCCATAGCCACACTTTCTAAAGAAAAAAGAAACAGTAAAAGTGCTTTAATAATGAATTTTACTTAGTGTGTGCCAAACCAACTCTCATGAAAGCTTCTCATCATGCAACCATACAAGAAAATATCAATAATATTTTCATATCCTTTTCTTCATACAATTATTTGAAATTCAGGGTCTGTTTTATAGTTTTAACATGTCTCAATGTGGCCTAGCTGCATTTGGGAAAATGGGCTATATTTCGTGGGGTGGTGTTTGGTTGTCAGTATAATTAATCAGAAAGCACACAGACCTCTCATGCACACACATACACACACACACACAGAGACACACACACACATAGTCTTACCTCTGTCAGCACTGCAAAAGCATGTCTGCTACAATCATGAGCCTACACTGCTTCAATTTTTAATTAGCCAGTTTCGTTAGCCACACCAAGCTACCTTCCTGATGGTAGGTATCTCATCAATATTGATGAGTATATCATGTTATTTACCTATCATTATAACCACCAGCAAGCTAGTTTTCCTATGCTAAAACTGCTCTAAACTCTGTCTATCCATCTCTCCCTATAACACTGACAGCCATCAATCTTTTTATCTTCATATTTTCACTTCTTCCAGATTTCCATACAGTTGGAGTTAAATATGAAATCTCTTCAAATTGTCTTTGTTTTTTTGGAAATATACATTTGAAATTCTCTCAAAATGTTCATGGTGTTGTGTGACAAAACTTCTCCTGGGGAAATACAACACACAAGCCAACTGACCCCAGATGGGCAGACCAAAGTACGGACACCACCAAAGTCCAGCTTCATGAAAAATGAGTTTCATCAGGGTTGCTTACGGGAATATGGGTGAGGGGTTACTCACAGGAGCTGAAATGACTCAAAAACATCTGTACCATCACAGCCCACCCAGCATGGGTGACAATGCATAAAAGTAGGGAACCTGGAGTACACTGCCCAGCGTGAAGGCAACTCAACAGGTTGAAGAGCGTCATTTTCAAGTGATTCAGTTGGTCAAAACCTCTTCCAGGAAGACTGGCAAGTTTCTGCTTCTACCAGGCAGATGGTCTGTCTGGTCCTGGAGTCGTCTTGCAGCTAAACTTGCCTGAATGTCTTCTCTTCAACTCAAGTTCCTCTGAGGGGGACTCTTGGCATTTATTGCATATTCTGGCAGCAAGGGGCCTAGTGAATCTGGTCAGTTTCAGGGACTTCCTGAAGCTATTTTGAGGTGTTTACCTTTTAGCTTGCTGTCCTTCCCTGCAGGATGGAATGTTTCAGTCTTGGAGAAAGCTGTTACATTGCACATGACTTAATAGTTCGTTTCTTTTTAACGGTGAATAATAGCTAAGCATCTAGATTAACCACAACTGAAATCCCTTTTCCTACCAAGAGGCAGCACGGTTGGTTCAAAGTTTTGAAAACTGAGAGTAAAACCTCTGCAAACACTCACGGGGAGACTTTTGTGAGGACATAGTTTTCATTTGGGCAAATTCCAGGGAAGGCCATTGCTAGGTGACATGGTAAGAGAATGTTTAATTTGATGGAAGACACTCCAGCTGTCCCCCTACCCCCACAACTGTTCCATTTGCACCCCCACCAGTACTGACCAAGAGCTCCATGACTTGCTGTTCTCATCAGCATTTTGCTATGCAGGAATATCTTTTTGGAATTTGTATTTTCCCAATGACATATAACCCACAGTATCTTTTCATACCTTTATCTTCCCCAGTAGGTTATCTCTTGAGGTCTTTGACCCACTTTTTGGTCAAGCTTTCTTGCTTTCTTATTGTTGAGTCCTAAGGTTCCTTTGTGCATATTTGCTGTTTTACCCATCATGTCTTTGGCAAATCTTTGCTCCTAGTTTGTCTATGTCCTGTCTTTTCATTTGCTTGACAGGCCAGGTACATTTCTAGCATTTGGTAGCATCAATGACCTGGAAGCGTTACCCTGGTTACAGGATGCAGTTCTTTGTTCCTAAAATGAGGCCTTCAGATGAAAATACCAAATCTGTGCTTGGATGCAGGAAGTCAGAGCCCAGAAAAGAAACTCAGGATAATTTAAAGACTTGGAGATTCTAGGAATGAAGTGGTAGCTGAGGTGTGGGTGAGAAACACTATAGAAAAGAAGCCTTAACTGGCAAAGAAGCCAGTCATGAACTGACTTCCAGATACCCTGCCTACTGGATATCTCCACTTAAGTACTAAGACATAATCTCAAGTTCAAATAGGCCCCAACTCAATTCATCATTTCTTTCCTGCCACCGCCCATCCCCCCTTCTCATTCATAAACTGGAAATCCCATCTTCCTTCAGCAATCAGTGCCTGTCTGTGGCCAGCTCCTGCTGATTCTATATCCTAAACTGCTCTTCCATCTGTCCCCTATTGTCATCTCCATTTCATCATCTCCCACCTGGATGGCTGCCACGGTGCTCTAACTGGCCTCTCCGTCTTCAGTCAGGCCTCGCTCCAGCGCCTTCTGCACACTGATGTCACGGTGATCATTTCAAAGGTAAATCCGATCATGTCACTCCTCTTACTTGAAATACTTCAATGAGTCACCCTTACATTCATAATACTGTCTAATATCAACATGGCATTCAAGGCTTCTTTTCTCCCCTCCCTAGAGGCAAGGGCACATCCCCGGAGCTCCAGGCTGCAATCTTATCAAATACCCACCAGTTCTCCAATTGTTCTTGCTTGCTCAGCACTTCCTTGTTTTTATTATCAGTATAAAATGTCTCCATGTTTCCCCCAGGCTTCCCCTTTACACGTGCTTTCTTTCTCCCTCTTCAACCTAACGCTCATCTTAAGACTCAGCACTATGTCTCCCAAGATGAGATCCCTTCTCTGAGTTTTCCCATCTTCTCTGTATCATGACACCATGAGCCTACTTCTTGGACTATGTTTTAAGTGTTTTATCCTCATTTGTCTATCTTGCCCCAGGGAAGTGAACTCCCTGTGGTCAGCAAGCACATCTACCACTGTGCCTCCCCAGAACTTGCTCTGTGATTGCTAGAAGGTGCTGGGTGAATTTTAGGTATAAATTAGAAACTAAAAAGTCCATGTAGAGCCTTAGAAAGACTGGTTGGGGATATGATGGAATCACTCAAGGAGAGATTCTGCCCCTATAATTGGTCATTATTTTAACTTCTACTACTATAGCACTATCCTTACATTACATGTTTAGCCTAACGCCTAGCGTCTGAACAACTTCTACTTTTGCTACCTGGTAGGCTAAACAGATGGGAAGAGAAAGACTGAGGAGTTAGGCAGATAGTTGGGAAGATGGGTAGGTAGGTGAATGAATGGATGAGGAGATGGGTAGGTGGATGAATGTGCAATCAGGAAACGCCAAACAAATCCACCAGTGCTTTTTCCAAAACACCAAAGGCCATTTTCCCCCAGGGAAAATAAACCCACAAGTTTCTCCTGGTTAACAAATCAAATAGTCTGACATAGGTAGATCTGAGGCACCAGGCTAATGGAGTAAGATAGAGGACTGGCACCCCAGGCTCTTCTAACTTAACTGGGTGGACTTTTTTTTCCTATTGAATCAAAAGATGAAAGGTGATTTCAGTTCACACAGAGGAATTTCCATTGTCTCGGGATCTCACCTCTCATTTTTAGCTGCAAGAAGATGAGGACCCGTGGTGGGCTGTGTTGACAGCCACCTTCAACTTTCAGTCTCAGAGAGAAATGTTGTCTTAAGATTTTAGGCACTCTATTCTAGGGTACAGGGTTACAGGCCAGCAAGGTACCAGAGACCCCATGCATGCTTCTGTCCTGCCGTCATCATATTAACCAAGCAGTTGATGCTTCACTAGACCCTCAGTGTTAGCCCCTGTCTTGAGCTTGAAGAATAAAAGGTTACGACTACAGCCCTCTAACATAAACTCTTTTCAAAGAGATAGTATGTTTTCAAAAAAATAAATAAGTAGCAACTTATCATGAAGGTTTGTTGAATATGTTCCTAGCAAAACTTCTGAAATTCGGGGAGAGAGAGAAGTAAGGTTTCTACAAGTTGGGATGGCTCATCAAATCTCTCCGAAAGAATAAAAGTCTTTGCAGGCAATGGAGGGCATGACTACTTTGACCATGTCCTGGGGGAGATGATCGCAGGCAAGAGGAGTCATGGTGAGGCCTTACGTCTGTCAATGAAGCTCGAGTCAGGGGCTTTTAAGCAACAGGAGAGAAAAGTATTACTGCTTACCCACTCATCATAATTCCAGGAAGAAATGCTGCTCCCCAAAGCAGGGCCAGTCTACCTATTTGTGATCTGGTGGCTATCGTGCCAAGAACAACTTAATTTGGGACCAAGGCTTGTGAGCTCATGCTTGGCTAACCTTCCTATAGCCTGATCCCAGGGGAGGAAGCTCTCTGGAAGAGTGTTGAGAAACAAAGTTCCTCTTCTCTTGAAGTTTTAACCCATGTGTTCCATCTCCTCTGCATCTGCCTGTTCTACAGTAGAAGGAAAAGATTGGCCCCTTGAGTTTCCTCATGTCTCATCTGCTCCATTGCTAATCCTCTGAGCAGCTACTTTCATGCGAGACTCTGCTAGGTACTGGGGAATTGACGATGAAACAGATGTGCTGAACACAGTTTCATGACGTATATATTACGGAGATTGCTAGTCAGAGGGGACAGGGAAGACTGAAGAAATGCCCGCCAAACTGGGATCTAAAAGACAACAGGATGAGGCAGGGTCAGCAGGTGGAAAGGTAGAGAAGGGGAGGATCATTTAACCGCTGTGTCAGAGGAAAGAGCGATTAATTTGAGGAGCCCAGGAAAGTCCCATGAGATATGATGGAGATGTGTGAGGAGTGGAGAATTGGGTTGAAAGGAAGGCGTGGCCTGACCAAGCAAGACTTGTAGTCCTTGTCAAGGGTTTTGGCTGTTAACACAAGAGTGATGAGAAGGTTTTTGTGGTTGATAGAGATTAACATGGCAACCCACAACTGGTCAACATGTAGGTAGACTGTAGTACCAGGAGCGGCGGGGCTGCATCCCCAGCACCCCGACCGCCTGCTAGCTTATGCACCGAAATAACAACACACAAATTGTATTCTTTTAAACGCTGCTTGGCCCATTAACTCTAGCCCTTACAGGCTAATTCTCATATCCCGATCAACCCATCTCTAATTATCTGTGTAGCATCAGTCTTACCGGGAAAGATTCAGCATGTCTGACCTGGAGGCTTGCTTCATTGCGTGTGTCTGCCCGGGAGAGGGGAGCATGGCCTCTCAGCTGACTTCCTTTTCCTCCCAGCATTCTATTCTGTTTACTCCACCCACCTATGTTCTAACCAATAAAATGGGCCAAGGGAGTTTCTTTATTAGCCAATGACCTTCCTCCATCATTTCCCCTTTTTCTGTTTAAACAAAAAAAAAGAAGGCTTTAACTTAACATAGCAAAATACATATAACAAAATAGTTATCAAGTAAAAATTACAATAATCTTTATCATAACTAAATAAAACTATAACTATAACTAACTATTCTTCAACTCCATCAAAGACTCCAGAAAGATACAATATTACCTAAGCAAACAAGAAATAAGCAACTTTCAAACTCTAGAAATGACAGAGACATCTCACTGCCTTGACAGTCACCCAAAGTTTCTCTGTACCATTGGGGCATCCATCTTCGGCCTACAGGCCCATAGTTCCCAGCAGACATTTCAGTGAAGCAGGAAATTTCAAAGGCAGTTCAGTCACTATCTGCTGTGTCCTGCAGAATATCTTGCAGACTCTTTTATGAATCAGGAACCCCGAAAGACCATATCACCTTTAGGCAAGTTCAGCAGTCCTCTCTCTGCGGGTTCTCTGTGTCCAGTTTATGCAATAGTCCAGGCAAGAGCAGTTTCTTGCCCAAATGGCTATGAAACTCCATAAGGATCCTCTTTGATGCCCATCTTCTTCGTGAAGTAGATTGGTGCTGCCAGGAGCAGAGTGTCTCATTGTCATGAAAAACCCTAAGTTATTAAAACATTTAAAATGCCATATTCTATAATCTTTGAAAGATATGAAGAATGTCTATCTAAAATATATCTATTCACATCTAAAAAAATCTAACTAACATGACTACAAGCTTGATTATTATTAATGATTATCCATTAACAACCTATATACATTACATTTTTACATAAACTACACAATCACAAACCTTAATCAAGAGCAGAAATACATATACATGTAACAAAATTGACCTTAAATTTATATCACTAAAGCAAAATCCATATCAATGCAAATTATTCATACCTATATCATATCCCCCTTTAAATGTAAAAGAACGTTTATAAACCATATTTGGGAACATGGGCACAGTTTTTTCTCTCCAAACTGCTTCCTGCTAAATGGGGGCATTGTTAATTAGGTCTTTCATGGTATAACCTGTGTGCTAGTTTCATCTCAGTTGGCAGTTGAGCGAAGCAATTTTCTGAAGGTGTTCACAGCAACCCTTCAGGAGGGCGTGGTCCATCATACCATATTGAAATAGAAGCAATCCACAGACTCTCACCTTCTGTGAAAACAAAATAAGAAACTCCTTTCCAAAGCATCATGTCCTTAGATCCAAATTTCAAAGTCAAGGCATTTTCAAAATATCTATGTTGGATTAGTTCAGCAGCGTTTATAAACAAATATCTTTTAGCAGCTGTTGCTCCTTCCTCAGCATTCAAACAATTCAAACAGAGCATAATAGCATACAGTATCAAGATTCTCTGTGTATTTTCCATCTTTGTGCGCTTTATTTTAACCTCTATTTTGTTTATTTTTACTTTTATTTTTGGCTTTTTGAGATAGGTTCTCTGTATCTTTGACCTGGAATAACTCTGTAGACCAGGCTGTCCTTGAACTCTCAGAGAACCCCCTGTTTCTGCCTCCCAGGCATTGGGATTAAAGGTGTATGCTACTACACCTTGAACTCACAGAGATCTGTTTGTCCCTGCCTTCTAGGCACTGGGATTAAAGGGGTGTGCTACCACACCTTGAAGTCACAGAGGTCAATCTCCCTCTGCCTCCCAAGTGTTGGGATAAAGGTGTGTACTACCACACCCAACTACTCTCTTTCTTTCATTTTTTACTTTTAAGAACTTTAACTTTTAGTTTGCATATATTTTTAACACACTGTAAATCATTTAAACATTTTGTTGACTTTGAATCTTTCTTTTATCGTATATGTCTCTTTTTTGACCACATGAGTCTTTAATTTACCAAGCAATATCAGTAGGACTAAAGCCATGGCTTTGACAGCTAGATCCAGCCCATTCCTTAGCTTTCCAGCCTCATGGCTGAGGTACTGGCTGTAGCCATGTTTACTGCCAAAACTCTATGGCATTTCAAGGTCCCTGCCAGCAAGCGAGCTTCAGCAGCCTGTGCTTGCAAACCGCACGAACCGCCTGCGTAAAAGAGTCAGAGTTTGCCCTGGCAGGACAGCCCAGAAAGCCGGCATTTTTAAACAGCGCAGCTTTTTTCCTGCTACGGCTGAAAACCGAAAAGCATACGTTCAGCTTTTCGTCAACACCATTTAAGTGTTTCATGGCAGGACCTCTTAATGAGCTGCAGGGTTTTGCAGCTAAAGCTGAGTCAGGAAACCTCTCTTAGATGAGAGCGCTTGCTTGCCTCTAGCAAGCAGAATAGAACCGAAAAATGGCAGCTACCAAGAAAACATGCTTTACTCTTTCCCAAGCTTTCTCAGGCTTTCAGTGGATTCAGTTGTCCACACGTCTGGGCACCATTCTGTAGTAATAGGAGCGGCGGGGCTGCGTCCCCAGCACCCCAGTCGCCTGCTAGCTTATGCCCCGAAATAACAACACACAAATTGTATTCTTTTAAACACTGCTTGGCCCATTAACTCTAGCCCTTACAGGCTAATTCTCATATCCCGATCAACCCATCTCTAATAATCTGTGTAGCATCAGTCTTACCAGGAAGATTCTAGCCTACGTCCATCCTGGGCCGGAGCTTGATCGCATCTGCCTCAGAGAGCAGAGCTATCGTGTCTGCCCGGGAGAGGGGAGCATGGAGTCTCTGAGCTCACTTCCTCTTCCTCCCAGCATTCTGTTCTGTTTACTTTTCCCACCTATGTTTTAACCTATGAGGCCAAGCAGTTTCTTTATTACTTAACCAATGACCTTCCTCCATCAGTAGACAGTAAGAGACATTGGAGCTCTCATTCCTAAGTGGAACGTCTGTCTAATATTCCTCCTTCCTGGGGTCAGGGATCGTCTCTGAAGAGGGGACAAAAAGATTGTCAGAACCAGAAGTAATGGGTCGTGAAAACGAAACTGTGCTTTCTGAATACAATAGGACAATTGCTTATAAGAACTCACAATAATTGTGGCTGCATGCACAAGACCTGAGCAAGATCAAGCTAGACAAAATCCCAGTGTGGATGGGAGAGGAGACCATGAAGTCCTGTCCCATGCTGATGAGCTGCTGGTGATTGAGAGGTCCTCAGAGTGGGAGAGTCAGTTTTCTTCAGTGGCTCTGAGGAGTTGTACACCCATGCACATACAGACAGTGCTAAGTGAACTCAACACCCATGCACATACAGACAGCACTGAGTGAACCCAACACCCATGCACATACAGACAGCACTGAGTGGACCCAACACCCATGCACATACAGACAGCACTAAGTGGACTTGGAATTTAAAAACAAAAAACAATGAAACTGGGAGGAAATAATTAAGGGTATGCTAGGAATTGGAGGAAATAGGGAGTATGCTTGATCAAAACACATTATATACCTGTATGATTCCTCAAACAGTTAATGGTAATTTGTAGACATTTGTCTCATATTGCTTTGCTTGGACATTTTTTTTTTACTTTCTGGTCTTTTGCTTGTATATTATGTGTTTTTTATGAGTTTAGTGTGTGTGTTTCTTGTATTTTTCTTTTTCTTTTTTGTTCTGGTTGTGTGTGTGTGTGTGTGTGTGTGTGTTTGTTTGCCTATTTGTTTTCTAGAGAGAGAGAGAAAGAAAGGGTGAGATGTTGGGTGGGTAGGGAGGTGGGGAAGGATCTGGAGGAGTTGGGGGAAGAGAACTGTCGTCATAATACACTCTATAAAAAATGTCTTTCAACTTAAAAAAAGAGTTTTTAGTCAGGCAATGGTGGCGCCTTTAATCCCAGCACTTGGGAAGCAGAGGCAGGCAGATCTTTGTGAGTTCAAGGCCAGCCTGGGTTATTACACAAAGAAACCCTGTCTCGAAAAACCAAAATAAATAAATAAATCCCAAGTGTAAATAAATAAATGAACAAACATTCTGGAAATAAATAATGATAGGGCACCATTGTGTGAGTGACCTTGAGTGACCTAGACGTTGTCCTGTCGCTCCACAGCCTGGCCAGGACACGAGCTAGGACAGCTTTTGCTGGTGTTGGTAAAGCCTGGGCATCAGGTTTTGTGATAGAAAATTTTTTTTGATTAGACATTTTTTTTTCCAAATTGGCTAGATGCTACAATACATAGAGGCTACAGCATAGGCCTCAAATATTAGGGACTACTTCAGTCCGTGACTCTCTTAAAGGTGAGCTTGGTAGCTCTACCTGGGGAAGTCAGCTCCATTTACTATGTAGTTCTCATCCTTAAGGTCCAAGGCAGTCTGCAGCGGCATGTCGAAGTCCCAGCTGCAGAGTGAGAGAAGGGGGACACAGAAGTACAAGGCCGCTCTTGAAGAGGGTGATCTGGGAAATATGTCCACTATTCCCAGTCATACCCAGTTAACCAGGTCTCTTCTATTGATCCCTCATACTTACCAGAGAAACCAGAAGTCGTTTTTCCCCTCTAAGCAGCCCTACATCCACAGCCATAATGTCTACCCCTCCTGTGGAAAAGAAAACTAATATTGGGGGGAAACCTAGCACTCTCTTTTGTACAGCCCTTTCTCGTCTGCTAGGGATAGACCAACAAGTCTATTCACTAAGCACCTCCCGTGTGCCATGTGCCACACTGGGCACACAGGTTACAAAAACAAATAAGACACCACCAGAACTATTGAATATACTCGGGGGCTATCGTCGTGTGGGAGGCGTTGGGTCTCACCTCTTCCCAGTTAATCGGCATCTCTGAAGGTGAGAGGCTCAGCCATCGGTATCCCTTTAAGACCCCTACATGCTGCCTGTGCATGGCAGCTTTCCATTACAGCTTTGTGGGCAATAATGATGGATTAGTGAACAGCTCCCGCACAAGGCTGTGGTAGAGGAAGGCACGCCCTGCATGAGAGCACAGGGAAGCATGAGATTCCTTCAACAGGCAAAGGGTACGTGTAGATATGTGATGAGATCTAAGGTCAGTGCCAGTATGGCAGCTAACATGGGGTCAGCAAGGGCATTGCCTAGAGAAGGGAACATGTGCAAGCGTGGTGGATCTGGGAGCTTCTGTTGGAACTTAAAATAAAACCCAAATGACATCAACCCGTAGAACAGAGTCAAGCTTACAATACCCCAAAACAACTTCCAATGTGTAAGTTACTGAATAGTTAACACTTTATCCTTGGGCTCCTCAGAGGCCTTTATATGTACCCCTAAAGACAGATTGCCTTTCCGATGGAACATGCAAACATACCAGACCTATAGAACAGATGCCAACGGTGTTGAACCAGGTCTTAGAATCCTCCGCGGTGTCCATCTTTAACCCTTTAGTTCAGCAGTTCTCAACCAAGGGGTCATGACGCCTTAGGGGTCAAACAAGCCTTTCACAGGGATCACGTATCGGATATTACACTATAATTTATAGGGATCACATAACAGATGTTTACTCTATGATTTCCAGCAGTAGCAAAATTACAGTTATGAAGTAGCAACAAAAATAGGTTGGGGTCACTCCAGCATGAGGAACGGTATTAAAGGGCCATAGCATTAGGAAGGTTGAGAGCCGCTGCCTTAGCTTATTACACTTGGAAGGTTCAAAAGTGAGGAAGTGGCTCCTGAAGGTTGAGCTCAGGAGGCCAAGTGAGCAGGGAAGCAGTCTGGTGGCTCAGACGTCTGGTTGCTTATTGGGTTTGTGTCTGCCATGGTCAAGTCCCATAGAGCCGCAGAATGCCATCTCTAGTTACATACACCGTGTCACAGGTGCTGAGTGAGAGATAAGGTCAAGAACACAGGAAAGAAGATGAAACACTAAGGCATTAGTGGAGAGGAATGGGACGGGGAGAGGAGCAGAGTTGAGGGGGGGAGGCAGGAGCAGCGAGAAGGCACCGGAAAGGCAGGAGGCCCATGAAGTGATGAACCCTGGAGCTCCTGGTGTCCCATCGGGAAACGTCCCTCAGCATTTCCTTTCAGGCCTCTCCCTCGAGCCTTTGACAGCCTTTGACACAGGCTGACATTGTAAAAATGACAGAACCCAGTCTTCCCATATGGCCAGAACTTTCTAGTTCAAACCTTGGTTTCTCAGGCCAGAGGAGTAAAAGCCAGGAATGTGCTGAACATGGCTGTCTCCAGTGAATGCTCACAGCTGGCCCAGGAGAGGAAGGACCAGGCAGGAGCCACTTATGTCAGGCTTGTCTGTGGCCCCTTCTCCAAAATGTGCAGCAGACAATAGGATGCCATTGTGTATCCAATCAACTCCCAATTATCCAAGGGCAAAGTCTCCACTCTGTGGGTCTCCCTTACTCCCTTTGACTTCCCTCCAGCTGTCTGCCCTTTGACCTCGCTGCTGCCCATCGGAGCCCAGTCAGAGGGTGGGCAGGTGGAGGCAGGGGACGTAAAACTCAGATCAGTCATTTTATGGCTGTCCCTTAGACATTCTTGCAAGAGAAGGATCACTGGTTAAACCAACATTCAGTTTATTTGGGGTTTTAATTATCAGGACTCTGCATCGTCCTTCATTAGCATGGATAATTGGTAATTGGCTAAGCGCTATTTATTCAATCGGTGGCGCCTCTGCTATTGTAGCTGCCTCATTTCATTTTTTAAAATACTCTGCTTTAGTAAAAACTACATTGAGACGATTTTCTTAATGCACTTGGAGTCCTGGCGCTTTGGCACTAAACGGGCATCTGTGTTTCCCATTCATGAGGGGGCTTAGGAGTGATTGACAGGACTACACATACATGGGGTTCATGTCCGCAGGAAAAATCCCACCGATGCTTTAAAGTTACGTTTCACAGACAGCCTAAACCAGAGACAGATATGGGAGTGTTGTTAAAAGCTTTTCCCTGGGATTCTGTGCAGTTAAAGGGGGGGGGGGGGGTTGTCATCCTGCTCCCTCCAATCGGCCCAGTGACTTTGAACATTAGAGTTTATTCACGAAAATGACACAAAGTTTGTTCTTCCCTGTTCTGAGGTAAGAAAACGTTGAGCTAGCAAATGTCTATACCAAAACAAAACAAAACAAAACAAACAGGTTTTCTATTTGGAGGCACCATTTGAGCTCACAGCAGGATTTAAAAGAAAATTTGAAAAATTTAAGAAATTTAAAACTATGGAAGCTGGACTGTGACAAGTACCTTTAACCTCAGTATTAGGATGGATGGCAGAGGAAGGTGGAACTTTGTGAGTTCAAGGCCAGCCTGGTCTACTTAGTGAGTTCCAGGACAGCCAGTGCTAGATAGTGAGACCCTGTCTACAAAAAAGAAAGAAAGGAGAAAGAAAGAAAGAAAGAAAGAAAGAAAAAAGAACTATGCAAAAATAGGGTTAGATAGATGGCTTGGTTTTATTACCAGGTTACAGCTCGCAATGGAAGACTATATATCCTGAAAGTCGGAAACATTTCCGTGGTTGCATTGTTTACTAATATTTCTTATTGGATGCCCCATGATGATTTGAATTGTTTAGACTCATGCATTTTCCAAAAGCGTGGGGCCCGCCACACTAACCACCAGAGTGAGGCTGAGAGGTGGCCTGCGTAAGGCTTAGGCTTTGGGCTCAGAATAAAGGAATCTGTTTTGAATATGGCAGAAGCGAAACCATTGTCAGTAGGGGTGATTCTGCCCTCCAGAAAACCCGGGGTTCTACAAAAGGGGCCTGGATGTGCTCTGAGACTGGGTTTGACTCCCGACTTTGTCATATTTTTAAGCTGTTGATAACTACCCCCGAGCCTCAGTTACATCATCTAACGAATGGGAACATCAATGGGACTCAGAAGGGATAAAATTCGCAAGCGTACTCAGCACATGGCTTCATAAGTAAGCCCTCAGGACTCTTCCACATATTGGAGAATTAAATTTAGAGTGGCCTGAAAATCATCAGGTCCCATCAGAAGCCCATGAGAAATAGAGAAGAAGCTGTGAGAAGCAAGGAGTCCAACCGCAGGATGCCATCTTCTCTGCAACCACACGCTGCCTTATTTATTCATAGGTGAACGAATCTACCTCGGTGTATCCAAGGTAGATTCCAAGCCTTCCGGGGGCAGAAGGAATTTCTTGCAGAGATGTGCCTTGGGTCATGTTGGCTTGATTGTGTATACCCTTCCCGTAGACAATTTTTGATGAAGCGTCCTCAAACGGCTTGTGCCATCTTAAGGCGTTCCCAGTTCTCTGCTTGGGCAGTCCTCGAGGGACAAGCAGGAACACACGGTTGTCTGGTAGACGGTCTGTTTTGCATTCGCCTGGTCCCCCAATGTATAGAACTGCCGTCTCCTGTTTGGGCTTTGCAGAAAATCTTTGTATTGCTTTAGATGTCTTGCCATGCTAATTAAATAAAGTATGACTAATTAAATGTCATAAAGCATGATGTAAACCTGTTAATGTCAGGGGAGATCTTTAGAAACAACCATGGAGAAGGGCAAATTTGTCACCTGTCAACATTTTTAGCTAATTTCCAGTAGTGAAGAAGCAAATTTTATTTCAGAAATCTAAAATCTGTCTGCTTGTGTGATTAGGGGGATCCTATATTTGGTGCCTGATTAGGGTATGGCTTAGATGGGGTGGGGATGGGGGGACTGGAAAAATCCCGTCTGAATAGCTAACTACCCAGTTTTTCAATTAAGCATAATGTTATGTTAACAGCCTAAAGAGGTAAATGATGGCGCAGTAAATCTGATTAGAATACATACTTACAACTGGATTCTCTTGCAATTTTCAAAAAGCTGATTGCATTTTACGTCTTCCCTGCTATTGTCAGAGCAGCCTGTACCACAAGTTGCCGCCCCTCCCGCCCCCGCCTGGTGTCTGCCTCTCTGCCTGCTGACCTCTGCTGTAAGAGCCGCCGCAGAAATCACAAACTCTCACATCAATTTGCCACAATTGGATGTGGCATCTTGCAGCTAATTCGATTTGGGAAGAAATGCACCTGGCCCTGTTTTTTCCCTATAGAACACGGAGGGAGTTCGGAGTCTACACAGACGCCATCCAAGCGAGGAACCCATGTGCTTTTCAAGGTCTAAGCAGTTTGTCTTCATCTCCCCAAATACAGCCCATGACAAAGGGAAAGGGGCAGAATTATTTAATGCAAAAATAAATTAGATCGGGGTCAGGGAGGGAGGAAGAGAACCCAAACGAACTGAAAAAATACAACTGTTGAACTGGCTTCTGGTTTACTCTCCCCTTGGAAAAAAAAGAAAAGAAAAGAAAAGAAGAAGAAGGCAACCCTTTTTGTTTATTTTGTTTAAGTTCCCCTTCTCTTTGTTTTTAATCCAGTCAGCTAAATGCAGCATCTCCCCTATCAGAACCCGGAAGAAAAGACACCAAATCAATACTGTTGAAGAGAAATGCAAACACACACATAAAATTGTGCCAGGTGTTTTTAAGGCTTCACACGAGTTTGAGGTTGTAGAAAACAAACCCAATGGTAATGTGTTTAATCCATTATTGATAAATTTAAAGGTCTGAGGGTTATTGTTGAAGGAAAAACACACATCTCTGGTCTCTTATTCAGTGACCCGCATTTTATCTCAATTATGCTTCATATGTTGAACAACTAAATAATCAACAACAAATCCTGCCCCACAAATGTGATGCCCACCGAGTACGGGAGGTGCGCTGAAGGCAGGGGGGATAACGGGGTATTTGGCACAGTGGGGTTTTCCCCATCTTGTGCTCCAGCTTGCATGTATATGGAGAAGAACATTTCTGTAGAGAAGTAAACAAATGTTATGGCTCACGTGTTCTCTGTGTCATGACGCGTGAAAATATACCAAGTATGGCTCATGTAAGGCTCATGAACATTCTCTGGAAAATCAATCTGTTGCTTTTATTTCTTTTGTATTTGCTTATTTTCTTTGTATGTGGGGAAGGCACATAGGTACTTATGACATAGGTGTTGGGGGGGAGGGGAGTCAAGGACAACTTGAAAAGAGAATCTATTCTCTTCTTTCATCACGTAACTTCTAGAGTTCAAACTCAGGTCTTCGGGCTTGGTGGCAAGCTACTTTACCCTTAGAGCCAACCCACTGGCCTTTAATTTTTTTTCATCTGTTATTTTTAAGAATGAGGCTAGGGGCTGGAGAGATGGCTCAGTGGTTAAGAGCATTGCCTGCTCTTCCAGAGGTCCTGAGTTCAATTCCCAGCAACCACATGGTGGCTCACAACCATCTGTAATGAGGTCTGGTGCCCTCTTCTGGCCTGCAGGCAAACATGGAGGCAGAATGTTATATACATAATAAATAAATAAATATTTTTTTAAAAAAAAGAATGAGGCTAACGTGAGTCTAAGGTCAAATTGAAGCAGTTTTACCCATAATACCCATTATGATGGTATTCATACCATATCTGCATAATTTTAAAGTAAAGATAGGATGGAAATTTCATTTGTATCAGAGGACAAAAAGGGGGAAACTGTCGCTAACTCTAAGCAACGTGAGATCAGGATCACTCTGACTCTTCCCTCCCCCACCCCAGTACTTGGTACCAAATCAGTACCTGAGGCTCAGTTGTATGACCAAGTGGCTGATGCTTCCTAATGTCTGTTCAGTTCTCTTTTGCATAGATGGGTCTGGCCTTCCTCTGCCTGGGCAGCAGCCTAACCTACTGTGTGACAACCCAAGCATTTATGCGTTTATGCGCCTGCTAGAAGGTCTGGCAATTTTATCTTTAAAGGCGGAGCCTCTGTGACTGTTGCAATCATGGTTCCTTCCTGCCTTTCGGCTTCTGCTTCCCCAGCATCTCAAGGATAACCAGTTTTACAGGAACATCCAGTCACAGAGATGAACAACAACTCATGTGAGGCTAACTAGCAATGTCATTTCCAACAAAAGATAAAAGGGAGGAAAAATCTTGGAGCCAAGGAGCAGGAAGCAAACAAAATAAGTTCCCAGAACTCCCCCAATTTTAGAAGCCACCGTGGCTGAAAGCAGCTCAGGGGCGGCTTCATTATTTTCTCTGAGTGAGTATGAATTTGCAGATCACTAGACAGGTCCATCTCCAAACGCTGGAAGAGATTCCAAATAGTCACTTTGCTTAATTTGAGTTTATGGTAGCCACAACTCATCTTCATGAGGCCCAGTGACCTGGAGAGACAATTATTCTCAAAGATTGCCTTAACTCTTCAGCATCTACACAGAGCAAGGACTCAATAAGTAGCAAAATTAGCAATTAATTAGTTGGTGGGTACAGTTATATATAAGGAGAGGTTGGCTTCACACAGCAGAAATCAAAATAACAGTAGCTTAACCGGGAGAGACTTGGCTTCACTTCTATGTGACAGTGTTTTGGCAGCTACGGGTGGGAGTCCACTGTGTTTCCAGAGATCTGAGTCATTGCTTTCCGCAGCTAATCCGGGAGTGCAGTGTGTGTTCCATCATGACTTAGGGTGGCTGTTGTGGCTACAGCCATCACTTCTCAGTTGATCTGATGCCTTATTCTGGTATCCATGGACATCAGACTTGCTCGCAATGCATAGACATGCAGGCAAAACACCCTCACATTTTAAAAGGTGCTAACATATGACAAGGAACTTCTTAATGCACCCTAACACAGCATAGGGTATCTCATGGAAAGACCCAAGAAGTATACTAATTTGGATCTTCTACCTCCTCCTCATTCTCCTCTTCTCCTTTTTAAATTAGTTACCTAGGGCTAGAGAGATGGCTCAGTGGTTAAGAACACTGGCTGTTCTTACAGAGGACATGGGTGCAATTCCCAACATCTACATGGCAGCTTACTACTGACTGTAACCTAAGTCCTAGGGCTGCGTTCCTCAACCTATGGGTCAAGACCCCTTTAAGGGTCACATATCAGATACCCTGCATATCAGATATTTACATTTTAATTCATTACAGTAGCAAAATTACAGTTATGAAACAGCAACAAAATAATTTTATGGCTGAGGGTCACCACAACATGAGGAACTGTATTAAACCTTCCTAATGCTTTAATACCCTATTCATGTGTAAATAAATAAATAAAGATAGACTATTTAAAGTAAGTAAACACTTTGCCAATTCTAATTTATTTAATATTCATAAAATCCCTATAAGAAGGTGTTCTTTTCTCTTCATTTTATTTGTGATGTGCTTTGGCATTTGCCTGTATGTGTGTCTGTATGAGGAAGCTGGATCCCCTGAACTGGAGTTATAGACAGTGGTGAGCTGTCATGTGACTCCTGAGAATTGAACCCGGATTGTCCAGAAGAGAAGAAAGGGCTCTTAACCACTTTGCCATCTCCCTAGCCCTGAGAAGGTGTTCTTATCATCACATTTCAGACAAGATGTTTAGACCCAAAGAGCTGAAGTGATTTTACCCAGGGTTTCACAGTTAATAGAGGGCAGTCAGGAATCTAATCCAGGTAGTCCAACACTAGATGAACAGATCAAACGTTGCTAAATAACGGTCTAAGTGTGGTGGCACATGCCTGTCATCCTGGCGCTAGGGATCCTAAGGCAAGAGGATTTCAAAGTCAAAGGCAGCCTGGGCTGTAGTGAGACCCTACTCCTAAAAGTGCTAACAGGACTGGGGGGATGACTTAGCCTGGAAGGCAGGTATTCGCAAGCAGCAGGACCTGAGTTCAACCCCCAGAATCTATATGAAAATCTGGTGCCTGGTGCATACTTGTAATGCTAGCAATAAGGAAAAAGTCTATTAGACAGGGAAGGCTATTAGACAGCTGGCTTGTCTGGCCTATACCAAAAAAAAAATCTCGGGGCGGGGGGAGGGAGAGAAAGGTAGAAGGAGCCTGGAAATGACATACATGATGGTTGTCCTCTGACCAATACAGACACATGCATGCACACACAAGTTTGCCAAACAAGTCCGAGCAGTTTAACATAAAGTCAAATCGGTAGACTTTCACAAAGCAATACTTTGGTGTTTTTTGTTTGTTTGTTTTTAAGGAAGCCCAGCTCAGGATGTAGACACCATCCCTTCCTATGACTTTCTATTATAATTAAAATGTTCTTAACTTAAAACTCCTAAAATGATACCTATTTCCATTTGTCAGATCATTCAAAAAAAAAAAAAACAAAACAAAAAACAAAAAAAACTCAACATTAGAAAGACCTTTTTGTTTTTTTTAAGTGCATGTCTGGAGCTCAGAGATGACTTAACAGTGAAGAAGATTTGCTCTTCCTAAGGACCCAGGTTCGGTCCCCAGCACCCTTATAAGTGCTTGTAACTAACTGTAACTCCAGGTCTAAGGATCTGATGCCCTCTCCTGGCCTCCTCGGGGACTGCACACATGTGTACAAACACACAGAGTGTATACACACACAAACACACACAAAATTAAATAAGTAACTATTTTGAAAAGAAAGTAAATATTTTGTCTCAGTAACTTAAGATATCATTTTATTCTCCTGATTGTAGCCTTGCACTTAGGAGTAATCTCACAGCAAGATACTAAAGAGCCAATTCGAAGCCCTGCAGATCTACCATATTAATGGCTGTACAGCCACATGGGCTACAGTGTCTGGTGGTTATATGTTGGCTTCTCCCTCATCCCCCTGTTCGTATTGTCTCTCCAATATGCAAGCATGGGCCTCTAAACTCGCTTTCAGAACTTTTAAATCCTCTTCTTTGAGGGCAGCCCCTCTTTCCCTCTACCTGTGTGATTTGACGCCAGCTTCCCCCAGACTGGAAATGTCAAGGCCAGAACGCTCACAACAACAACAAAATCTTAAATATCTGAAACCATACATGGACTATAAAAAATTCACAAATATTAGCACATCTCAAAAAATCAGTAAAAGCGGCTACTGTCCTTTGTCCGGTGGGCAGCCTGACCCTTTCGTTAGCCGAGCTGGCTCCTTCTGCTTTCACAGAAAGCCTCCATGACGGAGTTTGGTTCTGGGGCACTAAGTTAACTGTGTAAAAAGAGGTCCTCGGGAGCAGACTTCGAATTCCAATTTTAGCACTAGACCACTCCCTCTAGCTGGCTGACGCTGAAGAGCTGAGTGTCGTTGGTGCCGTGGCAGGAGACAGGAGGAAGGGAAGGCATTCGTGGGCACCTTATCTTAGTATTCGAGTCATTCAGGAGAAATGATGAAAATCAAGGACCAAAGAATCGATACTGGATGTTAAGTGACTGATGGGTTTTGAAAACAACAACAAAAGCCGAAAGGTAATTTGCCACCAACTTACCTGAATTCCGAAAACTCGAAAGGTTTGTCCTTGCGCATGGTAAATGACTATCATTCCAGCTAACTCCAAGGCCCACACCCTCTGTCTCCTGACTGCAGGAGGCTGCCAGACACTTTGTCATCAAGAACACATCTTGGGAAATGTATTCAGAATATCCAAGCGGTGTCTCTGGAACTTTGCTAGACGTGCCTATGAAAATGACTCGATGGGATTCTATTTCTCTTGTAAACTGTCAATTCGGTGCTGACTTTAACTGACGTCTTTTACATGACTTCCTGGTACTTGCCCCTGATACAAGAGGCTGTTGTAAACAAACAGCTAATTACAGTGACTATATCCTTTTTACAGAACTCTGGTATTCAGCCAGTTCTACAATTGCATTTAACCTTATGCTAACTTCATATTTAATCTTATATTAACTTATGTTAATTTTGATGCAAAATTCTTCCACATTAACTTTGTCTCTTAATGTTCTCCACAAGGTTTTGCCATCACTACCTCCTAGCTTATGTTCTGGATCTTTGCCCAGCTGTATCTTGGCCCCTTGGATGGACCTTCTTCTGAGACTCTCTGACTACAGCCCACGTCGACAACCATTGTCAGCCTGAAGCAGTTACTGAGGAATCAGCGCCCCCCCCCCCCAACCCCTAAGACCAGTTCTCTGAAAGCAGAACTAATGGGCCATGGGCCATTCCCCCCTCTTTTGCCACTTTGGGGCATTGTTTTCAACTAAAACAGCCTTCTTTATATCAACTAATATCTGTGTCTTACAAAAAAAAAAAAAGAAAAAAGAAAACTTAGAGAAATCTGAAACCTGCTTAACACCCTTCAAGACCAGCTCTACTCCCTGACTGCTGTAGAGCCTGGAAATTAAAAGGTTCTAGGGCTGCTAAGGACGGGAGGGATACTCTCCTCTGCAAACAGTGACACGCTTCCACGTCAACAAATCCTGACTGCTTTGAGAAGGGGTCCTAGACACGGAGACCAGATAAAAATTCAGTGTCAAGCCTCCTCCTATGTGGGTTTCTGGTACCTCCCTACTCAAGCTCCTCCCCTGGATCCCTCTGGCTCCTCCCCTGGATCCCTCTGGCTCCTCCCCTGGATCCCTCTGGCTCCTCCCCTGGATCCCTCTGGCTCCTCCCCTGGATCCCTCTGGCTCCTCCCCTGGATCATGTTCTGGCTCCTCCTCCGGATCACTCTAGCTCCTCCCTTTGATCTCTCTTTTCCTCCTTATTATACTCATACTTAACGTTCTTACCTTGTCTTATAAATGTTTTACTTACTGAGCTTCCTCCTATACCTAAACAAAATGTTCCACGTAGGCTCTCCCAGTGGCTCTCACCCTACAAAGGGACCAGGACCCCCTTCAATGGACCAAGAACTACTCACCTCCAACAAAGACCCTCCTCTCTAGGAAACAACAAAGAATCTATGTCCCTGCCTTCCCGCCTCCCCATTTTTTTATATCCCCGCTTAGAGTTTGGAATGACAGTTTCCTGCTAAAAGACTATACTTCCCAGCTTCCCTTGCACCCAGGCAAGACAACACTGGAAGAAAGGGACTAAGGAAGAAATTATGACTACGGTCATTTCTGCCCCTATAAAAGATTTCATCCATCTTTTTCCACCAGCAGATGGCTCAGCTTCTTTAGGCGGAAGTTATTCTCTCTTGTCCGTGCGGGTTAAAGTTACGCTCCCTTACCAGGTGTTCAAGGTCCCACCTGTCTAAGGTAGATGCCTCTCCTTTCCTGCCTCCTGTCTCTTTAGGCTTCTTCAGAACTCTGACAGTGAGAGTTAATGACCAGAGAAAATGATGAAAACAAGGACCAGAGAATCAAAGTTGGATGTTAAACAGCTGATGGGTTGTAAAAACAACGAGAGTCTGGGGGTAATTTGCCACCAACTTCCCTGAATTTGGAAAAAAACAGAGTCCGCCCTTGGCGGCATAGCAAATGACAATCATTCCCCAAAGATGGGGACACAAAAAAGCTAATGACCAGACCCAGTAAACATAGAGCAGGCAAAGTCCAGAGAAGGCTGAAGTTGGGGGACAACTGGCTAGATCCTGCTCTGCCAGGCCTTTAGCTTGGATCAGGAGGGTTAAGGTGCAACCAGGCATTTGCCACCTTTATTTATTTATTATTATTATTATTACTTAGGTTTTTGTAAGACAGGGTCTCTCTACATAGCCCTAGCTGGCCTGGAACTCACTATGTAAACCAGGTTGGCCTCAAACTCATAGAGATCCGCCTGCCTCTGCTTTCCAAGCACTGGTGCACCACTATACCTGGCACCGTGTTTTTGATTTATATGTGTCCTCTTTCCCTATCTGTCTGCCTGTTGGGACTCTAAGTCAGTCTCTCACTTTGACTCACAATTCTTTGGCCTTATGAATAACTAGCAAGTTTGCAGAGAGCAATGGTCCACTCAGATTGGGGTTCCAAATGTCAGAAGAAATAAACCAAAGGCTCAGAGAAGTAGGCAAACTCGATGGACATGCCATATAAGATCATATAAACTGCCAGCTGGGCATGCTCCATGGCCACAAAAGGAATTCAGGAGTAAACAACAGACCCTACATTTCTGAAACCGCTGTTCTCTGTAACAGGGGTCAGCGAGCATTTCCTGTAAAGCAGCAGTTCTCAACCTTCCTGGTTCTGCGATTCAACACCAGTTCCTCAGGTTGTGGTGACTGCCAACCATAAAATTATTTTTGCTGCGGCTTCATAACTGTAATTTTGCTACTGTTGTGAACTCTAATGTAAATATCTTGTGTTTTCTAATGGTCTTAGGCAAGTCCTGTGACAGGGTCTTTCAACCCCTCCACCCCACCCCAAGAGGTTGCAACCCACAGGTTGAGAATCACTACTGTAAAGGGTTTGAGAACAAATGGTTTAGGCTATGCACATCCCGTGGGCCTCTCCACTGTTCTTCCCTGCCATTAAATCAGAAGCATCGACAGTGTGTAAGGGATGCGCGAGAGACGGAAGCATGTGGGGGTGGCGGAGTCTAAGAGAGCATAAAGGAGAGTCATCACCCCGATCCTCACGAGGCAGTGCCGGATGGCTAGAGATGGAGATCGGCAATGCTAAGGCATAGATTCATGTGACCGTGAGGGCTGGAAAAATAGGAAACCCATGAAATCTATAGGATGGCCACAGGCTGAAAATTCTGGGAAGGGTTGATACCACAGTCTTGAGTCTTGCAAAAGGCTGCAAACTCAGGCAGGGTTTTATGTTGTAATCCTGAGAATTTCATCTTTGGAAAGCCTTACCGTGTGTTCTGAACTCCTTCAGCCCATGTTATAAGAGCCACATATACTGTGGAGAGGGGTCTTCACTGCTGAGTAGCTACTGGTTCCTGCCTTATCATGTCTTTCATTAAACAACAGCATAGATCTTGGGTTTTAGCTAAGCAACAGACACCAGAGCTTGTCCAAATTAACACCCAGAATTAATCATTACGTCATCTAACTTCCAAGCCTCCTGTAGGTGTGGTGGAGGCCTCAATTGTCAGTCTCTCAGTCCAACCCCCTCTCTCTTTCTTTTTTTTTTTTTTTTTCGAGACAAGGTTTCTCTGTGGTTTTGGAGCCTGTCCTAGAACTAGCTCTTGTAGACCAGGCTGGCCTCGAACTCACAGAGATCCGCCTGCCTCTGCCTCCCGAGTGCTGGGATTATCCCTTGTTCCTGCGAATATTTTCCGATAAACCCCTTAAGCGTGCATTTCCTTCTGAGAGTCCCTATCTGGGATCTCTGACATAAGACAAAGTGTAATGAACAAAATATTACAGCCTAAGTCAGACACCAGCACGCCGAGATTTTGTTGCCAGCTTTGGTTTCTTTTCAGTGTTTGCAATCACTTCGGTGCCTTTGAAAGAGATGTTCCTATTCCACTGTTGTGTGTTAGAGAAAGCTACTAGGCTCCAAAAAGAAAACAATTGATCCATTACATAGAAAGAAAAGGATGACCTCAAAAGGAAGAACCCTCCAAACAGAGCCCTCTTCCTTGTCCTTTTCCTTGCCTGCTTCATATCCAGCCAGCTCCAGGCTGTTGCTCTGCGGCCCTCAGTATGGCACATGCTCCGAGTGTGTGCCCACAGACAAACAGCAGATGCTCTCGGGCTGGACATCTGGGAGCTCATCAGATTAGAGGGCACACATTTGTGATAATAGATTTAATTCAGTTTTTACTTCACGTTTTTGGCCGGTTTAGACCCTGAGGTCAGTATGTAACTTGGCAGGAGTTTTCCAAAAATTGCCCCGAATTTACCATCAAAGGGGCTGATCTTATACAATATTTTGTTTGTGAATCTCAGGCCAGCTGGGTGAAAGCTAATGAAAGGAGCACCATTCTGGGGAGGGGGTGCTGGGAGCCCCATGAATGCATGAGTCACTCTGTGTGCCCTGGTCCAGCCCACAAGGCCTGCTGCACAGGGACTGGAAGGAACCTTGAGGGGGAATGGCCGTTTCCTTTTGTTCTCTAGTCTCAGCTTAAGACCGTACACTGGATTTGACAAATCAAGGGACAATACAACTGTGATTATAATCAAGTCATTTCGTAGTTTGATTAAAACCTGATATAAACCTTGAAAACAAAATATGAATGAAGTATGACTCCATCTACCGCAATGCTGACACAGTTAACAATGTCTTCCTTTTACTATCAAAAATACTCTACAGTGTCAACAACAGCAGAAGTTGTCCAGGGGCATGCAAATGTCTACATTATTTCTCATTTTCTTTTCGTAGCACCCAATGTTTCACTCAAGAAAAGTAAGTAGAATGGATTGGATTTCTTTGTCTTATTTATTTGGGAGAGGAGCTCAGAATAAGCCAAATATAAAATAATTAACCCACTAAGAAAGTGATAGAAGGGTTAAAAGGTCACTAGTAAGAAAAGAAATGGCCATCATAAATACATAGTAAGATACTTTTCCCCAATGTTAATTAGGAAAATAAAATATGTGAAGGAACCGGGCGGTGGTGGCGCACACCTTTAATCCCCGCACTCAGGAGGCAGAGGTAGGCAGATCTCTGTGAGTTCGAGGTCAGCCTGGTCTACAGAGCAAATTCTCCAGGACAAGCCTCCAAACTACAGAGAAACCCTGTGTGTGTGTGTGTGTGTGTGTGTGTGTGTGTGTGTGTGTATATATATATATATATATATATATGGAAAATTTATTCCATACCCCTCAAATTGGCAAAGAGAAAAAGACTGCCATCTGGAGTCTCATGCCTAGTCCAGCGGGGTCTGTAACCTGGCAAACCACTTGGCTCTTCTTAGCTTTGCTGACAATCCACTTGCTTCTCCTGTAATCTAGCAGTCCCTCCTCCTTAGCTAAAGACGCAAGCTCAGGAATGTCCACTTCGGCATAGTTAGAAGTAGTGAGACAAAGGGAAAGCCTAAAGCATTCTAAACATCCATTGATGGAAGAGCCCCACATCAGGAACCCATAAAAAAATACTCTAGATAAAATATTTTTGTTTGTTAGTGCAGATTTTATTGGAATTTCTAAAGCAAACATGGGGATAAGGAAAACCGCAGTAACTCGTGTGAGGAGCTCCTAAGAGGGAGGTTGAAAGGTCAGGGAGTTCAGAACTGGCTTCTTGATGTACTCATATATTTAAACTTGAGGGAAGAGGGGAGAAAATATGAAGAAAATAAGATTAAAAAGAACAATGTTCACTATATAATTTTCTACTTTTCATTATATTTTAAAATCTCTAATATTTAGAATATAAGAAACAACTCTATTTGAACCCCAAGGTTTTCATTCCTCTCCAACTCTGTGGTTTTAACCACCCAATTATATGGAAGCACAGGGTCTTCCCAATGCCGGTCCCACCCTAGGCCTGCTGGTACCTAACATGCCATCCCTCACCTGCCTGTGGTCCCAATATCCGGTATCGAATCATCCAAGAGAACACGATTTGCTCAGAAGAGCTGACATCATCTTCTCCTCCTCAGTTAGGCTGCATCCCCATTGCTTTCAGGGCTTGCACAAATAGGACATGGAAGGTTGACTACCTCTTCAGAAGGCCTAACTTGGTCAAGTCTACATTGGTGAAATCCAACTAAATTAGGTTCTCTTCTCATTGCTGTGATAAGACACTGAAAGAAGCGACCTAAAGACGGGAGGACAAGGGCCACATGCCCAGCCCTTTCGTGTGTTAAAGAGTAAAAAGGGTCTACAAAGAAGGCGCAGGTGACAGAGTAGGGCCTGAATTCAGAGCCTCAGAACACAAGTAAAAAGCCTTGCAGTGCCCAGTCATTGAGAGATAGGAGTCAGGGGCAGGCTATTCCCAGGACGCGCACTGCTAAGCTAATTTAGACAGCTTGGTGAAATTCCAGGCAGTGAGAGGCACTGTCTCAAAGGCTCCTGAAGAAGACTATGGTCTCTACACCTATGTACATACACATGCATATTCACAACTGCACATATATGTCCCCCAACACACTAACATGCACACACGCACATATACCTGGACGGAAATGCATCCACATAACCAAAAACTCCAAGCCCTTCTCCACTACCTCCTGGTACGGTAGAAAGAGCAGCTCTCTGCAAACAACTTTAAATCCCGAAACACACCCAAAAGTTAGTGTATAGAATTGCTGTTTAATTTCCAGGTCACGTCCATGCAGTCAGTGTAAGGATAGAATATGGTGATCATCCTGTGAATGTCAGAATTTTTCTAAAACTTCTCTCCTAGTGTGTAAGCTCCCTGAGGCTGGAAACTAGGCCTGCTTTATTGCTGTATTTCCAGGGTCTACACATAGAAAGACTTCCCCGAGATGTCCGTCTAGGCGATGGATACAGATTCAGAAGGTGCAGAATCCACACAGCGTGAACAACCGTCACGCCGTGGAGACCACCTGTGTGAAAGCTGTTTCTCAGGTAGGAAACTTGCTCCTGTTTCTCTGATTTAAATTCTCTGGCTTTCCTCATTGCTCTCAAACTGTTTGTTGTTGTTGATTTTGCACTTTGTTATTTGTAGTAGGAAAATGGACCTTGATGGTACTTATGCTGAAGGTGAGGAAATTACAGTCAAGTAAGAAGATATCTCTGTGGACACAGAGGAATATTTTGCCTAGTGTTTTAGCTAAGCAGTGGGTGGACAACGCTTTCCACTGATGTGGGTTGTTCGCCTAGGTTTTCAGTGTGGATAATAGGAGAAATAGCATCTCTGCAGCCAGGACAGATTCCAGTGCCAGCCACAACCGCCTGAGCGACAGTAGACAGCCCCAGTGCCTGACCCTGCAAGTCCACCTCCATCATAAACCAGACAGGGAACAGCGCTGTCTCCCCAGCAACTCCCAGACCAATGCAATGCCAGGAATTTCATTTTGGATGGATTTGTAAGCTGCTCCAGAATGACTGTAGGAACTGCCACAATTGGGGTTCTATAGCAAGACATATTTTTAGGCTCAGCTCAGCTCTGGTCACACAGAGCTGGGCTCTGGACACTGTTCTCCAGGATTTCTCAAATTGCGGGGGGTGGGGAGGAAGGCGGGGGAGCAGGTCATGACCTCACTAGGGTCACAGAGAAGAAAACAGCAAAGCAACAAGAGGAATTTTCTTGATGCTGTTCTGAGGGGCGATTCTGTTCAGCTGGTGACTTCATAGCCATCAAGACAGCCTCTCCGGCTACCTCACTGTCTCTCAGCAGTGACAGATGCCTCTGGAACTAAACCAGATTAAGCCAAAAATCTCTAGTTACTTTATTTTCTGGGGTTTCATAATGTTTTTAATGCAGCATAGAAAAAAATTATATTACTGGCATAAGTTACACATACCTATGATCTCAGGAGCTGGGAGGTGGAGACAAGAACATCACAGGCTTACGGCCAGCTTGAGTTACATTTGAGTCTCAAGCCAGCTTCATCTACACAGTTACATTCTATTAAGGGGGACAAAAAGAATGAAAATAAAAAGAAAATAAAATTGTGTTCCTTACGCAGTGAGCACAGCGGCAAGGCTGCCCACCCAGGAGACCACAGGCTGCACTGACTATCGAAAACGTCACCACCCCGCAACCCAACTGATCTGTGGGCAGCAAAACACACTAACACATCACGTGTGTAATCACTACGCGGCACGTCATTGGGAAGCGGCTTTGTAGAGACATCTCGTTCAGTTCACGCAAACTTGGGGCTTGTAGTTCTGGTCTCTGTTCACAAAGGGGCCTGAGAAAGACTAAGCAGCCCCACATCCAGTGTACAGCGTGTTAGGAATTCAAACTCTGGTGTGGAAGACAATTATTTATTCACAGCTACTCGTTTCCTCCCCTTACAGTGCTTGCCTAGAAGATGGGAAACACTCCCTCAAGCTGTTGACTTTCACCTAATCCATATGTCTTGCTTCGGGGCATGCAATGAGGAGCAGCTCCAAGTGCACTTGCATGACGTCACTGACCTCTTGAGCTCCTTTTATCAGTCCTAAGAACGTGCCCTTTTGTTGTTTAATCCACCAGTTTTAGTAATTATTATTAATTTTAGTTGGTTTTTTCGAGACAGGTTTCTCTGTAGCTTTGGATCTTGTCCTGGAACTCATTCTGTAGACCAAGCTGGCCTGCCTCTCCCTCCCGAGTGCTGGGATTAAAGGCATATACCACCACCACCACCCAGCACGGATTACTTTTTAATGACTTATTTATTTATTTTTATTTTATATGCATTGGTATTTCGCCTGCATACATGTCTCTGTGAAGGTATTGAATCTCCTGGTACTGGAGTTACAGACAGTTGTGAGCTGCCATGTGGACACTGGGAATCGAACCCGGCAGTTCCCAGAAGAGCAGCCACTGTTCTTAACCACTGCCATCTCTCCAGGCCCTTTCAGAATTATTATAGTAGCAGCTGACCAACATCCAAGGTCCCTCTGCCTCTATAGTCCAAGCATTTCCCATTTATTTCTCCTGTTTCTCATCTCTGGTTCCCTCAAAGAGCACTCCCCCAGATTCGCCTCATTTCATACTCAGTGAAAACAGTGGATTTTTTTTTCCATTTTTTAAAACTAGTTGTGATGTAAAGACTTCACTACCTAATCATAACAGGAGTAAGAATTATGCTTTGCAAGTAAAAAATGATGCATATGCTTTTCAGAACCCGCCTACAATGCCAGTCATGTTTCAATACGTACTGCCAGTGACATACCAGACATTCTCACAGCAAGATCAGTACGCAGGACTTGCTTGCAGAATTGGCAATCAGTCAATATGCACTCTGCTTAAGAGAAATGGAAAGACCCAGAGATTAATACTAAAGGTGATCTTTGGGAACTGGAAAAAAAGGCTCATCCGTTTAGAGCCTTTGCTTCCCCTACAGAGGACCCAAGTTCAGTTCCCAGCACCCATGTCAGCCGGCAACTCTCTCTAGGGGATCTAGCACCCTCTTCTGGTCTCTGTGAACACTCACACTCACATGGCACAACCACACACGGTCACAGATACAGATACAAACACAGAAAACAAAAGTAAGGCTGGGCGAGGTGGCATATGATTTCACCCCAGCCTTGGGAAGATAGAGGAAGGTGGAATTTGGGACCAGTCTGGTCCACAGTGAGTTCAGAACTGCATGGTTTGACCCTATTTCCAAAAAAAAAGAAAAGAAAAAGAAAACATTTTTGCTTTCATTTTTTCGAGACAGTATCCACTCTATCTGCCTCCGCCTCTGCCCCCCAAGTGCTGGGATTAAAATCATGCTTCACCACTCCTGGCTCAAAAAATTTTTAATTAAAAAAAAATGAAAATCTGAAAGATATGTTTTCATTTGTTGTTTAATCATTGGCACGGCTCTGTGTTAAAAATGTCATTTAATCCTATACTAAGAAACATGCATATCAGATATGGCCATTATACCTCCATAACTATGAGTAAAAGAAACCTGGAGTTAGACTCTAACAAATACTACATTTCCCATGCTCCTTTGTAGGGAAGAGGCGGCCATGTGGCTAGGGTTTGTCCAATAGCATTTGAACAACTTCCAAGTTGCACTCTTCACTTTCTTTTACTCTACTTCCTGACCGGAATCAAACGCAGTGGCGATAACTGAAACAGCCGTGTTGTTATGAGCCCAGAGTAAAGGATGAAAGGCAACAAGGTATATAGATGTTGGATTCTGACACTGTTATCCCTCAGCCAAGGAGCTGTGTACCCAGTCTTCCCAGGTGAAAGTCACAAGCATGCATAGACTTCCTTCTCTTGCTTGCTTGTGGATACCCATTGAGACAGCAAGGCTGCATGTAGTCAGTCTCATGGACCGAGTAAGTACTATGTCCTCTACCTTTCTTTAGTGACTTATTTTTATTTTATTGGTGTTTTGCCTGCACGTATGTCTGTGTGAGGGTGTTGGACCCTCTGGAACTGGAGTCAAAGACAGCTGTGAGCTGCCGTGTGGGTGCCTGAAATTGAACCCAGATCCTCTGTAAGAGCAGTCTGTGCTCTTAACCACTGGGCCATCTTTCCAGTCCTGAGACTTTTTAAATTTTTATTTATTTATATTTTATGTATAATGATCTGCATGGATACCTGCATTCCAGAAGAGGGCATCTCATCCTATTACAGATGGTTGTGAGCCACAGTGTGGGTGCTGGGAATTGAACCCGGGTCCTCTGGAAGAGCAGCCAGGGCTCTTAAACACTGAGACTTCTCTCCAGTCCACCATGAGGTCTTTAAGTAAACTAGAAAAGTAGGAATGCCGCCTTCAAGAAGATCACAGACTGGATCTTATGCAGTGAAATTCCCTTTTGCTCCTAGGAAGGCTTTTCATTAGCTGCAAGGTGACACCTGAAAAGAAAAGATGAGGACCAGACGTGGTGGCTGTAATGTCAGCACCCAAGAGAATAAGGCTGGAAGACCAAGATGAGGCAGGAGAACTGCAGGTTTGAGTCCAGCCTGGACTACACAGCAGAAGCCTGTCTTAAATAAAAAGGAGCTGGGTGATGGTGGCCCATGTCTTTAATCCCAGACTCAGGAGGCAGAAGCTGGCAGATCTCTGAGTTCGAGGCCAGCCTGGTCTATAGAGCTAGTTCAATGATATCCACGACTACATGGAGAAACCCTGTAATGAAGCAAAACTAATTAATTAATTAAAAGGGAGGGGAGAATTAACATGCCAAACCACTTTGATATATCAAAACGTTATCCTAACTGAAATAATAAGTAATATTTTATTCAAACTAAAAATGAGCTTTATCCTATGACCAAACCCTAAGGTATTGACTAACAGCATGAAGCCATCACAATTAGGAATAGATTTCATACCATGAGCTATTTTCCTTGCTCCGTCCTGTCAAGACAGCAGTTTTATGTATGTATCATAGTTAATACCACATAAGAACACTAGTGAATATGTATACTTATATATGAATACTGAATATATGTAATAAATACATATTTATTCTGAGAATGCCTGTCCAAACTGGTTTCCTAATTGAAATGTACAATTAGGTGTTGTGAAATATTCCCTTCCACTGTGTGCAGATGTGCCACTGTGATTGGTTTAATAAAGAGCCGAATTACCAATAGCTAGGCAGGAAGAGGTTAGGCGGGACTTCCAGGAGCAAGCACATTGACCTTAGCCATAGGTTTCTGGTGCACAGGGCTTGGGTTCCCCTGACTATGAAGAGAAGAAACATCACACGTGAGCTCTCAACCCTAAGCTTTCTTTCTATATGTCATGTTTTTCCTCAGTGCAGTACCTGTTAGATCATGGAATCAAATTACTTCACATCGGACCAACACATACTGGATAAACTCAAAGGGGCTAAAATGAAATTTCTAGATGATAAGGTATTGTACATGCAGAAAGTGTCAAGCAAAGATTCTGATTTTGTGTGTGTGTGCAAAAGAGTATTGCCAAATAGCTGGGTGGTGGTGGCGCATGCCTTTAATCCCAGCACTCGGGAGGCAGAGGCAGGCGGATCTCTGGGAGTTCGAGGCCAGCCTTGTCTACAAGAGCTAGTTCTGTGATAGGCACCAAAGCTACAGAGAAACCCTGTCTCGAAAAAGAAAAAAAGAGTATTGCCAAACATCTTTGAATCGCACATTATTGCCATTTAATGAGTATCTACAAATGTGTGTGGGGGGGGGGGGGAGTATCCACCTTCTAGTTAGCCACTGCAGTAACAAAAATGTGCACATCTTTTTGGCAGGCTCTGTCCTACGTCCTTGGCATGTGTGGTCCACTGTCCCTCAGTATCTGAGATAGATTAGTTTGAGGGCCTCTAAAGATACGAAATCCGCAGATGTTATAGTCTGTTACTTGATAGACCATATAAAGATGTATTATTTGTATGCTCTCCCATATCTTGAAGCAGTCTCTACAGTGTTTAATATAATGTAGTCACACCATGTTGTTTAGGGAGTAAAGGACAAGAAAAGAGTCTGCACCTGTTCACTCTAACTAACGGAATTTTTTTTTCCCTAATATTTCCAAGTTTCGTTTTGTCAGATCCACAGATGTGAAATCCATGAGCATGAATCTAGTCTTATGTGAAACCCATGGGTATGAATACGGGCATCTTGGGGATATTAGCACCCCCATCTTACAGATGAGGAAGTTAAAGCATAAAGAATTAAAGCGCCTCACCCCATGGTCCTACACTCAAAATAGCAAAACCAGGATCCCGCTCTGGGCAATCTAACCCCAAATGATGCTCATAGCCCCTGTCCTGTACTGCTGATGGCTCCGTCTTATAGATGAGAACTGTGAGGAGGCCCTGGGTGGTAAAATGGGGACATAACCTCGGTGCCCTAGTGTCAGGATCATGACAGTCCAGTTTCTGGAGAATGTGGGGAGGGTGGCATCTCATTTTCTAGCAACCCTGCTCTTCACAGAGAAATTACAAGGAGGAGAAATGTAGCCATTGCCTTTTTCTTATTCTCTTGCTTCAACAGTGGCATCGTTCTTCTTTATGTTCTTGCAGTCCTGGGGATTGAACACATGACCTCGTGCATGCCAGGCAAGTGTTCTGCCTTAGGTTTTATTCCCGGCTCTCGTCTTACTTCTTATCTTGAGACAGGGTCTCACTAAGTTACCTAGGCTAGCCTTGAACTCACTCTGCAGCCCAGGCTGGCCTCAAACTTGCAACCCTCTTGCCTCAGCCATCCAAGTAGTTGGGATAACAGACTTGAGCCACCAGGTCAAGCCAGCATTGGCATTTTCAATCTGTATTTTCTCTTTTAAAGACACATTTCAGTTTTGTAAGGACTGGTCTGATTAAACAGGCGGTCTATAAACTAAAATCAAATGATGTGACGTATGTTTTCTTCCTGCTTATGGAAAGAAAAAGTGTTCTTTGTTATCAGCTGACCAGTTCAGGGTGGGACTCCTTCCACCAGGGGGCCTGCTATTAACGGGAGGCTTCAGAGGCTGCATGCTATGGAAGAAAGGAAATGGTCCACATGGAAGCACATCTCAGTATGAAGACGGCAGGAGAGGATGAGATGAACAGTAAGAAATGGAGTTGGGCCACATCCTCGTGCACAGGAATAGCAAACCGGCTCCATGGGAGCCAGCTATCCAATCTCTGCCACGGTGATAGTCACCAAAATGCAGAGGGAAGTGTGGTGAATGAGCACGCTAATCATCTCCAATCCTTTATAAGGCTTTGCTAAGTGACATAAGAGTCATCACTGTATTTCATGCCTCTACCTGGGCTGGTTGGCGTCCATGCTGCACCGTGCTTTTTCTTTTGCGCCGCCAGCCAGCTCCCAAATCACAACACGGAGACTTTCGAATGTTTGTGAGCCTAGCCTAGGCTCGTTTCTGGCTAGCCTTTTTTTTTTTTAATTTAACTTAAATGAACCTGTTTCTCTTTATCTTCCTCTTGCCTCAGGACTTTTTACTTTCTTTCTGTATATCTTACTTTCACTGCTTCTTGTGTCTCTGGGCGTATTCCTCTCCTCCTCCTCGTTCTCTTCTTTCTTTCCTCTCCCTTCTCTAGATTTCTCCTCCTATTTATTCTCTTTGTCTGCCAGCCCCACCTATCATTTCTCTGCCTAGCTATTGACCAGTCAGCCCTTTATTAGACCAATCAAGTGCCTTAGGCAGGCAGGGTGAAACAAATGTAACTCATCTTTACATCATTAAACAAGCGCAGCAGAAACAAATGTAACCCAGCGTTAGCAGCTACAGTAATATTCTGAGCCATAAGCAAATGTAACTCATTTTTGCCTCGCTAAAATAATATTCCAGGGCAACATGTCAGTGTACCTAGACTCACCTTGGAGGACTCTTAAAGAACTGTCTACATTAGGTTGCTCTATGAGTGTGTGTGTGTTGGGGGGGGGTGTCTTGAGCATTAATTGAGGTAGACGGACCAACCCTAAATGTGGGAGGCACCATTTCATGAGCTGGGCTCTGGACTGCATGAGAGTGGAGGAAGCTGAGCATAAGCCACCTAGTGAGCAAGCAAGGATGCTCTTGTTCTCCCTGTGCTCTTGATGGTGGCTGTGGCGAGGATGCTCTTGTTCTCCCTGTGCTCTTGATGGTGGCTGTGGCGAGGATGCTCTTGTTCTCCCCATGCTCTTGCCAGTGGCTGTGACGTGACGAGCGGCTAACGCTCTGCCCTAGCTCCCCTTCAGCCACGGGCTGCAACCTGGAGTTGTGAGCTGAATAAACAGTCCCCTCCTTTATGTTGCCTTTTGATCACAGCCACAGACATTACATTAGGACATCACCTTTCCTTTTTAATGGTATAGATTTCATAGTTTTAAAGTCATTCAAAAGCCAGTTTTCCCAACAATTACATAATAGTTCACAATGACAGGAATTTAAATTGGAAAGAAACCTGTTTCCCATTTTGTTAATGGAAAGACAGAGCAGGGAATGTGAGGTTGGGCAAGGCTGCCCAGCTCTGGCCTGACATGTCTCTGTACCTCTTCGACTTCCTCAAGTAAAATGTCCTTCGTGTTCTGATGCAGTCTGAACCTTTCTAAAGACTTTTCCTCACCCCTTCCCATTAGGGCAATTACTTCTACTCCTGTTCAAAGAGCTCACAGTTTCAAGGCCAAAACATCCAAAATATAAATAATACGTATTTCAGGTTGCTTTCATTCAAAGGCAACTCCTAAGGACATCCTGTTCCCCTCTATACTAGGAACAGTTCGAACCTCTTCACTATCCCTTGGTTTCTGAGTGTGACTAAAGTAATGCAATCCATTTGTTAAAAAGGCAGCTGAACTTCTGAAGGTATATATTGATTATTTCCTGGGATTCTTTAATGGAAAAAAAGGTTGATCAACTAATAATTGTGTGTGTGCATGTATACGTATGCATATACACACACGCACATACTGACTTGCATGTACATAGGTAGTCCAAATATATGAGTTCCACAAATATTTTTGAGTACTAAACCATGGTCTGAGCAGATGCAGAATTTAATATTAAGATTAAGCACAATTTCCTTTCATTATCTATTTATTTATTATTTATTTATTTATTATTTATTTACTATGGTAAACTGCCTCCTCTGACCACTTTTGCTGCTAGATAGACTCTTAAGAAGATGTAGAATGTCTGAAAAGGACAGATACTCTTAAGCATTGTTCTTGATCTTGGTAAAATCCCACTATCTGAACAGATCTATGTAGCCAGCACTAGGAATAAAAAATAATAATAACAATTTCCAAATGTCACCCTTGAGTTTCCTTCCAGTAACACAGAGAAGAGACAACAGTGATATGCTGATCCTGAGCGTCTTATAAATGAAATGGGGTGCTCTTTCTTTCCTGTCTGGTTTTTTTAGTTGTGCTTCTACAATACATTCATCTCGTTGCATGTACTATTTTTTGTTTTGTTCCCAGTCTCTGTGTGATAATTTAAATATTACACACAGTACAAATATGTCATTGTCTACATAGACATTCTCCTATCGACAGTCTCTGGAAGTTTCTAGTTAAACCAAATATCTTAGTTACTTTTCTACTATTAGGAAGAGACACCAAACAATTTATAAAAGAAAACATTCAATGGGAGGGTGGCTTACAGTTTCAGAGGGTTAGCCTATGACCATGATGGCAGGGAGTGTGGCAGCGGGGTGACAGGCATAGTGCTGGAGCAGTAGCTGAGAGCTCACATCTGATCCACAAACAGAGGTCAGAGAGAATGTGGGCCTAAGCCTGGTTGGAGTTTTTGAAACCTTAAAAGTCACCAGCAGTGACACACCTTCTCCAGAAAAGCCACACCTCCTAATCCTTCCTAAACAGTTCCACCAACTAGGAACCAAACATTCAAATATATGAACCTTTGGGAGCTATTCTCATTGAAACCCCACAGCTAATATAAATAAGGCTGCTGATGGGGAAGCTCAACCAATCACATCTGGTTAGGGTGTGGCTGCCTGGAGCCCAGGCAGAAAAACCCAGAGATGTAGGTGCGGGCTCTCTCTTTTTGCGGTGCCCACCGGACCTATCGGATTTCGGAACTCCCATTCTTGTAGTGTAAGCTTCCCCTCTTTAACCATTAAAGTATCCCTGTTACTCTTGAGCTAGCCTGGTTAATTCGTTACAGGCTGCTGCTGACATTCTTATAAATGTCTTCTGGAGAATTGTTCTGGGTGTTTCTCTGGTCTATATACCGAGGAATGCAGTTGCTGTTGATCATAAGTGTGCATAGGACTACTTTCAGTACATACTAGCACACAATTGCCAATTCACATTTATTTTAACTCATTACAAAAGTTAGGTTGAAAGATGTTTCTAAGGCCAGCTTGGTCTACAGAGTTAGTTCCAAAACAGTCAGGACTACACAGAGAAACCCTGAATCAAAAATCAAAAACAGGGCTGGGGAGATGGCTCAGTGGTTAAGAGCATTGCCTGCTCTTCCAAAGGTCCTGAGTTCAATTCCCGGCAACCACATGGTGGCTCACAACCATCTGTAATGTGGTCTGGTGCAGACATACACACAGACAGAATATCGTATACATAATAAATTAATAAATAAATAAATAAATAAGTATTTTAAAAAATCAAAAACAAACAAAAACTTTAACTTTTTAAAATTCATCAGTAAATAATCAAACATATCAAATAAATAATAGCTTGAGACCCAAAAGCAACCATATAGAACAGGAATCCAGAAGCCCACACTCGGAGGCATTGGCTGAACCCACGTGACTTGGGTCTTGAGATTTCATACTCTTAAGAGACATTAAGAATGAGAGAGAAAGGTGGGGTGAGCTGGAAACAAGCCTGTGCCCCCAGAGAGGACAAGGAAAACTGTCTTTCTTAAACCTTGGTGCTGAGTGGAGGATGAGGGAAATGACTACACCAGGATAATTTATATTCAGAAATCCATCACCACAAAAATGTATAGCCCAAATTCATATTCCTTAGTGGACTAAATAATCAAGGCTAGACTTCAACAAATAAGGAATGACTTCTATCGAAACCTTCATTTTCTGACCTATGTCAGAGAACAAGAAAGCCTCCTCTGGACTCAGGGAGACCACCTCGAGGACAAAGTGGTCCATCTGGGTCCCATCTCCAATACAACGTCATCATTCTCACAAATAGCAAGATGCCTGCCTGATTTGGCATCCAGGTTCTCTGAGTACCTAAAAACCTAAGAACAGGGACAGGCTTTCTTTAGTTCATCAATTATTTTGGTGGGGAAGTTGCAGATTTTTCAAAATATTTCCTCATAGTTGCTTGGAAAAGTCTACCCGGAGTGGAAGGAGAGAGTTGACAGAGAAAATGGAGCCACTGCTCTCTCCTCCTCAATGTCTCCTTTGCACAAAGAAACCTAGCATCAGTGGTTCAACCACATCCAACACGGGAGCCCTTAAATTCCATGGCATTTTAAAAAATAGCTTCCAAGAATACAACTCCATAGCAGTCCCTTGAGTTATGTGATGTGACAGGCTCAGAATGATTCAGAAAGGTATGGCATTTTCCTGGGAAGGAATGGGTCTGCCTTGGGAAAATGACTTCACCATAGGAAAGCCTTAATTTTCCTTCTTCACAGCAACCAAAGTCTTGCTCAGTCAGAAGGATGAGTTCACCCTCTGCAGAGCAAATGTGTAGTTAATTGTATTTCTTCTGAAGCTCGGCTTACAAGACTTGAAGTGGCCAGGCTACTCCTCAGCCTTGCACGCCAAAGCGGAACGGCCAAAGGCACCCAGCCATATAAGCCATCCTGGTTTAAAGCTACCTTTCCAATGGTCCACAGGAGCCTCTTGCTTCAGTCATAAATTATACATTTCTAGGAATGCAGCTTTTCTCATCGACTGCCATTTCCAGGAAAGGCGGGGGTTCTTTTTTTTCTTTTCTTTTTTAACTGCACTCACTGGAAGTCTTTCTGCTGACATGGTCCATAATTAAAAATCAAAGTAATAAAGTGACATTCTCAAATTTGAATACCGGGTACAAAAAGCTTAATTGCCAGCTCTCCTTGCCAAACAGCACAGTGGCTCCAGCATTAAATCACAGAGATTTTCAAGAGCGTGATTCGATAGTGCTTTGAAAGTGCACACATTTAATTTTATTAGAACGCGTTTGAGACCCTTAAGACAAGTTGCAAATACCAAATCACATTTTTTTCTTCTTACATTTCATTTATTGGAAAGTTATTTTAAAAAAAATTTGGTGACCACATCCAAGAGAAAATATTGTTCAAAAGTCTAAGTTGATAAGGACTGTCCATTAATGTTTCCTGGGTTTGTGGTGCCCCCTTCCATGAGGACATACAAAACTGAAGACACCGTGGAAGCTGTCAGCACTGCGGATGACTGAGAGCTAGGGTCTAATTGCCTGGGTGAGCAAAGTTTACTAGGTAAGCTAGGAGTCCTCTGAATGCAGGTGCTCGTCAGTTTGGCTTCCTGCACGGACACTCTCTATCCCGCAATATGACCCAATTAAACAAGTGGAAAGAAAAGCCTAACATTCAACCTGTTCTTTTTCTCCTGGCCTCCACTACTGCCCCCAAACCAGGAAGAATAAACACCGTCCATCGCATCAAAAGATATATCCATAATTAATTAGATCCTCTTACACCCTTACGATGTTTTTTTCTAATATTGCTGGTAGGACATAATAGAGTTTTGAATATAGATTATTTAGTCACATGCTAGTAAATTGGTTTCAGGAAACATGGAGACTGTTAGGTGCACTCTATTAGAATGTGTAGCAAAAAAAAAAAAACTTCAGATTTTCCAACTCTTGAGCTTGTGATTATTTATCAAGTGTGATGTCTCTTCGGTGATTTTTCTTAGTTTAGGAAAAACATTTAGGTGTATATCTATTGCATTTTTTAGCTGCAATGTCAAGAAGAGGATTCAGTTGAACCCCTGATAGTGCTTAGAATTGTTGTTATTGCAAGCACGGAATCTGTATTAAAAACAACACGGTTTCCTGTCCTTCCTTCTGCATTTTCTCCTAGCACCAGGGAAAAAAAAAAAACACATTCCCTAATATATTTTCTGGGCTCACTCTCTTTGTAATATTTCCTTTGCAAAGGTCCTGTTCATATTTGTATCTTATTACTTTTCTTATACTGGATTTATTGATAGTTTCTAACAAAAATATGATTTCAGTATATTTACTGAACAAAATTCAATATAACAGACCCCAATTCAATTTTTTTTCATCAAAATGGAGAACAATAAAGAAGGTAAAGTCCTCAGTTCAGACACATGGCATCAAAAAAACTTATATTGTTTAAAGAAATAACTCGATAAGGGGGAAGTGATAGATATCACTTAAAAAAAACAACAACAACATTAGCTTTGTTTATTTATCTGTGTTTCTAATAATCCTGCCTCTAACTTAGTCAGCGACAAACATTTTTGGTGTTCTTTGGTTATTGAATCTCACATAAATATAGTCATTTTCTAAAAATGGGTGGGGGGCTTGGGCATTGTGAGTTCGCCCCAGTCCGTATTTACTGTTAATCGTCATTTCGTGTTTTCAAATTAGATTCCCTGCGGCTGTTTCCCAGATTATTTTGCTGTTGTACCAGCATTTCTCCTAAGTTAATAGTGGCTACGCTTTTGCATGTTTACCGAGAGTCTACTCTGAATCTCTAATAGCCTGCTTTGGAAGACCGATTACAGAGGGCTCTCTTCATTGACCATTAGGTAAAGGGTTGAAAAATAACTTCGGTTTACGATAGATTTTTAGTTTAATGGATGGGCATATTCATTATTCACCTGTTTTCGGTCTCTCGTGTGTCGCTGAGTGATGATTATAGTTGTTTTAAAGATGATCCTTATTTATGGTCTATTGCATCATGCCAAGATTTAGTAATGATTTTAGATTTTCCACCTAAATTACAGGGCACTTTCCACTGAAAATGGTAAACAATATTACAAACTAAAAAAAAAAAAGAAGTAATCTGATTTCTGGGAAGAGGGAGCCCAGTGAAGGATGTGTGCTTTTATAAGGATGGACAATGGGAGGCAAAATAATAACTCCTAACTTTGATTGTTCAAATATATTCTGCAATACAGAGAGCTGCATGCAGGCTGGAGCAGGCATGGGGCAGGAAGGTTAAGTAGAGAGGAAGGCACAATACTTCAGATTGGCAGTAGACTGCAGCAGGAATAATCTAATCAAAACCAAATTCAATTATCTCGTCCCAGGGCAGGCTCCTGGGACGGCTGCATTGAATGCTAGCCGAGCTGCTCCTAGACATTTCTTCCCCAGTCAAACTCACATGATGAATGCAGATGAAATTTGAAATATGAAAATCTGAAGTAATTTATGGAAGTTGTCAGAAATTTGGCCTGCTTGTGGTGTAATTTCCTCTGAGACGAGGCAGGCCGGCTCAGTGCTGTGAGGCTTGGAACGGCTGCTGGCCCTTGCCGTGGATGGATCAACCCCTTTAAAATGCTCTTCCAGACAAATTACAGCTCATTACACACAGCCTTGCACCATGCCATTATGTCAGAGGAAATCTTTTTTCATTTGCACAAATTTACTTGGAATTCTCATATTTATTTGAGCATCCATTATCGAATCTGAACATTGAATTATCCACAATTATTTTCTGGGTACGCGGATGTTTGTGTATATGGAATAGATGGTGACTGCGGGGCTATAAAAATATTACGGTGTGGCTGAAAATCCCACGTACTTTGCAGCTCTGTTACAAAGAGCATTGTTTGATTGCTGAAAGAGGATTGACTTTTGCGAGGATATTAACAAGATTCATTTTCTTTCGGAACATACTGGGAAGGAGACGGACTCGGCTCTGAGTGACTCGCTCCACTCCGTGGTGTAGAACAATCACTAAGGATCTGTTGCACCTCAGTTCCGACGCTCTCCCCTCGCCCTTCCTTCCGTTTCGGTTTTGATCGTCATTGCCGTATTGATTCCACCCCGGCATGTACTCTTTAACCAAGGCTGTGTTCTGATTGCCTCAACAATCTCTTTCTTGCCTCTCTTCCTCATTTTTTCTCTTATGAAGTTGTCATGGCCAGAGTAGGTTCTTTATGGCTCAGAAACACTGCAAATTCATCACAAAATGAGACAATTCACCAAAAACATTAATAGTGATGTTTACCTACTGGCTTCATACAAATCGCAATTACGAAAGTATTTGTGCGGCAGCTTCTAAATGTTTGTTGTTGTTTCTCGTAGTAAATCTATGCTTCGTGTGATTGTGCTAGACTGAGCCCAGTCCTCCTCAATATTCATCTATCCCATCATTCAGCTTGTACCTAAATGCCTTGTCAAACTTTCCAGTGACTAAATAATTCAACGTTCTCAACAGACTTGACATTTCACGACTTACAGCAGGTGTAGCTTCAGGGGAAAAAAAAAAGTCTCACATCCCAAAGTCAACTTTTTCCTCTCAGAAGCTTTTATACAAGAATTAAAGACAACTCGAAAAGTGATTCTAAGGCAATCACCTCTTTAACAACTTATTATGATTTTTGTGAATCGCATTCGATCACAATAAAGCAAGATATACACTGGCAAAATGGATTTGTTTGGGTGGAAGGATGCATTCATAGCCTTTCCTTGAGAGATCAAGGTGAGTTAAATGCTATTTTAAATAACCTATTGTTTCCCTAGGATGCACAAACATCAACCCATTTGACTTTCCTGAGTGAAACAGGAAATAGATTCTACATAATATAAGCAGGGTTTATTAGAAGCTAGGAAAACAAATTTGGCTATTAAAATGCTGGAAACCAGGCATCCTTGCTTAGAAACCAAAGCAAGCTCTGCCGTCTCCACTCCAGCCCTCTGGAGCGCTGACTCCTCTGAGATGCACTGCGGGCTGATCCCGTTGCAGCCTCTCCCTACTGCAGGAAACTTTGTAATAGCACTCAGACAAATAAAGAAACTGGGTTGGAGATTATTGCTTTCATTGTGCTATTGTATATGTGTATTATATAGTCGCTCCCTAGTTCGACACAATCACTTGAATGTGGGACAAGACAAATGTTGTATATGACAGTGGGGTAGTATTGAAAGATGACCCCATATCTAGAAGGCTAAGAGTTATGGATGCATTGATAGCTGCTACTAACGTTTTGAAGCGTGGCTTTTAAATTTTGCCTGCTGGCTTCTGGCTGGAGGCCGGCCTGCCTGAGCAACGGAGCCATTGAAAGGAACGGCAGGCAGCTATTTTTCAGTAGACATCAGGGAACTTTGTTCCGCCTTTATTATAACTGACCACTGACAGGAGGGGCTTGTGAAGAAGGCAAAACAAACGAACGCTCCCTAGCTAATCTTTGTGTGTGTGCGTTATTCGCTTCCAGTGGGTGTTTTTTTTTTTCTTGATTTTTTTTAAAGACCCATTCTTAAGCCAGGATAGAATCTCAAGTCACAGCAAAGAGACAGAATATGGAATGAGACATTTTACATGATAGTGTAAAAACAACAGTTTTTACAGATAAAGTGAAATTAAATATTGCTTTTTATAAAGCCCTGTTGGGACATTTATAGGTTAAAGAATCTTTCAAAAGTGTATCTAGAATGCACTCAAGTTAGACTGTGGGTGGCACATATTTTCCAAAACAATGATTTTGTAAATCAAAGGGCACTTTCATATAAACGAAGGGGGGAAGTGAATCACGTGAGCATGAAGCACCCAACTTTGAACCAAATGCATATTTTAGACCTTTGTATAGCTAAGGTCTTTGTAAACCACAGTTAATGACCGACTTCTCTTGGAAACTACATCAAAGGTACATTTTAATGGCTGGGAAGAAATCTTGTTATTCACCAAGTGGAAAACATGTTTGACACCAGGAGTCAAACGTTCACATCTCGCTGGTGCCTTTAACGTAAGAATCTCAACGCATTATCAGGACATGTAAGGAACGCGTGCTTGAGTTAAGGCTAGGGCTTGAGCTCCCTTAGTTTTAATTTATTTTCACCGTAGAGGATATGTAGGATGTATAAACGAAAACAATATGAATGCAGCTAGCTACAGCCTCGTCTAAATACACAAACAAAACCAACTGTATCACTCTCAAACAAATATACTAAAACTATAGCCGTGTAAATATCAAACATCAATACTGGCTGCTTATGAAACTCTAGAGCCATATAAATAGTTATGTAAATCCCGATGTTTATGAAATTCCATCCTGCACTTGAACAAATGTGATTTTTCAGGCACTATAGGCTGTTATTTTGACGTTTCTTTCCAGATTTCCCTAGAGATCCTGTGAGGACGAAGCACATAAAAAGTTTCATCAATTTTTCTTCCACAGCCAGCTACTTCCCAGAGAATGAGAAAATAATTTTGCTATATACTTTTAAGTAAATAAAATATTTCGGGAATAAATATGTGTAAAGAAACAGTTATGCAAATAGGTACATGAAACTTAGTAATAATGCTTGAAGAAGCAAATAAAATAATATTCTTTATTATGGGGAAAAAAAGTAAGTAAAAACGCAACTCCTGAAAATCTTAAATGTAATTTTAGGCTCATTCCCTTGACCTTCCTTAAAACAAAGTAAATGAGGAGACATTAATCAAGTATTTTCTCTTTAATGAAAAAGTGAAACTTGAATTAAGGAGAAGAGAAGGTATAGAGATATGTTTTTATAATATCTAATAGGGGCTTGTAAGAGAAAAAAAACTCATTCCCAAGAAATTTTTCTCACATTTAACATCTTTATTATGAGTACAATAAAGCGCCCTCCACTTCCACATAATCAGTAGCTCATGGGGCATCCTTCGATATAGTTCCCTGACTTTGAAATAGTTTCAATTTTTCATGTTTAAAGCGTAAAAGTGTGTATGCATGTAATCCTTGATAATTTTTCTTACAATCCAGTTAACTAAGGATGTAAAAGTACGATCCAGCAATAAGAACTTTCCCTCTATAGCATCTAATTATGGGCCGCCTTGCAGATACATCCATTTCTAACCTGTATTAGAAAATAATTGCATACAAAGGTAACTATGTTTTACCCCCAAGTGATTTCTGCAAGCCTGTTGCCTGTGGAGGCGCCCATGAAACTGCAGAAGTCCCTTGCCCTTCAAAGTTCCTCAACCGGAAGAAATTCTCAAGCAGAAATGGAAGCCAAATTTGAGGAGACTCACTGCGCTCTCGTCTTTAGATAATAGCTCTAGATCTCTCCTGGATAATAGAGGCTCAGAGACTCGCTAGCTTTTTACTCCACAAACCTGGTGTTTCTGTTCTACTCACAGACAGGAAGGGGAGAGACAAGCAGTTATTTAATTAGTAAAATCAATGTCATGGAATAAACATAGACAGCTGGAGCCCAAATTCCCATTGTTTCTGCTTAAAAACGGGCACCCGCAGAGAGACAGTCTTTACACCATCTCACCTTTATGAGAATAATTTCGGGGAAGAATGTGATCAGTTCACCCAAATGATATGCATAGTGATTTCCGTTCGACAGCCCAGCTTGACAAATGATGTGGCCACAGGGATTTTTATGAAAATGATTCTGACATTAATATTTTTTATAGACTGCAGTTTTCCTTAATCCCAAACAAGCTCCTGTGTATCTTCAGGATGATAATGATCAGACCTGGTTTATTTTCTTCCTTAAAAGATTTCAAAACCACGTGCCATTTAGAAGTCCAAGAAAGAGAAGGGATTCACTATAATACAAAAAACTGAGGACAGTTTTCAAGGAAAGTAAAAAATAAGAAATATTATTTTCAAGTGTGATCCTAAAGTAGTTAGTCCTTTGAAAGAATCATAAAAATAATCTATTCAAAAACTCTTTGAAACATTGCTGTATAATCAAAGAAAATATTAATTTAATTTTTTTCATTTGACGGTTTCATACACATATATTACATATTGTGATTATATTTGTCCCCATTATTCTCTCACATCCTTTTTCCTTTCCCTCCAAACCCCCTCTTTCTCATAACTCATCACCCAGTGAGCCCCTCCTCCAGCAGTCACTGACAGTGGCTGGCTTCAGATGCTCCTTCGCTATCCAGGATGGATTGTAAAAGGCCCCAGTTTTGCTTAGGTATCCACAGCTGCTATGTGCTCATGGTTGTAAGGGCCATGTTCTGTGTGAGTGGTAGTGTTTCATGGTGCTCCACCCCATTTTCCTGCTCTTAACTCTTTTTATCCCCTCTTCAAAAAAATGTTAGCTTAAAACCACTTTTTCCCACTAACGTGTCCTCAGCAGTAATCTTTACCCCCCCCCCCACACACACCTTTTTCTCTCTTGTGTATAACTGAATAAATTATATGAATACATGTGAAACACACGAGAGAGAGAGAGAGAGAGAGAGAGAGAGTTTATTGAGTGCAATACATAGGACAGAGGCCTAGGCAGTAGCAAGAGTCTGCCTGCCGCCTCATCTCCTTCTCTTAAGTAATGAGTTTGCAGTGTATTGAGTGCTACTTGCTTGTAATGCAGTGCACAGTTGCTAATAGCCAGGGCACGGCTCTCTGGTAGCTTCCCTCTAAAACGAAGGCACCAGAACAAAGAAACAAAATAGAATAGTGACATATACTTGTAACCTCATCACTAGGAAGACAGAGACAAGGAATGGAGAGTTCAGGACCAGCCTGGAATATATATAGTATATATAGTGTTCCAATTTGCTCCAAACAAAAGTAAACAAAAATATTAAAGGTGTCCTGGGAAGATGGCAAAGTAGGTAAAAGTGCTTGCTGCCAAGCTTGAACCGGAGTTCAAACCCCAGGACACATATTACAGAGGGAACCAAGTCTCTCTATAATATAAAGTCCAAGGACCTTGTGCTGGCTAGGTTTATGTCAACCTGACACAAACTATAGCCATCTGAGGGGAGGGGGATTTCAATTGGAAAAATGTCTTTCTAGGCGCTGCCTTTAATCCCAGTACTCTGAAGGCAGAGGCAAGTGGATTTCTGAGTTTCAGGCCAGCCTGGTCTACAGAGTGAGTTCTCGGACAATCAGATGGAGAAACCATGTCTCAAAAAACCAAAAGAGAGAGAAGAGAGAAAGGAAAGAAAGCAAATACTTCCATAAGATCTGGCTGAGGGAAAACCTATAGGACATTTTCTTAGAGGCTGATGGTAGAGGGCCCAGCCCATTATGGGTGGAGCCACCCCTGGACTACTGGTCCCCAGGTGCTACAAGAAAGCAGACTGAGCAAGCCTTGGAGAGCAAGCCAGTAAGCAGCACCTCTCTGTGGCCTCTGCATCAGCTCCTGCCTCCTGTTTCCTGTCCTGTTTGAGTTCCTGTCCTGACTTCCTTTAGTGATGAACAGTGATGTGGAAGTGTAAGCCAAACAAACCTTTTCCTTTCTAAGTAGCTTTGGTTATGGTGTTTCAGCAGTGATAACCCAGATAGACCTCCATACAAGCACTGTGGCACATACATGTCCAAACACATACATATGTACATATGTATGCATTCACTCATACACACAATATAAATAAATGAATGCAATAACATAATTATATATAGAAGTGACCAGCAGTTGGTGACATACACGGCGAAAACAGAGTAAGCATGCAACATTATCCAATATGGCAAGAGGGATTCAGCGACAAGTCTTTATAAGAAATTGCAGAAGTCATGATTTCTCCTGACCACCTCACCTGTGGGACGCTGAGACATTTTCCCAGGCATTAGCATCAGTATCAGTCATCTTTGAAGGGCAGACTATAAAATACATGGCCATGAAAATAAAGTTGAAAACAACTTCGAGGCACTGATTATAATTCAAAATGGAAACTGTACATGATCAATAGTATCAAATTTACGCCCTTACCCCAACCCCAATTTTACAGGGAATGTCACATCCCCTACCTCAGCACTGGGAAGATGAGGCAGGAGGATAAGGAGTTGAAGGTCATCCTGGGCTATAAAACCAACCCTGTCTCAGAAATACAGACAAGTGCTAGAAATGGGCTCAGCAGTAGAGTGCTTACCCAGCATGCAAGGGGTTCTGGAATTGATCTGCTGATGGCACAGAATGAGCCAGGCTTTGGAGTGCACACCTGTAATCTCAGCACTAGGGAGGTAGGGGCAGGAAGATCAAAAGCTCAAGGTCACCCTCAGCTCCGTAGTGAATTCCGGGCCAGTGTAGGATACCTGAAACTCTGCATCTTAAAATAGTACATAAGAACATCACTTTGGTAAAAATGTTTCCAAACTGCAAATGTTTATGAATTGGTGGTGGCTATCCTGGCCCACCAGCCCTCAAGGGCCAGGAACAAGAGAGCTAGCCTCCTTGTCTCTCAGTGGGCCCAACTGCCTTAGCTGGAGAGAGGTGCCTGTGCAAAGGTCTTGTAAGTTTGCCAGAACCTCACACATGTTAAACATACCACACAGTTCCACTTCCCCCTGCCCTACAGATTTTCTATTCCGTCTATGACATAACATAGCTCCAGCCACAGTTCACGCTAATTCCATAATTGCTTGAAGCCTAATAACTGCTTCTTACCTGTCCTGAGAACCACAGCATACTATCCTTTAGAAAACCGTATACTGCAGAGAGAAAACTATCACTCGGTTTTGTTTTTGTCTTGAGTCAACGAATCTTATTTCATTTTAGTTGCTTATTACAGAAAAACTTAAGGAAATCTTTGGGGGGTTCTTGTGAATTGGTTGGTTGGTTGGTTGGTTGGTTGGTTGGTTGGTTGATTTTTCCCTCATTGAAATTGTGGAGTAGGTTTGGGGATTTCCCTTCCTCTTTCTCATTGCCAGTGACTGGTATGCCAATAAATGCCAATGAAAACCATCGAAGGGGAGACCCTGGGTGTTGTCATGCTGACGAAACTGTGTGAAAGCAGGGTCACTTATGCCCCTTCTCCCTGTGCCCACGGAGGGAGTGCTCCCATTATATGTTGAGAGTGTCCTGGTATCTGTCGTGGCTAAGGCTGAGCTAGGCCTTGCTCAACCAGGAGGGGAAATGAGAAACAGCTAGTGAGCATGCACGTGTGTGTGTGTGTGTGTGTGTGTGTGTGTGTGTGTGCAAGAGAGCATGGAGGTTCGCCTTCACCCTCCCCATCTCCACACCAGCCCTCCCTGCTCTCTGTGGCTGGTGGCTCAGTGCACTACTTATTAGGTAACAAGAGAGTACCTTCCCTCCCCGTTTCCTCTCAATGCCTCTGGGCCACAAGCTTTTGAAGGAGCCCAGCCCTGCCACTATCCTGCCTTTATCACCGGCTGTATGGGGCTTTATCTGGAAAGGCCTGGGCTTTGCCCCTGGCTTCATCAATCATTTGGACCAGTTTACTTCTCCTTCACGGTGTTCCGCCTCATTAAACCCATCAAGGGCACTACAGAACAGAGAAGTGGTGGTGTGAGTGGGGGCGAAGACCCAGTTCCCACTGCTCTATCTCAGGCCTGGCCAAAGGAAACTGCAACAGAAGGTGTTTATGAAGGTTGGGCCCACCAGGTACTTGGTCCTCAAAGCTGATATGCAGGGTCAGCAGTCTGCCCTGGGATATTTCTTAGAGCATCTCTTAGGAAATTGATTCGCCCAGGCTTCTTCGAGAACCTTCTGGTGAAACTGGAGACCAGTGAGACCCAAGATCACAGCTTCCCAGAAAGAGGACGGTGTCCAGACTAACAGATGTGGATTCTGGTTGTTTAAAAAAAAAAAAGAAAGAAAGAAAGAAAGAATAGGAGATGGGAGGGGGCTTGAGGGTTGGAGACAAGCCTGACACTAAACTAAAGAACTCCTCGGGCAAAATGAATCAGTAAGGAACCATCAAGGTGACTTGTAAAAAACTTAACTGCCTAAGCAATAAAAGAGGCTTCCGCAGTTTTCCAAACTGTTCTTCTAGCTTTAGATTTTTCCAGGAATTTTTTTTTTAATGTGTAAACAATACACTGGGCTTTTACACACATTGTGTCACCATGGTTTTTGGAGGTGAAAAGGCCAAATCTAAGAAGTGTTGCATTCAACCAGGATCACACAGCTAGGCATCCTTTTTCCTTTGCTTTGCTTTTCTTTTTTTTAATGTGACTTTGTTGACATAGAAGTTCAGAGTGGCATCACTCACCACTGTGTGTACAGAATTCTGTGTCACAATGTCTGGGATATGATATCGACATACAGAATGCTTCCCCGAAGGACTCCCCTCAACAGACTAGAGAGAGCAAGTAAGTAGACAGAAAACACTGACCTGTTCCTGCTGTGATGAAATCGGGGTCTCTAAACATCAAGAGGGGTGCAGAGGAGAGATTGCATAATGCTTCGAAGAGAGAAGGGGGAAGTTGAGTGGAGGGCTGGGGAGAGGGGATGGGATGAAGGGAAGGGAAGCCATGCCTTTGGCTACCAACATCCACAATCCATTTTGTACATCTCCACTTGCCCCCAGTTTATCTCCTCCAGCACCCAGTACTGTTTTATGGACCAGGAACCTGCCCGCTAAGCCCTGTGCTGTTACTTTGAAATCTTACTGGGAAGTTTCAACAGAAGGAGAAAGACATCTTCTCAGGGCAGGCCCATCCCAACATCCTGCCACAGCCTGACACCAGGCTGCCAGACCTACAAAGCCTCTGTCCCCAGGCGGCCTCTGCGGGAACGCGGAGGTAAAGATGGGATTAGGAAAGCTTCTAAATCATTTAGACCGTGTGTGTAAATCCCGACACTGGCCATCCGGTCCAGCCAGCATCCCACGCACATGGAAACCTCACATCACCTCTCCGGTTTGCATCCCCCAACAGATGCGCACTACGTAGATCACCACGCATTGCGATTATTAATAACCATAAGACATCAGGCGATTACAAAAAGAAAAAAGCGTTAAATGTCAGGACCTGGGGCAAGATTTTTAAAATGGCAACGCACCAAACCCAAGTCTGTAACTTTAACTTTTTTAATAACGATTTTTTTTTTCCTGAGCTGGAAGCTCACACCGAATCCTGGAGGAATTGCTAAATCAGATTAAGGTTATATTTTGCAACAGGCTGGACGGAGCAATAAAGGAGAGCGTGCGGAAATGGGACTTCACCCATCAATTAGATCTCTATTAGCAGCCAATGCAGGCTTCACCACAGGAAACGTCAAGTTCCTACCGGAGCGGACCCTTGCACTCCCCACCCCCATCTCTCACCTCGCCTCTCCTCCGGAGTTAAACAACTCTTCCCGGCACACAACAGGACCAAACCAACCCCTTTGTCTGGACCAGGGTTTTTGTTTGGCGTTTTGTTTTCCTTCCAGGCCTTATTTTGAAGCTCGGTGCCACCTGCCTTCCCCATTCCCTGGGACCCTAAGTCTAGGTTGGCTGAACAGGTTGTTGAGCAACACCTGCGCTGTCAATCAGGTTGCTCAGTACCTCGACGTCAGAGCTGGTACGCTGGGACTTATTAATATTCAACGTTTTATTTAGGACGGTCCCGAGCAGTCGGAAATGAAAGGTGATTAACAAGACAATGGACAGGACTCAGTGGTGGCCACTTATCTGCTGTAATAGATCAGACCTGCCTCAGGGCCTCAGCGTGCCAATGCCGCCCCCGGGATGCCAAGGAGTCAGAGTGCTTCCAGCGACTTGGCCTTATGGGGCTCAGACCACTAAAGTGGCGGTCCCTGTCGGCTGGGGACGCGACTCGCGGGCGGAGTCTATTCTGACCTGGGCTTCTCCTCCCTTCCCGCCCTAGAGCTTCAGACGCTGGAATCTGAACGCTGATGGGAAAAACGCCCCTAATGGTGGCATGGCTAAGGTTGGCACAGAGACAAGAAAATGGGGCCAGCCGGGTACCCATTCCACTCTTGCAGCCTAGGAAAAATGAACTCAATTCTTGACCCTCAGCTCCTCCACTCGCGGAAGAACCATTTCCTTGGGCTCTAAAAGTCCTCATTTATCCTTCTCATGGGGATCTGAGGACTTATGCTGCTAGTCCCAGCTAGCTGTGAATCGCCCCCTCCCCGACCCACAACACACACACACACACACACACACACACACACACTCAGCTGCCTTGTCTTGCCCGCGCCCCTCCAGCTCCACACCCCTTCCCGTAAGGCGACAAGGTACAACAGCCCAGGAATGAGCAAGCAGGAAAAATGGCCAAACGGATAAAGGAGGCACTGTTGGCGTTGTCGCCGCCGCTGCCCCTCCACCCTCCATTCAGGGGCCGAATTCAAATGGATATTTCTCCCTTCGGCCCAGCTGAACCGGGCTCAATGCCTCAAAGGTGCAGAGCTGCCTCGGTGGACATGCTCTGTGGCTGATATTATAATTTTCATAATGCGCTTTTATGTCGCTGCAGACTCCTCTGGTGAGGAGCCCGCAGAGCTGCTGAAAGGGGCTTTGAGAGGCCGGGGCTCCCGGCTGCTGCGATATGCGCGCCCCCCGCGGGCCTGAGTGGCACCGCGTGCCCCAGCCGGGGCGCATCCCCTGCGCGCTGCTCATTAGCATGCTCCCCGAGTGCCCCCAGCCAGCTCTGGGCCGCCCGCAGCCTCTCAGCGCCCCTTGGGGTCTCGGCCACCCGCCTGGGTTGTGGGCTCCAGGGCCTCGCCCTTGCTCTAGCTGGGTTCAACCCGCGCGCAGCCGAACTGTGGCCAGCCAGAGCCCCAGGGAAGGTCAAGGTGTTAGGATGTGAGCGGAATCCCCGCAGCAGCCAGAAGGGGCACAGGCTGATGGCGTGGGCCCGCATGGGAAGGGACACCCGTGTATGGGTCCCCCACAGAGAAAGAGATCGGAGGAGAGGCCTTTCCACAGAGCAGTACCGAGGAATGTTTTGTTCTAAGCACTAAACACAAATGCTTTGAATCCTGCAATTTTGTAGGGAAACTGATCCCGTAGAGAGACAGTAGTTTAGGAGGACTCAGGTTTTGGACTGTGTTCTGGGGTCCTTTGAACTGAGCTAACAATCACCTTCCTGGTATTTGCTGACTTCTGAAGCGGCACTCGGGTCACTGGCAAACCCATTTGCCTGATCAATAAGGAGCAATGCAGATCAGCTAATCAAAACTCCTTGTTAACACCTGTGTTACTAAGTCATCAAATCTTTCGAGCCCAAGTTTACAGAACATGGTGGTACACACCTTTAATCCCAACACTCAAGAGTCAGAGGCAGGCAGGCAAGTCTCTGTGAGTTCGAGGCCAGCCTGGTCTACAGAACTCTGCAGAGTTCCGGGACAGCCAAAGTTACACAGAGAAACCCTATCTTGAAAAAAAAAAAAAAAATCAAGTTGTCTCCCTCTTCTTTCCTCCCTCTATATTTCTGGCTTCATAGTAGGGGTTACATAACAACATAGACCTTCTGCAAAGTCTCTTCTAAAAGAGAAAATATAGCTTAATTACCTACCAATTAATACATTAAAAATGACAAGTATTTGTTTCAATGAGACTAAAAAGAAAAAGAAGACTGGCCCTGTATAGTTGAATACATACATTTATTTTATAACTTAAATATCTATCACTGTAGGCCATTTTCCATAGGTGCAGAGCATCAACCCTGAAGCAAGCCCCACTCCCCACCCAACTTGCGGACTGTTTACAAGAAAGAACAGGGAGAAGCTGTGAGACTCTAGTTAACTCCATTCCCCAAGGCCAAGGCCAGAGAAAGGTTCTGTAATTGTTCTCTTAAACAGGAAGTCTATTAGGAGGGCAAAATACCAATGATGTTCCTTTCCACGAGGCCAAGCGTGAGAGAATGATGAGGGGGAGCAATCAGCACTGCCTCTCCTTCATGATTGCTCAAAAGTCATAGTTATACCAAAAACACTTATTTAGGCCCCAAGTCCATAGAAGACCTGGCTTGAGACAGGAATAAAAGAGCAATGCATTTAAGTTAGCTATGCCCTGCTGTAGGAATGTTTATTCAGGCTGTACCACAGTCCCGGTTGCCCCCATCCTTCTTCTCATTGGCTTTGCTAGAACGGCATTAAGATTCTGCCAACACCCACCATGCACTGGGAAGCCAAAGTTAACCTCACTCATCCATCTGTGATACTCCCATGAGGTCAGTCCAAACCCAGTGTAAGGTTGGATTTTTATTTATCCATAGAAAAGCTATTAAGGTTTCATCTAAACTTGAAAGCATATATGACCTAGAAACAAAACAACAGATCCCAGAACAGAACCCACAGATTTCACCCCCAGGGTTATTATATTTCATTTCCTTCCTTAAGCCAGCCTCCATGTTCTTGCTTATGAATCTAGGGCTGTCACCCTCCAGATCTAGTGGAATAGTCCCAAATTGCAGCTGGAATTTGTTCTTCCTGGTTTGTTGTGGAGTGGTGGGAGCTACAGCAGCTGCTCACACACTTCTTCATTAAATAAGCGTCTGGCTACCTGCTGATTGGAGTCATTCGGGTTTGGGATGGGACTGGCTTCTTAAAACACTGCCCGTATGTTAGCCTCTATCCCATTCAACAGCTTTGCTCTGGCAGCCTCTCAATCAAAGGCTATTAAATCCTTATTAAAGCTTGAAGAGGGTCTAAGGTAAAATGGTGTTGTATACTTGCAAGAAATTGGTAAGCTACCCTTTTTTTAGCACGCGATTTGAAAATTACAAGCATAGTAGACTGAGACCAGAGGATTGGGTCAGTCAGAACATTCACGACTCCCTCCTCGATACCTTTTGTTTAAATCACTCAGCTAAATGAGAACAAGAGATAGGTTTCCTTTAAATTATTAACTTTGTATTGCCATTTAAATCCTGAAAAGAAATCTTAGTAAACCACATCATTTTCAAAAATGACAAAATCTGACAGTAACTACCAAGATAATCACCATCATAGAGGAGGTAATGACAGTAAGTTAATGGTGTCGTTATTGAAAATAAGAATGTTTGCTATCATTCCTTATTGCCCTTGTTAATATAAGCTTTAGAAGACTTTTGAAAAGCACACTTGATCACTGTGCTGCTGTGGATTTGGGTTGAGTGGTGGATTTAAAATATCATGGCTGTTTGGACACAAAGTATATTCTATGTAGATTGTCGAAAATGTGTGTGTAGTTGCCCAGCGAAGGATGATGAATTACATAGGGTTAGGGCTACTGCTCAGTCATAGAGCATGTGCATGGTATGTGCTAAGTTCCATCCCTAGCCCCCCAAAAAAATGAAGGAAAGAAAGAAGGGAGTGGAGAGCCATGGGGGAGGGGAATGAAGAGGGAGGAGGAGCCAGCCCTCTTTGTATAGGCAGACTGCACTCCTGGGAACCTCAACACCTTTCCTTCTCACCTGGGGGGGGTTCTCCTTCTCTTTACCCTCCCCTTCCCTCTTCTCCGTCTCCCAGCGTGTGCACCCCCAGTTTGGATCATTTTCATTTGCTCATTTGGAAAGACTATGGGAATTGTACAGATAATTCTCAAGAACAAAATCCTCCCATGAAAAAGGACTCCTACTGTCTAACTCCAAAGTGTTGCAGGCATCAGTTTAATTGACCCTGTGCCTGGGCAGGCATTAGCATATCAGATCCTATCAGCTGGGAGCTATCAGTGGGAGAAGGGACCCACCAGAACTGAGTAAATGCCTTCGGACTCTTTTCATTTCTCCTTTCCTTTCCCTTCCTTCTTCCCTTTCTTCCTTCTTACCTTCAGTTTTTCTCACTCTCTCTTTAGCTTCAAGAAAATTAGAAAAACACATTCCTAATTTCATGAGGGGAAGGCGTTAAAGAAAAGGTGACTTGTTCTGACTGCCAAGAGTGTGCTGTGCGCCATATTATCTAGTCACCTTGGTTTTCTCCTCTAGAACATGGAACACTAAACTAATCGAAAAGCTCCCTTTCTGGTCTGTAGTTGTAAGGCTCAGAAGAATTAGCACCTGAGAAGGCCAAATGACTTACATCACAGATGGAAGCATACAACTCACATCTGAAGCTTGGATAGACCCATTTCCCTGCAACCTGTGCTTCACATAGAGAGCACGGCAGACCACATAAAGGCTTTGGCTTTTCCCCTTTAATCAATAGTGTCTCTGTTCTCACCAACAATAAGAGTAATCAAATAGCTTTACTGTATGCCCAGAGCACGTTGAAACTCCAAAATAGCAGTTCTATCAACCATCACTGGACACAGTTGGTGAGGTTCTAAAACAGGTGTCTATAACACACTTCAAGGGTGAACACCTTCTACCATTCTATTTATTGATAAAATGGTCTTAGATATGCTTTTCACTTATTATAACTGGGTGCAATTATTAAGCTTCATTTATTGTGTGTGAGGGGTGGGGTGGGGCGGGGTGGGTGGGGTGAGGTGGGATGGGATGGGATGGGGTGGGGTGAGTTGATGTGTTGATTGACAAGTGCTCTGTTACTGAGCTCCACTCTCAGCCCCACAGTATCCAAGTTTTCAACCTTCACATCTTACTTCCTTTTTGCCTCTTTACTCATCAAGTAGATTTCATGGATACCACAAGTATATGCAAATTAAGTGCTGGGAATAAGAGAAAGTGAAAGACCAATTAGGAAATGCACATATGCTTTGTTTTATATAAATAATTATAACAATCATTTTTCTTCTTTATGGAGTTGCTGTTTGCAATGGTCTGTTTGAAATTAGGCAGATAATTTTAAATGTATGATACCACACATGCATATCATTGTCATATGAAATAAGATATATAAAATGGTATTGAAAGACTTAATGAGTTAGACAGCCATATATTAAGTTAAAATGTTTAGTACTTGGAAGCCAGATTTATTAAAGACAAAATGATGGCAAGGCAAGAATCTTTCTCAAGTTTTATATGGTGAGAGTATGTACAAAATGTGCAAATTATTTTAGCTAATAAAGAGTGCTTAAATAACTGTGGCCACAGATTATGTGCTTCATTCAAAACTAATAAAGCCAGTAAGTTAATAACAATAATTAACTCCCACTGTACCGTGTTCTCCCCTATACATAGTTCACAGCATACATTTGGTATTTAACAAGTTTGGAAAAGCCAACCACAAAAAAGAGATGATGTTCCTGTGATATATATATAGGAGTCTTATATCGAGAGAAATAAGTCTTTTCCTAGATACTTGTGTATGCTCCTACGAGATCTATGAGCTCATAGGTCACCTCAGGTAATTCTGAAGTAACCAAGAAGGGCAATTAGGGTTTCTCCATGAAGACTGAATCTTTCAAACTACCTGGTTAGCCAAGAACTCTGGGTGAACGGGTTGTCAAAATGAGCATATTTTGAGAGTGAAGGTCAAGAAAATAGAAAAGAAGAAGCAATTAGTCAATGTGTAAAAAGTGACATGCTATACCTGCTAAATACCTATTTTTAATAATGAGGAGGAAATGTTTAAAATGCATTTATCCACTAAGATGTTAGCTGGCATTAAGGAAGATCTAATACCCTTAAGGAACTTCCTTCTGCTGTTTCTTTTAGTGTCTCTTTTTGTTCACCTTATACAAAGCTCCATTCGTCAAGTTCAAGAATAAGGACATGGTGCCAGTGATTCTGCTGTTAGGAAAGTGAGTTCACAACCCAGCATGTTGTCGGAAGAGGTACTGCCTGAGAGTAGGCACAAAGCAGCTGGAAATTCTCCACCAACTCATGGGCCTCTGCAACCAGTCTGTTCGTGGAGAATTGTCTAGATCAGACCCATATTCTATTAATATTAAAGCCTTCTTTTTTTGTGTTTGCTTCTTGAGAGGAAGCACACACACCCCAAGGGAAAAAAAAATACCCAAAGCCCCTAACACACTTAGCAACTCAGTGGGGGAAAGGTCAGACTACTTTTGACAAGTATGTAAAGACACCCCCAAACCATGGGAAAACATGTATAAATCGTTTCGACTCACTGCATTCACGGCCCATGGAAGGGAATCACAAAACTGCACTTTAGCATTGTTGGCCTGAAAGGATATCTATTTATCATCTTATAAGACAGCTCGAATGATCTTTATCTACTTTGCCCACTTTCTGACCCAAATTCAGGGTTTTTATGGAAAATTGCAGTCAGTTTGATTGATGAAATCCAAAGATGTCTTAACGGCACCAAAGATCTCCAACTGTGCAGACTCCAACCGAGGGCTTCAATGTTGGCATTGTTCCTGAAGGCAGGAAAAAAGAAAAAGAAAATGTTGAGAAAAACAGGCAAAACTTAGGGAATTTCTGCTTTAAAAACTTGAAATTTCAATGAAGATGCCCAAACCCCTTTATCCCTGTTCACACGTGCGAACCAGGCGGACATCAAAGTATTTCCCACACATCGCAACAAAACCAGCTTCCTCTTGAACCAATCAACCTTCTTTGTAAGCGGCTGAATGGCGTTGTCTACCGAGGGAGCAGGTCTCAGAAACGCTCGCAGCGTGCAGTCCGAGAGTTGGGGAGCCCATTGCATCCGCTGGGGCGCATCAGGGAGAAACTGATCTATATGTGCACCCCTTCCACCCACAGTTTGGAACTTTGAAACGTCCCGAGGAGTCGCAAAGGACTCTAAAAGCCTCCCTGTTCCGGGGAAGGGCAGCCAGAGCGCCCTCTGCTCTCTTCCCAGCCTGCCTGCGGCGCCACCATTAACCCAGCGCCAGACCCAGGCAAAGAGGCACCGGCGCCGGATCCCGCAGAAACAAGAAGACTGCGGTCTTACTGAGCCAAATTTCAGTCCAGTTTAGGGGGCTATGCACAGTAGTGAGAGATTGTCACCTGCCTAATTGTTCTCCTCCCCTCCCCCATTAGCAATAAAAGCGAGATCGAGCCTCCTATCAGGTTACTAGGCCCGGGAGCTGATGAATGAACCCCCTCATAGGGGAAAATCTTGGGAGCTGTCTTCTGTCCTATTACCCAAGGGGGCGGGCTATAAATCTTCCTTCATTTTAACCACATTTACCCTCATCCTCCTCGGGGCTAGGGATGCTGCGTTAAGATTGCACTGATGTGCCAACGCTCTGGACCAGCTGCTCCTAAATACAGACAGGTCCTTGTCAATTAAGGCTTTGAGAAGCAGGTCCTCAGGGCCCTGGGGCATTGGAGCAGCCAGCAGCGTGCAGCCCCCACAATTAGTATCCATTTGGAAGGGACCTTCGGGGCACAAATGCACAGGCAACGGAAGAATCAAAACACCAGGCAACTTCAATTCTGGAAATTGCTCTTGTAAGTGTTGTGAAACTGAACAGACGGCCCCCAAGAAGGGAGCTAAGATTTCTGGTGCGGGATTAGCCTCTCCCGCTCCTCTTCCTAATATTTTTCCCTTTGTCTTGTCCCTGGTCCCTCAGTAGATGGGGTTTGTGGATTGGGGGAGGGGCGGGGCAGGGAGATGAATACGTTCGTTTGCCTGCTCCAAGCTAAAGTCGGCCCTTGATATCTTTTTGCGGTCACCTCAGGCAGCTGCTCAGTCTTGCCCGGACCCTGGCCTTTGGCCCAGGGGGCGCTGGACAAGGCCGCGCTCCAAGGAGAAGAACGGCGATGTACCAGGTCAGCGGGGCCAAGCCGCCGGTGGGCCAGGCCGAGCATTAGCGTCTGCTAAACAAAACCCAAAAGGCTCCGGGGGCCTGAGCCTCCACTAGGAAAGGTGTTTGTTTAAGTGATTAGGAGCAGTTGGTAGTTAGGGGCGGAGAAAAGGGCAGCGCTTGTGACACGGAGCAACTTAGCTGGACAGCAAGGGTAGACATTCAGAGAACATCACTGTTTAAGAATGTGTGACCCCACCAAGTTCAAGAACAGAACAAACAGCACAGGCCATTAGGGACAGCCGTCAAACGAAAGGCAACAAAGCCCAAGTGGAACACGGAGAAAAAAATGTTTCAATATTAAATATGGGAAAGTATTAGGGTGTGGGTCGGAGGGGGGGGTCAATGAAAGTCAACAAGAGAATAGGCTCAAACAAAGAGTTTAATATTAAAAATGCATAAATCTGCAAGGGAGGCAGCTCCATAATGAAGATAAAAGAACCAGTTCAGTCAACATTCTGTGATAATGGCACCGTAATAGATAGGATCGGGTCGCTAACATTTATCACGAAAGTTAAGAGAATGAAAGGGAAGGCAGCCTTTTTAGTTGAGAACCTGCTGGATGAATTCCACAGGCCACACAAGACGAAAACCCCGAGACCAGTGGCCTTATCAGCTTTCTGTTTCCAGGAGAAAGGTGGGTTGCTCTTCCTTGGGACTGTGTCCCCATCCCCCTTCCTCCTCCTTCAAGCTTCCTTTTCTGATACACAGACTTGCCAAGGTTCTTTCTTTCAGAACCCATTGGCTCTCACTCCATTTCAGCAAAGAGGTGAAGCTTCTTAGGAAACTGACTTTGTTTCTCTAATTCAAGAGAGCTAAGGACCTCTTGCAAGGAGCATCCTATGAGTAGAAGGAGTAGAAAAGATGGAGTTGTCTTCCTACTGAAACTAAAATCATGTATTTTTTGTCCAGAACAGAGCACCAGCTAAACAACTTCAAAAGCTTCTCACTCTTCTCACTTTGTCTATAATACATCTTATTTCTAATGAAACTCCAAATAGCAGATTCTTAAGTTCAGTAAAGCTGACTGGAGCAGTATTTCTGTATGCTACATCTCCCCAAGACTTTATCCTCTCTTTGGGAGCCACAATAGATGCTGAATTCCAAGAAGGAACTGTGATATCCTAATATGCAGCAAGTGTTAGAATATTCCAGTTTGAGATGAGCTTCTGCCCAAGACAGTATTCCCTAATTCCTGCAGAACTACAAGAAGAAAAAAAAAAAGGAAATCCCACAAGAAAGAGAATATCTGGCTGGAGAGATGGCTTAGCCCTTAGGAGAGCACATTCTGCTCTTCCAAACCTGGATCCATCCCCAGAACCCACATCGAGAAGTTCACTACCACCTGCAACTCCAAATCCAGGGACCAATGCCCTCTTCTGGACTCCATGGGTACTTACATTCACATGTGCACACACACACACACACACACACACACACAGAACTAAAAGCAATTTTTTTAAAAAAATTAAGGAAAGAAGAAATATATTCCAGGCAGTCAGAAGGTAGAATTCTGGATTGTTATTTGTATTTTTAATTGTCATGGTGTTCACTAGTTTTCACTCGTTATCAGAATTGACAGTAGAGCTATTTTGCAAAAAGGCAAGTGATTTGTTTTGGTTTGATTTTTGGGTTTGAGACAGTATACATAGTATGTAAGCTGGCAGAGATCTGCCTGCCTCAGTCCCATGGTACAGGCAGATATTTGATATGGCCTACGTGTAGGAGATGTGAAATCGGTTCACAAAGAGTAAGCAAGTCAGCTAAATTTCTGCTATGACAGTTAGATTCCTAACGTAGTGAGCCCCTCCTACACATTCCTTGCACCTTGTTCCCTATAATCTGGAGTGCAGAGGCACAATCAGAAAGATGCTGTCTTCCTGAAGCCTGTTGGGAGGCACTTTGATGCTCTCCCACAGTTTGCCCGAGAATATTCCATTCTTTTATGTCTCTAGAGAACTTAAGGAGACTTCTCAAGCATGAACCCTTTCCTACACCATCATCCCATAGACCACACTCCTGAGGCCCAGAGCCTTTCCATCCCTCACCTAGGCCCTAAGGAAATTAAGGAAAGAAGAAATATATTCCAGGCAGTCAGAAGGTAGAATTCTGGATTGTTATTTGTATTTTTAATTGTCATGGTGTTCACTAGTTTTCACTCATTATCTTAAATGGGCCAGGTCAGGTTAAGCCTGCATCTTGGGGCTCCACAGTGAAGTTACGCTGAAAATCATGTGAATTCACATAGAAGTTTTCTCCTAAGGGAACAAGTACCTTCAATGCAGATAATTCTTTTCTTTTGTATCTCATATGGAGCTATCAGAGAACATCTGTGGGATTATTTAAAGGATGACTAATGGCCAGTAATGAATAAATAAAACTAGGGACACTAATCGCCGAGTCACTGCTGGTTTACACCTACCTACAATGACATGGACAAAGACAGTGTGAAGACTGTGTTCCAGGTAGTTGGATATTTGTTTATTTATTTGTGTTATTATTGTTCTGCTCTTTAAAAAAAAAAAGCCTCACTATAGCCCAGGCTAGAACTTACTATGTAGTCTAGGAATTTCTAAACCTGCCTGCCTCAGTTTCCCAAGCACTAGAATTACAGACTCAGCATATTTGGACATTTGTATGACATTTTCTTTAATAAAAATAAAGCAAGCACGGCCCAAGAAAAATGAGCTGACCTTGAGGAATCTGGAGATTTTCGTCTGTTTGTTGTTTTGTGCTGTGTTGATTTGATACAGCGCTTATGTCAAAGCTTTGGCAGCTTCAGCTGCAAGGGGAACCGAGGAGGACTGCAGGACCAGAGCTCAACAGAGTAGCTCACTCTAAGGAAGCCTGGCCAAGGCTTTTCACAAAGTTCTCTAAAAGGGAAAGGGGGTCCAACCCCTCAGATAAAGCTGTGTGTGTGTGTGTGTGTGTGTGTGTGTGTGTGTGTGTGTGTGTGGTGGGGCTTTCTGTAACTTTACACTTAGAAGCCACTCTTACACCAGACCTTTAGGAGCCCTTCCATCTCTTAAGTTCTTAAATTGCCCCTCATCCTGGCCAGGCAGGAGGTGACTGGCAGGAAGCCAGTGGCAGGATACTGTTACCTGCCATCATCATCCAGAGGGTACCTTGCAGAGCAAAGTTAGCTCTGACATCCCTAGGTCTCCTCAACTAGAGAGACTTTTTTTTTTATTTTTCTAGAACCTTGGGAATCATTCTCCTCCTCTCAGCACTATGGGCTCTCTCCAGTCTTGGAGCCTGGCAACCCACTGCACAACAATGGTCTGGCACTGTCCCAGCCCTTGCCCACCCCTGACCAGATTAAGTCAGGAAGACGCATGCATTTCCTACCCGGTGGCCTGGTTGAACAGACTGCACTCTCTGACAAGCCCAAATCAAGCAGAGGTGTGACCTTGCTCCATGGTCTAGCACTACGGCTAAAGTCCACCCCACCCACCCCTGTGTCCGCAGAGAAGTTTTTAGAGACCCCATCACTACCTGGATGGAACATCAAAACTAAAGACATCAGGAAGAGCCCCGGTACAAGCAAGCAGAACCCTACCCTGGCAGAGACAGAAGCGAAATAATTTTTGTTATAGTAAGATGAATTCCAAGATGCATCAGAACCCACACTAGAGGCAGACAAGATAGTTTGGAATTTGTAGTTTCCAAATCTTTTCGATTTTTAAAGGAAAAAAAAGAACATAACAGCTATTTTTTTTTTTTTTGAATTAAGGCTCTCAAGCAAATGTGGCCAAGCACAGGGAGTTACTTATGTCATGTAAAGGCGAGGGGAGAATGCCATAGCAGGACAGGCAGCCAGTGGGCCCTCGTGCTGGGGTCAGGCTGGCGGGCAGTGTGTCCATCCTGGCGGGACAGTAATTGCCCGGGGTCTGACAAGACGCCGGGGCTCGGGCGGGCTCAGGGCGCCTCCATCCATCTCCATCCAGTTTGCCAGGCGCCCCCCAACAGAGCAGAGGGCTGGGCCTGAGCCTCAGCCCCTAATAATGGGAACAATTGTCCCTGCCTGGTACAGCCCTCAGCTGTTGGGGGTTCTCTGCCCCTCTCATTTCTCTGGCGGTGCACGGGTATCAGTCAGCCTTGCGTATGCAACTGGGAAGGAAGCTAAGCTCAGGACAGGTGACCCGCTGAAGTCTGTGAGCACCCAAGAAAGAGGCCACGGGGGCTCGACTGCCCTGCACTTTGCCTCTTCCTACCCTGCCTCAGGCTCCAACCTGCCTGGCAAACCCAGCCACCCGGCCTTCCTTTCCCAACCAAGACCCATCGGCGGCGGCGGCTGTCTCTAGAATTTTCCAGCAGCGCTGGGGGCTGATAAAGATTCTCCCTCCTCTGACAATTTAAGGGTTTCAAGTCATCATCTGTATGACACTGGCCATCCATCTTCTCCCAGGGGAGGACAAAGCCCAGCCTCCTGGGCTCCAGGCTTCCCTCTCCCCAGCGCTTTCTATTTTGGGATGGCCTCCCCACAATGGCGTTCTTATGAACCATAATGACGATGTTTATGAAGGCCGCAGTAGCAGTGTATGAACACAATTTTATGCCTAATTAGAAAATGATGTAACCCGAGAGAAGACAAAGGAGAGCTGTCCCCTCCCGTTTCTCTCTCTTCAATCACAAGCCCTCCCTAAATTTCCTAGAGGCAGTCCCCTTGTCCCCTTGTGAGTGCCCGAGGCTCCTCTTGTTTTGACAGTTGCGGGGCTCCTAGCGCTCGGCTGGCCCAGGTCTGCGGGCGGGCGGGCGCGACTGGCGGTGGCCCACACGTCCCGAAGCTAGGGGCAAAGGCTGGAGGGCAGGACGCCTTCGGAGAAGGCCTAGGCAGGCGGCAGAGACTTAAAGAGATTTGGGACTCTCGCTCGTGCACTATTTGCCTTTCCCCCACGCGCCTGCATCCGAGGGGACCTCACCCCTGGGAAGACTCCAATAAATGCAACCCGGCGCCACTCGATTCCGGGATAATTTTTAATATATATGCAATAAATGTTCACTTTGTTAGATTGAATGACAGACAATAATATCGGCAAATCTTCATATCCATCCATTACCAGCAAATGAGTCGCACAAAGGACAGATTTGCTTTTGATTAATTTATTTGCAGACTCGGGTTGATAAAGCAATAACTATTTGGTTAAACTTGACATTTGGTCTTCGGGGGGTTATCAGACAAATCCCTGTCGTTCGGGAGAGATAATAAAGCTGTTTAAGGGGGATTAATTATTAATTGGCTGCAATTAATTTCCCCCTTTTGCTCGGCTGCTGCCACAATGCGTATCCCTCACCCACAAACAAAAGGCAGGGTTTTGCCCTGCCTTGCACGCGGATGTGGGGGCGAAGGGGATCCTAAGCTCCTAAGCAGAGATGTAGCCTCTTGCACGCGTTATTCCTGCGCGGACTATTTGGATGAACCCCCGTATTTGACAAAATATGTGCGGAGCCGATTTTCTGGAATGGAGGGTCTGAGGATTCTGCACTCCGAACAGATTTTTTTTTTAACTAGTATGTTTGAGGATGGTGACCTCAACTTGCAGTTATTGTCCTGTCAAAACTCCTCCCCACGTCCCAAAGTTTGTTTCCTTGGGGCAATAGGTTGGAGGCTGAGCAAACGCCCTGGTGTAGGAAAAGTGAAATCACCGCGAGCAGAAAATTCTCTCTACCTTCCCCCAAATTCTTCCTATGGCTCCCCTGGCCTCCATCAGGTCCCCGACTGCAGGTGCAGGACAGCCAGAGTCGAACCGAGTCGAACCCAGCATGAGGCCCGCCAACCTAGTTGAGCTGGTGTCCCCGAGAGGAGAAAAGGGAAGGGCCAGTGGAAGCGCACCTGGCCCTGGACGCGAGGCCTTCTCCCAGTACCTGTTCCGTGGCTAGTTACCTGTCCCAAATATCTGTTGCATTATTCTTTAAAACTGTATCTCTTTGATGTGAAACCCAAAAGGCTTGAGAAGTGTGAGACCGCACTTCCCTCCGGCTC